>NC_044034.1:348047164-348688414 GCF_901765095.1 Microcaecilia unicolor
AGCTACTAGGGTTTGTGATAAATTATCCAAAGTCCCATCTTCTTCCAGTACAACGACTCTGATTTATAGGAGCTCTGCTGGACTCCCAGACTGCTCATGCCTACCTTCCCGAGGCCAGGACAGACAATCTTCTGTCCCTTGTTTCCTGGGTACGAGCCTCTCAGCACATCACAGCTCGGCAGATGTTGAGATTGCTTGGCCACATGGCCTCCACAGTTCGTGACTCCCATGGCACGTCTTCACATGTGATCAGCTCAATGGACCCTAGCTTCCCAGTGGTTTCAAGCTGCGGGGAATCTAGAGGACATGATCCAACTGTCCATGAGTTTTCTCACTTCCCTGCATTGGTGGACAATTCGTTCCAATTCGACCCTGGGACGTCCCTTTCAAATTCCTCAGCCGCAAAAAGTGCTGACAATGGACGCGTCTCTCCGGGGGTGGGGAGCTGATGTCGATGGACTTCACACCCAAGGGAGTTGGTCCCTCCAGGAAACGAGATTTCAGATCAATCTCCTGGAGTTGCGAGCGGTCTGGAATGTGCTAAAGGCTTTCAGAGATCGGCTGTCTCATCAAATTATTCAAATTCAGACAGACATCCAGGTTGCTATGTACTACATCAACAAGCAGAGGAGCACCAGATCTCGCCCCCTGTGTCAGGAAGCCATCAGGATGTGGCTTTGGGCTCGCCGTCACAGCATGTTTCTCCAAGCCACGTATCTGGCTGGTGTAAACAACAGTCTGGCTGACAGGTTGAGCAGGATTATGCAACCCCACGAGTGGACTCTCAACTCAAGAGTAGTACGCAAGATCTTCCAAGTGTGGGGCACCCCCATGGTTGATCTTTTTGCCACTCAGGTTAACCACAAGGTCCCTCAGTTCTGTTCCAGACTTCAGGCCCACGGCAGACTAGCGTCAGATGCCTTTCTCCTTTATTGGGGGAAGGGCTTCCTGTATGCGCATCCTCCCATACCCTTGGTAGGGAAGACTTTGCTGAAACTCAAGCAGGATCGTGGAACCATGATTCTGATCGCTCCTTTTTGGCCCTGTCAGATCTGGTTCCCTCTTCTTCTGGAGTTGCCCTCCGAAGAACCCAGCCTCTGCCCCCTACCAACATTCCCAGCTTCCTCCTTCATTTTATTACTGAGCAAATCCTCTATAGAGTGGTGGGAGCTTGCAGCTTTGATTTTGCCACTTAGCATGCCTGCTTGTTTCTGGACTCCAGTATCACAAGAGCAGGTACTTCTTTTATCTTGCAAGAAGCACCTGCTTTTGTGGCCAGAAGTGGAAAGAGACTGATGATGTCATCAGAGTTCCCTAAGAGAGCACACTTTTGGGGAGTTTTCAGGTATAACCCAGAATCCCAAATTCCTCATGAGATATTTATCAGGATTTCTGGTTACAACCATCTTAAGTAGAGGAGTGTGGTAGCCGTGTTAGTCCACTCTTAAGGTTATCAATAGAAATCAAACAAAATAAAACATGGAAAAGAAAATAAGATGATACCTTTTTTATTGGACATAACTTAATACATTTCTTGATTAGCTTTCGAAGGTTGCCCTTCTTCCTCAGATCGGAAGTGCAGAATAGTATATGTTTTACCAGTAGCATAAATTTAAGATATATTTTCCTTCATTTGTAATAACTTTTTTAACAACATTACAGCCTTAGCAATAGAATATATTATACTGAATATCTGTGTAGATATGTTTGCAGCAGTAATTTGTAAGTACGATATCCTTTTAACAGAAATATAGGTTGGTGGTAAAAAGAATGAAGTTTAAATTCCAGTGCAGTACTTAACTGTAATCCCTCTGTATTGTTACTCCTTTGTCTTGCCCTTTCTTTAGGACTGCAGTATAGAACTTCATTCTAATCTTTCCTCATTGCTGTTGATTTTTTTTTTTACTTGAAAGTGTTAACTGCAACTTGAAAATGTGACAAAGCTCAATTTCATTTCTTGTTTATTGCTTGTTTTCCTATTGGACAATAGCAAGCAGCTCTCCCCTGGCAACTGAAGCAGGCTATTTGCATAACTTGGCTTGATTGGCTAGCTCTCTTACTAGCTCTTCCAATCATACAGTGCCATCTTATTGGTAGGCTAGGCTAATTAGCTGCTGTTGCTGGGTTCAGGGTGCTTTCTGTGTGCTCTTCTGCTGCATTGTGTTGCCTGGTGAGAGAGACATTGATAAATGAGTATTTAATGATCTGCAGCAGTTCCCACTCACTGCAGGCAGGCACAGATTTTAGAACAGAAGTGGAAGTCAGAATTTAATTGCTGTGTTAAATACCTGTAACCAAAGTATATTCTTGGTTTGAATTATTTTTATTACTGGTCTGTGTGCTGAACATATTTAAGCTTTTTAATACAACAAAAAAGATACTTGTTTCTAACTAATGAGCTTAGGGCATAAACATGTAGCTGATAAACTGTAAAATATGAAAGTACTGAATTTTTATTAGGTAGGCAATCACACTCCACACTCTATCGTTTAAATTATTTTAAAGTATATCTGGAAATATCTAGGAAATGTTAAATTGTTATTTAGTAGTTTACTGTTCATTTTCAATTGCTTTATGCTCTTCTGATGTTATGATAAATCTTGCTGGTGGTTAATGCTTCAACAGGTATGCCAAAGGAGGCAACATACTCTCAAATTGATTCTGTTTGACTTTGCAGCAGTGTTCAACTTTTCTCAGCCACTGTTGATACCTTCATAAGCTCAAATGGTATCTGTTTAAAACAGTTTTAAGACAAAAGGACACAAATAGAATATTAAGTATTTGTAGAATGGTTTTATTTATTTTTTGTTGCTCCTAGCTTGTTTTCAATTTTGGATTCCTTGACTGTGTGTCTTTTAGCCAGCAAATAAACATTTCCAAATAAAGAGCAAAGGTAGTAATTCCATGGATGGGGCAACTATGTATTTTTTTTCAGGGAGTGGTTATCAATGTTCTTTATCTGGTACTGGTCTGAAAGTAAACTATTCTAGTAGAGGTTATGACAGATTACAGTGGACTCTTCCACTATTAATATGTAGTGTTACTGTAGTGTTAGGGTAGTCATGTCTTTAAAAATAGCACAGGATGATTGGAAATGATACAGTTTGCAGGGGTGGGGGTTATCCATAAGATGTGCCTGTGAAAATAAATCTTGAATTGCAAAGACAAATCTGATTGAATTTAATCTTAGTAACTATTTTTATGTTTGTGTGTGATGGAGGCTTTGGGAATTTTAAGGATAGATGACAAAAATTGGATGAACAGTGGGGTTGAAAACACTGACATGTTTACAATTTTTGCAGGCTGGGGTTGTTGGTGGGGCGGGGGAGAGGAATTGATGTATTTTTATGCAGTGTGACATTAACAAGTCTAGTAAATCAGCTACTTAAAGCAATAATGCCACTTCATTTTGGTTTTCCATGAGTAGGAGGCTTAGTTTTGAGTGGGTATGTGTCCCAACCAGCAGATGGAGGCAGAGAAAACTGACAATTTAGTGATGTTATCACCAGTATAAGGGGTGGTGAAGCCCAACTTGCCAGTATATTTCTCTATCTCCAGCAGATGGTACAACCAACTGATGTAGCAGGAAGACTTTTTGCTGGCCTGACTCTCTTGGCCAGAGGAGCTCTCAGGGATTAGTCAGTGAACCTTTGTCTTGATAGTGAAGACGTACCTTCTTTGTGCCCCAAGCCTTGGCTTGGAGTCCTTTTCTTGATGGGGCAGTGGTCTTGTGAGTCAGGGATGAGATGAAGGAGCCAGGGTTTCTAGACTTTGAGCTTGGTCTGATGAAACAGCTACTGGCAACAGGGGTGGGGGGATAGAGTACTACTTGATCTTCTCCTCATCCCACATCCCCTTGTTCTAAGTCCCAGGAAATAATGAGGTTGCCGGTCACACACCTTGTGGCATCTTGACATTCAAGTTCTGCATGGGAGGGAAATGAGAGGATTAGGATTGTTTGGGGGGTTCTTAGCAGGTCTGAAGGTAGAGTTCTTCACAGAGTACATTCCGCTTGAGGGACCTTAGTCCTTGGGCTTCTGGCTTGGATCTTGCTATGGCTCAGTTGAGCTTTGCAAGTTTCTTGATGTTCGTCTGTTTGTTTACTTCATTTATATCCCACTTTATTCCAATAGATCAGGTTCAATGTGGCTAACAGATTATTGTAATTAACAGTATAAAAAGTGATGCTGGATAATATACATTCCTTAATGTCCCTCCAGACTGTCCTAGGAAATGATTGATGGGTTTTACATGCCTACCAGCAGGTGGAGACTAGAGACCTGCATGGGAATAGGGTTCGCAGGAATCCCGCAGAACCCGCAGGATTCCCGCAGGGATGGAAGCAGTTCTGTGGGGTTCCCGTGGGGACGGAAGTAGTTCCTATGGGATTCCTGTGGGGATGGAAACAATTCCTGCAGGGTTCCTGTGGAAGTGTAAGCTGCACCTGCGCCAGCCTCTTATCTACCAGGTACCAAGTTCTTTGAGTGCTGTCTCCTCCTCTTGCTCCTCCTTTAACAGCACAAATGCGGAAAGTCTTCCATTAAGGAGGTGGTAGCAGGGGCGTAGCTACGGGTGGGCCTGGGTGGGCCCAGGCCCACCCAATTTCAGCTCAGGCCCACCCACCCAGCTGATCTCTCCAGACTAGCAGCAGCGGCGAACTGGCGGGCGGCGGCACTAAAAGCATAAAGCAGCGAAGCTCTTCGATTCCGTCCTTCGCTTTCCGTTTCCTGCCCTCTCAGCGTCCTGCCTTCCTTTGATGTCATTTCCTTTCGGGCGGGCGGGACGCTGAGATGGCAGGAAACGGAAAGCGAAGGACGGAATCGAAGAGCTTCGCTGCTTTATGCTTTTAGTGCCGCTGCCCGCCAGTTCGCTGCTGCGACTACAAAAGGAAGCCATTTAAAATCTGTTTCTACTTTCCTGCGCAGCCGTCGCCATTCACTTAAAGCACAGCAAGCAAACCTAGTGAGCTGCTGTGCTGCCTGCATCCACATTGTCTTCTTTATTCAGCAGAGGGTGGTGAGCAGAGGGAAGGATGGGACTGGGAGGGGTGGTGAGCAGAAGGAAGGAGCAGGAGATAGATGGGACTGGGAGGGGTGGTAAGTACAGAGTATGGGGAATGGGGGACTAATGAACTGGGTGAAAAATGGGGGAGGAATTTAGGAGACTGGGTAAGGGAGAGACAGAGGGGGGAATGGGAATGCTGGAGAGGGAATGAGAGGGAGATGGTCAAAGGGGAGAGAGGAGCATGGATGGACATGGATGGGAGGACAAGGACCAGGGAGAGAGGAGAAATTGCTGGACATGGAGGGGAGGGCAGGGGAGAGAGGAGGATTTCTGGATATGGATGGATGAAGGGGGCAGGGGAGAGAGGAGAATTGCTGGATATGGATGGAGGGCAGGGGAGTTGCTGGACATAGGTGGATAGAGGGGAGGGCAGGGGAGAGGAGAGTTGCTGGACATAGGTGGATGGAGGGGAGGGTAGAAGAGTTGCTGGACATGGATGGAGGGAAGGGCAGTGGAGAGAAGATGGTTGCTGGACATGGGTGTATGGAGGGGAGGGGAGGGAGGGAATTGTTGGACATGGATGGAGGGGAAGGAAGGGAAGACAGGAAGGAGATGCACATGGATGGAGGGGAGAAAGAAGAAATTCTGAACATGGATGGAGGGGAGGGAAGAGAGAGGAAGGAGATGAGCTGAGGGAAAAGGAAGAGAGGAGAAAAACAGCACATGGATAGAGAAAATAGGCAGAAGCTGGATCCACTGGACAGTCAAGTCTGCGGAGGACCCAGCTTTTACTTACGGATGTAGAGCAAGAAATGAAGAAAGGAGGAAAGTAAAGAAATAAATGGAAAGGAAGCCCTGGAAACGGAGTTAAGAGGACAGATAGCAGCAGAATCAGATACTGAGCCAGCATGATCAGAAAAACAAAGTCACCAGACAACAAAGGTAGAAAAAAAATCATTTTATTTTCATTATAGTGTTTGGAATATGTCCACTTTGAGAATCAGGTGCTCAACATTAAAAGTTTATATTTATTTATTTACTTATTTATGGCATATTATCCCACATTAAACATGAATTAGATTGGAACCTGGGATCATTTAAAATTTTTTTTTCCTGGAGAGAGTAATGCATTGCCTCCTCCCCCAGGCTCTCTCCCCTGCTATAGCCAGCTCTGCAATTTTGAGGGGAGGTGGACGGGGGGGGGGGGGGGGGGGGGGCGCAGAGGTGGACTGGGGAGAGAGCCTGTTGTTAAACATTTACCAGCAAACCACTGTCTACTGCCCACCCATCCATCCTGTTGGCCCACCCAAAAATTGACTTCTGGCTACGCCACTGGGTGGTAGAGACACACATGATGACGGAATTCAAAAAGGCAGAGGATCTCTTATTAGAAAATGGAAGTTATAAAAACCTAACCTTAAATGGCTGAATGTGTATGGTTGTGTCAAGTAACGCTTAGATGGCGACTCTGGAAGTGATGAACTATGGCTGATACCGGGCAGACTTGTATGGTCTGTGTCTCATATATGGTAATCTGGTTTAGGATGGACTGAAAAGGGCTTAGACAGCAACTTTAGTGGTTGGGACATGAGGGAAGTGCTGGACAGACTTTCACGGTCTGTCTCTCACAAATGAGAAGATGAATCGACTAGGGTAGGCTTCGACTGCAACTCCAGCAGTTGGAACATAAGGATACAGCCGGATAGACTATACGGTCTATGTCCCAGAAACACCAAAGAAAGACCATAATCAAGTATATAATATCACACTTGTTGATTTAACCATGAATTGATAATGAGTGTGATCATTGGGCAGACTGGATGGACCGTTCAGGTCTTTATTTGCCGTCACTTACTATGTTACTATTAATCCTCTTTGCTCCTGGGCTGATGCGCAGACCTCAGCTCTGACACAGGCATGAGCATCAGATGTCACCTGACCTGCTGGCGCATTCATGTAGTGACCTCTCAGCACACAGTGCCAGTGAATCAGAGTCAAATCTTACATGTGCGCACCGGAGTATTCCAAGTTCCATTCCTTCCTTGCCTGCGGTGCTGTGGCTCAAATCCAGAGAGAGACTGAGAGATCTCACTGGAATTTTCTTTTATGTACCATTAAATTCTTGCGGGGATGGGTTGGGATGAGTTAAATTCTCCGAGGACAAGCAGGCTACTTGTTCTCACTGATGAGTGACGTCCACGGCAGCCCCTCCAATCGGAACACTTTCTAGCAAAGTCCTTTGTTAGTCCTCGCGCGCCGATGCGCACCGCGCATGCGCGGCCGTCTTCCCGCCCGAACCGGCTCGTGCCGGCCAGTCTTCTTTTGTCCGCGCTCGATACGGTCGTGTTTCGCCGTTCGCGCCCCGAAAGTTGACCTCGCGCGTTGTTTTTCGACTTTGCTTAAAAAAAAAAAAAAAAAAAAAAAAAGTGTCGGAAGGAGACCTTTTCGGTTTGTTCCCCTTCCCGTATTTCTAGTTTTGCCCCGGTAAGTTTTCTTTCGTCGTCGGGGTAGGCCCTATTTAGGCCTCGGTCCGAAGTTTTCTTCTCCCTTTTTTTGTGGTGCCATTTTCGCCATTTCGAGTTTTGATCTCGCCGGCGCGATTTTTCCGCCCATGACATCGAAGTCTTCCAGCGGCTTCAAGAAGTGCACCCAGTGCGCCCGGGTAATCTCGCTCACTGACAGGCACGCGTCGTGTCTTCAGTGTCTGGGGGCTGGGCACCGCCCGCAGGCCTGTACTCTGTGTTCTCTTTTGCAAAAGCGGACTCAGGTAGCGAGATTAGCCCAGTGGAACGTTTTGTTCTCAGGCTCTTCGTCGGCATCGGCACCGGGAGTATCGACTGCTTCGACGTCGTCGGCGCCCGGACCTTCATCCTCGCCCCCGATTGCATCGAGTGCATCGAGGCATCGGACCTCTGCATCGGAGCCGAGACATCGGAGGGCTGCGTTGGCGTCGGTGGTACCGAGACCTCCTCGTCTGCTGATGTCGGACGGTGGTGCTTCGTCTGGAGTGCAGGTGAGGGCTGTCCATTCTCCTGCTGGTGGCGGTGAGCCTTCGGGTGGGTCTCCCCCTACCCTGAGGGCTCCTGCGGTACAGCCCCCCCCGAGACCGACCTCCTTCGGCCTCGGCCCGGAGGAAGCGATGGCTGGATTCGACGTCCTCCTCGTCGGTGCCGGGAAGCTCCGGTGACATGCTTCGTCCCAAAAAGTCGAAGAAGCATCGTCACCGGTCCCCTTCCCGTGTCGGTACCGAGAGCTCTGGGTCGCCGAGGGAGTCGGCACCCAGTAGGCATCCGCACCGAGAGGACCGCTCGCCCTCTGTTCAAGGGGTGTCGGTGCGCTCCCCTTTGGACAGCCCGGAACAGCCTCCACGCTCGGAACAGATTCTGACATCGACACCTGCATCGGCTTCCATGTCTTTTTCCACAGCCGCTCTGCACGAGAGACTCCGGGCCGTTCTCCCAGAGATCCTGGGAGAGCTGTTGCGCCCTACCCCTCCGGTACCGGGGGTGCTTGCGCCACCGGTACCGTCGAGCGAGGCGCCGGCTGGCCCATTGCCCGTGGTGAGGTCTCCGACATCGGTGCCGCTTGCGACTGCGTCGGCGGAGGGAGCTTCGCCGGTGCGGGCGAGGGAGTCTACCTCTCGACGCTCCCACCGTGGCCGTGGTTCCACGGAGTCGAGCAGGGCACGGTTGCAGACACAGGTCCGTGAACTTGTGTCTGACACCGAAGGTGAGGCCTCGTGGGAAGAGGAAGAGGACATCAGATATTTCTCTGACGAGGAGTCTGAGGGTCTTCTTTCTGATCCCACTCCCTCTCCTTAAAGGCAGCTTTCTCCTCCCGAGAGTCTGTCTTTCTCTTCCTTTGTCCGGGAGATGTCTACGGCCATCCCCTTCCCGGTGGTTGTGGAGGACGAGCCCAGGGCTGAAATGTTTGAGCTCCTGGACTATCCTTCTCCACCTAAGGAAGCGTCCACAGTACCCATGCATCATGTCCTCAAAAAGACATTGCTGGCGAACTGGACCAAGCCTCTAAGTAATCCCCACATTCCCAAGAAGATCGAGTCCCAGTACCGGATCCATGGGGACCCAGAGCTGATGCGCACTCAGTTGCCTCATGACTCTGGAGTTGTGGATTTGGCCCTAAAGAAGGCCAAGAGTTCTAGAGAGCATGCTTCGGCGCCCCTGGGCAAGGACTCTAGAACCTTGGACTCATTTGGAAGGAAGGCCTACCATTCTTCTATGCTCGTGGCCAAGATTCAGTCCTACCAGCTCTACACAAGCATACACATGCGGAACAATGTGCGGCAGTTGGCGGGCTTGGTGGACAAGCTCCCCCCTGAGCAAGCCAAGCCATTTCAGGAGGTGGTCAGGCAGCTGAAGGCGTGTAGAAAATTCCTGGCCAGAGGGGTGTATGACACCTTTGATGTTGCGTCCAGAGCCGCTGCTCAAGGTGTGGTGATGCGCAGACTCTCATGGCTGCGTGCCTCCGACCTGGAGAATAGAATCCAGCAGTGGATTGCGGACTCGCCTTGCCGTGTGGATAATATTTTTGGAGAAAAAGTCGAGCAGGTGGTAGAGCAGCTCCACCAGCGGGACACCGCATTCGACAAGTTCTCCCGCCGGCAGCCTTCAGCCTCTTCCTCTACAGGTAGAAGATTTTTTGGGGGAAGGAAGACTGTTCCCTACTCTTCTGGCAAGCGTAGGTACAATCCACCTTCTCGACAGCCTGCGGCCCAGGCTAAGCCCCAGCGCGCTCGCTCTCGTCAGCAGCGTGCGCCTCAGCAAGGCCCCTCGGCTCCCCAGCAAAAGCAAGGGACGAGCTTTTGACTGGCGCCAGCAGAGCATAGCCGACATCCAAGTGTCAGTGCCGGGCGACCTGCCAGTCGGAGGGAGGTTGAAAGCTTTTCACCAAAGGTGGTCTCTCATAACCTCCGAACAGTGGGTTCTTCAAATAGTCCGGCAAGGATACACCCTCAATTTGGCCTCAAAACCTCCAAATTGTCCACCGGGAGCTCAGTCTTACAGCTTCCAGCACAAGCAGGTACTTGCAGAGGAACTCTCCGCCCTTCTCAGCGCCAATGCGGTCGAGCCCGTGCCATCCGGGCAAGAAGGGCTGGGATTCTATTCCAGGTACTTCCTTGTGGAAAAGAAAACAGGGGGGATGCGTCCCATACTAGACCTAAGGGCCCTGAACAAATATCTGGTCAAAGAAAAGTTCAGGATGCTTTCCCTGGGCACCCTTCTCCCCATGATTCAGGAAAACGATTGGCTATGCTCTCTGGACTTGAAGGACGCCTACACGCACATCCCGATACTGCCAGCTCACAGACAGTATTTGCGATTTCAGTTGGGCACACGTCACTTCCAGTACTGTGTGCTACCCTTTGGGCTCGCCTCTGCGCCCAGAGTGTTCACGAAGTGCTTGGCTGTAGTAGCAGCGGCACTTCGCAGACTGGGGGTACACGTGTTCCCATATCTCGACGATTGGCTGGTGAAGAACACATCCGAGGCAGGAGCCCTGCAGTCCATGCAGATGACTATTCGCCTCCTGGAGCTACTGGGGTTTGTGATAAATTATCCAAAGTCCCATCTTCTCCCAGTGCAGAAACTCAAATTCATAGGAGCTCTGCTGGATTCTCGGACGGCTCGCGCCTATCTCCCAGAGACGAGAGCCAACAACTTGTTGTCCCTCGTCTCGCGGGTGCGAGCGTCCCAGCAGATCAAAGCTCGGCAGATGTTGAGATTGCTGGGCCACATGGCCTCCACAGTTCATGTGACTTCCATGGCCCGCCTTCACATGAGATCTGCTCAGTGGACCCTAGCTTCCCAGTGGTTTCAGGCTGCTGGGGATCTAGAAGACGTGATCCACCTGTCCACGAGTTTTCTCAAATCCCTGTATTGGTGGACGATTTGGTCCAATTTGACTCTGGGACGTCCTTTCCAAATTCCTCAGCCACAAAAAGTGCTGACCACGGATGCGTCTCTCCTGGGGTGGGGAGCTCATGTCGATGGGCTTCACACCCAAGGAAGCTGGTCCCTCCAGGAACACGATCTGCAGATCAATCTTCTGGAGTTACGAGCGATCTGGAACGCTCTGAAGGCTTTCAGAGATCGGCTGTCCCAACAAATTATCCAAATTCAGACAGACAACCAGGTTGCCATGTATTACGTCAACAAGCAGGGGGGCACCGGATCTCGCCCCCTGTGTCAGGAAACCGTCAGCATGTGGCTCTGGGTTCGCCGTCACGGCATGGTGCTCCAAGCCACATATCTGGCAGGCGTAAACAACAGTCTGGCCGACAGGTTGAGCAGGATTATGCAACCTCACGAGTGGTCGCTCAATTCCCGTGTAGTGCGACAGATCTTCCAGGTGTGGGGCACCCCCTTGGTAGATCTCTTCGCATCTCGAGCCAACCACAAAGTCCCTCAGTTCTGTTCCAGGCTTCAGGCCCACGGCAGACTGGCATCGGATGCCTTCCTCCTGGACTGGGGGGAGGGTCTGCTGTATGCTTATCCTCCCATACCTCTGGTGGGGAAGACTTTGTTGAAACTCAAGCAAGACCGAGGCACCATGATTCTGATTGCTCCTTTTTGGCCGCGTCAGATCTGGTTCTTTCTTCTTCTGGAGTTGTCCTCCGAAGAACCGTGGAGATTGGAGTGTTTTCCGACCCTCATCACACAGGACGAAGGGGCGCTTCTGCATCCCAGCCTCCGGTCCCTGGCTCTCACGGCCTGGATGTTGAGAGCGTAGACTTTGCCTCTTTGGGCCTGTCAGAGGGTGTCTCCCGCATCTTGCTTGCTTCCAGGAAAGATTCCACTAAGAGGAGTTACTTCTTTCTGTGGAGGAGGTTTGCCGTCTGGTGTGACAGCAAGGCCCTAGATCCTCGCTCTTGTCCTACACAGACCCTGCTTGAATACCTTCTGCACTTGTCTGAGTCTGGTCTCAAGACCAACTCTGTAAGGGTTCACCTTAGTGCAATCAGTGCATACCATTACCGTGTGGAAGGTAAGCCGATCTCAGGACAGCCTTTAGTTGTTCGCTTCATGAGAGGTTTGCTTTTGTCAAAGCCCCCTGTCAAGCCTCCTACAGTGTCATGGGATCTCAATGTCGTTCTCACCCAGCTGATGAAACCTCCTTTTGAGCCACTGAATTCCTGCCATCTGAAGTACTTGACTTGGAAGGTCATTTTCTTGGTGGCAGTTACTTCAGCTCGTAGAGTCAGTGAGCTTCAGGCCCTGGTAGCCCAGGCCCCTTACACCAAATTTCATCATAACAGAGTAGTCCTCCGCACTCACCCTAAGTTCTTGCCAAAGGTTGTGTCAGAGTTCCATCTGAACCAGTCAATTGTCTTGCCAACATTTTTTCCCCGTCCTCATTCCTGCCCTGCTGAACGTCAGCTGCACACATTGGACTGCAAGAGAGCATTGGCCTTCTATCTGGAGCGGACACAGCCCAACAGACAGTCCGCCCAATTGTTTTTTTTGATCCCAACAGGAGGGGAGTGGCTGTGGGAAAACGCACCATATCCAATTGGCTAGCAGATTGCATTTCCTTCACTTACGCCCAGGCTGGGCTGGCTCTTGAGGATCATGTCACGGCTCATAATGTTAGAACCATGGCAGCGTCGGTAGCCCACTTGAAGTCAGCCACTATTGAAGAGATTTGCAAAGCTGCGACGTGGTCATCTGTCCACACATTCACATCTCATTACTGCCTGCAGCAGGATACCCGACGCGACAGTCGGTTCGGGCAGTCAGTGCTTCAGAATCTGTTCGGGGTTTAGAATCCAACTCCACCCCCCTGGGCCCATGTTTGTTCTGTTCCAGGCTGCACTCTCAGTTAGTTGGTAAATTTTTTAGGTCAATCTCAGTTATGTCCTCGCCGTTGCGAGGCCCAATTGACCATGGTTGTTGTTTTGAGTGAGCCTGGGGGCTAGGGATACCCCATTAGTGAGAACAAGCAGCCTGCTTGTCCTCGGAGAAAGCGAATGCTACATACCTGTAGAAGGTATTCTCCGAGGACAGCAGGCTGATTGTTCTCACAAACCCGCCCGCCTCCCCTTTGGAGTTGTGTCTTCCCTTCTCTTTGTTTTGCTGCATATGAGACTGGCCGGCACGAGCCGGTTCGGGCGGGAAGACGGCCGCGCATGCGCGGTGCGCATCGGCGCGCGAGGACTAGCAAAGGACTTTGCTAGAAAGTGTTCCGATTGGAGGGGCTGCCGTGGACGTCACCCATGAGTGAGAACAATCAGCCTGCTGTCCTCGGAGAATACCTTCTACAGGTATGTAGCATTCGCTTTTTCCCACCTATTTGCAGGCTCAATTTGGCTTACATTGTACCGTAGAGGCGTTTGCCAATTCCGGTAAAAACAAATACACAGTGATGTTGAGGTAGAATGAAGTTCGTGTGGGACAGACTCATAGGGAATCGTAGAGGGGACGGGTTGTGCTGTATTCATTACATGCTTTGATTTCGTAATGTTGCAGGGTTCAGTCATTTAAGTTGAATCGGGAGGGTATGCCTTTATGAACAGATGAGTTTTTAATGATTTCTGGAAGTTTAGGTGGTTACACGTTTTCACAGGTTTTGGTAATCCGTTCCATAGTTGTGTACTTATGTAGGAGAAGCTGGATGCATAAGTTGATTTGTATTTGAGTTCTTTGCAGCTTGGGTAGTGGAGGTTCAGGTATGTTCGTGTTGACCTGGTTGTGTTTCTGATTGGCAGGTGGGTCATTCCATGTCAAGTGGTCTGATTTCAGAGAAGTGCCCTGCTCGACCATCACGGATTTCGATGAAATTTTCTGTGAACATTCATACGTGTCCCCAATGAACATTGGTAAAGTTTTAGTTTCGCCGATGCAATACTTGCTGAGATATAGTAATCTGTTTGACCCCTTACTGTAGCCTTCTATGGTATGACTCCGAGATTTCGGCAACTTTGAGACACTGTATCTCCGGCTATATTTTGTTGAGAGAAACAAAACTTGGCCATCTTGTACAACTATTTGCGCTCTATTAAACAAAATAATAAAAAAAAATCTTCAAGAGCGATTTCCATGAAGAAAACTTGGAGCAAACTTGGTCCGAAAATTTTGCGGCATGAACAAATTGTAAAGTTTGGCTTTTTATATCTCTGGAATTAAAGGTGTGATAAACGTGAAACTTTGCACACAACAACTTACCAACACAAGGTTTTCAAATATAAAATTTCATTCTCCTAATATTTTCCATTAGTTCACAAATTGAGTGTAAAGTTGATGATTTTTGCAAAAACGCCAAAAATAGGGTATTTTTAGCCCACTTGTACAAAAAAAAAAAAGAAAAGACCGTCTGGAAACTTTTTAATCATTTTCATTAGAGCATGTTTCAAACCCCTTAAAAAAGTAGCGGGACCAGAGCTTGAGAGCGAGACAGAAGGGAAGCGCGCCGAGTGAAGACTACGCTTTTCGTTGCCGCTGCCGATGCTGCCTTAACCCGGTACGTTTTTTCAATTTCAGATGAGGAGGGGGGGTGGTGGTGCTTGGAGGGAGGACGGTTGAGCTGATGCTTGTTTGGAAGATGGAGTGAGCAATGGCAAGCGGCGTGGTGCTTGGTGGGAGGGAGGTAGGCCTGATGCTGGGTGCTGCTGGTGGGAGGGAGGCCTGATGCTGGGTGCTGGTGGGTGGGATGCCTAATGCTTAGTGCTGGGAGGGAGGTCTGGTGTTGGGTGCCGCTGGGTGGGAGGGAGGCTTGATTCTGGGTGCTGCTGGGTGCTGGGTGGGAGGGAAGCCTGATGCTGGGTGGGTGGTTGGGAGGGAGGGAGGCCTGGTGCTGGGTGGGAGAGGAGAGTGGCTGGAGAGGAGGGTGGCTGGAGGGGAGAGGAGGGTGGCTGGACATTTGTGGCTGGAGGGGAGAGAGGGCTGCTGTACATGGATGGAGGGCAAGAAATGAAAAAAGGAGGAAAGTGAAGAAATAAGTGAAGGCAAGAAATGAAGAAGAAAGGAGGAAAGTAAAGAAGTAAATGGAAAGGAAGCCCTGGAAACGGAGTTAAGAGAACAGATAGAGAGCAGCAGAATCAGCGATTAGGACCAATATGGATAGAAAAACAAAATCACCAGACAAGAAAGGTAGAAAAAATCATTTTATTTTCATTTTAGTGTTTGGGATATGTCCAATTTGAGAATTTACATCTGCTGTCTTATTTTGCACTGGGTATGCTGGAGCTGTAAGAACTTACAGAAATGATTTATAATGAACGAAAATCATGTTATTTTTTTCTCCTATACTAGTATAATATTTTCAATGATGTCTGTCTATATGCGCCATGGCTGGTGTAAGGGGTGTGGCTATCATAGGGGTGGAGTCATATGTGGTGACCCCGCCCATTATGAGTACCGGCACTTCACGATAAATAATTCGATTTTGGGTTGCTGTTTGGGCACTCGGTCTCTGAAAGGTTCGCCATCACTGTTCTAGTGGTTAGGAAAACCTTAATCCATTTAAGTATATTTCCTCCAATCCTGAAGTAGTTTAGGATTCTTAGTAGTATGTTATGGTTTGCCATGTCGAATGCACTAGACATGTCGATTTGGAGGAGAAGGATGCTTTTACCTGTTATTTCCTCCTTGAATTTGGCTAGGAGAGTAATTAGTACTGTTTCAGTGCTATGGAGGGGGCAAAATCCTGATTGTGATTCATGTAATATAGCAAATTCATGTAATCAGTGAGTTGTTTGGTAATCATGGTTTCCATCAGGGGGTAAGCAAACATGTGGACAATGGGGAGCCGGTTGATATTGTATATCTGGATTTTCAGAAGGCGTTTGACAAAGTGCCGCACGAAAGACTCCTGAAGAAATTGCAGAGTCATGGAATCGGAGGTAGGGTATTATTATGGATTAAGAACTGGTTGAAAGATAGGAAGCAGAGAGTAGGATTGCGTGGCCAGTATTCTCAGTGGAGGAGGGTAGTTAGTGGGGTCCCGCAGGGGTCTGTGCTGGGTCCGTTGCTTTTTAATGTATTTATAAATGACCTAGAGATGGGAATAACTAGTGAGGTAATTAAATTCGCCGATAACACAAAATTATTCAGGGTCGTCAAGTCGCAGGAGGAATGTGAACAATTACAGGAGGACCTTGCGAGACTGGGAGAGTGGGCGTGCAAGTGGCAGATGAAGTTCAATGTTGACAAGTGCAAAGTGATGCATGTGGGTAAGAGGAACCCGAATTATAGCTACGTCTTGCAAGGTTCCGCGTTAGGAGTTACGGATCAAGAAAAGGATCTGGGTGTCGTCGTCGATGATACGCTGAAACCTTCTGCTCAGTGTGCTGCTGCGGCTAGGAAAGCGAATAGAATGTTGGGTGTTATTAGGAAGGGTATGGAGTCCAGGTGTGCGGATGTTATAATGCCGTTGTATCGCTCCATGGTGCGACCGCACCTGGAGTATTGTGTTCAGTACTGGTCTCCGTATCTCAAAAAAGATATAGTAGAATTGGAAAAGGTACAGCGAAGGGCGACGAAAATGATAGTGGGGATGGGACGACTTTCCTATGAAGAGAGGCTGAGAAGGCTAGGGCTTTTCAGCTTGGAGAAGAGACGGCTGAGGGGAGATATGATAGAAGTGTATAAAATAATGAGTGGAATGGATCGGGTGGATGTGAAGCGACTGTTCACGCTATCCAAAAATACTAGGACTAGAGGGCATGAGTTGAAGCTACAGTGTGGTAAATTTAAAACGAATCGGAGAAAATTTTTCTTCACCCAACGTGTAATTAGACTCTGGAATTCGTTGCCGGAGAACGTGGTACGGGCGGTTAGCTTGACGGAGTTTAAAAAGGGGTTAGATAGATTCCTAAAGGACAAGTCCATAGACCGCTATTAAATGGACTTGGAAAAATTCCGCATTTTTAGGTATAACTTGTCTGGAATGTTTTTACGTTTGGGGAGCGTGCCAGGTGCCCTTGACCTGGATTGGCCACTGTCGGTGACAGGATGCTGGGCTAGATGGACCTTTGGTCTTTCCCAGTATGGCACTACTTATGTACTTATGATTACCAGTGGGATCAATGCTACTGGGCGGTAGTAAGTGATTTTGTTTGCATGTTTCTTGGTATCTTGTGGTATTGGAGTGAGTAGGATGTTGCCATTTTCCTTAGGGAAGAGACCTTGTTGGAGCATGTAGTTTAGATAGGATGTGAGGTCTGCTATGAAGTGGTCAGGGGCGGATTTTATTAGGTAGCTGTGGCAGGCATCCAATTTACAGTGGGTGTTGGAGAATCTTTTGATTGGCTGGGTGACTGGTTTCGAAGGTAAGGAGAGTGAAGTTAGACCAAGTTCGGTTAGCTGGGTATTCTCCAGGTGTTGGGTCCAGACCTTTGATGAAGTTTTCAATATCAGTATTGTCCTGGGGTAGCGTGTTGCGTAGGTTTGCAATTTTTTCTTTGAAGTATTTAGCAAGTTTATTTGCTGATGGGATGTCAGTGTTGGTTGTAGTGACTGCTGTGATGTCTAGTAGTTTGTTTATGATTTGGTATAGTTTCTTCTTGATTGTCAAGGAGGAACAAGGATTCGTCAGTTGGAATAGGAGACTACTCTTCTTGTCTATTGGACAGAGATTACTCTCTTGGAACTTTTGGTATCTCCTGTGGTGGGGGCATTGACTGTTCAGGTGGACTTTCTCAGTCGACAAACATTAGACACTGGAGAAATGGGTACTCCATTCGACAGCTTTCAACTGCATTATGAGTCTCTGTGGAGTTCTGATTTTGGATCTTATGGCAGTTGGTCTCAAATCCAAGGTGACCCAGTTCCTCCGTCGCAGAAAAGGTTGCAATGCAGAGGGCATCGATGCTCTCATACAGCCTTGGCTATCGGGACTGCTTAACTTTTTTTTCTTCCGTTGCCTCTCTTGGGTCATCTGATTCAGGGGATCAAAATTCTCAGGGGCATGGTAGCTTTGTTAGCTCTGGTCTGGCTGCAGAGATGTTGTTATGCGAATCTTGTGTGTCTAGTAGTAGGCTCAACTCTTTCACTTCCGGAGTCACTCGGACTTCTGCTTCAAGGTCCTTTTCCAGCTCGATTTGGTCTTACTGCTTGGCTCTTGCAAGGGCTCAGTGGAGAAACTGAGGTTACTCAGCAAAGTGTGCGTCACATTGCTTCATTCTTGACAACATTCTTCTGTGGTTCATAGTGGGACTTGGAAGATTTTCAAGCTCTGATGTGCAGACTGTGGCGTGGCTCCTTCGTGTGCTTCAGTAGCATGGCCCCTGGATATTTTGCAGGGTGGTTTTCAAAACTTTAGTTCTTGCTTCTTTTCAAGTGCAGATTACAGCTTTGAATTGTTTTGAGGCCGGGTCAAAGGAAAATCCTTGACTTGTCATCTGGGTTTGTTTTCTTCAGGGGGTTAGTCATCTTCGTCCTCTACGTTGAGCTGCGTTTCCCACTTGGGATCTTAGTTTAGTTCTTTCAGCCCTTACTCAACTGCCCTTTACACCTCTAGCTGCTGGTTCCTTTGATGTTCTGACTCTCAAAGATGTGTTTTAGGTGGTCATAAATACAGTAAGACGCGTGTCAGCATTGCAGATTCTTTAGTACAGGTCTCTCCTTCTGGAGTTTTCTAAAGAAGTAATTCTTTTTCCAGTTCCTTACTTCCTAAGATTTTGTGGGTGTTTCTTTTGAACCAGTTTGGTAGTTTTACCGGTGTTGGGTTAGTTGTCTGGCTCAGAAGTTCTGAGTGGTTTGTTATAGCTGTAAATCAGGAGGTCTCTGAAACAGTATTTACAGAAAACAGAAGAATTTAGGCACTCATCACCTTTCTGTGCTTCTAGGTGGTTCCTGAAAATGAATGGCAAGGTGGATTCAGAAGGTGATTGCTTCTACTTATCTTATTTCAGGTAAACTCATTCCTGAAGGAGTGAAAGCACATTCCACAAGATATCAAGCTTCTTTGTGGGCTGAGAGTTGTTTGATTACTCCATTAGAAATTGTATAGCAGGAACATGGTCTTCGTTGCATTCCTTTTCCAGACATTACATGTTTGATGTGTACTTTAGTCAGGATGCACCTGTTATGAATGAGTGCTTACAGTTTGGCTTTTAAGGTCCCTCCCATGCATGGTCTGCTCTGTTACTTCCCATCAGTCATTTCCTGGGCTGGTCCGGAGGGACGCTAAGGAAGTTGAAATTAGATCTTACTTGCTAATTTGTTTTCCTTCAGTCTCTCCAGACCAGCCCAGAGCCCTACCTCTGCTTGGTTTCTCTCTATCCAATGCTCCTTCGTTTGATTTTTAGTTGATTCAGTTTCTTGAAGAACAGCTTGGTTCATTGATTTTTTTCAGTAAAAAAAAAAAAAAAAAAGACAACTTTTGAAACACATGGACTTTTGTGTCTACAATCTAGTAATGAGGACTTCATGTCATAAGTTTGCTGGTGGCACAGATCTTACTATTTCTTTCTTTTCCACTCTCTAAGACAATACTAGCTCTACCTCAGACCAGGGGCGTATCTGCGTGGGGCCACAGGGGCCTGGGCCCCCGCAGATTTCGCCCTGGCCCCCCTCCCCGCCGTCAACCCTCCCCCGCTGCTTACTTTTGCTGGCGCCGAGGTCCCGACCCGCAATCTCCGTTTTTCGTCTTCCTCCGTGGCCATGCTTACAGGAAGTAACGCTGCAGTGCTGATTCGTTGACTCCAGTTCGGCGTCTGACGTCAGACGTCGAACTGGAGTCAACGAATCAGCACTGCAGCGTTACTTCCTGTAAGCATGGCCACGGAGGAAGACGAAAAACGGAGATTGCGGGTCGGGACCTCGGCGCCAGCAAAAGTAAGCAGCGGGGGAGGGTTGACGGCGGGGAGGGGGGGGAGAGAGGCGGCGGCGGCGGCGGGGGGGGGGGGGGGAGGGAGGCAAAAATGTGCCCCCCCTCTCTGGCTCTGGCCCCCCCTACCGCCGGATTCCAGATACGCCCCTGCCTCAGACAGGGCAGGGCTTTCTTATTGGCTCTCACGAGAATCAGACTTAACCCATCAGTCATTTCCTGGGCTGGTCTGGAGGGACTAAAGGAAAGCAAATTAGCAGCTAAGATCTAATTTCTCCTTAAGCAGTAATAAAGTAAATGAAGATTATATGCAGTCTTTAATTGATCTCCCCCTTTGCAACTCTCTTCCTGGTTCAAGAGATTCTAAACCTCCACTATATCCCAGTTGCAAAATTGTTTATTAAAATTTAATATACTGCCCATTCTAACTGGCAGACCTGAGCGATATACTAAAAACACAAGTTAGAAGATTAGAACGATCATGGAATAAAAGGAAAGACGACACCGCACTCAACGCCTGGAAGCAACAACAAAGAAAATACAAATATACCATCAGACAAACCAAAAGATCATATTATAAAACTAAAATCGGACTAGACTACAAGGATACACATAAACTTTTTTCCAACTCGTCAACAAATTATTAAATGCTACACCGGTTACCTCAAATGGTACAGACAACCCATCTGCAGACAATCTTGCAAAATACTTCAAAGAGAAAATTATAAAGTTACGACTCAAGATACCTACAAACTCAAAAGACTACGTAAAACTCCTCTACTGTCTAGACCAATCCCTGGTGTATTCCCAGCAGACAGAACATGGACCAACTTCGATACACTCTCGGATGATATCATCTCCCAAATGCTCAAAAGATTCGCCAAGTCCCACTGCAAACTAGACACATGCCCTAATAACCTGATGAAACTCGCCCCTCAACAATTCATATCAGATCTCACTATGCATATGAACTACATGTTACAGAATGGAATCTTCCCAAAGGACAAAGGAAATTTCTACTCGCATGTATACCTAAAGATGCAAAGAAAAGTACAAATGACTTAACCAATTACCGCCCAGTAGCATCCATCCCGCTGATAACAAAACTAACGGAAGGCATGGTTATCACACAACTCAACAACTACCTAAATAAATTCTCAATTCTTCATGATTCTCAGTCAGGATTTCAGGCTAACCACAGTACTAGTCACTCTCCTGACTAAATTTAAACGAACAATCGCAACTGGCAACAACATACTTCTCTTACAATTTGACATGTCCACTGCCTTCGACATGGTCAACCATGAAATACTACTACACATCCTAGAATATTTCGGAGTTGGAGGTAATGTTCTTAATTGGTTTAGAGGCTTCCTGACCATGAGGTCATACCAAGTGATACCTAACGCAATCACATCACCCCCTGGATACCTGAATGTGGAGTCCCTCAAGGATCTCCCCTCTCGCTGACCCTCTTCAACCTAATAACACCTTTGGCCAAGTTACTATCCAATCAGAACCTCAATCCATACGTATATTCAGATGGACATCATGATCTACATCCCATTCAAACATGATCTAAAGGAAATCACCAATGACATCAACAATAGCTTCCAAATAATGCATTCATGGGCGGATGCATTTCAATTGAAACTTAATGCAGAAAAATCTCAATGTCTCATACTTACTACACAACATAACACAAGTAAATTCACCACTATAAACACACCAAAGTTTTCCCTTCCCTTGTCAGACACCCTGAAAATTCTTGGAGTTACCATCGATAAATCTTACACTTGAAAGTCACGTGAAGAATACAACTAAGAAGATGTTCTACTCAATGTGGAAACTTAAGAGTGAAACCTTTCTTCCCAAGGGCCATTTTCCGCAACTTGGTACAATCAATGGTGCTGAGTCACCTTGACTACTACAATGCACTCTATGCTGGCTGCAAAGAACAAATCATCAAGAAACTTTAGACAGCCCAGAACATTGAAGCCAGACTCATATTTGGAAAAACAAAATATGAAAATGCAAAACCCCTAAGAGAAAAGCTACATTGGCTGCCACTTAAGGAATGTATCACGTTCAAGATCTGCACATTAGTTCATAAAATCATTCACGGAGATGTGCCAGCCTACATGCTAGACCTTGTCGACTTACCACCCAGGAACACTAAATGGTCAGCCCGCACATTCCTTAACTTACACTTCCCAAGCTGTAAAAAACTGAAATACAGACTAACACATGCGTCCAGCTTTTCATACATGGGCACACAGATGTGGAACACACTACCACATAACTTAAAAACAGTCTACGAACTAACTAACTTTCGTAAATCTCTGAAGACATATCTTTTCAACAAGGCATACTACAACACATTACCACTCGACCTCTATTTTGATTGATTTCTTTCTATGCCTGTATGCTTAATTTTATCATGTCAATCTATTCTCTATGCCTGTATGCCTAATCTTATCATGTCAATCTATTCTCTATGTAACACCAATTGTAACTTCTACTCTGGAATGGCGAATGCCATTACGGAACAT
The DNA here is from genome assembly GCF_901765095.1 of Microcaecilia unicolor. Classification (NCBI taxonomy): domain Eukaryota; kingdom Metazoa; phylum Chordata; class Amphibia; order Gymnophiona; family Siphonopidae; genus Microcaecilia; species Microcaecilia unicolor. Next base: position 348,069,508 of record NC_044034.1, read on the forward strand.
TGTAAGCCACATTGAGCCTGCAAATAAAATCAACAGAACAGAAAGGAACTCCAATGTAAAATAAGAAAGAAACATTCATTCCATATGAGCAAAGGGAGCTCAACAAACATACTGTCTAAAAGTATTATAAAAGAAGGTAAACAAATAGGGACAAAGGAGTAATGAGTGGAAACGGAAGAGGGAAACAAGAGAAGTAAGAAATCGATAACCTAAACAAGTACTCACAAACTCAGGTAGTTGTATTGTAGGCCTGATTGCAATAAAAACTTGACGCTTTAGATTTGAAATTTTTGAAAGAAGATTCAGTTCTGAACAGAATGAGGAAAGAGTTTCAGGATAATGGTTCAGTGAAGGAAAAAGCACGACAACTGGCAGCCACACGTTCGGTAAACTTTGGCCAGGGAGAACCAGACAAAAATCATAGAAAGTAACAAATGTGTGAGAGTCAACCTACATGTCAGGATTTCCTTACCTCTGTACTAAATGGTGGAATTCCCTCCCAAAATTTATCTGATTGGAACCTAATTATTTGATACTCTGGAAATACCTTAAAGCCTCTCTGTTTAAGCAGTTTCTCATGGCTGGTCATAATTAAAATCCCTAATTGTACAATTATTCCAATTTCTCAGTTCCACTCTAATTGTTATAGATGGATGACTATAAATGACTACATTTTTGCATTTAGCATTCGTTTCTATATTACGTATTGTAATACTCAATAAGAACATATGCATAACCATACTGGGTCAGATCAGTGGTCCAGCTAGCCCAGTATCCTGCTTCCAGCAGTGGCCAGTCCAGGCCACAAGTACCTAGCAGAAACTCAGTTAGTAGCAGTGGCTTTCCCCATGGCCATCTCATTAATAGACTATGGACTTTTCCTCCAGGAACTTGTCCAAAACGTTTTAAAATCCAGGTATGCTAACCAATGTTACCACATCCTCTGGCGGTGAGTTCCAGAGCTTGCTTATTCTTTGAGTGAAAAAAATCAAGGGTTAAGCCATATAGAATTTTAAAAACAAATGTACATAGTTTGAATGTTCTGGCTTTGATTGTTTATGGGAGCCAGTGTCTGGCTGCTTTACGTTGAGCTGTCAGCAGTTTTTTCACGGAAGATTCGTACTACCAGCTTAAATGGCATTGCAGTAATCGAAGTGTGTTAATACTAATGTTTGTACTAAGGTTCTAAACATAATAGGGAAGAGATTCCTGATTCTTTTTAGTTTCCACATTGTTTTAAAGATTTTTGTGATGATTGCTTGAGCTTGGATGTCGAATAACATGTAGGAATCAATTATTATACCAAGTATCTTTAGTTGCGACTCCAGTGGATAAGCTACATTCTCTGAGGACAAGCAGGTTTCTATATTCTGACAAGAGCGTCACCCGGTCTGGCATGTACCAAAGTTACATGACAGCTTTGTGGAGCGCAAGTGTGGGGGCCGTCGCGCGAACGTGGTCTCCTCAGTTCTTCTTTTTCCACATTAGGAGAAGGTGCTTTGTCTTACCATCTCCTCACTTGTTCGGTCAGCTATTTTTTTTGTACCTTCCGGCTATTTTTTCGTTTCTTGATTGTGTTCCTGTTGTTGAAACCTCCATTTTTCTTTCCTTTAATTTCATTAGAGTGTTTTTGCCCAGTTTTAAGTTTTGTTTGTTTTTCCGACATCAGGCCGCTTTTAGGCCCTGACTTACATAAGTACATAAGTAGTGCCATACTGGGAAAGACCAAAGGTCCATCTAGCCCAGCATCCTGTCACCGACAGTGGCCAATCCAGGTCAAGGGCACCTGGCACGCTCCCCAAACGTAAAAACATTCCAGACAAGTTATACCTAAAAATGCGGAATTTTTCCAAGTCCATTTAATAGCGGTCTATGGACTTGTCCTTTAGGAATCTATCTAACCCCTTTTTAAACTCCGTCAAGCTAACCGCCCGTACCACGTTCTCCGGCAACGAATTCCAGAGTCTAATTACACGTTGGGTGAAGAAAAATTTTCTCCGATTCGTTTTAAATTTACCACACTGTAGCTTCAACTCATGCCCTCTAGTCCTAGTATTTTTGGATAGCGTGAACAGTCGCTTCACATCCACCCGATCCATTCCACTCATTATTTTATACACTTCTATCATATCTCCCCTCAGCCGTCTCTTCTCCAAGCTGAAAAGCCCTAGCCTTCTCAGCCTCTCTTCATAGGAAAGTCGTCCCATCCCCACTATCATTTTCGTTGCCCTTCGTCAGCCTGGCTTTCCCTTTCCTTTTTCAGGCATCATCACATTGTTTAATTTAGCTGACAAAGTTTTTCCGTCCATGTCCACGAAGATTCCCAGTGGCTTCAAGCGCTATTTGCGGTCCAGTTGGACAGTCTCTGGGAAGGACACCCATTCTTGGTGTCTGCAGTGTCTTGGGCCTGACCATAGCCCTACTAACTGTCTTCGCATAGAGGACCCAGCTTTCCAGACAGGCTCAATGAGAGAGGAGTTTTGGAGCCAAATCTGATTCCTCGACGTCAGCATCGATGTTGAGTATCGCATCAGGAGCGGCGGTAATCATGGCTGCTGCTAGACTATGCCTCAGTGCTCCCAGGCAAAGAAGCTAGAACCCTGGATTCTTTTGGGAGGAAGATGTACCAGGCTTCAATTCTCATTTCCCGTATACAATCTTACCAGCTCTTCACAAGCATCCATTTGCGAAACTTGGTGCGCCAGCTGTCAGACTTGGTTGGCATGCTCCCTCCTTAGCAGACTAAGCTTTTTCGCTAGTTGGTCAAGCAGCAGATGGCGTATCGAAAGTTATTGGCCAATGGCAGTTACAACACTTCTGATGCGGCATCCAAGATCTCTGCTCAAAGTATAGAAATGTGCTGACACTCATGGCTGCGTGTTTCTAACTTGGAACAATCTGTTCAGCAGAGGTTAGCGGATGCCCCTTGCTGGGGGGATAACGTTTTTGGAGAAAAGGTTGACGAGGCCACTGATACCTTCTCTCTCTCTATCTCTTCAGGCACCTTGTGCATCAGCCTCCTCAGCTAGGAGGACTTTTGGCAAGTGATGGAGGAGTTTCTATTACTATCCTAGGCATAGGTACAACCCTTCGGCTTGCTAGCCTACTCAGGCTCAGCCCCAGCACGCTTGTTCACGTCAACAGCGTGTGCCTAGGGCCCCTGCTGCTTCCTAGGCAAAGCAAGGGATGAGCTTTTGACTGGCTCCAGCGGGGCATAGCCACAGTAAAAGCATCCTTCCTGGATGTCTTGCCGATCGGGGGGGGGGGGGGGGCTGAAATTTTTTCACCAAAGCTGGCCTCTTATAACTTCTGAATGGTGGGTTCTTCAAATAGTCCGTCCCAAATATGCCCTTAATTGACATCGTAAACCTCCAAATTGCCCACCAAGAGCTCATTCATTCAGTTCTTAGCACAGGCCGGTGACATCTGATGCTCATGCCTGTGTCAGAGCTCTGAGGTCTGCGCATCAGCCCGGGAGCAAAGAGGATTAATAGTAACATAGTAAGGGACGGCACATAAAAACCTGAACGGTCCATCCAGTCTGCCCAATGGTCACACTCATTATCAATTCAAGATTAAATCAACAAGTGTGATATTATATACTTGATTATGGTCTTTCTTTATGTGTTTCTGGGACATAGATTGTATAGTCTATCCGGCTCTATCCTTATGTTCCAACTGCTGGAGTTGCCGTCAAAGCCTACCCTAGTCGATTCATCTTCTCATTTGTGAGAGACAGACCGTAAAAGTCTGTCCAGCACTTCCCTTATGACCCAACCACTAAAGTTGCTGTCTAAGCCCTTTCCAGCCCATCCTAAAGGAGATTGCACGCAGCTCATGCTCCACAAAGCTCTCATTTAGCTTTGGTAAATGCCAGACTGGGCGACGTGGATCAGCGTTGCCCATTTCTGAGAATATAAAACCTGCTGTTCTTGGAGACTACCTGCTTAAAAGTAAGTATCTTTGCTTTATCAGTTGTGAATTTTTAACGATTCTCGACAAGGTGAGGATTAGATAACAGAAATTTTGGTTTTTCTCTCTTCAGTTTGTTTAAAAACCCCCCCAAACTTTATTGAAATTTGTCATCACAATTAATCACTTGTTACAGAAAAGAAGTTCAAAGTAAGAATAACATAAGATAATTATTTAGAAAAAGCAATAAATCTCCAAATCTTCACCAGTCCACAATTATGGGGGAGAACCAATACATAAAAGAAAAAGATAATAAAGCAATTGACATACGACCTAAATAGTAGCAGAAAAAATGTTCAAATACGGTTACTGGTGTGTTGAACATACAGGAACCCAGCCACTACTACATCAGAAGGAGCTGGAACCACTTGAGAATGGAGAGACTTAGAAGTAACAAAAGCAGACAACTGATGAGAATCAAAGAAAATATATTGTGCATCCTGTTATTTAAGTAAACATTTACACGGATAGCGCAAAAGGAGTAATGCCTCCATTTTCAATACAGCAGATTTTAACAATAAAAATTGTCTTCTTTTTTTTTTTTTTTTTAGGTGTCCTTAGATACATCTGGAAAAAGCTGAATTTTAGCATTTATAAATGTTGTATCATTTGTATGAAAAAACATCCTCGGAAGCCAGTCTCTATCAGGATACAAAACACATGTAATCAAGAGTGGCAACCACAGGGTCAGAATCTGATCTTTGAAGAAAATCAGTTGTCTAAGCTATCCAGCATGGGATGGCCTCCTGTACCCTGTTTCTTCTTGGCGTAGAAATAGGAGGGACCGAGTCAACAGGCACTTTTAGTACTGTTGTCTCAAATATTTTATACATATCCAAAGTTGGCACTCAATGAAAATTAATAAATCTTAAATTTTTCTGTCTATCTGAGTTATCCAATGTCTGCAGTCTTCCATGAATAACAAAAATATCTTTAATAATAGAAACATCTGTTTGTTGAGCTTGCTGAAGATTATTTTCTAAATCAGATGCATGTTGTTTTAAATCCCCTACATCAGCTTGAATTACGTCTTCCTGCAGTGCCATCTTATCTATTTTTTTGACACATATTACTCATCTGATCCAGAAAAGACTTTTCCAAACTGTAGATGCCATCCCACAAGGATTCTAATGTAAAAGTCTTAGGTCTCACTTATCTTGAAGGTATGGGCTCTTGTTTATCAGTCAGCACTGTACCATAAGAAAGTACTGCTTTTGCTGCACTGTCGTCACTGTTTGCTTGAGGCAGCTCCTGAGAAAGCAGTGGATCCCCCGTTGCCAAGATCTCCTTGCTTACAGTCGCTTTTGCAGCCGAGGGTCACATCAGGGCTGCCCTCCCCTGAATTCATGAAGCCGGGGTTCTCAGCTCTCTTGAGGCTTAGGCATGGGCAACCGCAAATCCGGGGAAGGATAATCTTCCAGCCCAGGGAGAACATACCATCTTCCTTCCACTGCCGAACTCTCCAGCAATCCGCCTGGAGTAAATGCTACCTCAAGTCGATGGATAAACAAATCCATCGGGCAGGAAATCTGTGGTGTCGATGATACTGATGGCAGCCGCTATACTCCCTTTTCTTGCCCATAAGCGTTAAATATTACAAGTAGTATTTTAGTGGGTAGTTGCGGCGTCTTGGAGCTCAACATAGCATGTCAGCCATCTTGGAACTCCCCCCTTCAATTTTAGTTTAAAGGCGGAGACCCAATTCTCCATCAGGTCTAGACCAGATTTGATAGCACTTTTTCAATAGAGTCTTTGAAAGGGATGTAGATAGTTACATCATCTGCATAAATAAAATTATTATAACCATTGGCATCCAGCAGCTTTCCTAAGGGGGACATTATAATAGTGAATAAGATGGGTGAAACGGGGATCCCAGTGGGATTCCACTGGGGGAAGATGGAATTAGGAGATTTGACTTGATAGGATCTAGATTTTAAAAATCTTCTGAACCAATTTAGGACAAACCCTCCTATATACCTAAGTTATCCATTAGTGCAAGTAACACATTATGGTCTACCACATCGAATGCGCACCGCCTGGACCGATATACTCACATCACCCATCTCCTCAAATCACTTCACTGGCTTCCGATCAGGTACCGCATACAGTTCAAGCTTCTCCTTCTAACTTACAAATGCACTCGATCTGCTGCCCCTCCTTACCTCTCTACCCTCATCTCCCCTTACGTTCCTACCTGTAACCTCCGCTCTCGACAAATCCCTCCTTTCAGTACCCTTCTCCACCACCGCCAACTCCAGGCTCCGCCCTTTCTGCCTCGCCTCACCCCATGCTTGGAATAAACTCCCTGAGCCCATACGCCAGGCCCCCTTCCCTGCCCATCTTCAAATCCTTACTCAAAGCCCATCTCTTCAATGTCGCCTTTGGCACCTAACCACTATTCAAGAAATCTAGACTGCCCAACTTGTCATTTCATCCTTTAGATTGTAAGCTCCTTTGAGCAGGGACTGTCCTTTTTTGTTAAACTGTACAGCGCTGCGTAACCCTAGTAGCGCTATAGAAATGTCAAGTAGTAGTAGTAGTAGAATGCACTTTTGATATCAAATTAGCCTAGGCAGGAAAATCATCCTTGTGCAATGTCCTTCTTGAAGTTAGCAAATCATGTGGTTAGGACTATTTCCATGCTAAAATTGGGTCTGAAGCTAGATTGCGTATGGTTAAGAAGGGAAAAGAAGGACAGATAATTCATAAGCTGGTTAGTGACTATGCCATCAACAACCTTACTAGTAGTAGGATAGTGGTCACTGGCCTGTAATTTGTTACATCGTTTATTTTTGCCAGGGAATTTTTGCTGTAGTTGATCCTTATAGTTAGCTGTAGTCAGTGCCAAATCTGAAACCGAAATTCAGTAGACCTCTGTTAGACTGGTTCAGGTGAGCAGGTTAAGTCTCCCTGTCAGCAGATAGAACCAGAGAAAAAAAGTTCAGAGATTCATAGTGGAGCATAGATTCATTTTCCCTCCACCTTTGATAACAGACTCAGTTGGAGTTGGAGTTCCTACATTAATGGTCCAGTACTGGGTGGTGCCTGTTGACTTTTCACCAGGGTTTTGACAACAGGAGCTATTGACGGCACAGCCTCTTCCCAGAGTTCTTTCCACTGTCTGTAGTGCTGTGTCTGATTAGGATTTGGTCAGAGTGTCTGAACTGATCACACATATCCTCTCTTTCCACCTATTTCTGGTATGTATGGGAAATAAAAGGAAGCAACATGTTGCAGGTAAATTATGGCAGGACAGTACATCAGCTGTATCTGGCCTGGATTGGAAGCAGGCAGGCAAGCAGGTACCAGACGGGTGGGTACGTTATGAGGAGGTTTAGTATTTCTTCAAAAATGGAGAGACCATTGGAGAGCTTTGTGAAATTTACTTGTCTACTCTCAGACATTGCAGAGCCTACACAGTTCCAATTCTGTGAGTTAACATTTCAGCAGGTGAGCTCACATGCATGTTGGAGCTCCTCTTCTCCATCCCTTCCCTCCCAGCTAGGGGAACAGTGTTGGGAGCAACCTGCAGAACCAGTTCTCTGTCTCTCTACTCATGCTTTCCAGAGTGCCTGTATAATCAGACTATCCTTGTTGCATGAAAAATTTGCTGCTTGAGAAGAATTGGAAAATAAAAAAGAAAATGTCCAATTTTTCAAGTTTATTAATAATTTTCTTTCCCGCCTATGGGGGATTCCATCAAGACGGCATATGATCTGAAAATAGGAAGAACAAACTTCAAACCAGACCACATCATTCATATTAGGAAAACAGGGGGAGAACTCCAATGTTATGACAGAAAAGTGGGAGAAGGGTAACACAAAAGGTGTGACTCTTCACTGATCTCACCAGGCTTCAAAGTCTAGGGAGTACAGACATTCATGAGCTGGTAGAAAAGGCATCTTGAAAAAAAAAGGTTTTGAGGTCATATTTAAATTTTTTGAGAGATTGACAATGCTGCAAATGGTTAGGCAGTGAATTCCAGTATTCAGGGGCTTGAATAGAGAAAATAGCATGCCCCTTCAGTTTCTGTTTTGATCTTTTCCTGGCCCTAATATGTGTCTCTGTATGGAAGGAACCAGAGATGACCTTTGGCAGTGTACTGAGTGGTCCTGAAGGTGGCAAAATAGAATAAAACAGGATGCTGGGCTTGGACCTTTGGTTTGTCCCAGTATGGCGATACTTAGGTACTTACGAAAATACCACATTTATGTGACCATTCTAAGAAAACTTTTGACTACCTGGATCTGGTACAAAAGAAATGTACAGCCTCAACACCAACCAAGTGCACCTGTAATTTTCTGGTGGTCAGCAGTCTGGGGGGTTTAGGATTCCTCACCTGTGAACAATGTAAAAAAAATCCCATGTCCTTTGAAGCAGTGTCATATCACATTGACAAATTGACATTTAATGGAACTACATCAGTTGCGATTGTTGTGGGATATATTTCAATAGAAATGAGTAGTGACTAAGAGAAAAAACAATTTTGTGCTAAGCTCTAAAGTATGATAAGTGAAATCCCTAGCAGGGGGCCATTTATATTAGTGGGAGAGCTCAATGCTCATGTTGATAAATCATGCATCAAATGGGAAGATATAATAGGCACATTTGGATGTGGAAGCATGAACGATAAAATGGTCTGTAGTTTTGCTGCATATTACTCCCTAGCGGTTAGCATCACCTGGTCCTGACACATATCAGTTCATCAATTGACCTGGATTACTTCCTGATGAGCTGACGTTTTTGTTCATCTGTGAATGATGTTCAAGTGCGACATAGTGCAGAATTAGGGTCTGAATACAATCTCATAAGCTCCATTGGCTTCCTGTAAAGGCACTCATTGTTTTCAAATCAGTGTGATGTTTCAAGTTTTATATGGTAATACGTCTATTTTACTCATTCAAACATTTCCTAATATGTACTTTTCTTCCAGATTATGTAATTACTTTCTATTGAAATTTCCATCAGTTAAGGGAATTTATCTGGTCGCCGCATCTCAAGAAAGATATAGTAGAATTGGAAAAGGTGCAGCGAAGGGCGACTAAAATGGTAGCGGGGATGGGACTACTTCCCTATGAAGAAAGACTAAGGAGGCTAGGGCTATACAGCTTGGAGAAGAGACGGCTGAGGGGAGACATGATAGAGGTATATAAAATAATGAGTGGAGTGGAACAGGTGGATGTGAAGCGTCTGTTCACGCTTTCCAAAAATACTAGGAGGCATGCGATGAAACTACAGTGTAGTAAATTTAAAACAAATCGGAGAAAATATTTCTTCACCCAAAGTGTAATTAAACTCTGGAATTCATTGCCGGAGAAAGTGGTGAAGGCGGTTAGCTTAGCAGAGTTTAAAAAGGGGTTGGACGGTTTCCTAAAGGACAAGTCCATAAACCGCTTCTAAACGGACTTGGAAAAATCCAAAATTCCAGGAATAACATGTATAGAATGTTTGTACATTTGGGAAGCTTGCCAGGTGCCCTTGGCCTGGATTGGCCGCTGTCGTGGACTGGATGCTGGGCTCGATGGACCCTTGGTCTTTTCCCAGTATGGCATTACTTATGTACTTATGTATCTTGAAAGCTATAGTTCGAGGCATTGTTTTCATATCGTGTAAGCTCCATTTGGAACACACTCCCCCTGCAGATTTATTCAGAGTCAAATTACTGCTCAATTTATTAATCCAGCAAAAGCAAGCGAACTAATGAAAGAAATTTGAAACGAGTTGAAAAGGGGACAGGGAAGGTTTTTGAAACAGTTATTTGCAAACATGGAAGCTGCTGCTGCTGGATGGTGTGATCACTTTTTTTGACACTAAAACACTTGCAGACGTGCAGCCATCCATCTATGAATGTCCAAGATGCATCCAGAAGAGTTGCCAAAATAATTGCTGAGGCATTCCAGTGCTGGGAGAAGCACTTTGAATCACTGCTAAATTGCGACCCATCAACTACACATAACCATGATCTAGAAAATGAGGAAGCAACCCCTCAAAATGCGAACAGTGAGGAGCAAACTAAAACAGAGATCGCTCAAGCCATCAAAGGACTTAAGAATAACAAGGCAGCTGGGCCAGATCATGTCTGTGTGGAATCCTTAAAAGCAGGAGACAGTATTATTGTTGACAACCTACACAGACTATTCTCTATTATATGGACATGTTCCCACTGACTGGAAACTTGCTGACATAGTAGTTAACCTAAAACAAGGTGATAATACCAAATGTTATAACTACAGGAGAATCGGTCTTCTATCAGTTGTTGGAAAAGTGCTTGCTGAAATAATCAGAGCCCACCTACAGCCAGTGCAGTAAGTTGGCACACAAGAGGTGCAGAATGTCATCAGATGAGGCCAGGGCTTTATAGATCAAATGATTTTTGTTAAGCAAATATTTCAAGAGAGGATAAGATGCACGAAAAGTAACGTATATATTGCCTTCACAATTGCCTTCAACAGCATTCATAGGGAATCTATGTGGAAAGCAGTTCAGGTGACTGGGAATCCCACAGAAATTAGTCTGGATTATTTCTGCCTTTTGTGATGGCACGCATTGCAGAATAAATTTGCATGATGAAAAATACAACAGCATCATTTGAATGGGTGAAAGTCAAGGATATGTGGCAGCAAACAAAAAAAAGGCAACAACAACAAAAAAAAGACGAGGATTCCAAATGATGAAAATGGAACTTTTAATCTTAAGTCAAGTCCGATTGTCTAATAAATAACTGACGTGACACAGCCGTGTTTAAGTGTGTGTGTCTAATTTGCATGCAAAATGCTCCTGGATATCTCCCACAGTAAGAACACAGCTCACTGTCTCACTTTTTTTGCTGTCAAGTACTGATTGTTGAAAGTATATTTTATGTTAATCACATCATACCAGCCATAGTGACAGACACTTTCACTCTTGATGCAGGCACACACACCGAAACATGACTATGCTTGTGATTCTTGACATCTTTCTGCATGACCACTGGTACAATAAAACCATTTTGGAAATGTCTACGGTCAGTCTATAGTAGAAGAAAAGTCAATCATGTCTATGCTGGTTTGGCCATGTCTACAGAATAGAGGCATCATGACTACAAAGACAGTTACTCCAACAGCATTGACCACCTGTCTGAAAGGTTGTAAAAAGTGGTCCAAGAAAGATCTTACATAGACAAATTGAGGCTGAAGCAAAACTGCTCCACTTCTGCATTGGTTGATTTTACTGCAGCTGCTTGGGGCTGACTGCATTGAAAGAGACTTACTGTGGACACCCTTGTCATTGCTGCCACAACACTTGTTAGACTCTGCTAATTAAGGGACCTTCCTTCTGGTGCTAGAGCATTGACTTTTTGTGTTTGGGCTGTGCTCCTTCATGACACCACTTGGCATTTTCTCACTGGGTGCTTGTACATTATTCAGGGCTTTTTTTCATTTGTTTTTGCTATAGGCTTTGGAAGCAATATTAGGCTGTTGCAGTGAGCCACAGGGTTTTGGACTTGAAAGAGGGCTGAGTGTCTACTTGTTCCTTGGGTCCTAATATAGAATAGCAGACATTATCTCTGGCAGTTCCCCACATGGATACCCAGCCCATTATCACAGGCAGTTCCCCTCATGGAGACACAGGGCATTCATAGTAACATAATAGATGATGGCAGAGAAAGACCTGTACAGTTCATCCAGTCTGCCCAACAAGATAACTCATATGTGCTACTTTTTGTGTATACCTGACCTTGATTAGTATCTGCCATTTCACGGCACAGACTGTAGAAGTCTGCCTAGCACTATCCCTGCCTCCCAACCACCAGCCCCGCCCCCCACTACTGGCTCTGCCACCCAATCTCCTCTAAGCTTCTGAGGATCCATGCCTTCTGAACAGGTGTCCTTTGTTTATCCCACACATTTTTGAATTCCGTTACCGTTTTCATGACCACCACCACCTCCCGCGGGAGGGCATTCCAAGCATCCACCACTCTCTCCTTGAAAAAACACTTCCTGACATTTTTTTTGTCTGCCCCCTTTCAAACTCATTTCATGTCCTCCAGTTCTACCGCCTTCCCATCTCCGGAAAAGGTTCGTTTGTGGATTAATACCTTTCAAATATTTGAATGTCTGTATCATATCACCCCTGTTTCTCCTTTCCTCCAGGGTATACATGTTCAGGCCAGCAAGTCTCTCCTCATACGTCTTGTAATACAAATCCCATACCATTCTCGTAGCTTTTCTTTGCACTGCTTCAATTCTTTTTACATCCTTAACAAGATACGGCCTCCAAAACTGAACACAATACTCCAGGTGGGGCCTCACCAATGACTTAAACAGGGGCATCAACATTTCCTTTCTTCTGCTGGTCACACTTCTCTCTGTACAGCCTAGCAACCTTCTAGCTACGGCCACCGCCTTGTCACACTCTTTTGTCGCCTTCAGATCCTCAGATACTATCACCCCAAGATCCCTCTCGTATCAGACTCTTAGTTACCACCAGATATTTCTCAGGTTTGGTAACTTGGATCCCTTACAGACAGCTTCAGGCTTTTATCTTGTGCTAACCATAGCGCCAGATATCTGTTGGTCAAGGGGTAGTAAATTCAGTTGACTGGTTGTTTAGGCCTGAGTGGCCACAGGAGAGTTGGGATAAAGCCATGGTTCAGCAGGTGTGGAACCCCTACACTGACTGTTATCTTGAATAACAGTTTAGTCCTTCTAGTTTCTGGAGCATAGGAGAGCCATCTTATCTCCCAAGAAGAGTATAGTCTTGTGGCCATGTACATCAGGACTCAAAACCTCATTCTCAGTGTCCAGATCTCATAAGAACAAGAGTAGCCATACTGGGTCAGACCAATGGTCCGTCTAGCCCAGTATCCTGTTTTCCAAACAGTGGCCAAGTCAGCTTACAAGTACCTGGCAGAAACCCTGTTTTCCACATCCATCCTGAGAATGGTTGTTTCCTTTCTGTAGGTCCTAGAATTCAGGACAAAGTTCAGACTCCTTTCAGGGTGACTTACATTAGTCCAGTGTCATAAGGCTACTTTATCTTTTGCTCTTTCTCTCTCTCTTGGCTGAAAGTAGCCTGAATTGATGACTTTTCAGATTTATCTGTGACTGGCAATGGCTTGTGAATCCCATTCATGGTTATTCTGCACCATAGAGGTGATAAATTAGGATGGGAGTTGTGGTTTACGACAGTGGAAACAGCGATGTGGTTCCGATGGAGGAGCACCAGATTCAAACTAGGTTAGATCCAGCCATCTTGTTCTGCAGCAGTTATGACATCTAGCTTAGGAGAAGACAGTTCAAGTGGCGGCATGCAAGATGATTCTGTTTACTGATGGGAATAAGGTGAGGAAAATTAGTAGCTTCAGGTGTCCTTCTAAGTGTGCTGGATTTGTTCTAGGATTCAAGACCTGGCAGCAGCACACATGACAGACACCATTGTTCAGAGGAATTTTCTGAGCCAACCCTTTTGGGATCCTGAAGTATAAGGATTGGAAGAAGCAGTTGCAGCTCTACTAGGAGTTATGTGGGGCAAAACTTCAAGGCAAGCAAGTTTTTGACCCAAAGAAAGAAAATCAGGAGCCAGGGGCTGGATATCCTGGTAGAACTGGGACTGTCATCCAGTCTCCTATACATGTTTCTGCTAGGAGCCTGGATCCGATTTTATGAAGATGCCAGTCTATCATGTTTTTTTTTTTTTTTTTTTTTTGTGTACATAGGCAGATAATTCCATATAGGAAATATCCCTTGTATTCTCTTTTACAGCCTTGGCTGTTTGAGAATAAGGCATCATAAGCATGGAAGTTAGTGTCAGGTGTTATGAAAGAGGACCACATAATAAGGTTTTGAAGCCTCTGCAAGTTTATGTGGAGACACTATTTCTCACGAGGGGTCTATTTTATTTCACTACTTCCACAAAAGAGTGAAGATACTCACAACTCTCACAGGGGGCAGAAGCTTTGGGGGGGGGGGGGGGGGGGTTCTAGGGCATGGAAGCTCCCTTGCTACCATTCCAGATGGGGATACTCTCCAGGAAGTCAAGTGTGCAAGACCTCTATTTGGAGCTTGATTTTGTCACGCTTGTGGCTGTGAACTCTCCCAAACTTGCCTTATTTCTGGTGGTCAGCTTCTTAGCTGGCTTCTGTTTCTGCTATTTGTTCTTTCTGAGCTAGCCCTGTCTCTCTGCTGGCTGCTCGCAGCATGACTCTAATTGCTTTACTATACAGCAGCTGTGGGGGTTGCCGGAGTTAGCTCTAGCTCTGTTTCAGTATGCTGTCTGGCTGTGTGGTGACATCATCAGGCAGGGTCTTGATAAGGAAGTGGTGTTCTTCCCTTCAGGGCCTTTGCAACATTTGCGTTTGCTTTGGGAAGGGGTGGTGCATTGTGCACTTCTGACTTTGTGTCTAGCTTCCCTGCTTGCGTTTGCTGAAGGTCACGGTTAGTGCTTAGTGTTGAGGAGCACTTTCTGCTTTGTTGGCTTCCCCTTTTGGTGCTTAGGAAGCACCTTGTTAGTTGTGTTTAGCTTGTTAGAGTAGTGCTTAGGAAGCACCTTGGTTGTTTGTGTTTAGCTTCCCTGCTTTTCCCTTGTAGCTCCCCTGCTTCCCTTTGGGTGCTGTTAGAAGCACTACTGGTTTGCTGTTAGAAGTATTTCTGGTTTTGGTGCTGTTAGAAGCACTTCAGTTTGCTGTTGGAAGTACTTCTGTGGCTTGGTGCTTAGTAGCACCTGGGTTAGTTTAGTGCTGTGGAGCACTGCTGTGCTTGGTGCTTAGGGGCACCTGTGTTAGCTTATGTGTTTAGCTTTCCTGCTTTTCCCTTGTGGCTCCCCTGCTTTCCCTTTTGAAGCACTTCTGTTGGTTTGGTGCTTAGGAAGCACCTTTGGTAGTTTAGTGCTGTGGGACACTGCTTTAGTTCAGTGCATAGGTGCACTGTGGTTAGGAGCTCTTCTGTTGGTTTATTGTTAGGAGCACCCCTGTTAGTTTAGTACCTAGGAGCACTTCTGTTTCCAGCTTGTTCTAGTCTTGGTTCCGGGGTTATCCTGTTTCCGGTAAGTCCTGCGGCCACTCGAACCCCAGGGGCTCAATTCTTGGGGGGTAGTGGCTAAGTGCAGGTGAAGTTGTACGGACCAGTCCGGTGTGTTCCAGTCCAGTGCTCCAGTCCAGTGTGTGTTCCGGTCCGGTGTGTTCCAGTCCAGTGTGTGTTCCGGTCCGGTGTGTTCCAGTCCAGTGCTCCAGTCCAGTGTGTGTTCCGGTCCGGTGTGTTCCAGTCCAGTGCGGACCAGTCCGGGGTCCTCCAGTCCAGGGGATTCCAGTCCCTGTGTTCCAGCTTGCTGGGCGGTGCCTGCAGTCCTTGCGGGTGCCGGTGTGCTTGCCCAATGTTGGTGGGTTTTGCCTGCTGCTGCCGCTCTTCATCAGCAGCCCAAGGGCTCACGTTTGCTTTAGAGCCCGGACCCGCGGGCTCTGAACCTGAGAACCTGACAGAATTAGTCCTGAAGGCCCAGTCTTCCTTTCCTCTCAAATCTCGCAGGTTGTGAGGCATAGGTTGGTTTCCTTGATTAATTTTAAAGGAAACTCGCCCTTATGAGTTAGTGTTTCACTTCTGGTAAAGTGAGGCTTTCTTTTGATGGCAAAGGAGTCTGGTGACATTGGTCAGAGTAGAGTTGGCCATTGTCAAATCAGTAGTTGGTCATCTTTCAGATATTTGTAAGTGCCCAGTTCATTCTAAATTTTGGGAAAGGTCTTTGAACTACTGATGTGTTCTAATCAGTTACAGTGATCTTTAATGTATCTATTTCAAGAGGAGTCAAAGAAATGATGACATTGGACTACACCAGCAAGAGTTGGCAAGTCAAAGAGGGCTAGTGAGCTCACTCAATTAGGACTTCTTTTAGCCACAGTTAAAATCTGCTTCTCTGATATTCATTTCTAGTGGTCAGCGTTTTAAAACATGGGGTGCTGGGGGCTTTATGCCTGGAACTTCAGTGCTAGCCTATACTTGGGTACCAGTTCTGAATATTCAGGTATAAAGTGGTCTCTGACCATGAACCAGGTACTAGTGATACTAAGACCAGTTCTTGGGTACCTACCCAGCTAAAGTTAGGCAAGCTGTTCTGCTGTCCTAAATTTATCCAGTTAGCAAATAGAGTATTACCATTAACTGAGTAACTTCTGGTTCTGCCTTTGCTCTATCCTAGGATTGACTTGCTACCACCTGGTTAGCATTGGGGCAGTTAGTGATCACTTTCAGTGGCATCATCTGGATCATACTGATGAAACTTAGTGATTAGTCCCCATAAACTGCAGTTATCTAGGTAGGAGCCTCTTCTGCCCAAGTAAGTTCTGCTAAATATTGACCCCAGTCTTTGCAGAGGATAATGGCAGGCCAGGGTCTTTGCCTCCATTATGCCCCTTTTCTAATTGCCTCTATCTTAAGTGTTTTCTCCCACTTGTCTGGGTAGAGCTTGGATGAATCCCACTTATTTGGACTGATCTGGCATGCAGGTTATAGAAGGTGAAATTTGGGCTTATCTGTTAATTTCCTTTCCTTGAATACTAACACACCCATGGAAGCCATAGTGATCAACAGCTCTCAGTCTTACAAATTCAGAAAGCTAATATTGAGTATGTTGTAGCCCATTCCCTTGGTGCATAGAATTATCTTATTTCTGGTTTAGTGACCATGATATGTCGTTTACTGCATCAAGTTTGGCTTTGATGATGAATTGGAAATACAAAACATAACAATTACCTTTAATTGTCTTAGCTTTGAGTTAAGATATTGAGGAGCTGAAAGCAGCACCAACCCCCCCCCCCCCCCCCCCCCCCCCCCCATAAGGAGAGTGGTCAGTTCTGAGCTTTTTTCCCCCGCTGGCAGGGGGACATAAACCAACTGTTTGGTCTGGCAGGACTCGGGGAAGGGATATTAACTGGTAAGTTCAAATTCCATTATACCAAGGATCAGTCCAGACAAATGAGTTGTACCCATCCGTCAGCAGGTGGAGACAGAGAACACTAATGAGTTGTGTCTTCTAAGGTCCTGTGCATAAGCAACTCAGCTAGTATTCTTTATCTCCAGCAGGTGGATAGCCACTCCTGTGCAGTATGGTGGCTTTCTAAGTAGCCTCCTGTCCTGCTTGTTGGTTCAGTGGAGTTTGGGGTTGAGAAAATTATGTGCTTCAGGTATAAACCTAGTGATCTAGATTCTTTGCTGCTCCCCCTTTGCCACTTTCTGCTTCTCTTCTCTGTCTTCCCTTGTTATTTCTCCTTCCTCTCTAAAAAACAAAAAACAAAAAAGCAATTAAAAAAAAACACACACTGAGTTTCTCTTTGTGAGTTCTCATAGTTTGTGAAGACTTTAGGCTGCAGTGCCTTGGAGGTGATGAGACTTGCAAATTTCTGTGAGTATTTTATTCTCTTCACTATGTCAGTCTTTTAAGTGCGGTGTGGGGGTAAACTTTCCACTACCGACAACTGCTTGCTTTGCATTCAGTCAGCTGACATGCCGATTTTGGAGGTTTTTACCGCCGCTACTGCGGCTCATGGAGGTCAGACAGACTCTTCTTCTGGTGTGTTTTTGGCAGGCTTGTGGTAGTGGTTCCTGCACTCCGTGATGCAACAGCGGCCATCTTGTCTCTGGCTCCCTGCTCGCTACTGAGGCCTGGAACTCTGTTACCTTGGGTCTGGAAGTCTCCTCGATGCCTTTTTTTGCCTGAATTTGGCCTCTACTTGCAGCAAGCATTTATGTTAAAAATGGCTCAAAATTCCTTTGCTCCTCCCTCTCAGCGTTGTTTCTGAAGAGCAGATTCCAAAGAAGAGGAAACTTTTGGTTTTGCAGGATCTGGACGACGTTTCTCCTCGGGAGTCAGAAGAGGGTGTTGTCTGTGCATTCAGAACACTCTCTTTCTGGCGATGTCCCTGTCTTTGAATTTTCGGGAGTAGAGGGGGGAGATGATCCTACTGCAGCTAAGTTGTTTTAAAAAGCAGATTTACCTTTGCTAATAAGCAAATCTATAGAGGCTTTAAATATTTCTTCTACTTATCAATCCCCACAGTACCAGCTCCTTCTGTTATGTTCGGTACTAGGAGACCTCCTGTATCTTTCCATATTCATGAAGCTATGTAGAAGCTTATTACAGCTTAGTGGGATGTTCCTGACTCAAATCTCAAAGTGGCAAGGGCTATAGCTAAGCTATATCCACTTCTGTCATCTGACTTAGAACAGTTTGCTTTGCCTAAAGTGAATGCCCTTATTACGGCTGTAACTAAGCACACCACAATCCCTGTTGACGGCAGCAAGGCACTCAGATATGCTTGACTGGAAGCTAGAGGCCTCCTTAAAGCTTTCCTTTCGGATTGCAGCATTAAATTCTCAAGCAGCAATTTATTCTTCTTTTGTGGCTAGGGCTTCTTTGTCGTGGATCCAACAGTTATCCACATTAGTCTTGCCTCCAGAATGTCTTCCTTTTCATGATGCAGGATTGTCCTATTTGGCAGATACATTCTATAATATTCTTAGAACGTTTGCTAAATGTATGGCGTTGGCTGTATCGGGGACGCAATGGCTGTGGTTGAGATATTGGGCAGCTGATGTGGTGTCCAAGTCTCGTCTGGCAAAGCTACCTTGTAGGGGGAAACTCTTCTTTGGCATGGATTTTGAAAAGACTGTCATAGACTTGGGAGACACTAAAGTCCAGCAGCTATCTGAAGACAAACATAACTCATCTCCATCATCTCTATATGTCTAACTCATGCTTTTGTGAAGCTTGACAGTATAGACTGGGGAAATCTAGTTCTGCCTCTCAGAAACCTCTCTTTTTTTAGACTCAGGCTTTTTTTCGAGGGGGCAGAATATCCTTCTCAGCTACTTCTAGACTAATGGATCCTCATCCTCGACATCATCATGGCTACAAGCTGAAATTTCACTAGCCAATTGAAGATCTATTCTTATTGTCGCCTTGTGGCAACGCTGCAGAAAGTAAGCAGTGGTGGCTACCTTAACATCCTTAATGCATCTTGGTGCCATTCAGCCAGTTCCTCTGGTAGAAATGGGCACAGACCGGTACTCCATCTGTTTGGTCATCCCAATCTTTTTGTCCTGTTCTGGACCTCAGAGGAGTGAACAAGTCTCTCAAGGTGCAACACTTCTGGATGGAGACTCTTCGGTCTCTCATAACCTTGGTCCAGCCAGGTGAATTTCTCATGTCATTAGACCTCAAGGAGGCTTATTTTCATATACCAGTTTGGCTCACAGGAGGTTTCTCAGGTTTGCAATCCTAGGAAATCATTATTTTATTTATTTGTTACATTTGTATCCCACATTTTGCCACCTATTTGCAGGCTCCAATTCATGGCCATGCTGCTGCACCTCACACATTTTCTAAAGTTATGGTGGTGATGGCAGCCTTCCTTTGCAAGCAGGGGATCCCAATTCCACCCTTACCTAGATGACTGGCTGATTTGGGCCTCATCTTATCAAAAGAGCTTTCAGTGTACCCAGAGGGTAATATTTCTTCTCCGAGGACAAGCAGGCTGCTTGTTCTCACGATTGGGTGACGTCCACAGCAGCCCCCAGGATCGGAAGATCTTTCTAGCAACAAAAGTTTGCTAGCTCTCTCATGATCCGTGCGCATCGCGCATGCGCGACCGCCTTCCCGCCCGAACGCGAGCGTGCTCGTCAGTCTCTCTTTTTTTGCAGTCAGAACGACGTGTTTCGTTTGTTCTCTCCCCCAGAGAGGCCCCCATCGCGTTCTTTGCGCGTTTTTTGTGCCTTTTCGGCTTATCTTCTTCCTCGTGTGTTCGTTTGTTAAAAAAAAAAATGTTTCTGCTACGTCGTAGAACTTTTTCCTCCGTAAGTTTCCTTTTCTTTGCGTGAGCGGCTTTTTTCACCGTCCGTACGGGTTTTTCCCTTTTTGGTGCCGTTTTTTTTCAGCATCATTGTTTTTGACCTCGCCGGTGCGATTTTTCCGCCCATGTCCTCGAAGCCTGCCAGTGGCTTCAAGAAGTGCAAGCGGTGCAATCAGACGATCTCGCTCACTGATAGGCACTTTTTGTGTCTTCAGTTCCTCGGGGCTGGTCATCGCCCTGACGCCTGTACTTTGTGCCTCCACCTCAAGAAGAGGACCCAGGCAGCGAGATTGGCCCAGTGGAACATCTTGTTCGTGGCCTTGTCCAGTACTTAGAAGTCGGCGGAGCAAGCAGTACCGAGTTCATCACTGGTATCGATGTCTGCATCAGAGGGTGCATCGACATCCAGAGTGCAGGTGATGGCTGTCCAGATATCCCAAACTGGTAGCAGTGAGCCATCGAGTGGGTCTCCACCTGCCTCGAGGGCTCCTGTGGTGCAGGCCCCCCCGGGACTGACCACCTTCGGACCTGGCCTCGAGGAGAGGTTTGGATTCCATGTCTTCCTACCGATGCAGTGTTTCGCGCGAAGGCTAAGAAGCACCGTCATTGGTCACCTTCCTGACATGGTACCGAGGGCTCCGGGACACTGAAGGATTCGGTACCCGTGAAGCGTCGACGCTGGGAGGACCGCTCGCCCTCCATACAAAAGTTGTCGATGCGCTCTGCTCCGGACAGCCCGGTACTGCCTCCGCGCCCCAGGCAGGTTCTCAGCTCGTCGCCAGTACCGGCCCCACTACCTTGCTCGACAGCCACTCTGGACGAGCGCCTCAGAGCCATACTTCCAGAGATTATGGATGGGCTGCTGCGACCTTTGGCTCCCCGCCGGTGGTGTGGACTGCGACGCTGGTACCGCTTGCGGCATCGGCATCTGCTGCCACCCAGGATGACATCCCGGTGACGTTGCTGGAGGAAGCTTCGTCGCCGACGGTGCGGGAGTTCGTGAACTTGTGTCCGATACTGACGGTGAGGCCTCGTGGGAGGCGGAGGAGGACACCAGGTATTTCTCTGACGAGGAGTCCTGTGGTCTTACCTTTAATCCCACTCCTTTGCCAGAGAGAAAGCTGTCTCCCCCCGAGAGTCTTGTCTTTCTCGTCCTTTGTCTGGGAAATGTCTACGGCCATTCCCTTCCCAGTGGTTACTGAGGACGAGCCCAGGGCTGAGATGTTCGAGGTCCTGGACTATCCTTCACCACCTAAGGAGTCGTCCACTGTTCCCCTTCATAATGTCCTGAAGCAGACATTGATGGCGAACGGGGCGAAACCATTAAGTAACCCCTACATTCCCAAGAAGATTGAGTCCCAGTATCGAGTCCATGGGGACCTGGAGTTGATGAGGACCCAGTTGCCTCATGACTTTGGAGTTATGGATTCGGCTCTCAAGAGAGCCAAGAGTAGTAGAGCTTATGCCTCGGCGCCCCCGGGGCGTGAGTCTAAGACTCTGTACTCTTTTGGGAGGAAGGCCTACCATTCTGCTATCCTCGTGTCCAAGGTTCAGTCCTACCAGCTCTACACGAGCATCCACTTGCAGAACAATGTGAGGCAGCTGACGGACTTGGTTGATAAGCTTCTGTCGGAGTAGGCCAAGCCTTTTCAGGAGGTGGTCAGGCAGCTGAAGGCGTGTAGGAAATTCTTGTCCAGGGTTGTCTATGATACTTTTGATGTTGCGTCTAGGGCCGCTGCTCAAGGTATAGTGATGCGCAGACTCTCATGGCTGCGTGCCTCTGACCTGGAGAATAGAGTCCAGCAGCGGATTGCGGATGCTTCTTGCCGGGGGGGGGGGGGGGGGGGGGGGGGGGGGGGTGGGGGGGGGGGGGGGGGGGGGTAACATTTTGGTGAGCGCGTCGAACAGGTGGTAGAACAGCTCCACCAGCGGGACACCGCATTCGACAAGCTCTCCCACCGGACGCCTTCAGCATCTACCTCAACAAGTAGACGTTTTTATGGGGGAAGGAGGAATGCTCCTTATGCTTATAATAAGCGTAGGTACTATCCACCTGCCCGCCAGCCTGCTCAGGCTAAGCCCCAGCGCGCTCATTCGCGTCAACAGCGTGCGCCTCTTCAGGCCCCTTCAGCTCCCCAGCAAAAGCAAGGGGCGGGCTTTGACTGGCTCCAGGCGAACATAGCCAAGATAAAAGTGTCCGTGCCGGACGATCTGCTGGTCGGAGGGAGGTTAAAGATTTTTCACCAAAGGTGGCTTCTCATTACCTCTGACCGTTGGGTTATCCAAGTAGTCCGGCTAGGATACGCCGTCAATTTGATCTCAAAACCTCCAAATTGCCCTCCGGGAGCTCAGTCTTTCAGCTTCCAGCACAAGCAGGTACTTGCAGAGGACCTCTCCGCCCTTCTCAGCGCCAATGCGGTCGAGCCCGTGCCACTGGGGCAGGAAGGGCTGGGATTCTAATCCAGGTACTTCCTTGTGTAAAAGAAAACAGGGGGGATGCGTCCCATCCTAGACCTAAGGGACCTGAACAAATATCTGGTCCAAGAAAAGTTCAGGATGCTTTCCCTGGGCACCCTTCTTCCCATGATACAGAAAAATGATTGGCTGTGCTCTCTGGACTTAAAGGACGCTTATACTCACATCCCGATACTGCCAGCTCGCAGGCAGTATCTTCGGTTCCGTCTGGGAACACGGCACTTTCAGTACTGTGTGCTTCCCTTTGGTCTCGCTTCTGCACCCAGAGTGTTCACAAAATGTCTGGCAGTAGTGGCGGCGTCTTTACGCAGACTGGGAGTGCATATGTTCCCTTATCTCGACGAATGGCTGGTAAAGAACACCATGGAGACAGGAGCTCTACAGTCCATGCAGGTGACTATTCGACTCCTGGAGCTACTAGGGTTTGTGATAAATTATCCAAAGTCCCACCTTCTTCCAGTTCAAAGACTAGAATTCATAGGGGCTCTGCTGGACTCCTAGACGGCTCATGCCTACCTCCCCAAGGTGAGGGCGGACAATCTTTTGTCCCTTGTTTCCTGGATGCGAGCGTCGCAGCAGATCACAGCTCGGCAGATGTTGAGATTGCTCGGCCACATGGCTTCCACAGTTCACATGACTCCCATGGCCCATCTCCACATGAGATCAGCTCAATGGACCCTAGCTTCCCAGTGGTATCAAGCTTCGGGATGTCTGGAAGACGTAATCCGGCTGTCCACAAATGTTCTCACCTCCCTTCATTGGTGGACAATTCGCTCCAATTTGACCTTGGGACGTCCCTTTCAAATTCCTCAGCCTCAAAATGTGCTGACTATGGATGCGTCTCTCCTGGGGTGGGGAGCTCATGTCGATGGGCTTCACACCCAAGGATGTTGGTCCCTCCAGGAGACAAGGTTTCAAGAAGAATATCAAGAAGAATATCAGGAAGTATTTTTTCACGGAGAGGGTGGTGGATGCTTGGAATGCCCTCCCACGGGAGGTGGTGGAGATGAAAACGGTAACGGAATTCAAACAATCGTGGGATAAACATAAAGGAATCCTGTGCAGAAGAAAGGGATCCTCAGGAGCTTAGCCTAGAATGGGTGCCAGAGCTGGTGGTTGGGAGGCGGGGCTAGTGTGGGCAGACATATACGGTCTGTCCTGGGGCTGGTGGTTGGGAGGCGGGACTAGTGCAGGGCAGACTTATACGGTCTGTGCCGGGGCTGGTGGTTGGGAGGCGGGGATAGTGCTGGGCAGACTTATAAGGTCTGTGCCAGAGCCGATGGTGGGTGGCAGGGATAGTACTGGGCGGACTTATACGGTCTGTGCCAGAGCTGGTGGTTGGGAGGCGGGGTTGGTGGTTGGGAGGCGGGGATAGGGCTGACCAGACTTATAGGGTCTGTGCACTGAAGAGAACAGTACAAATAAAAAAGTAACACACATGAATTTATCTTCTTGGGCAGACTGGATGGACCGTGCATGTCTTTTTCTGCTGTCATCTACTATGTTACTATATGTAAATCAATCTCCTGGAGTTACGAGCGGTCTGGAACGTGCTAAAGGCTTTCAGAGATCGGGTGTCCAACCAAATTATCCAAATTCAGACAGACAATCAGGTTGCCATGTATTACATTAACAAGCAGGGAGGGCACCGGATCTCGCCCCCTGTGTCAGGAAGCCGTCGGGATGTGGCTTTGGGCTCGCCATCATGGCATGTTCCTCCAAGCCATGTATCTGGCAGGCGTAAACAACAGTCTGGCCGACAGGTTGAGCAGGATAATGCAACCTCCCGAGTGGTCCCTCAACTTGAGAGTTGTCTGCAAGATCCTCCAGGCGTGGGGCATCCCCTTGGTAGATCTTTTTGCCACTCAGACCAACCACAAGGTCCCTCAGTTCTGTTCCAGACTTCAGGCCCACGGCAGTCTAGCGTCGGATGCCTTTCTCCTGCATTGGGGGAAGGGCTTCCTTTATGTGGATCCTCCCCTACCCTTGGTAGGGAAGACTTTGCTGAAACTCAAGCAGGATCACGGATCCATGATTCTGATTGCTCCCTTTTGGCGCGTCAGATCTGGTTCCCTCTTCTTCTGGAGTTGTCCTCCGAAGAACCGTGAAGATTGGAATGTTTTCCAACCCTCATTACTCAGAACGAGGGGGCGCATCTGCATCCCAGCCTCCAGTCCCTGGCTCTCACGGCCTGGATGTTGAGAGCGTAGACTTCGCCTCCTTGGGTCTTTCAGAGGGTGTCTCCCAAGTCTTGCTTGCTTCCAGGAAAGATTCCACGAAAAAGTGTTATTCTTTTAAATAGAGGAGGTTTGCCTTCTGGTGTGACAGCAAGGCCGTAGATCCTTTTTCTTGTCCTACACGGACCCTGCTTGAATACCTTCTACACTTATCAGAGTCTGGTCAAGACCAACTTTGTAAGGGTTCACCTTAGTGCAATTAGTGCTTATCGCCTTGTAGAAGGTCAGCCTATCTCTGGACAGCCTTTAGTTGTTCGCTTCATGAGAGGTTTGCTTTTGTCAAAGCCCCCTGTCAAGCCTCCTGCAATGTCATGGGATCTCAATGTCGTTCTCACCCAGCTGATGAAAGCTCCTTTTGAGCCACTGAATTCCTGCCATCTGAAGTACTTGACTTGGAAGGTCATTTTCTTGGTGGCAGTTACTTCAGCTCGTAGAGTCAGTGAGCTTCAAGCCTTGGTAGCTCATGCTCCTTATACTAAATTTCATCATAACAGAGTAGTCCTCCGCACTCACCCTAAGTTCTTGCCAAAGGTGGTGTCGGAGTTCCATCTGAACCAGTCAATTGTCTTGCCAACATTCTTTCCCCGTCCTCATACCCGCCCTGCTGAGTGTCAGTTGCACACATTGGACTGCAAGAGAGCATTAGCCTTCTATGTGGAGCGGACAAGCCCCTTCGGACAGTCCGCCCAAATGTTTGTTTCTTTTGATCCCAACAGAAGGGGAGTGTCTGTCGGGAAACGCACCATCTCCAATTGGCTAGCAGATTGTATATCCTTCACTTAGGCCGAAGCTGGGCTGGCTCTTGAGGGTCATGTCACGGCTCATAGTGTTAGAGCCATGGCAGCGTCAGTGGCCCACTTGACGCCAGCCACTATTGAAGAGATTGCAAGGCTGCGACGTGGTCATCAGTTCACACATTCGCATCTTATTACTGCCTCCAGCAGGATACCCGACGCAACAGTCGGTTTGGGATTTAGAATCCAACTCCACCCCCCCAGGCCCTTTTTTATTCTGTTCCAGGCTGCTCTCTCAGTTAGTTGAATAAGTTTTAGGTCAATCTCAGTTATGTCCTTGCTGTTGTGAGGCCCAATTTACCAATGTTCATTGTTTTGAGTGAGCCTGGGGGCTAGGGATACCCCAATCGTGAGAACAAGCAGCCTGCTTGTCCTTTGAGAAAGTGAGGTTACTAACCTGTAGCGGGTATTCTCCGAGGACAGCAGGCTGATTGTTCTCACATACCCGCCCACTTCCCCTTTGGAGTTGTGTCTTCCCTTGTTTTTTGCTTTCTATTTGACTGACGAGCACGCTCGCGTTCGGGCGGGAAGATGGTTGCGCATGTGCGATGCCCACGGATCACGCAAGAGCTAGTAAACGTTTGTTGCTAGGAAGATCTTCCGATCCTGGGGGCTGCCGTGGACGTCACCCAATCGTGAGAACAATCAGCCTGCTGGCCTCGGAGAATTCCCGCTACAGGTTAGTAACCTCGCTTTCTCTCTACACTGGGTTGTGTGATAAATCATGACAAGTCATCTGGCCCCCACTCAGAAACTGGAGTATCTGGGAGTATTCTTCGATACAAAGATAGGGGAAGGTTTTTGTTCCCCAGCATCTCAATCTTATTTCTTTTCCCTGCTCACGAGCATTGTCTTATGTTCAGGTTCTCGGTTCTGTGGTGGCAACTCCAGATGTTCTGTCTTGGTTGAAGTTCTATATTTGATCCCCAGCAGTCTTCTCTGTTGAGCCAGTGGTCTCCGGTCTTGGCAAATTATGACCAGTTGCTGGCTAGACATCTCATGCCAGACAGAGTCTAACATCTTGGCTCCGTGCTCAGGGGCTACCATTACAGACTCCCCAGTTGGTGTATTTTTACCTCCGATGCAAGCCTATTCGGATGGGGAGCCCTTTGTCTCCAACAGTCTGTACAGGGCTGGTGGTCGAAAGTGGAGACTTCCTGGCCCATCAGCAGGTTGGAACTCTGAGCCATCAGGAAGGGTCTTCTTACCTTTGCTCCTTTACCTCGAGGGAATCCGGTGTGATTCCTCTCAGACAATATGATGGCAGAATCTTACATTAACAGACGGGGGAATAAAGAGTGTGTCCACAGCCCAGGAGGCTTGGCTTCTCTTTCAGTGGGTGGAATTGAACATTCCATTGATCTCAGCGTCCCACATTGCGGGTTCCTGAACTTACAAGCGGATTTCCTCAGCAGAGTGTCTTCATACATAGGGGAATGGCAACTGTCAGACTGCGTTTCACCCTATCTTTGAGAAGCCTATCGGTTATGGATCTCATTTGCAGTGGCATTCCTAGGTCGGCTGCTACCTGGGGTGGATTGCTGGTGCGCACCCCCCCCCCTCCCCCCACACCTCACCTCCTTGGGGTGCAGGGAGCAGTTGTGTGGTTGTCAGCTGCCCCGGAACTGGAGGTAACGTCAGAGGGAGCTAGGAACTGGTGGAGCCAACAGCTGTGCGACTGCTTCCTGCACCCCCTTGCTGCGTGCACCCGGGGCGGAATTTCCCCACCTCCATGTCCTTGGTATGTCACTGCTCATGGTGTCCAGACTCAATGTGCAGGTCAGCAGTTTTTTCACCCACAGGAGAAAGAGGGGCTCCTTGGGAATAGATGAACTTGGTATAGCCTTGGCCATCAAATGGCCTACTGTTTTTTTTTTTCCTTCTTGGCCTCTAGTGGGCAGGACATCACACCAGATTGCTTGTCATCTGGGACCAGTCATTCTGGTTGCTCCAGCCTGGCCCAGACATCCTTGATATGCAGACCTGTTACGTCTTCAAATTGCTCCATGGTTGCCTCTTCCTGTACAGTTGGATTTGCTATATCAAGGTCCAGTATTTATGGAGGATCCCTCCCTCTTTGGTCTTATGGCATGGCTATTGAAAGGGCACAACTGAGGAAGAAGGATTATGCAGAAGATGTTACCACATAACTGTAAATAAAGAAGCAGTCCACTTTATCTTATGCAAGAGAGTGGAGACCATTTGAGAGCTGGTGTAAGTAGAGTGGTTTTTCTCAGTTTTATTTTTCCTTGTCTCATATAATTCAAGAAAGATTTGGCATTCAATTCTTTCAAAGTTCAGGTGACAGCTTTGGCGTGCTATTGAGGTCAAGTGCAGACTGTCTCTTTGCTCATCCTGATATAGTGTGGTCCCTTTGAGGTCTGGTCTGTCTGACCTATCAGATTGACTGTACATTTGTCTTTTAGATTGTAAGCTCCTTGAGCAGGGACTGTCCTTCCATGTTAAATTGTACAGCGCTGCGTAACCCTAGTAGCGCTTTAGAAATGTTTAGTAGTAGTTACTCATCTGCATCCCCCTCTCCACAAAATTTGTCCTAAGTGGAGTCTTCATGTGGTTCTTAAGGCCCTTCAATTGGCCCCCTTTGAGCCTCTTTGGCCGCTTTCAAAGGTCTCACTTTAAAGGCAGTTTTTCTGTTTGCCACTTTTGACAGGTTTCAGAGCTTTTGGCTCTCTTGTAGAAATCCGTTTCTCTGACTCGGGGGGGGGGAGGGGGGATTCAATAAGAGTGGTCCTTTCCTTTTTGCCAAACGTTGTTTCTCCTTTTCATGTCAAGACTGTGTTTCTTCTTTCCTTTGCCAGGGACATTTATTTCTCAGAATATTCATGCTTTCGACTTTTGGATAGTAAGCACGTCCTTATGCCCCATCTTTCTTCTACCAATGACTTCAGGTGTTCTGATCATCGTTTTGTCCTCTTTTTGGGACCTCAGGAAAGGTCTGCCAGCCTCCAAAGCAACAGTGGCCAGATTGCTAAGGGAGACTTTTTCTTCTATTTACGTTCTAGTGGATAAGTTTGCAATATTGTAATTAAATGTTTGTTACTGTCTGATTATCTCTTTTATTGTGTACGTTGATTTGTGATCTGCCTAGTTGTAGGCGGACTAGAAATTTTTAAATAAAAATAAATAAGTCTCCACCCATGCACCAGATTTTGGCGACTTCGTTAGCAGAGTCTATGGCAGTTTCATTTGAGGAGATCTGTAGGTTGGGGACGTGGACTTCCGTTCATTGCTTTATTAAGCATTACTGTCTAGATGTGACTGCTAGAACAGATGCTTCTTTTTGGGCCATGGTACTTTATGCAGGGATATCACAGTCTCTCTTCTTAAGGATTGCTTTTTTACATCCCATTTGTCTGGTCTGATCCTTGGGACATAATGGAAGGAAAAATTAGTGACTTAACCTGATAATTTTCTTTTCTTTGGTCCCAAAGGATCAGTCCAGAGCCTACCCTTCTGTGATATTCTCCAGTTTTTCAGATTTTTCTCAGATGTTTACAGTGTTTTCTGTTTCTGTTATTTCTAAGGCACGTGTTTTGCCCTTTGTATTGTAATTTGTTCTGCTTTGTAGAGGCAGGAGTTTTTTTTGTCTGAGTCACGCTTTCACTTAGCTATCTCTTATAGTGGCTGAATAGCTATGTACAGGACCTTATAAGGCACAATTCGTTAGTGTTTTCTCTATCCACCTGCTGATGGATGGGCACAACACATTTGTCTGGACTGATCCTTTGGGACTAAAGGAAAGAAAATTATCAGGTAGGCTACTAATTTTCCCTTTCACCACCTTATATCATTTCAAACAAATACACACCTCTACTGTGATATGGCCTTCTTTGCTGACCAAAAAATTGGCTTCACTTTGTTTTCTAACAGTAAAGAGTGTTTTAAAAAGTTGTTCTTATGTTGTTAGAAGAAAGAGCAAACTGGAAGCCTTACCTCACATGGTTCTTTTCCTTTATAGTACTTTCTAGACAAGCTTCTGAAAATTGTTTTTAGTTTTGTTCCAAAAGTTAATTCTGTTTTTCCCCATGAATGAATGTCCATAGAATTTCCATCCAAAAGAGATAGTCAATCCTCTTTAGAGCTTGAGACATTTGTACATGTTGGAAGTAATTCTATAAATGGGCACCACAATTTAGGCATCCAGTTCACAAAGGCTGTGAGCCTATTCTATAATGGCAATTACATTTTTAATTTCCATTATAGAATACTAGTGTAAGTCAGTTGGGGTGCCCAGTTGTGCCATGTCAATATCAGTCATCAATGTGCTTGCCTAAATGCAGTACTTATGAATATAACGTACAATATTCTGTAAGTTTTGTGCATAAGTGGGGGACATGTCCATACTGCACCCATGCTCTTCCCGTTTTGAATGTCCCCTTGCATTTATCCGCTAAGGCAGTTATGCATTAAAGTTAGAGTACCACTAAGGATGTTTCTAGTACTTGTGTATAACTGTTAAATGCTCAAGTGCTAGAAGTCAATAACGTGCACAATTGGCGCCTAACTTTAGAGAACCTATTATAGAATGAGGGGGTATATATGGAAAAAGTGTATTCTTTAGATGAGTGCTGCAAATCAGGTACATGGGGTTCATGTTATACGTTTATAAATAGTTTAAAGTGGATAAACACGCTTCAGCAAATATATTTTTAATGAAATTATTTCTACAGGTAGCCGCTGTTCCCACCTTGTACAGTACCACTACATTGCATTGATACTGATCATTGGGAGATGTAGAAAAAAGTGAATATTCTTATTTTTAGTTTTCTTATTTCTAACTTACAACAATTGGTACTGGCACAAAGGGAGAGTTAATGATAAACATCCATGTTCTCTGCAGCATTGGATTTGGATTTTATTTACTTGCTTTTCCAAATGAGACTTCAAGGTATGTTACTAATTCAGGTACAGTTCGTAGGTGTCTGCCCAAAAAGACTTTGTACATAAAACAGTGGAGGGCAGGGTAGTGGAGTCTGTATACTATATCTTTGACTCTAACCAAGACTCATGTATAGTAAATCTTAAGAGAAATTTGATTACAGAAGCATAGGATATTTCTTTATGTACAAAATTAGGACTAATATTAATTTGGAGTTTGAAATTAATATTGTTTTTTTTTTTTTTTTTTTAAATTTTATTATTTTGAAGCTGGAGTCAGAGTTAGTACATTTTTACCGACTCCACCTAAAAATTTTTATTTTGAAGCTGGAGTCAGAGTTAGTACATTTTTACCGACTCCACCTAAAATTGACTCTAAATTGAACTTCACAACCCTAGTGGAGGGTGAAGTGACTTATCTAAGGTCAGAAGTAGTGACAGTGGGAGAAACATGATTTGAATGAGGGCTTTTTTTGGTTCTCTTCCCAAAGCTATAGCCACTATCCCCCCTCCTCCCGTCTTTTTACAAAGCTGCACGGCAATGCTGACACACCCCATTCAAAGTGAATGAGCAGTGTCAGCATTAGCGCACTGGCAGCCGTTACTGTGGCTTTGTAAACTGGAGGGTAAGTCATGAATTCATTCCCAGTCCCAGTTCTGAGAGTACTAGTGTGATTATCTCTCATGTTAATTTACATTTTGCTGGGTCCTGTTATGCTATTGGTGATTTAATTAGATACAACACAACTGAAAACCAGGAGGTGAGTGAGGCACCAAAAAATACAATTAAAAAACAGAAATTAAATATAAATCCACTCATTACAAAAGTAATATATACAAACTATTACCAATATTATTAGCACTCAAGAAACAGACCTAGGTGTCATTGTAGACAGTTCGGTGAAATCTGCCCAGTGTGCAGCGGTGGCCAAAAAAGCAAACAGGATGCTAGGAATTATTAGGAGAGGGATGCAAATTAAGTCCAAAAATATTATAATGCCTCTGTATCGCTTCATGGTGCGACCTAACCTTGAGTATTGTGTTTAATTCTGGTTGCCCTATCTCAAAAAAGATATAGTGGAATTAGAAAAGGTTCAAAGAAGAGCAACCAAAATGATAAAGGGGATGGAACTACTCCCATATGAGGAAAGGCTAAAGAGATTAGGGCTCTTCAGCTAGGAAAAGAGACGACTTAGGGGGGATATGATTGAGGTCTACAAAATCCTTGAGTGATGTGGAGTGGATGGAGGTGAATCGATTTTTCACTCATTCAGAAAGTACAAAGGCCAGGGGACATTCAATAAAATTGCATGAAAATACTTTTAAAACAAATAGGAGGAAATATTTTTTTCACTCAAAGAATAGTTAAGCTCTGGAACTTGTTGCCGGAGTATGTGGTAACGTTGGTTAGTGTATCTGTGTTTAAAAATGTTTTGGACAAGTTCCTGTAGGAAAAGTCCATAGACAGTTATTGAGATGGACATGGGGGAAGCCTCTACTTCTCCGAGGACAAGCAGGCTGCTTGTTCTCACTGATGGGTGATGTCCACGGCAGCCCCTCCAATCGGAAACTTCTCTAGCAAAGTCCTTTGCTAGTCCTCGCGCGCCCGCGCGCACCGCGCATGCGCGGCCGTCTTCCCGCCCGAAACCGGCTTGAGCCGGCCAGTCTTCTTTTGTCCGCACTCGGTACGGTCGTGTTTTCGCCGTGTCGAGCCCCGGAAAGTCGACCTCGCGTGTCCAAATTTATTTTGACGTGTTTTTTCTTCGGAAAAGTCTTTCAAGTGTCGGGAAGTGCTCCGGAAACCCCCCCCCCCCGGTTTCGTGTTAATCCTCCCCGTACTTCCAGCTTTTTGCCCCGATAAGTTTTCTTTCGTCGTCGGGGTAGGCCTCTTTTCGGCCTCGGTCGAGATTTTCTCCCTTACAAATTTTTTGGTGCTCTTTTTAGGCTCATTTAGGCCTCGGTCCGAAGTTTTCTTCTCCCTTTTTTTGTGGTGCCATTTTCGCCATTTCGAGTTTTGATCTCGCCGGCGCGATTTTTCCGCCCATGACATCGAAGCCTTCCAGCGGCTTCAAGAAGTGCACCCAGTGCGCCCGGGTTATCTTGCTCACTGATCGACACTCGTCGTGTCTTCAGTGTCTGGGGGCCGAGCACCGCCCTCAGAACTGCAGTCTGTGTTCCCTGCTTCAAAGGCGGACTCAGGTAGCGAGACTAGCCCAGTGGAACGTGTTGTTCTCGGGCTCTTCGTCGGCATCGGCACCGGGATCTTCGAGTGCATCGACGTCGTCAGCGTCCAGACCATCTTCCTCGGCCGCTCCTGCATCGAGTGCATCGAGGCATCGAGCCTCTGCATCGGCGCCGAGACATCGGATAGCTGCATCGACGTCGGTGGTACCGGGACCTCGTCTGCTGATGTCGTCGGACGGTGGTGCATCGTCAGGAGTGCAGGAGAGGGCTGTCCATTCCCCTGCTGGTGGCGGTGAGCCTTCGGGTGGGTCTCCTCCTACCCTGAGGGCTCCTGCGGTACAGCCCCCCCGAGACCGACCTCCTTCGGCCTCGGCCCCGAGGAAGCGACGGCTGGATTCTACGTCCTCCTCGTCGGTGCCGGGGAGCTCCGGTGACATGCTTCGGAAGAAATCGAAGAAGCATCGACACCGGTCGCCTCCCCGCGTCGGCACCGAGAGCTCTGGGTCGCCGAGGGAGTCGGCACCCAGCAGGCATCGGTACCGAGAGGACCGCTCACCCTCTGTTCAAGAGGTGTCGATGCGCTCCACTCTGGACAGCCCGGAACAGCCTCCTCGCCCGGAACAGGTTCTGACGTCGACGCCTGCTTCGACCTCTTTGCCTTTCTCTGCAGCCGCTCTGAACGAGAGCCTCCGGGCCGTTCTCCCAGAGATTCTGGGAGAGCTGTTGCGCCCTACCCCTCCGGTACCGGCGGTGCTTGCGCCTCCGGTACCATCGAGCGTGGCGCTGGCTGGCCCATCGCCCGGGGTGAGGTCCCCGACGTCGGTACCGCGTGCGGTGCCGACTGCGGCCACCTCCCAGGAGGGCTCCCCGACTACGTCGGCGGAGGGAGCTTCGCCGATGCGGGCCAGGGAGTCTACCTCTCGACGCCCCCATCGTGGACGTGGCTCCACTGAGTCGAGCCGGGCGAGGTTGCAGACACAGGTTCGTGAACTTGTGTCTGACACCGAGGGTGAGGCCTCGTGGGAGGAAGAAGAAGACCCCAGATATTTCTCTGACGAGGAGTCTGAGGGTCTTCCTTCTGATCCCACTCCCTCTCCTGAAAGACAGCTTTCTCCTCCTGAGAGTCTGTCTTTCGCTTCCTTTGTCCGGGAGATGTCTACGGCCATCCCCTTCCCGGTGGTTGTGGAGGACGAGCCCAGGGCTGAAATGTTTGAGCTCCTGGACTATCCTTCTCCACCTAAGGAAGCGTCCACTGTTCCCTTGCACCATGTCCTAAAAAGACATTGCTTGCGAACTGGACAAAACCTCTAACTAATCCCCACATCCCCAAGAAGATCGAGTCCCAGTACCGGATCCATGGGGACCCAGATCTGATGCGCACCCAGTTGCCTCATGATTCTGGAGTTGTGGATCTTGGCCCTAAAGAAGGCTAAGAGTTCTAGGGAGCATGCTTCGGCGCCCCCGGGCAAGGACTCTAGAACCTTAGACTCCTTTGGGAGGAAGGCCTACCATTCCTCTATGCTCGTGGCCAAAACCCAGTCTTACCAGCTCTACACGAGCATACACATGCGGAACAATGTGCGGCAGTTGGCGGGCTTGGTGGATGCTCTCCCCCCCGAGCAGGCCAAGCCTTTTCAGGAGGTGGTCAGGCAGCTGAAGGCGTGCAGAAAATTCCTGGCCAGAGGGGTGTATGACACCTTTGATGTTGCGTCCAGGGCCGCTGCTCAAGGTGTGGTGATGCGCAGGCTCTCATGGCTGCGTGCCGCCGACCTGGAGAATAGACTCCAGCAGCGGATTGCGGACTCGCCTTGCCGTGCGGACAACATTTTTGGAGAGAAAGTCGAGCAGGTGGTAGAGTCTCTCCACCAGCGGGACACCGCATTCGACAAGTTCTCCCGCCGGCAGCCTTCAGCATCTACCTCTACAGGTAGAAGATTTTTCGGGGGAAGGAAGACTGTTCCCTAGTCTTCTGGTAAGCATAGGTACAATCCTCCTTCTCGACAGCCTGCGGCCCAGGCTAAGCCCCAGCGCTCGCTCTCGTCAGCAGCGTGCGCCTCAGCCAGGCCCCTCGGCTCCCCAGCAAAAGCAAGGGGCGAGCTTTTGACTGGCTCCAGCAGAGCATAGCCGACATCCAAGTGTCAGTGCCGGGCGACCTACCGGTCGGGGGGAGGTTGAAAGCTTTTCACCAAAGGTGGCCTCTAATAACCTCCGACCAGTGGGTTCTCCAAATAGTCCGGCAAGGATACACCCTCAATTTGGCCTCAAAACCTCCAAATTGTCCACCGGGAGCTCAGTCTTACAGCTTCCAGCACAAGCAGGTACTTGCAGAGGAACTCTCCGCCCTTCTCAGCGCCAATGCGGTCGAGCCCGTGCCATCCGGGCAAGAAGGGCTGGGATTCTATTCCAGGTACTTCCTTGTGGAAAAGAAAACAGGGGGGATGCGTCCCATCCTAGACCTAAGGGCCCTGAACAAATATCTCGTAAAAGAAAAGTTCAGGATGCTTTCCCTGGGCACCCTTCTCCCCATGATTCAGGAAAATGATTGGCTATGCTCTCTGGACTTGAAGGACGCCTACACACACATCCCGATACTGCCAGCTCACAGACAGTATCTGCGATTTCAGTTGGGCACACGTCACTTCCAGTACTGTGTGCTACCCTTTGGGCTCGCCTCTGCGCCCAGGGTGTTCACGAAGTGCTTGGCTGTAGTAGCAGCAGCACTTCACAGACTGGGGGTACACGTGTTCCCATATCTCGACGATTGGCTGGTGAAGAACACATCCGAGGCAGGAGCCCTGCAGTCCATGCAGATGACTATTCGCCTCCTGGAGCTACTGGGGTTTGTGATAAATTATCCAAAGTCCCATCTTCTCCCAGTGCAGAAACTCGAATTCATAGGAGCTCTGCTGGATTCTCGGACGGCTCGCGCCTATCTCCCAGAGACGAGGGCCAACAATTTGTTGTCCCTCGTCTCGCGGGTGCGAGCGTCCCAGCAGATCACAGCTCGGCAGATGTTGAGATTGCTGGGCCACATGGCCTCCACAGTTCATGTGACTCCCATGGCCCGTCTTCACATGAGATCTGCTCAATGGACCCTAGCCTCCCAGTGGTATCAGGCTGCTGGGGGTCTAGAAGACGTGATCCACCTGTCCACGAGTTTTCTCGAATCCCTGTGTTGGTGGACAATCTGGTCCAATTTGACTCTGGGACGTCCTTTCCAAATTCCTCAGCCACAAAAAGTGCTGACAACGGATGCGTCTCTCCTGGGATGGGGAGCTCATGTCGATGGGCTTCACACCCAAGGAAGCTGGTCCCTCCAGGAACGCGGTCTACAGATCAATCTCCTGGAGTTGCGAGCGATCTGGAACGCTCTGAAGGCTTTCAGAGATCGGCTGTCCCATCAAATTATCCAAATTCAGACAGACAACCAGGTTGCCATGTACTATGTCAACAAGCAGGGGGGCACCGGATCTCGCCCCCTGTTGTCAGGAAGCCGTCAGCATGTGGCTCTGGGCTCGCCGTCTCGGCATGGTGCTCCAAGCCACATATCTGGCAGGCGTAAACAACAGTCTGGCCGACAGACTGAGCCGGATTATGCAACCTCACGAGTGGTCGCTCAACTCCAGAGTGGTGCGCCAGATCTTCCAAGCGTGGGGCACCCCCTTGGTGGATCTCTTCGCATCTCGAGTGAACCACAAAGTCCCTCAGTTCTGTTCCAGGCTTCAGGCCCCCGGCAGACTGGCATCGGATGCCTTCCTCCTGGATTGGGGGGAGGGCCTGCTGTATGCTTATCCTCCCATTCCTCTGGTGGGGAAGACTTTGTTGAAACTCAAGCAAGACCGAGGCACCATGATTCTGATTGCTCCTTTTTGGCCGCGTCAGATCTGGTTCCCTCTTCTTCTGGAGTTATCCTCCGCAGAACCGTGGAGATTGGAGTGTTTTCCGACCCTCATCACACAGGACGAAGGGGCGCTTCTGCATCCCAGCCTCCGGTCCCTGGCTCTCACGGCCTGGATGTTGAGAGCGTAGACTTTGCCTCTTTGGGTCTGTCAGAGGGTGTCTCCCGCGTCTTGCTTCCAGGAAAGATTCCACTAAGAGGAGTTACTTCTTTCTGTGGAGGAGGTTTGCCGTCTGGTGTGACAGCAAGGCCCTAGCTCCTCGCTCTTGTCCTACACAGACCCTGCTTGAATACCTTCTGCACTTGTCTGAGTCTGGTCTCAAGACCAACTCTAAGAGTTCACCTTAGCGCAATCAGTGCATACCATTACCATGTGGAAGGTAAGCCGATCTCAGGACAGCCTTTAGTTGTTCGCTTCATGAGAGGTTTGCTTTTGTCAAAGCCCCCTGTCAAGCCTCCTACAGTGTCATGGGATCTCAATGTCGTTCTCACCCAGCTGATGAAACCTCCTTTTGAGCCACTGAATTCCTGCCATCTGAAGTACTTGACCTGGAAGGTCATTTTCTTGGTGGCAGTTACTTCAGCTCGTAGAGTCAGTGAGCTTCAGGCCCTGGTAGCCCAGGCCCCTTACACCAAATTTCATCATAACAGAGTAGTCCTCCGCACTCACCCTAAGTTCTTGCCAAAGGTCGTGTCGGAGTTCCATCTGAACCAGTCAATTGTCTTGCCAACATTCTTTCCCCGTCCTCATTCCTGCCCTGCTGAATGTCAGCTGCACACATTGGACTGCAAGAGAGCATTGGCCTTCTACCTGGAGCGGACACAGCCCCACAGACAGTCCGCCCAATTGTTTGTTTCTTTTGACCCCAATAGGAGGGGAGTGGCTGTAGGGAAACGCACCATATCCAATTGGCTAGCAGATTGCATTTCCTTCACTTACGCCCAGGCGGGGCTGGCTCTTGAGGGTCATGTCACGGCTCATAATGTTAGAGCCATGGCTGCGTCGGTAGCCCACTTGAAGTCAGCCTCCATTGAAGAAATTTGCAAAGCTGCGACGTGGTCATCTGTCCACACATTCACATCTCATTACTGCCTGCAGCAGGATACCCGACGCGACAGTCGGTTCGGGCAGTCAGTTCTTCAGAACCTGTTTGGGCTTTAGGATCCAACTCCACCCCCGAGGGCCCTGTTTGTTCTTTTCCAGGCTGCACTCTCAGTTAGTTGGTAAATTTTTTAGGTCAATCTCAGTTATGTCCTCGCCGTTGCGAGGCCCAATTGACCATGGTTGTTGTTTTGAGTGAGCCTGGGGGCTAGGGATACCCCATCAGTGAGAACAAGCAGCCTGCTTGTCCTCGGAGAAAGCGAATGCTACATACCTGTAGAAGGTATTCTCCGAGGACAGCAGGCTGATTGTTCTCACAAACCCGCCCGCCTCCCCTTTGGAGTTGTGTCTTCCCTTGTATTGTCTTGCTACATACTGGACTGGCCGGCTCGAGCCGGTTTCGGGTGGGAAGACGGCCGCGCATGCGCGGTGCGCGTGGGCGCGCGAGGACTAGCAAAGGACTTTGCTAGAGAAGTTTCCGATTGGAGGGGCTGCCGTGGACGTCACCCATCAGTGAGAACAATCAGCCTGCTGTCCTCGGAGAATACCTTCTACAGGTATGTAGCATTCGCTTTTCCTTGGGATTGGTAGCATGGAATGATGCTACTAATTGGGTTTCTGCCAGGTACTTGTGACCTAGGTTGGCCACTGCTGGAAGCAGGATACTGGGCTAGATGGACCATTTGTCTGACCCAGTATATTCTTAAGTTGTTATGGATGGAAAAAGCCTCTGAAAATATAATCTGATGCCATAGAAATCTATTGCTTATTCACTTTGTCATAGGCAAAAAAACCTTCCAATATAGTCGTGTATAAACTCAATGGTGAAAACTATGAAAAACTCATTCAAAACAATCTAGTGCTCATAGCAACTAGTAAATTTCTTTCAATTGTAAACAGTCCATACATTAACTTAAATGCATCAGTTTACTTCTATTATATAGTCCTTATGCCACCCACTTCCAACAGTGGCCTGTGTTTTGAAAATCTGTCTGTGTTCTATGATATGGAAGCAAGAATATTAAATATTCTGACCCGATCTTCTCTGAGGTAAATTTTCGAAATGGCCTTTGGTTCACTTATCTTATACATTTCATTTGCCACCTGTGTCAGACCATCAAGTTATTCTATGGACTGTTTGATTTTTAACATTTTTTAGTTGTTGTGAACATTTGATTGTTTTGAATGATGTTTTCACTAAGTTGAGTATATATGCTATTACCTTGGAAGATTTTTTTTGTCCAATTGAGCGCTAGTTTTCTTATGGTATTGGGTTATATTTTTTTTAATAATTGTGCACGTATATTACTTTTGTAAAGAGTGGGTTTATATTTTTTGGTTTTTGATGGAATGAATTAGAATTCAAAAACGTTTGACTTCCTGTTTCATAACTTGATATTTTGATCTTTCTGAAGTTACTTTTATGTTTTCATTAGTATATTTGTTTCATGTAGTCACACTTCTTGAAATAATATGTGCCCATCCTTTGGTATTATGCTTTTTTGTTTTCTTCATTTTCCTTTACCAATTGAGATACTTAGTTTAAATTACCTATGTGCTGTTAGATGTAGAGAAAAAATATTTAGCGGTGATAACTGTCTTGAATGAGTGTAGATTATATTACCTCCATTTTATGTTCCTAGCACACCTGAGATTCTTTTAATTAAATTATGTTTTCTTTTGTTGGTGTGTTATCTCTGTAAAGCATTCTATTGCCACTAAAACGGGGGTTATTTCTGACTTCTCCAGGAAAACCATGTGGAAGATGTCCTTTTTCTGAAATACCATGCTTAGGATAAAAATAGGATTATTAGGACATACTTCATCAAGGTTATAGCTTATCTGTTGGCCCATACTTTGTATTTAGATGGCCTTAAGTTGAATATGAATGTTACTAGTGTGTTCAGCCATGTTGGTGAGAGTGTGCCCCATCAAAGACAAACTAAGTTGTTTCTGCCTCTCTCTCTTCCCGTATTGTACAATAAAGTTTGTAGAGGCATTGAGCCTAGTGGAAAGAAAGCATTTCAATATCTATAGTTCTGTCATCTTGAGCAGGTAAACTCTTTTTGATTAGTTACAGAGCAAGAAATGATGCTGATTGCTGTAGGTCATCATGGACTGGTTTCCTCATGGATATAGTTGATCTGCATTAGAATGTGAGCATAGTTTGAAAACAGAAACTTTCTTCAGACTTTGACTGAATCATAAGCCTGAAACATATTGAACCTCTTCATTATTTTTTCCAGTCTTCTTTTTGAGACATTCTTCATTTTTTTCTCAGATCTCTGTCCACATGAACCCTACAGTTTTAGGAGGTCAATCTTGAGTCCCTATTATGCAGACAGGAATGATAATGGGGTGTCTGATAAGCACTCAGATTGTTCTTTCCTTTCAGAAGCAGATCAACAAGACATCTACCAGCATGTACTCATTATGCTTTCCAACTGGACATGCCTCAGGTTTGAAGGTATGGATTACTGTTTCTAGTATAGAGAGATCCCGTCTGTGCTACGATTTAAGTAGTGTGGTGGTTATATTAGTTAATTTGAATATATAGAAATAAAAGCTAATAAACAAGTTTTAGGTGATACCATTTTATTAGCCTTAATTAATGGTTTTGACTTCCTTATGCAAACTGTGCTTTCTTTACTCTTGCAGAATGACATGGAGGATGGTGCATGGTTCCAAAAATGAATTATAGTGCCCATTATTGTGGTAGTATGGTGCATTTTGTTTTCAAAATTTTTGTAAAGTTAAAGAATGAGGTAGAAAAGTG
Source organism: Microcaecilia unicolor (assembly GCF_901765095.1). NCBI lineage: Eukaryota > Metazoa > Chordata > Amphibia > Gymnophiona > Siphonopidae > Microcaecilia > Microcaecilia unicolor. Next base: position 348,109,662 of record NC_044034.1, read on the forward strand.
TTTGAAGAGGGGTGGGAAGATTTTTGGAAAGGAACATTGGAATTTAAACAGCAGGAGGTCTGTGTCTTGTAATGTGTGAAGGTAGCCCCTTTTAAGTTTCTTTGTTTCCAAGTGTTTGGTTATTTTAATCTTGAAACTATTATATTCTTGAGTACTTTTGAAGTATCCTATTCCTAAGGTGATCGACACAGTGATCTGAACTGCTTGGTTAGTAAAATGGGTTAGAAGTTAAAAATAACAACAAAAGCAAAATCTTTCAGAGACCCAATATAACATATAAAGAAGAACAAGGGAGAATATTTGTTCCAGGCCAATCGCTGCTTCACTAAGTTTATGATCAGGATATTAAGGTGAAATAGCAAAACTGCCCAAAAATGTAAGACTTTATAACATAATGATCTAATTCAGAGGTATTATTAGGTCAGTAAAGGGGTATCACATAAAACTTGTTTCTTTAGTCTTTATTTGCATTCTACAAATGTAATATTTGTTGGTGGAAACTCAGACCATGGTATCTGTAGCAGTGAGGAATTGGACTAACGCTGTTAGATTGTGTATTAGGAGGAGACAAACTCGAGAGAACCGTGTAGTAGAAGAGATTGCATATTTGAGGTGTAATTTCATAACAGGGTATCTATATCAAAGTTCCAAAGCATGTCTACCGTATTGCCGCCTTCCTTTAAAAAAAACCAAACAACCAAAAAAAGGTGTCTATGCAAGTTTATAAAATGGACACATAGCACTATCCCCAACAGTGCACAAATTCTTGTGTACAAGTTTACACATGCTTCAGAAAAAGTGTAAGTGTGTGACCAGTTTTAAAAAATATAGTACACGCACACATAGCAAGTCTGCTCCTGCTGTACCCCAGCTATGCCTCTGGAAATGCCTGCATATGTACTTGTACAAAAAACCCTGTTCTGCATGTAGAACACATTTTAGGTGTAGAAAATGGTTTATAAAACCACACCCTAAATATCCCAGCCATCCTATCAATTTCTAGAGATGTGTTACCTAGTGCAGGAATCAACTACTTCATCACCTACTCCTCTCCAACAGCACTGCACTCGGCTCCTTTATTAATTATTGCAATACAACCATTTTGAAAACTTAGTGTGCGGCTGTTCTAGTATTGTGTCTGTATTCATTAAAGAACAGCACAAAGAGGTATAGGTTGGTGGTAATTTTGGAAGGCAGAGCTCTGCATCACCCTTTGAAGCAGTGGTCAGTGTAGCAACATCATCTTGGGAAATACTGCAAAATTTCTTACACCGTCAAAATGTTGTTGACCCTTTCTCTAGAAGAGTATTGTATTAAGCAGTGGCTCAGGGAATCAATATTTGTTAGCACAAAATGGAATGCTTTGTGTTAGAGAAGAATTTTATAAGGATTAGTTCATTAGAAGACCCTTAGAAGTTATGATTTTGCTTTGAAGCTTCCTGTTGTAAACCAGTGGTATAAATTTAGGTACTATAACTTTTTTTTTTTGTATTGTTTCCTATTTCTTGGCTTTGATCTTGTGGTCTTGTTCCTGAGTTCATTAATTTGAATTTTTTGTTCAGATAAACTGGAGGAGGATATGGTGGTCCCTATGATGATAAAACATTGAGTCCTTTGTGCCACGGACTGACTTTTGTTGCCATAATATCTCAGTAAAGACCAATTGATGTGACATACAGCTTCTCAATTTTTTATGTTGTCATACTTTCTGGGGTATTTAAGTCTTTCCTTTCCGAAGTCAGACTAACCTTCAGTTAGTTTTCCTCTAGGTTTAACAATACGAAAACATCTTCAATTGACTATTTCTTACAGTATCAGTCAATTTTGTTGGTATATATTGGAAAAATAAATGTTTATTAGAATATGAATGCTTTTCTTGTGTTCATTTGCAATAGCAAAAGTCAATACCAATAAAGATAACATTTTTCTGTTTCTGAACATTGATTTCTACATGCACAGAGGCTAGATGGATCCTTCTTTACATAATTTGGTTAAAATGTAGATTACTTCTTATTACGCATTAGTAAAAGTTGTGAAACTTGAAACAAATGTTTCCTATAAATATTGGTTATCGAAGAATCACAATTTGTTAAACATTTTAAAATAATCTGGATAACCTAGAGCATATGTGTAGCACAAGTTAGTTATTTACCTTTTCACACAAGTGCCATGTTGCTAAAAGTATGTGCAGATAGCGGTAATTTCATAGGGTAATGTCTCCAGATGGCTTAGTTTTACGTATAGAATGGCAAGAATGAACTTCATTTTTATGCCAGGGTTTTGTAGGGTATGATCTGAATCTCTCAGATTTACTGTGTATGTTTGTGTAACACTTTGTGCCACAGTCTTTTTCTGGAATTTATAAATGATAATATATGCAGGCAACATATCAAGATGTTCTTGGAAACTATTCTTGATTGGGTCATTGATACCTAGTACAAGTAGGTCAATTTCTATTTCCTTCAAGATTTTTATGGTCTCTGATTGGATTGGTTGGCATTTTGTCTTTCTCCAAACATAGTACAGACCATTCTAGACAAGTGGATGTTCTCCCTCCTTAATAGCAGATGGAGACAGACGAAGATCTTCAGTGATAACCTTTTTCTCTATAAGGAGTATGGTGCACAGGACGTATTTAAATAAGTTCTCACTATCAGCTAACGCAGCAGTAGTGTGTTAAGGTTCCTGGTGAAATAATACTAAGATGCAGACAGTAGTGCAGCAGTGAGAAGGGTACTATCCAGTTTTTTGCATTGAGTGTCACATGTATGGTTATCTCCCAGTTGGCGAGAGGTTGTGTGTGTGCTTGATGGAAAGAGTTCCTAGTTCTCAGAGAACCAATCCGTTCTCTTGAGGCAAGAGTAGCAGATTTGGAGTAGCTGATAAAGACAGAGAGGTACAAGAGGAGGCCTACAGGGATGTTGTAGAGAAGTTCCACCTACAGTGTGGCAGCCCCTGTACTGCCTTGGAGGAGGGAGGTCTCTTAGATGAATGCATCACCCGGGTGAAGTACGAAGTAATCCTGTAGCCAGGACCTGCCCACCAGTGGATACAGTATCCTCTCACACCAGGGATGTGTGTCCAAGAGCTTCTGCCCAGGGGGGAAGGGTTAGGATAACTGTTGTAGTTGGTGATTTGATCATTAGGCATGTAGATAGCTGGGTGACTGGCGGACGTGAAGATTGTCTGGTCACTTGCCTACCTGGTGTGAAGGTGGCGGACCTCACGTGTCAACTAGATAGGAGGAGCCGGCTGTCTTGGTGCATGTGGGTACTAGTGACATAGGAAAATGTGGGAGGGAGGTTCTGGAAGCCAAATTTAGGCTCCTAGGTAGAAAGCTGAAGTCCAGATCCCCCAAGGTAGCATTTTTGAAAATGCTCCCCGTTCCACGTGCAGGACCCAGGAGACAGGCAGAGTCTGAATGCATGGTTGAGACAATGGTGCAGGGATGAGGGATTTAGAATTGTTAGGAACTGGGCAACATTCTGGGAAAGTGAGGAGCCTGATCTGAAAGGATGGGCTCCACTTTAACTGGAATGGAACCATGCTGCTGGCGTAAACTTTTAAAAATGAAATATAGCAGGTTTTAAACTAAAATAAGGGGAAAGCCGACAGTCACCCAATTTGCTTCATTTCTTTGAATGCATAAATAAACATGTGGATAAAGGTGAGCTGGTTGATGTAGTGTATCTAGATTTTCAGAAAGCTTTTGACAAAATTCCTCCTGAGTCACTCCTGAGAAAATTAAAAAGTCATTGGATAGGAGGCAGTGTTTTTCTATGGATCAGGAATTGGTTATTGGACAGAAAATATACAAGTCAATACATGCATCCAGCTTCGCCTACCTCTGCACACAATTATGGAATAAACTACCGAATACTGTAAAAACTACGCACAACTTGACAACCTTCCGGAAGTTACTGAAGACATACCTGTTTAAAGAGACTTAAAAAAAAAAAAATCCTCCTTAATGACTTGTTTCCTAATCTATACCATAACCAACCAAGATTGATCCCTTCTAATTTGATTATTTTATCATATTATTATTGAACAGTACATCTTTTCCTACTCTCACTTGTATGTTATGTATTATCATTCTATTTACCCGTTGTTCTTGTACATTAATTGTAACAATATGCTGAACCTCTTACTCTGTTAATGGTGATGCCATTGCAATATAATGTAAGCCACATTGAGTCTGCAAATAGGTGGGGAAATGTGGGATATAAATGCAGCAAAATAAATAAAAGGAGGGTAGGGTTAAATGGCCCTTTTTCTCAGTGAATGGTGGAGGTTGAGTAGTGGAGTGCCATAGGGATCTGAATTGGGGCCAGTGCTATTTAACATAAAATGATCTGAATGAGGTGATTAAATTCTCAGATGACACAAAATTATTCCATATTGTTAAAACTCATGTGGGTCATTCCATGCCAAGTGGTCTAAAATTAAAAAAAAAGTTCCCACCATCATGTTCTCCAATTTTGTTAAAATTTTATCTGCTGTGCGAGTCAGGTGTTAAACGAAGTTTCCCAAAATTTGAGGTCTCTAACTGAAATAGTTGCAGATCTAGACCCCCTTTTCTGAAAGGTTGGCACTGACACTTGGATGTCGGCTATGCTCTGCTGGAGCCAGTCAAAAGCTCGCCCCTTGCTTTTGCTGGGGAGCCGAGGGGCCTTGCTGAGGCGCACGCTGCTGACGAGAGCGCGCACGCTGGGGCTTAGCCTGGGCCGCAGGCTGTCGAGAAGGAGGATTGTACCTACGCTTGCCAGAAGAGTAGGGAACAGTCTTCCTTCCCCCAAAAAATCTTCTACCTGTAGAGGTAGAGGCTGAAGGCTGCCGGCGGGAGAACTTGTCGAATGCAGTGTCCCGCTGGTGGAGCTGCTCTACCACCTGCTCGACTTTCTCTCCAAAAATATTATCCGCACGGCAAGGCGAGTCCGCAATCCGCTGCTGGATTCTATTCTCCAGGTCGGAGGCACGCAGCCATGAGAGTCTGCGCATCACCACACCTTGAGCAGCGGCCCTGGACGCAACATCAAAGGTGTCATACATCCCTCTGGCCAGGAATTTTCTGCACACCTTCAGCTGCCTGACCACCTCCTGAAATGGCTTGGCTTGCTCAGGGGGGAGCTTGTCCACCAAGCCCGCCAACTGCTGCACATTGTTCCGCATGTGTATGCTCGTGTAGAGCTGGTAGGACTGAATCTAGGCCACGAGCATAGAAGAATGGTAGGCCTTCCTCCCAAAGGAGTCCAAGGTTCTAGAGTCCTTGCCCGGGGGCGCCGAAGCATGCTCCCTAGAACTCTTGGCCTTCTTTAGGGCCAAATCCACAACTCCAGAGTCATGAGACAACTGGGTGCGCATCAGCTCTGGGTCCCCATGGATCCGGTACTGGGACTCGATCTTCTTGGGAATGTGGGGATTACTTAGAGGCTTGGTCCAGTTCGCCAGCAATGTCTTTTTGAGGACATGATGCATGGGTACTGTGGACGCTTCCTTAGGTGGAGAAGGATAGTCCAGGAGCTCAAACATTTCAGCCCTGGGCTCGTCCTCCACAACCACCGGGAAGGGGATGGCCGTAGACATCTCCCGGACAAAGGAAGCGAAAGACAGGCTCTCAGGAGGAGAAAGCTGCCTTTCAGGAGAGGGAGTGGGATCAGAAGGAAGACCCTCAGACTCCTCGTCAGAGAAATATCTGATGTCCTCTTCCTCTTCCCACGAGGCCTCACCATCGGTGTCAGACACAAGTTCACGGACCTGTGTCTGCAACCGTGCCCGGCTGGACTCCGTGGAACCACGGCCACGGTGGGAGCGTCGAGAGGTAGACTCCCTCGCCCGCACCGTCGAAGCTCCCTCCGCCAACATGGTCGGGGAGCCCTCCTGGGAGGCTACCGCACTCGGTACCGCAAGCGGCACCGATGTCGGAGACCTCACCCCGGACAATGGGCCAGCTGGCGCCTGGCTCGACGGTACCGGTGGCGCAAGCACCCCCGGTACCGTAGGGGTAGGGCGCAACAGCTCCCCCAGGATCTCTGGGAGAACGGCCCGGAGGCTCTCGTGCAGAGTGGCTGTAGAAAAAGACATGGAAGCCGATGCAGGAGTCGATGTCAGAACCTGTTTCCGGGCGTGGAGGCTGTTCCGGGCTGTCCAAAGGGGAGCGCACCGACACCTCTTGAACAGAGGGCGAGCGGTCCTCTCGGTGCCGATGCTTACTGGGTGCCGACTCCCTCGGCGACCCAGAGCTCTCGGTGCCGACACGGGAAGGGGACCGGTGACGACGCTTCTTCGATTTTTTGGAGTGAAGCACGCCACCGGAGCTTACCGGCACCGACGAGGAGGACGTAGAATCCAGCCGTCTCTTCCTCGGGGCCGAGGCCGAAGAAGGTTGGTCTCGGGGGGGGGGGGGGGGGGGGCTGTACCGCAGGAGCCCTCAGGGTAGGGGGAGACCCACCCGAAGGCTCACCGCCACCAGCAGGGGAATGGACAGCCCTCACCTGCACTCCAGACGAAGCACCACCGTCCGACGACATCAGCAGACGAGGAGGTCTCGATACCACCGACGCCGACGCAGCCCTCCGATGTCGCCCCGATGCAGAGGGTCGATGCCTCGATGCACTCGATGCAATCGGGGGCGAGGATGAAGGTCCGGGCGCCGACGACGTCGAAGCAGTCGATACTCCCGACGCCGACGAAGAGCCCGAGAACAAAACGTTCCACTGGGCTAATCTCGCTACCTGAGTCCGCTTTTGTAAAAGGGAACACAGACTACAGGCCTGAGGGCGGTGCCCAGCCCCCAAACACTGAAGACACGACGCGTGCCTGTCAGTGAGCGAGATTACCCGGGCGCACTGGGTGCACTTCTTGAAGCCGCTGGAAGACTTCAATGTCATGGGCGGAAAAATCGCGCCAGCGAGATCAAAACTCGAAATGGCGAAAATGGCACCACAAAAATAGGGGGAAGAAAAACTTCGACCGAGGCCTAAAGGGGCCTACCCCGACGACAAAAGAAAACTTACCGGGCAAAACTGGAAGTATGGGAAGGGAGAAAACCATAAAGGTCTCCTTCTGACACCTTTTTTTTTTTTTTCCAAGAACGAAGTCGATAAACGACATGCGAGGTCAACTTTGGGGCGCGAACGGCGAAACAGGACCGTACCGAGCGCGGACAAAAGAAGACTGGCCGGCACGAGCCGGTTCGGGCGGGAAGACGGCCGCGCATGCGCGGTGCGCATCGGCGCGCGAGGACTAGCAAAGGACTTTGCTAGGAAGTGTTCCTATTGGAGGGGCTGCCGTGGACGTCACCCATCAGTGAGAACAAGCAGCCTGCTTGTCCTCGGAGAAAAGTCAGGCTCCCTGTTACACTGAGGCTATTTTTTAAAATTTGATATATTTCATCTTTCAGATCTGAATTCCCCCCCGATAGTCTTTCTTTCTATTCATTTGTCCGGGAAATGTCTGTGGGCATTCCCTTCCCTGCGGTGTCTGTGGATGAGCCCAGGGTTGAGATGCTTGAGGTCCTTGACTATCCTTCGCCACCTAAGGAGTCGTCCACTGTTCCTTTGCATAATATCCTTAAAGAGACATTGCTTAGGAACTGAATGAAACCACTAACTAATCCCACCATTCCCAAAAAAGCTGAGTCCCAATATCGGATTCACGGGGAACCTGAGTTGATGAGGACGCAGTTACCTCACGACTCTATGGTTGTGGATTCTGCTCTCGAGAGCCAAGCGTTCTAGAGATTTTGCCTCGGCACCCCCGGGATGAGAATCTAGAACTCAGGACTCTTTTGGGAGGAAGGCCTATCAGTCCTCTATGCTCCACCAGGCCTTTTCAGGAGGTGGTCAGGCAGCTGAAGACGTGTCGTAAATTCCTGTCCAGGGGTATGTACGATACTTTTGATGTTGCATCCAGATCCGCTGCTCAAGGTATAGTGATGCGCAGACTCTCATGGCTGTGTGCCTCTGACCTGGACAATCGAACCCAGCAGTGGCTTGCAGATCTTCTTTGCCGGGGGATGATTATTTTGGCGAGAAAGTCGAGCAGGTGGTAGAGCAGCTCCACCAGCGGGAAACTGCCCTCGACAAACTCTCCCACAGGACGCCTTCAGCATCTACTTCAACAGGTAGAAGGTTTTTCAGTGGAAGGAGGACTGCACCCTATGCTTACAATAAGCGTAGGTACAATCCACCTTCCCGACAGCCTTCTCAGGCTCAGCCCCAGCGCGCTCGTTCACGCCAACAGCGTGCGCCCCAACAGGCCCCTGCAGCTCCCCAGCTAAAGCAAGGTACGGGCTTTTGACTGGCTCCAGCTGAGCATAGCCACCATAAAAGTACCTGTGCCGGACGATCTTCCGGTCGGGGGGAGGTTAAAATTTTTTCACCAAAGGTGGCCTCTCATAACCTCCGACTGGTGGGTTTTTCAAATAGTCTGATCAGGGTACTCCCTCAATTTGATCTCCAGACCTCCAAATTGCCCACCGGGAGCTCAGTCCTTCAGCTTCCAGCATAGGCAGGTACTTGCAGAGGAACTCTCCGCCCTTCTCAGCGCCAATGCGGTCAAGCCCATTCCACCCGGGCAAGAAGGGCTGGGATTCTATTCCAGTTACTTCCTTGTGCAAAAGAAAACAGGGGGGATGTGTCCCATCCTAGACCTAAGGGCCCTGAACAAATTCCTGGTCCGAGAAAAGATCAGGATGGTTTCTCTGGGCACCCTTCTTCCCATGATTCAGGAAAACGATTGGCTATGTTCTCTGGACTTAAAGGATGCTTATACTCACATCCTGATACTGCCAGCTCAAAGGCAGTATCTTTGATTCCGTCTGGGAACGCAGCACTTCCAGTATTGCGTGCTGCCCTTTGGCCTCGTGTCTGCACCCAGGGTGTTTACAAAATGCCTGGCGGTGGTCGCAGCGTCGATACACAGACTGGGGTGCATGTGTTCCCTTACCTCGACGATTGGCTGGTGAAGAACAGCTCAGAGGCAGGAGCTCTACAGTCCATGCAGATGACTCTTCAGCTCCTGGAGCTGCTAGGGTTTGTTCTAAATTATCCAAAGTCCCATCTTCTTCCAGTTCAAAAACTAGAATTCATAGGAGCTCTGCTGGACTCACAGACGGCTCATGCCTATCTCCCCGAGGTGAGGGCAGACAATCTTCTGTCTCTTGTCTCCATAGCCAGAGCATCTCAGCAGATCACAGCTCGGCAGATGTTGAGACTTCTAGGTCATATGGCCTCCACAGTTCATGTGACTTCCATGGCTCGTCTTTACATGAGATCTGCTCAATGGACCCTAGTTTCTCAGTGGTATCAAGCCACAGGGGAAGCTGTCCACCGCTTTTCACAATTCCCTGCAATGGTGGGCCATTCGATCCAATTTGGTCTTGGGTCGTCCTTTTCAATTTCCTCAGCCACAAAGTAGAGGAGTGTGGTAGCCGTGTTAGTCCACTCTTAAGGTTATCAATAGAAATCAAACAAAATAAAACATGGAAAAGAAAATAAGATACCTTTTTAATTGGACATAACTTAATGTATTTCTTGATTAGCTTTCGAAGGTTGCCCTTCTTCGTCAGATCGGAAATAAGCAAATGTGCTTAGCTGACAGTGTATATAAGTGAAAACATTCAAGCATTACTATGACAGTCTGACAGAGTGGGAGGATGGGGGTGGGTCGGAGGTATGCACAAAAAGTGCTGACAAGCGGATGCATTCCCTTCTTGGGTGGGGAGCCCATGTCGATGGGCTTCACAGGAGTTGGTCTCCTCCAGGAAAAGGTCTTCAGATCAACCTCCTGGAGTTGCGAGCGGTCTGGGAACGCTCTAAAGGCTTTCAGAGATCGGCTGTCCTATCAGATCATTCAAATTCGGACAGACAATCAGGTTGCGATGTATTACATCAACAAGCAGGGGGGGCACCTGATCTCGCCCCCTGTGTCGGGAAGCCGTCCTGATGTGGCTTTGGGCACGCCCGCACAGCATGCTTCTCCAAGCCATGTATCTGGCAGGTGCAAACAACAGTCTGGCCGACAGGTTGAGCAGGATAATGCAACCTCACAAGTGGTCGCTCAACTCGGGCGTGCTCCGCAAGATCTTCCGAGCATGGGGCACCCCCTCGGTGGATCTTTTTGCCACTTAGCTCATTCACAAGGTCCCTCAGTTCTGTTCCAGACTTCAGGCCCATGGCAGGCTAGAGTTGGATGCCTTTCTCCTGCATTGGGGGAAGGGGCTTCTGTATGCGTATCCTCCCATACCTCTGGTGGTGAAGACTTTGCTGAAACTCAAGCAAGACGGTGAGACCATGATTCTGATTGCGCCCTTTTGGCCGCGTCAGATTTGGTTCCCTCTTCTTCTGGAGTTGTCCTTCGAAGAACCGTGGAGATTGGAGTGTTTTCCAACCCTCATTACTCAGAACGAGGGGGCGCTTATGCATCCCAACCTCCAGTCTCTGGCTCTCATTGGCTGGATGTTGAGAGCATAGATTTCGCCTCTATGGGTCTCTCTGAGGGTGTCTACTGAGTCTTGCTTGCTTCCAGAAAAGATTCCACTAAGAGGTGTTACTCTTTCAAATGGAAGAGGTTTGCCATCTGGTGTGACAGCAAGGCCCTAGGTCCTCACTCTTGTCCTACACAGACCCTACTTGAATACCTTCTACACTTATCATAGACTGGTCTCAAGACCAACTCCGTAAGAGTTCATCTTAGTGCAATTAGTGCTTTTCATTATCGTGTAGAGGTTAAGCTTATCTCTGTACAGCCTTTAGTAGTTCACTTCATGAGAGTTTTGTTTTTGTCAAACCCCCCTGTCAAACCTCCACCAGTGTCATGGGATGTCAACGTCGTCCTCACCCAGCTGATGAAGCCTCCTTTTGAGCCACTCTATTCCTGCCATCTGAAGTATTTGACCTGGAAGGTCATTTTCTTGGTGGCTGTTACTTCAGATCATAGAGTCAGTGAGCTTCAAGCCTTGGTAGCTCATGCTCCTTATACTAAATTTCATCATAACAGAGTAGTCCTCCGCACTCACCCTAAGTTCTTGCCAAAGGTGGTGTCGGAGTTCCATCTGAACCAGTCAATTGTCTTGCCAACATTCTTTCCTCGTCCTCATACCCGTCCTGCAGAAAGTCACTTGCATACATTGGACTGCAAGAGGGCATTGGCCATCTATGTGGAGCGGACAAGCCCCTTCAGACAGTCCGCCCAAATGTTTGTTTCTTTTGATGCAAACAGAAGGGGAGTTGCTGTCAGGAAACGCACCATTTCCAATTGGCTAGCAGATTGCATTTCCTTCACTTAGGCCCAAGCTGGGCTGACTCTTGAGGGTCATGTCACGTCAGTGGCCCACTTGAAGTCAGCCACTGTAGAAGAGATTTGCAAGGCTGCGACATGGTCATCAATCCACACATTCACATCTCATTACTGCCTTCAGCAGGATACCCGACGTGACAGTCGGTTTGGGCAGTCGGTGCTGCAGAATCTGTTCGGGGTTTAGAATCCAACTCCACCCCCCCAGGCCCATTTTTGTTCTGTTGCATGCTGCACTCTGTTAGATGTTTCTTCGTAGCTCAATCCTTGTTATGTGTTTGCCATTGCGAGGTCCAATTGACCTTTCTTTGTTGTTTTGAGTGAGCCTGGGGGCTTAGGGATACCTCAGTCGTGAGAACAAGCAGCCTGCTTGTCCTCGGAGAAAATGAAGATACATACCTGTAGCAGGTATTCTCCAAGGACAGCAGGCTGATTGTTCTCACATACCTGCCTGCCTCCCCTTTGGAGTTGTCTTTGTCCTTGTTTGCTTTGATATCGAACTGTCGGGACTCTCGCACGACGAGTAGGAAGATGGCTGCGCATGCACGGTGCGCGCGCTCGAAGACTCTAGCAAGCTTTGTTGCAAGGAAGATTTCCGTTCGGGGGGGGGGGGGGGCTGCCGTTGAGTATAGATCTTGATTTTCCTTGGCTTTCTTAAAAATGCCTGTCTGAGAGCAAGTGTGTCTGTTACTCATTGGCCATTTCTGAAATTGTGCTGTAATTCTTGGGGGATGCTGCCATGAGTTGGTCAATTTTCTGTTGAAAATTACTCTTAGCACCTTTTCTCTTAATGGATAGAGAAATCCCCAAGTGGTTATCATAGCTGGCTCTAACATGTTGCTTAGTACAAGTGATGGAAGTTCAAATTAAGTGCTCACAGAGCAAAGGATTCCACCTAAGGAGACATGGGAGCTGATATGGACCATTTCCTTCCCTGAAATCCTTTGCACTGCAATGGCTGCTTGGGTTAAGTTGTGCCATTGCTTATTGCATGTATAGCTTATAAGCAGCTAAAGAATGGAAAAGGAGATGTTTAGAAACTATTGGGGATGAGGTAAAGAGGTAGACCATAATAACCTATATAGTATATACAGCAATACTTCACAAATATGCGTTCTGTATAATCCCATTTTAATATATGAAAATAAACTAAATCAGTTCTCTGTCCCCTGCCTCACACAGGGGTCCTTTTACAAAGGCGTGCTGAAAAATGGCTTTGGGCGCGCACCGATCCATTTTGCAGCGCGCCTTTAAAAAAGACCTTTTTTTGCGGAAAATGGACATGCTGCAAATCAAAATTGCCGCATTTCCATTTTCGATCTGAGACGTTACCGTGAGCCATTGACCTAGTGGTAAAGAATCTGGGCGTTAATGTCCTACGTGCGTCGTGCCACTTGGCACATGTCCATTAACGTGTGCCCAAAAATATAAAATATTTTTCAGAGACGCATTTTGGATGTGCTCCAAAAATGAAATTACCGCAAGAGCCATGTGGTAGTCAGGCGGTAACTCTTTATTGGCTCGCGTTGGGCACTCATAGATGCTAACGCAGCTTAGTAACAGGGCCCCACAGTTCCATTTCTCCCCACTTGCCCAAAATGAAGAAGCAGGGTGACAGGAGTAGCTGTAGGTAGTATGGGTGTCTCATCGAACAGCAAATCCACAGAGGGACTGACAGGCAGCTTCACAGGCTGTACACTGACTTAAGGTTGCAGGTCAGAGAGATCCAGAAGGAGAGAGAGAGGAGAATTCATGCATGGATAGAAGAACTTTTGTTGTGACAATGTCTACTGTGTTTATGACCTCACTCTGGGATCATGACCTACAGTAGATAAACAGAGGCACCAGTAAGAAAACAGACCAGCATTTTAAATGCTTTAGAAAACACTTATGTGGCCAATAGGAATAATAGAGCATAGTAGATTTAATGTACTTTTTCTCTGAGTTTGTGCTATTTGAGCTCAGTAAAAGAGATCCTGGTGGTCATCTAAAACAAGTCGTAAGTTGCTCTAATAAATAAAACAAACATCTGTTGATTCATCAGTAATAAAGTTAAAAAAAAATCTTCAGATTAGAATTTCTGCTACAAGTATTTAGAATTGATGTTTGAAATTACAAGTGATTGTAAGAATATTTGGCTGTTTGTGGTTGCTATCTATCTGTTATCCCAGATTTACGTAATTTGAGATTTAAAAATGTTCCTTTTTTTAGCTGGTGGTATTAGACAATCAGCTGATATCATTAGATTGTGTTATTACATCATTTGCAGAAGGAACTCTTCCTGAATTTTGGATTAGATTCCATCTGTTTTCAAATAAAGTTGAATAAAGAAGGAAAAGACATAATAGATGTAAGCTTAAGGTCAGAGTAACCACACACAGGCAATCTAAAAGTCTGATTTTTAGAGCATGACTTTAATAGTGTTGGTATTTTGTTTTGTCTGTTGTTGGGAGATATCAATCCCATCATGTATTGTAGCTCCACCTAGTGCTTAAATGTTGCTTTTACAATTTGCCTCTAAAATAACTGTAGTAATCTTAAATATTGATGTGCATCTGTATAGGTTAATGAGCCCACAGCCTTGAGTATCATCAAACCTATGTGGGATTGTATATACATCATGGAGTTTTCTTGTCTGCCTTTCAATCTTATGTATGGCATTTTTAAAATTATTCGGAGAGGTCTTAGGATGTAAACTCATGTTCGTATACTTCTGCTTCCTTTTTTACTTGAAGCAAATTACTTTATATTTTAGGGCCTTCCTTTATTCTGCTGCTATTATAGATCAATAATAGTGTCACTCTTTTTGTGTCTTTCAAACTGTTGCTTTCACTTTTATCTGAAAGTTCTTGTTTTGTGTACTGACATCCTGTTTTGATAAAACGTACTATATAAATACAGATTTATTAATCTGTTTCAATAAATGATGCAGATGATTTACATATATAAAATTAGCTTCATAGATTCCAATAACATTTAATCCTTCCACCGATGTAAAAGAGATTCAAACCTAGGTACAGTACTATAGAGGGAACAAATTTCATTTTTACTGCTATATATACTGCTTAAGATTACCTACCATTTAGGTAAGTTCAACCTAATAACATTAGTGTCTTCTTTTGTTCTTGTTTCCTGTATGTCCTTTTGTTCTGATATCTGGTCTATAATATTTCTCTTGATTGATTTTGACAAGAGGAAAATATATAAAACATTGAATTTACCTGTTTGTTCCTGCTGTTACATTTGTTTCCTTCATAATAGACAAACTGTCAGCAGGAGAGCTGATATGGTCTTCTGATGACAGAAAAAATCCTGTATTCTGCAGAGTCCTTTAGGAGCTTCAGAAAAATGTATGACAGCATACATAAGCATTCATCTCAATTTCCACTGAGTACATTATTCGGTAGATTGATTTTATTTTTCCTCCCAGAGTACAAACTAAACAAATTTAACAGCTGACCATGTGGGTATGTGGAATTTTATAAAATTGTATTTGTCTATGGTACGTTCCAAGTGTAGTTTAGTGGGATGATTATCTACCAAATTAAGTGAAAGTTCCTTATGAAAATGTGCAATTAAGAATTTGATTGTAATATTTAAATTTTTTTTTTTTTAAAGTTTTATATCAATAAGCAATAGTGCTTTTGGGGACAAAGTTCTTGTATGCAGGAAACCCTAGATTTTACTGAGGGATGTTCAGTGGTGGTTCTGTGCAGCTGCTGCTGTGCAACCCTCCATAGTCTTTTTTTGTTTCTTTGTTTGTTTTTTTGTTTCCTCACGTGACCACACAAGTTTTGTATGTCACTTTCTTGCTCTAGTGTTTTTTTTTTTTTTTTTTCATGAAGTACGATCATTTACCACCACCCTCTGGCATCTGTTCGTTAACCAGTTCCTAATCCAGTTCACCATTTTGGGTCCTATCTTCAGCCTGTCTAGTTTATTCCTTGTCATCAAGCAGATGAAGCCATTACGTATGGGTTATATCCATCAACCAGCAGGGGAGATAGAGAGCACTCAAACTTTCACAGTGCCCTCTTGGCCAGCTAGCTCTACTGCCTCTTCAGTGTTCTCTATCTCCCTAGCAGGGTGGCTGCAGCTTGTTCGAGCTCCAGAAAAATCTGCCGGGAGGTGGTTTCTGGCTTGCCAGTTGTTAACCGGGGTGTTGGAGGCTATAGCAGCTTCACTTTAAAGGCACATAGGTTAGCCCTTTCCCTGCCTTACCCATACCTCTGTGGATGTGGACATATTGCCTTGCTTTCCCTGTCCTTACCCACCAACAGTGGATGCAGGCATAGAGGTTCGCCCTTTCCCTGCCTTTCCCACTCATCTGAGCCTCCGGAGTCTTCAATACCTCTGCTTTCCTCACAGCTTTTAAAAAAAAAAAAAAAGTTGCGTCGCATTTTTAAACGCAGAGACGCTGGAACAGAGGTTTTTGACCTGATTTTCAGCAGGATCGTAGTTGTACACTAGATCTTTGAGGTAAGAGTGTTTTCCAACTCCTCCGGGGTGGGCCCGCGATCGGGGCGATTTTGGCGCTAAACCGCCATTTTGGATTTTACCGCCGTTTTTCGGTGATGGCTGCGGACAATGTAAAGCGCTGTTCCACTTGTGGCAAGCGCAAATCAGCAGCAGGGCTCTGTAAATCGTGCTGTACTGGCGTAGGAGCCGGCCCGAGCATGGCGAGCGATGTTTCTTCCCGCTCTGAGCTGGCAGCGGGCGCCATTTTGCTTACACCGCATGGCGCGGCCTCCGTGGACACGGAGAGACCTGAGCCGGGTGGGGCACCTCGAGATGAGGTTATTTCAGGAGTGGCTGGCACCGGACAGGATTTGGGTGCCCAGGGTGAGATTTTCTCCCCGGATTTTGTGCTTTTGCTGCATAAAGCATACATGATGAAAAGAGCCCTTCCTCAGGGGTCGCCTGAGGCTCCTCTGATTGCCCCCCCGATGGATTCTGGCCTGGGACTGCCCAGTGAGGTTTTTTTTCCCGGATGCTTGGCCTAAAAATAAGCGCAGAAGGGTTAATTCCCCTTCAGATTGTGGTGCACCTTTTCCCCCCCGTGGTCGGGGTGTGAGGATTCAGAGAACTCTGACAGATGTTCTTGGTCTGAGGAACCAGAGTCAGGTGCGGATTTACCACAGGATCTGGATGATCCCTCCGCGGTGAGGATTTTCCACCGTGATGAGCTGCCAGCACTTATTTCAGATACCCTGCAGGCCCTCTCGATTGAAGATCCTGACAGTGGCATGGCCTCCTCGGGTAATCCCAGGATGGCTAGTACCAAGAAAGTTGCTCGGGCCTTCCCTTTGCATGACTCCATCCTAGAGTTTGTTTCGGCTCAGTGGGCTGACCCCGAGGGACCTTTGAGAGTTTCCAGGGCTATGAGGCAGTTATACCCTCTGCGTGAGGGACATTTGGCGCGTTTTCAAATGCCTACAGTGGATGCCCTAGTCACTGCGGTGACAAAGAGAACTACCCTCCCTGTTGAAGGAGGTGTTGCCCTGAAGGATGTTCAAGACCGTCGGCTGGAAACAGCATTGAAACGGTTCTTTGAAATTGCAGGTCTCACTGTTCGGGCGTCTGCATGCAGCTGTTATGCTGTTAGAGCCTGCCTAGCTTGGCTGCAACAGGCAGTGGCTCAGCCGGAGATGGAGTGGAGCCCTTTTTGGATGTGGCTCCGCGGATGGAGGTGGCCTTGTCCTTTCTGGCTGATGCCCTTTATGACCTTGTCAGAGCTTCGGCTAAACAAATGGCAGTAGCAGTGGCGGCTCGCCGTCGTCTGTGGCTACGACACTGGGCAGCGGACATGGCCTCTAAGCAAAGGTTGGTGAAGTTGCCTTTTCAAGGACTTCTCCTATTTGGTGAGGAGTTGGAGAAAATTGTGAAAGGTCTGGGTGATCCGAAACCCCAGCGCTTGCCCGAAGATAGGCAGAGGCCTTCCTCTAAGGGCCAGGCGGTCCACTCCTCGTACAGACCTTGCTTCCGTGAAGCTAGAAGGTACCGCCCTGGGCGTTCTGCTGGGTTCACGTCACGTGCCCGTGGTCAGCAGAGGAACTCCTTTCGCTCGGACAAGCGTTCCGCAGCCGGTGGCTCAAGACCAGGAGTTCAGGGGCGACCCTCTCAATGATGGTGCGCCGGCCCTCTCCTCGATGCCTGTCATCGGAGGACGGCTTTCCCTCTTTGTCGAGGAGTGGGCCAAGATTTCCTCAGATCAGTGGGTGCTGGACCTGATCAGAGATGGATACAGAATAGAATTCAACGCCCCAGTAAGAGACGTGTTTGTGGAGTCCCGATGCGGTTCTGCCGTCAAACGGGCGGCGGTGGAGGAGACTTTGCAAGGTCTGATTCAATTAGAGGCTGTGACCCCGGTGCCTCCCGCCGAGCAAGGCTGCGGCCGATACTCCATCTACTTTGTGGTGCCGCGAAAAGGTGGGTCTTTTCGCCCTATTCTGGACTTAAAAGAAGTGAACAAGTCCCTGAGAGTGTGGCATTTCCACATGGAATCCCTGCGCTCCGTCATTGCGGCGGTACAGCCAGGAGAGTTTTTCACGTCTCTAGACCTGAAAGAAGCTTACTTGCACATACCGATTTGGCCCCCGCACCAGAAGTTTCTGAGGTTTGCGGTGTTGGGAAAGCATTTCCAGTTCAGGGCCTTGCCTTTTGGCCTCGCCACAGCTCCCCGAACCTTTTCGAAGGTAATGGTGGTGGTAGCTGCTTTTCTCAGGCGAGAGGGTATCAGGGTTCACCCGTACCTAGACAACTGGCTCATCAGAGCAGATTCTGCAACAGAGAGCTTACAAGCTACAGCCAGAGTGGTCTCAGTACTGCAATCTCTAGGCTGGGTCGTCAATATGGCCAAAAGTCACCTGACCCCTTCACAATGTCTAGAATTTTTGGGGGCCAGGTTCGACACAGTCTCGGGCTATGTGTTCCTACCCGAGCTAAGGTGGTGCAAGCTTCAGAATCAGGTCCGTCTGCTCCTGAGGATGCCCCGCCCACGAGCTTGGGACATTGTCCAGCTGCTGGGATCGATGACAGCCACGATGGAAGTGGTACCCTGGGCGAGAGCGCACCTGAGACCTCTACAGTATTCCCTACTCCGGAGATGGTCTCCTATTTCTCAGGATTACCAATGCAGACTTACTTGGCTCCCTGCGGCCCGTCTCAGCATGGAGTGGTGGCTCTCGGACAGCATGCTGCGGCGAGGAATGCCGCTGGCATTCCCCGTTTGGTGCCTAGTGGTAACAGATGCCAGCCTGAAGGGCTGGGGCGCACATTGCAAGGGGAAGCATGCCCAGGGTCTATGGACACCCGAGGAGTCGGAGTGGTCCATCAACCGCCTAGAGTTGAAAGCAGTGTTTCAGGCGCTTCTGGCCTTTCAAGTGACCCTGGAAGGATTGGCTGTCAGAGTGATGTCGGACAACACGACAACTGTGGCCTATATAAATCGACAAGGCGGAACAAGGTGCAGAGCACTAGCCGCGCAGGCCGAACTGATTTGCCACTGGGCCGAGCTGCATCTTCAGTGTCTGTCGGCAGCTCATATTGCAGGTCAGAGCAATGTGCAGGCCGATTATCTGAGCAGGCATCAGATCTATCCAGCAGAATGGAATCTGGCAGACGAAATATTCCTGCAGATCTGTGCCAAATGGGGCAAGCCCGTGATGGATCTAATGGCGACAAGTGCCAATACCAAAGTCTCGTGCTTCTTCAGCAGACGGAGAGATCCTCGCTCGGCGGGGTTGGATGCCTTGGCTCAACCCTGGCCTTCGGGTCTACTTTATGTGTTTCCCGCATGGCCCTTGATAGGGCGCCTGCTCTTGCGGATTCAGCTGCACCCAGGAGAAGTGGTCCTCATTGCCCCGGATTGGCCAAGGAGACCTTGGTATGCAGACCTCCGACAGATGCTCCTGGAGGCTCCTCTGCCGTTACCTCTGGTGCCGAACCTGTTGACTCAGGGACCGGTAGCCATGGAGGACGCCGGCCGCTTTGGTCTTACGGCATGGCTATTGAGAGGGCGCAATTGAGGGATAAAGGCTATTCCAATAAAGTTATTTCCACTCTCCTGCAAGCCCGCAAGCGGTCCACTTCCGTGGCTTATGCCAGGATTTGGTGCCTGTTTGAGTCTTGGTGTGCTTCCAGAGCCATTGCTCCAATGCGGGCTCCTGTCTCGCCGATTCTGGACATTTTGCAGGAAGGTGTACAAAAAGGCTTGGCCTATAATTCCCTGCGGGTGCAGGTGGCAGCGTTGGCCTCCCTTCGTGGTAAGGTGGAAGGCGTGTCTTTGGCTGCTCACCCAGATGTAGCACGGTTTCTTAGAGGGGTGCTTCGGCTCCGACCTCCAGTGCGAGCACCCTGTCCTGCTTGGAACCTGGGGCTAGTTTTGAAACCCTGCAGGCATCTCCTTTTGAGCCGCTTCGGTGAGCATCGGAGAAAGATTTGACACTGAAGGCCGTTTTTCTGGTGGCCATTATCTCGGCGAAACGGGTGTCAGAGCTCCAGGCGCTGTCCTGTAGAGACCCATTTCTGCAATTTTCAGAGTCCGGAGTCACGGTTCGGACCGTGCCTTCCTTTATGCCTAAGGTGGTTTCAGCCTTTCACCTAAACCAGCCTATTTTCTTGCCCTCTTTTTCAGAGGAAGTGTTTCCAGAATCTTTTGGGCAGCTGCACCTTTTGGATGTGCGCAGGACTCTGCTGCAGTATCTGCGAGTTACTAACTCTTTCAGGACTTCTGATCATCTGTTAGTTTTGCTATCCGGTTCTCGCAGAGGGTCTCCAGCGTCTAAAGCCACTATTGCCCGCTGGCTCAAAGAAACTATCTTTTCAGCTTATCTGCTGGCCGGCAGGGTTCCTTCCGCCTGTAGCCTTTAAGGCGCATTCTACTAGAGCGATTTCTTCCTCTTGGGCTGAAACTGGAGCACTCTCTTTTCAAGAGATATGCAGTGCAGCAACATGGGCTTCTAAGCTCTCCTTTGCCCGACATTACAGGCTGGATGTGGCTGCCAGGAGGGATGCGCGTTTTGGTGCACAAGTGCTAGCGCATGGTGTGGCTTGTTCCCACCCTATCTAGGGATTGATTTGTTACATCCCATAAGTAATGGCTTCATCTGCTTGATGACAAGGAAGGGGAAAATTAGGTTCTTACCTTGGTAATTTTCTTTCCTTTAGTCATAGCAGATGAAGCCATGAGCCCTCCCTGTATGATTGTCTGTATGCTGTGAATCTGTTTTTCAGGTTCTGTTCTAATTTCCTGAAGTTCCTTCCTTGGGAGAAAGTTGGAAAACAATCTTCAGGATTCATGTTCAGTTTAAATTTAGGAGGATGTGTTCATTCCCTCCAGCATGTTTTTTGGAGGATGTGTTGATTCTCTCCAGGAGGCGCGTGTGTTCCCCTCCAGTTCTATAAATAGGAGGATGAGTTCATTCCCTCCAGTGTGTGGGGAGGATGTGTGATTCCCTCCAGGAGGCGCGTGTGTTCCCCTCCACTTATACAATAAGGAGGATGAGTTTATTCCCTCCAGGAGGATGTGCATTCCCTCCTTTATGAATTCATGCCCTTGTGATGGGCCATCGTTCGCTGTGAGGAAAGCTCTTGTGATTCCCATTGCGGTTTGCCATACTGCTTTGGAAGCTTCAAATACTGAAGAGGCAGTGGAGCTAGCTGGCCAAGAGGGCACTGTGAAAGTTTGAGTGCTCTCTATCTCCCCTGCTGGTTGATGGACATAACCCATACGTGATGGCTTCATCTGCTATGACTAAAGGAAAGAAAATTACCAAGGTAAGAACCTAATTTTCCCTTCATGAACCTCCTGTGGGAACCGTGTCAAAAGCTTTGCTGAAATAGGTTACATCCATAGCACGTCCTTGATTCAATTGTCCGGTCACCCAATCAAAGAATTCAATGAGATTTGTTTGGCACGATTTCCCTTTGGTAAAACCATGTTGTCTCAGATTTTGCAGCTTATTGGTTTTCAGGAAATTCACTATCCTTTCCTTCAGCATTGTTTCATTACTTTTCCAATAACCGAAGTGAGGCTTACCGGCCTGTAGTTTCCAGCTTCTTCCCTATCACCACTTTTGTGAAGAGGGACCACATCCGCCATTCTCAATTCCCACGGAACCTCTCCTGTCTCTAAGGATTTATTAAACAAATCTTTAATGGGGCCCGCTAGAACCTCTCTTAGCTCCTTCAATATTCTGGGGTGGATCCCGTCCGTTCCCACGGCTTTGTCCACCTTTAGATTTTCAAGTTGTTCATACACACTCTGTTCCGTGAACGGTGCTATATCCACTCCATTTTCATATGTACTTTTGTCAGTCAATCACGGTCCTTCTCCAGGATTTTCTTCTGTGAAAACAGAACAAAAGTATCTGTTTAGGAAATTTGCTTTTTCTTCATCATTTTCTACATAGCGGTTCACAGCATCTTTCAGTCTTACAATTCCCTTTTTAGTCTTTCTCCTTTCACTAATATACCTGAAGAAATTTTTGACACCTCTCCTTACCTTTCTAGCCATTTGTTCTTCCGCTTGCGCTTTTGCCAGACGTATCTCTCTCTTTGCGTCTTTCAGTTTTGTGAAGACCAGTCCTGAAAGAAAAGGATTCTAGATTCCATTTCACTATAGTTCTTGGTGCTAAGTTCCTCAGTGCTGCAAAGGGCAGCAGCAGTAGAAGCATAGGCTCTGACAGTATCCTCCAGCTGATTCTTAGTGCCATAGCAGAGACAACTCCACTGTCTGTGACAGGGAGTCTTCACTTGGCATCTTTGCCATTGGTACAGTCATCTTAGTGAGCTAAACCCTTTGCACGAAAGCCCTTGGAACATGGGCTGCTCATTTTATTTTTGGAAGCTAGTATCTTCTTGCCTAATCTTTCCATGGTGGCCCAGCACTAAAATTGGGCATAAGTGTCTTCATGCAGCTTGAGTGAGGTCTTCTACATTGTTCCTAGCATTCGTATCCATTAAGATCATTGTTACAGGTTATTCAAGCCATCTGACGTCAATGAAAGAATTTCCACCCAAATCACAGAGGGGGGAAGCATATAATCCAGTGCCAGCCCTCTTTTCCTTAA
Organism: Microcaecilia unicolor; assembly: GCF_901765095.1. Classification (NCBI taxonomy): domain Eukaryota; kingdom Metazoa; phylum Chordata; class Amphibia; order Gymnophiona; family Siphonopidae; genus Microcaecilia; species Microcaecilia unicolor. Next base: position 348,132,032 of record NC_044034.1, read on the forward strand.
CTTCAGTAGCATGGGCATTCTTCTTCATGCCTTCTGAAATAACAAGGTACTAGTAACACAACACAAACACTTTGGTCTCACAGACCTTTCTTCATGTTAGGAGCATTGACCTATCATGTGACCTCAGACAACTCATATAACTCCTTGGAGAAACCCTGCATGGTTAGATAAGGGTAGGGGGACCATTTTTTGACTCTTCTGAGGAGTTTCTTTGTGTTGGGGGGAATCAGACCGATTGGAGATTTATTGAGCAGATGACAAATGTTATAACTATTCCTCTCCAAAAGGAGAAATCTCAAGGTATGTGTCTTTAGTCTGCTCTAGTTCATCAACACAATGAAAGAATATGTGACAGTTCTGGTTTACAGAGTTCTGCAGGGAAGGATGTGGCAGAACCCATTGTTTTTGTGTCAAAATATTGCATCTCAAATAGAATGTACAGCCCAGCCTGGAGTTTGATGTGGTAAATTTGTATTTTATGGTAGAGTAGAGGAGTATCCTAATTGCTGCACAGTGGGCTGAGAACCAGGCAAGCCACTTGTTCCACAATGTACAAACTTAGCTTGCAAGCCCTCTGAAGACAGGAGAAGGCCTACTGTACCTGAATGTAACTTGCCTTGAGATAGTACTGAAAAAAGTAGAAGAGCTCAACTTCAGGAAAGTGAAGTGTTTGAAGGAGCACTCCAGTAGTGCTTTGCAGATTATAGATCTTCTAGAGAAGCAGCAGGCATTTTCAGGGCTCCATGCTGAACTCAAGATGCTCACCAGTTATATATGATGGCATTTTTGGCAGCGAGGTGAATGAGAGAGTTGACTTAATAAAGGACCATTATTCCAGACCCTCTTGTCAGTTGGTAGCAGACCAAGACAGATCCTTCATGTAGAGAAGACAGTTATATTAGAGGAGATCTTACTGGCTATAACAAAAGCCAAGATGTTAACTTCAGAAGCAACTTCTATCCAGAGCCTGTCCCAGAAACAGGAAGCAGCCAACCTAAGTACTAGATGTGTTTGCTTTCACATCACCTTGTCCAGTGGGTGGAGGCAGAATTCAACACTTACATGCGATAATGAAGGACAAATGATTGCTGAAGATAGGGATCCAGTGGTGTTAGTTCCATGTCTCCTGGATGCTGGCAGATCATGCCATCAAAACAAACCAAATCCATCCTAACAGAACAACTGAAGGAAGAATTGGATTCCTGCTGAGGATAGTGCAATTGAACAAGTTTAAGAGTTGGAAATCAACAAGAGCTTCTTCTCCAGATGGTTATTAATTCCCCAGATATTTGCAGGTTTAAGGCCAGTATTGAACTTGGTGGACCTTGGAGAAGTTCAAAATAAATTTCATAAAGTGTACTTTTTTTGATTTATGCTCTCTGGATTGTAAGATTACATATATGCATGTACCAGCCAATTGCTATTACTTCTGTTTGGTTTCTTGAAGACACTGAGTGTTAAACAAAACGCCTTGCATCAGTGATTTGCTACCAGTAGAAGATAAGTCTTCGTTCTTCCTTACCGAGACAGCTGGTTGGTTAAAGGTTCTCTGAAGAAGCCAAAAAAGTCTCTTCAGATGACCATTCTGCAATTGAATTTTCAGATGTTATCATGACTCCATGTATCAGAGTATTGAAATACCTTTCTCCTTTGTCTAAGGGCTGACATTCAAAAGATAATGCCAAGAATCTTATGAACACATCAAATCATTTAGCTCAGTTCTTCATAATGTTGTTCAGACATATGAATGCCACAGTGAAATTTTCAATGAATGCTGTCAGTTTCATGTACAGTACAGTCTCGTTTATCCGACCTTTGCTAATCTGACCATTTGGCATAAATGACAGACCCACCTGGTGACATCACATTGCCATTAAGAAGTGCGTGGCTTCTCTTTCAGTTTTCCAGCATAGCACAGAGGGAAGTTTTGCACATGAGACAATCAGTTTCAAACCTGGGACCCTACTTTTACTGCAGAGCAGCACTATTGTTACCTGGGGACCCTACTTTTACTTTAAAACAGCACCATTGTGATTTGGGACCCTGCTTTTACTGGATAATGAGTTTTACTCTGTCTTTCTGCAACACTTCTGCAGTATTGTTAATAGGTACGTAATACAGTACAGTGTACTGTATTTGTATTCTTCCCCTTCAGATCTGTAAAAGAACACTTCTGAAATGGTCTGTCAAAAGAGGAAAAAAGTTGTTTTGTCTGTAGAGCAGAAACTTGATGCTTTAAGGGTGAATCAATCCAAACAATTATGATGGCACTAGTATTAGGGATAGTAACAGTTATTGACTGGAAAAGGCAACACAGTGAGCTGGAGAAATGGGCCTCAAATCGTAACTCTGTTTTTATATTTCAACGTTTTTATTGAAGACACAACCGAAACTTTCTTACAATCATTGTAACCAATTTGTCAAATAAAATGTTTTTTTTACAACAACTTGTTGATATTGTCTCCAAAAGTTTTTTCTTTTTTCCCCCCCTTTCCCCCCATCCCCACCTCCATCAACCCCCCCATAGATTTTATATTTCAACCGTTTTTTATTGGAAACATTACAAGAGATAACATACTTCAATACATTGTTCCTCAGTTTTAACAACCTCCATTAACATATCTTTGCTATATTATAACAACTTTTCCCCCCCCCAACCTGTCTCCTAGTTTCCCCTTCCCCCCCCCCTTTCTCCCCCCCCATCCCCCCCCTTATTATTCCTACAGTTTTTTAATTGATGACTTTTCCATTAATACAATTCCACCTTACCATAGTAATCTCAAAACAATCCTACAAAGTTCAGTTAACTAACACTTCCAATATTCAACTTTTTATACCGCCATCCAATTATAACATACCATTCATCCCTCCCTCCCCCCATCTCCTCATCTATATGTATCATTTATGTCATATGCAGTATGATGAGTGATTAACTACTCATGTCTAGTAGATCACTATTAAACCATAACATTCTGTTAGCATTGGATTCTATCTTAACCCATAAGCTTTCGTCTTGCCTCCCTTCATTAAGAATATCTAACTTTGTATTTGTATGGTATTCAATATTAAACTTCGAGCCTTATGCCCTAGGGATTGTATATATGGTTCCCATATTGCCCAATATTCTTTCTTACGCTTTATCGTGTTTCTGGCATCTTTAGCTTCCCATGTAGCTAGGGCGTGCATGCTGTTCCGCCATTGCCAGAATGAGGGTGCTTCTTCCTGTATCCATAATTGCATTATACATTGTTTCCCTATAACACTAGCTTTATAGACAAACTGGCGTTCAGCATTTCTTAAATTATGTCTGCTTCCTTTGTACCCTAACAGACAGTGGCGAGCTGTCAATCTAATCTGTGTCTGTAAGACTTGTTCACAAAATCTTTGTATCACATTCCAGAACTGCTTCACCAGATGACACTCCCATAACATATGTATGAACGACGCCTCCCCCACCTCACATTTAGGCAATCACTCGTTTGGTATCCGCCCCCGCATAATACGCCTGCTTCGGTGTAAATAAGCTCTCATGATCACTCTATATTGAGTTTCCCTATGTCTGGCACTGTGTATATTATCTTTAATCTCTTTGATATGTACTAAGAGATTCTCTTCTGTAACCAGTATTCCCAAATCAATCGTCCATCTCTGCGCTATCATATCAAGCTTCTTTGGCTGTGTCTTTGTTGCTATTATCTCATAGAGTCCTGATACTGTCACCCTTTGTTGTTCTCTAGGTGTCAGTAAATTTTCCAATAGTGGGATCAATCCCCTAGAACATCCTAACCTCAGTAACCTGGTCACATAGACTTTCACTTGTAGATATGAGTACCAATCTATGTTGTTAACCCCCACTATCCCCTGTATCTCCTCCTGTGTTCTTAGCTGTCCTGTTCCATGAAATAGATCTGCCACAACCACCAACCCTTTTTTGGCCCATGTATCATACCTGTCTGAACTTAGGCGGGCCCAAATTCCGCATTTCCTCTTAAAGGTAGTAAATCCGTGTATCTCGGATTTTTCCCCAGTAGCCGTACTAGGTACTGCCACACTCTCCTCATGGGACCTAATAATATATGCCGCCTCCACTGTTTTGGTATCCCTGTTGTATTTGTGTGTAATAAATAATACGGATGATATGGTTTGAATAATTCTTTCTCTAGCTCCCACGGAGTATAGTCTTCAGTTCCCAGAGTCCAATCAGCCATATGTCTCATCAAACAGGCCCAGTTATACTCTTTCAGATTTGGCAACCCCAATCCACCATATTTCAGCCCTCTATATAGGTGTTCCAATTGTACTTTAGGTTTTTTCCCTCCCCAACAAATTTTGAAATCAATTTTCGTAATCTTCTCATGTCGGTATTTAGTATAATAAGTGGGAGTTGTCGAAGTACATACAGCCATCTCGGAAAGCAACCATGCCATATAGCCCAATCCTTCCACTTAGTGTCAGAGGTAATCCCTGCCAGCGTTCCATAGTTTGCTCTGTTTGTTGCAGCAATTTATCTATATTTTTCCTATATAATTTTTGCGGATCTGCCGTTAGCACAATTCCCAAGTATTTAAATTCTCCCACTGTCCAACGAAGTGGAAAGTCTCCTTTCCATCGACTCGGAATATTTTCATTGGTGGGCATGCTTTCTGATTTTGCATGTTTAATTTAAATCCTGAAAAAGACCCATATTCTTTAAATCTGTCTAGTAGCACCGGTAAGGCTATTTCTGGGTTAGTTAAGTGGACTAAGAGATCGTCGGCAAATGCCGAGATTTTAAATTCATGTTTCCCCATACATACTCCCGTGATTTCTGGATCTTCTATTATTGTCCGTATTAACGGATCTAGTGTTAAAGCGAACAGCAGGGGCGACAATGGACAGCCTTGTCGCGTCCCTCTGCCAATGTCAAACGCTGCAGTGTAACTGCCATTAACGTATATTTTTGGCTTGTGGTGCTTTATACAATGCTGCAATAGCCTGCACAAATGTTCCTTCAAATCCATACGCTCCTAACACACTAAACATAAACCCCCAATCCACTCTATCAAACGCCTTTTCAGCGTCGAAACTGATCAGTAGCGAATCCAGCTGTTTCAATTTTACCCATTCTAATGAAGCTAGTATCTGCCTCATATTCTTCACTACTTGTCTACCTGTTATGAATCCCACCTGGGGCGATGCAATCAGATCCGGCAATATTCTTGCCATTCTTCTAGCATATATTCCAGCCAGTAACTTGGCCTCATAATTAATGAGCGAAATTGGCCGGTATGATTCCGGTTTTACCGGATCTTTCCCTGGTTTTGGGAATACCACTATATCCGCCATCTGTAATGTTGTCGCTAATGCCTCCATTCCCACCATCTGTTGTAATGATTTCTGAATGGGCTGGACTATATCAGGCTCTAACAGCTTATAAAACTCTGCCCTATACCATCCGGTCCCGGCGCTTATGTAAACTACTACTTTTAATTACACTGGTGAGTTCGTCTAGCTCTATGGGTTTATTAATCATTGCCTTTTGGGCTTCTGTTATCTGGGGCAGTTCTACGTTACATAGATATAGCCCCGGGTCTAGCTGATCCTCTGTAACTGGATTATATAATTTGTCATAATATGATGAAAATATTTGTCTTATGTTATCATCGTTATGCATCAGTCCCCCTGTAGCACTTTGCAAAGATAATATTTTCTGAGGGCCTTTCTTTCGCTTAATCATTCCTGCTAGCATTTTACCTTGCTTATTTCCATATTTGTATAATTGGCTATTGGTAATATATCGCTGATTTTTGCGCTTTTGATGTATTAACGTATTTAGGTGCGTTTGCGTGGCCATTAACTGTTCCCTTATTGCCCTTTGATTTGTGTTTCCATATTCCCTTCTTAATCGAATCAATGTTTCCCTAGTCTTAGTATTTCCTTATCTCTGCTTTTTCTCTTATGGCTACTATAAGCATTATGTCTCCTCTAAGTACGCTTTAGCTGCTTCCCAGTATAATATAGGATCCGTCTGTGTGCTTCATTATACATTTTTATAGTCCATCCACTTCCCTCTGATGTATTCTAGAAAGTTCTTATCATAGTACAGCCTATAGGAAATATCCATTTATAATGTTGGTTTCGAGTCCTCTGTGTGTGAATCGAATAAAGATTGGTGCATGATCCTGATATTATTGTGGGATCTATTCCTGCCTCTTGTATCCCTGTGACTTTCCCCTTCACTCACTAATATATAGTCTATCCTAGCCTGCGTTTGATGTGCCCTAGACAGGTGGTGTAATCTCTATAGCTGGGTGTAATATGCGCCATATATCCACTACTTCTAAAGTATTACATAATAGGGGAATCCTTTCATTGACTTATCTATTTTACTTCCCGAAGTTGTGTTTTGTCCAGTTTCGGGTCTGCCAACGTGTTAAAATCTCCCCCTATTACCATTCTGATATGTGGTTCTTGAGCTTGAATATGTTGTATTTTTGTGATTAGTGTACTATAAAATTTCTTGCTATAACATTGGGGGCATATATATTGACCAAGAGCATCCTTTCTCCATCCACTTTCACTTGGTTATTAAATATCTTCCTTCAGGGTCTCTAAACATATATTCTTGGTCAACCTGCAAGCCTTTATGAAACAATATCGCCACTCCCGCTTTTTTCCCTACTGCTGGGGCCTCTATCAATGTGCCTACCCACCAACTTCTAAGTTTCTCATGTTCCCGTGATGTTAAATGGGTTTCTTGTAGCATGCTATAGATGCCCCTTTTTTTTTCAAAGCCCCCAGAATCTTCTTCTCTTAATAGGCGATCCCAATGCCTCCCACATTCCAGGAGTATATCATCATTCCCTTCATGTAATCCCTCTACTGTGTTGTGTATTAACAAGATATATCTTCTCTAAGTGCGGGCCACTGTCCCAGCCGCAGTAGTCCCGCTCCTCTTATTATCTTATCATACATCCTGCCTGCATACTGTTTTATAATATCTTTTTTCCATTCTTTCCCTTTGTATCACAGATATCTCCCACCAACCCCCCTCCCCTCCCTCCCCCCTTCACTGTCCCACCAAGCCTCCTCCCTTTGGCTAGTCACCTTTTATCACCACCACCCCCCCTCATTAATAAGCTTCTGTAGCTTTCTTTTAGCATTATCTTTCCCCTTGAAGCGGTCTTATTTTAAGTGTTTATTTCTCCTTTTCCCTCCCCCATCACTCTGATTAACCTCTATCCCCTGTAACATACCCCTTCTTTCATACAGTCTTTAGTCCATGTCCGTCTGTCCCAGTGTTCAAGTTTCAGTTCTGTTCTCCTCTGTCTGTAACACATTCAGGGATTGCAGATACTCTCTTGCTTCAGCCACCCGATCAAAAATTTTTGTTATGCCGTTCTCTGTAACTTTGAGTTTAGCTGGGTACAGCAGTGCAAACTTGATTTTTTTTATTATAGAGTTCTGTGCAGAGTGGCGAAAATATTTTCCTTGACTGCTGCACGTGGTGTGAGTAATCCTGGAAGCATAATATCTTTTGTCCTTGGTATTGCAGCTGCCGCCCTTTTCTAATCTCTGTTAATATTCGGTGTTTATGTCGAAAGTTCATGCTTTAAATATGACTACTCTTGGCCGTGTCATGCTGCTTCTCTGAGGCCCAATCCGATGTTGCTCTCTCTACACAAAAGTTTGTCAGGCTGTTCTCTAATTGTAGCTCCTTGGGTATCCAGTCTTCCAGAATAACGTTAATCTTTGTCCAAGATTCCCTCCGAAGTCCCACTAGTCTTAGATTATTTCGCCGACTTCTGTTTTCAAGATCGTCGATGTGAGCTTCCATCTCTTTATTTTCTTCTCCATGGCGCTGTGCTCCGACCGCATGTTTTCCACCTGGTCTTCAAATCAGAGGTGCGTTGCAGGCCGGCATCCAGCTCTAAATCATGGAATCTAGCCTTTCATGCGCTTCCTCCGTGCGGTCATAGAGTTGCTGCAACTTGCTGTCCAAGGCCGCTTCACTGCCGCCCTTAATCTCTGCCGCTATTTCAGCTACCCACGCTGATCCGGCCGTCGGGTCTCCAGGGCTTTCGGGGTCGGCCATTTTGTTTGACACCGACTTCTGCTTCTCTCGTTCCTTACGGACCGTTTTTGTCGCCATTCCGGCTTGTTTCTTTATCGCTGTCTATTCAATTCGCCGCGGCTACACTCTCTTATTCTTCTTAATTATATTCTTGTTTTTAAATTTTTCTTTCGATCCCTGTTTGCAGATTTTCAGGGGGGGTGAGCACGGAGCTTAGTCTTTCAGCGTCTGCTCCGTGGCATAGCGACACGTGACTCCCACGTAACTCTGTTTTTATTGGACGCTAGAAAATCTGTGAAGAAATGAGATGATGAGCAAAGCCTTATTCCTATGATTCACACAACAAAAGATAAGGGCATACCTATATCAGGACCTGTATTGCAAGAGAAAGCCCTGTTCCTTAGCGTCCCTCCGGACCGGCCCAGAAATGTGACGGATGGGTTGTGCACGCCTTCCAGCAGGTGGAGACTGAGAACTGTGACTCTATTCAATAAGAGCCCTTGCCAGCTAGAGAGAGATCCAGTATTCTTCGAGGACAAGCAGGCTGCTTATTCTCTCGACTGGGTTGATGTCCACGGCAGCCCCTCAAACCGGAAGAAAAATCTCGCAGGAGGTCCCGCATGCAGGGCACGCCCACCACACAAGCGCGGCCGTCATCCCGCCTGTGTGTGTCCGTTCCTGCTCAGTTTTTCTGATTTCTGCGCTGGAGAGAGAGAGAGACGCGTCTTCGTCCCTCTCTGTGTCAGCCCCGGGAAACCGATTTGTGGCCTAGTCCGCGATTTCTTTTGACTTCTTTCTCTTCCCGTGTGTCCCCTTTCCAAAAAAAAAAAAAAATGGAAAACTTCCCTTTTCGTCGAGTTTTCTCCTTTTGTTTTGCCGCGCGGTTCCTTTTTACCGCCACCATCGACGATTTTGACCTTGCCAACGCGATTTTTCCATCAATGTCCTTGAAGGTCCCGAGCGGATTCAAGAAGTATGGTCAGTGTGGCCGGCAGATCTCGCAGACCAATCCTCACACTTGGTGTCTCCAGTGCCTCGGTCCGGAGCATAATTCCAAGGCGTGCACCTTGTGTCTCGGCTTGAAAAAGCGGACGCAGGTGGCGAGGCAAGTTCTTTAGGACCGTCTTTTTGGAACTTACGCTGGCCCTTCGACGTCGACCTCGGCGGCATCGGTGTTGATGGCCGGGTCTTTGGTACCGGTACCGATGTCGACGTCTTCAGCACCGACCCCAGGAGTACAGGTTCACTTGGCCTGACAACCTGCCAGCGACGACGGTGGTGAGCGACCGCGTGGGCAGTCCGCCCTGGCCGCTCCCGCTGCCCAGGGCCATCGGGACCGAACTCTGTCGGATCCGACCCCCAGAGGGCGCGGAAACTCCACCTCCTCCTCATCCATGCCTCGGAGCGCCGATGACGGGCATCGAAAGAAAGCTGCGAAGAAGCACCGTCATCGGTCACCCAAGGCGCATGGAACTGGCAGCTCCGGGACGTCGAGGGACTCGATCCTTAAGAAACGCCAATGCCGGGAGGAGCGCTCCTCCTCTATTGAAGAGGTGTCGATGCGCAGGTTGTCGGGTACCTCGGTACCGTCCCCTGGACCCGGGCAGCTTCAAGCACTGACGCCCGCACCGGCCCCCCAGCCTCTCCTGACAGCGGGCCTAGACGAGTGCCTCCAAGCCATCCTCCCAGGGATCCTGGAGGGGCTGATGCGCCAGGCCTTGGCACCGAGGGTGCTTGCGCCCGCAGTGCCGTTGACGGAAGTGCGGGCTGGCTCTGGCCCTGTGATGCGGTCTTCGAGGCACCGGTCTTGATTGCCACTCAGGTGGAATCCCCGTCGACGTTGATGGAGGGAGCTTTGTCCCCGCTGGCGCGGGAGTCCACTTCTCGATAGCATCGTCAAGGACGTGGTTCCTCGGGGTTGAGACGGGCCCTATTGCGGTCTGAGCTCAGAGAGCTCATGTCCGACACCGAGGAGGAGGCCTCGTGGGGGGAGGAGGAAGACCCCAGATATATTTCTCCTCCGAGGAGTCTCCGGGTCTTCCCTCCGACCCCACGCCTTCACCGGAGAGGAAGCTCTCACCTCCAGAGAGCCTCTCCTTCGCCTCTTTTGTCCGGGACATGTCTATTAGCATTCCCTTCCCAGTGGTCACAGTGGATGAGCCGAGGGCGGAGATGCTCGAAGTCCTCGAGTATCCATCACCACATAGAGAGTCTTCCACGGTACCGTTGCACAATGTCCTCAAGGAGACACTGCTTTGGAACTGGTTGAAGCCCTTATCTAATCCCACCATCCCCAAGAAAGCGGAGTCCCAATACAGAGTCCACACGGACCCGGAGTTGATGCGGCCTCAGCTGCCACATGACTCAGCGGTCGTAGACTCTGATCTCAAAAGGGCAAGGAGTTCGAGGGATACCGCCTCGGCACCCCCAGGGCGGGAGTCTCGCACTCTGGACTCGTTTGGGAGGAAGGCCTACCATTCTTCCATGCTCGTGACCAGAACGAGCTTGCGGAGCTACTGCTAGTGATATGCAACTTATCCTTAAAATCGAGCGTGGTACCGGAAGATTGGAAGGTGGCCAATGTAACGCCCATTTTTAAAAAAGGCTCCAGGGGAGATCCGGGAAATTATAGACCGGTGAGTCTGACGTCGGTGTCGGGGAAAATGGTAGAGGCTATTATTAAAAACAAAATTACAGAGCACATCCGAGGACATGGATTACTGAGACCAAGTCAGCATGGCTTTTGTGTGGGGAAATCTTGCCTGACCAATTTACTTCAATTCTTTGAAGGAGTGAACAAACATGTGGACAAAGGGGAGTCGGTTGATATTGTGTATCTGTATTTTCAAAAGGCGTTTGACAAGGTACCTCATGAAAGGCTACAGAGGAAATTGGAGGGTCATGGGATAGGAGGAAATGTCCTATTGTGGATTAAAAACTGGTTGAAGGATAGGAAACAGAGAGTGGGGTTAAATGGGCAGTATTCACAATGGAGAAGGGTAGTTAGTGGGGTTCCTCAGGGGTCCGTGCTAGGACCGCTGCTTTTTAATATATTTATAAATGATTTAGAGATGGGAGTAACTAGCGAGGTAATTAAATTTGCTGATGACACAAAGTTATTCAAAGTCGTTAAATCACGACAGAATTGTGAAAAATTACAAGAGGACCTTACGAGACTGGGAGACTGGGCTGCTAAATGGCAGATGATGTTAATGTGAGCAAGTGCAAGGTGATGCATGTGGGAAAAAAGAACCCGAATTATAGCTATGTCATGCAAGGTTCCACGTTAGGAGTTACGGACCAAGAAAGGGATCTGGGTGTCGTCGTCGATAACACACTGAAACCTTCTGCTCAGTGTGCTGCTGCGGCTAAGAAAGCGAATAGAATGTTGGGTATTATTAGGAAAGGTATGGAAAACAGGTGTGAGGATGTTATAATGCCATTGTATCGCTCCATGGTGCGACCGCACCTTGAGTATTGTGTTCAATTCTGGTCGCCGCATCTCAAGAAAGATATAGTAGAACTGGAAAAGGTGCAGCGAAGGGCGACTAAAATGATAGCGGGGATGGGACAACTTTCCTATGAAGAAAGACTAAGGAGGCTAGGGCTATACAGCTTGGAGAAGAGACGGCTGAGGGGAGACATGATAGAGATATATAAAATAATGAGTGGAGTGGAACAGGTGATGTGAAGCGTCTGTTCACGCTTTCCAAAATACTAGGCCTAGGGGCATGCGATGAAACTACAGTGTAGTAAATTTAAAACAAATCGGAGAAAAGTTTTCTTCACCCAACGTGTAATTAACTCTGGAATCGTTGCCGGACAAAGTGGTGAAGGCGGTTAGGTTAGCAGAGTTTAAAAAGGGGTTGGACGGATTCCTAAAGGACAAGTCCATAAACCACTACTAACTGGACTTGGAAAAATCCAAAATTCCAGGAATAACATGTATAGAATGTTTGTACGTTTGGGAAGCTTGCCAGGTGCCCTTGGCTGGATTGGCCGCTGTCGTGGACAGGATGCTGGGCTCGATGGACCCTTGGTCTTTTCCCAGTATGCATTACTTATGTACTTATGTACCAGCTCTACACGAGCATCCACATGAGGAACAATGTGCGGCAACTGGCGTACCTGGTTGACAAGCTCCCCCCGGAGCAGTCCAGGCCTTTACAGGAGGTGGTCAGGCAGCTGAAGGCGTGCAGAAAATTCCTGTCCAGGGGAGGTTGACAGTTTTTCACCAAAGGTGGCCTCTAATAACCTCCGACCAGTGGGTTCTCTAAATAGTGCGGTGTGGATACACCTGAATTTTGGTCTCCACCCCACCAAATTGTCCACCGGGAGCTCAATCCTTCAGCTCTCACCACAGGCAGCGCCAGTGCGGTCGAGCCCGTGCCACCTGGGCATGAAGGGCAGGGATTCTATTCCAGGTACTTCCTTGTGGAAAAGAAAACAGGTGGGAATGCGCCCCCATCCTAGACCTGAGAGGCCTGAACACATATCTGGTGCGAGAAAGTTTCAGGATGCTTTCCTTGGGCACCCTTCTCCCCATGATTCAGAAAGATGATTGGCTATGTTCCCTGGATTTAAAGGATGCTTATTACTCACATCCTGATACTGCCAGCTCACAGACAGTATCTGCGATTCCATCTGGGGACATGCCACTTCCAGTATTGTGTGCTGCCCTTTGGGCTCGCCTCTGCCCACAGGTTTTCACGAAGAGTCTTGTGGTGGTTTGCGGCGTACCTGTGCAAGCTGGGGGTGCACGGTTCCTGTATCTCGATGATTGGCTGGTGAAGAGCACCTCAGAGGCGGGAGCTCTTCAGTCCATGCAGTGCACTATTCACTACTGGAGCTGCTGGGGTTTGTGATAAGTTACCCGAAGTCCCATCTCAGCTAGTCCAATCTCTCGAATTCATAGGAACTCTGCTGAATTCACAGACGGCTCAGGCCTATCTTCCCGAGGCAAGGGCTCAGAACCTTCTGTCCCTCGCCTCCCAGGCCAGAGCATCCCAGCAGCTCACAGCTCGGCAAATGTTGAGACTCCTGTGCCATATTTTATTTGTTACATTTGTACCCAACGCTTTCCCACTCATGTGACTCCCATGGCTCGTCTTCATATGAGACCGGCTCAATGGACCCTAGCTTCCCAGTGGTACCAGGCCACCGGGGATCTAAAAGATGCCATCCGCCTGCTCATCAGTTGTCGCAATTCGCTGCGCTGGTGGACGGTTCGGACCAATTTGACCCTGGGATGCCCGTTCCAAATTCTTCAGCCGCAAAAAGTGCTGACTGGTGCATCTTTCCTGGGGTGGGGAGCTCATGTCGATGGACTCCACACCCAAGGGGTGTGGTCCCTCCAGGAACAAGGTCTTCAGATCAATCTCCTGGAGCTCCGAGCGGTCTGGAACTCACTGAAGGCCTTCAGGGATCGGCTGTCCTCCCAGATTATTCAAATTCGGACAGACAATCAGGTTGCAATGTATTACATCAACAAGCAGGGGGGCACCGGATCTCGCCCTCTGTGTCAGGAGGCCGTCAGGATGTGGCGAGGGGATAGCCAGCACGGTATGCTTCTCCAAGCTACATACCTGGCAGGCTTAAACAACAGTCTGGCCGACAGGCTGAGCAGACTCATGCAACCGCATGAGTGGTCGCTCCATTCCCGGGTGGTACGCAAGATCTTCCGAGAGTGGGGCACTCCCTCGGTGGACCTTTTTCTCCTCCCAGACCAATCACAAGCTGCCTCAGTTCTGTTCTAGACTTCAGGCCCACGGTAGACTGGCGTCGGATGCCTTTCTCCTCCATTGGGGGAAGGGCCTCCTGTATGGATATCCTCCCATACCTTTGGTGGGGAAGACCTTACTGAAGCTCAAGCAAGACCGCGGCACCATGATTCTGAATGCGCCCTTTTGGCCCTGTCAGATCTGGTTCCCTCTTCTTCTGGAGTTGTCCTCCGAAGAACCGTGGAGATTGGAGTGTTTTCCAACTCTCATTTCGCAGAATGACGGAGTGCTTCTGCACCCCAATCTTCAGTCTCTGGCTCTCACAGCCTGGATTTTGAGGACGTAGATTGTGCTTCATTGGGTCTGTCTGAGGGAGTCTCCCGTGTCTTGCTTGCCTCTAGGAAGGATTCCACTAAAAAGAGTTACTTTAAGTGGAGGAGGTTTGTCGTTTGGTGTGAGAGCAAGGCCCTAGAACCTCGTTCTTCTCCTGCACAGAACCTGCTTGAATACCTTCTACACTTATCAGAGTCGGGTCTCAAGACCAACTCAGTACGGAATCACCTTAGTGCAATTAGTGCTTACCATCATCGTGTAGAGGGGTAAAGTCATCTCTGGAGAGCCTTTAGTCGTTCGATTCATGAGAGGCTTGCTTTTGTCAGAGCCCGCTGTCAAGCCTCCTGCAGTGTCATGGGATCTCAACGTCGTCCTCATCCAGCTGATGAAACCTCCTTTTGATCCACTAAATTCCTGCCATCTGAAGTACTTGACCTGGAAGGTCATTTTCTTGGTGGCAGTTAATTCAGTTCGTAGAGTGAGTGAGCTTCAAGCCCTGGTAGCTCATGCTCCTTATACTAAATTTTCATCATAACAGAGTAGTCCTCCGCCCTCACCCTAAGTTCCTGCCAAAGGTGGTGTCTGAGTTCCTTGTTAACCAGTCAATCGTCTTTCCAACATTCTTTCCCAGACTGTATACCCGCCCTGCTGAACGTCAGTTGCACACATTGGACTGCAAGCGAGCGTTGGCCTTCTATCTGGAGCGGACACAGCCCCACAGACAGTCCACCCAATTGTTTATTTCTTTCGACCCCAATAGGAAGGGGCTCGCTGTTGGGAAATGCACCATCTCCAATTGGCTAGCAGATTGCATTTCCTTGACTTATGCCCAGGCTGGGCTGACATTTGAGGGTCATATCACGGCTCATAGTGTTCGAGCCATGGCAGCGTCAGTGGCCCACTTGAAGTCAGCCATTATTGAAGAGGTTTGCAAGGCTGCGACGTGGTCATCGGTCCACACATTCACATCACATTACTGCCTGCAGCAGGATACCCGACGCGACAGTCGATTCGGGCAGTCGGTGCTGCAGAATCTGTTTGGGGTTTGAATCCAACTCCACCCTCCTGGACCCCGTTTTATTCTGTTCAGGCTGCACGCCCAGTTAGTTGTTCTTAGCTCAATTTCAATTATGTCCTCGCTGTTGCGAGGCCCAATTGACCCTGTTTGTTGTTTTGAATGAGCCTGGGAGCTAGGGATACCCCAGTCGTGAGAACAAGCAGCCTGCTTGTCCTCGGAGAAAGCGAATGATACATACCTGTAGCAGGTGTTCTCCGAGGACAGCAGGCTGATTGTTCTCACCTACCCTCCCTCCTCCCCTTTGGAGTTGCGTTTTTCCTCATTTCTTTGCTTGTCATTTAACTGAGCGGGAACAGTCACACACGGGCGGTGGGCGTGCCCTGCGTGCGGGACCTCCCGCGAGATTTTTCTTCCGGTTTGAGGGGCTGCCGTGGACGTCAACCCAGTCGTGAGAACAATCAGCCTGCTGTCCTCAGAGAACACCTGCTACAACTATGTATCATTCGCTTTCTCATTCTCCAGCAGGTGGAGGCAGTGCAGCTGTACATTGTTAGGGAATAGCTGTCAGTGAACTCTGAGGAATTTGTCACATTTAAAGTGAAATTTCAGCATGTCTTTAAAAAGGAAGTTGTATCAAGGAACCAGATATACAAATATGATGAAATCTGGTTAAGTTTTAAAATGTGATGCAAGAGTTCTTGATGACGACTCAAAGCCTCGGCTCCAGGTTATAAATGGGCAAAGAAAGAGTGACTATTACGGCCTGTAGCAATTCAGCTGATAAATTTAAATTACCACTGTCTTTCATTGGAAAGTAGGATCTTTAAAAACATGGCTTTTGCTACACTTCTGGTATGCTGTAGGAACCAGAGGAATGCCTGCATGGACAAAGACCTTTTCCGTAACTGGTTTTTCAAGGAATTTGTTCCATGAGTAGAAAACTTATTGAAAATAATAAACCTGCTTTGGCAAGTAATCCTTCTCTTGGATAATGCAGTATCTCATCCTGACAAGGATAAACTGAGAAGTGCTGACATTAGAGTGCTTTTCTACATCCCAATGTCACATCATTATGTCACCCAGTGGACCAGGGTAGAAGCCTTAAAAGAAATAAATATCGCCATATGCTTTTTACAACGCTTGTTTGTTCACTGGATGAAGGGAAAGGAATGATTGAAGTTTTAAGTGAACATCATAGATGTTATTTACTGGATTGCTCAGTCATGGGATAAAATCAAGCCTCCAACTCTAGAAAAATCATGGAGAAAATTAATTCATGAAAATGAACAAGGACATGACACAGAACACAGCAGTCAAGGAAAATCTACTTCCTTTGCTACAGGAAATACAGGGCTGTGAGAATGCTTGTGAGGATGACATACAAGAATGGATGGAGGCAAACGAGCAAGAATAGCTAATTGACGATATGATTGCTATGGTGAATTGGAATGGAGATGAAGCCAATGAAGACACCTTGAGTGATGCTGATGTTGTAAAAGTTGGTCATAGTGATGGCATCAAAGCAATTGAGGTTGCACTGGCATAAGTGGAACTAGAAGAGGAAGTGACAGCTACTGATGTAATGTTATTGAGACGACAGCATGATCTTGCAAGGAAAAGAAGTAAAATAGGAAAACAATCACAAACTTTAACAAAACAGTTTTATAATTTACCAGTTGCATATGCTACTACTTATTATTAACAATAATAAGTAGTAGCATATGCAACTGGTAAACAAATTATACAGTACTCTGTGTTTTTGCAGTTATGTATTGGTTTTATTTTATGGTATAGTACAGTAATTATAGTATGTTTAGCACTTCAGTTATGCTGTAGAATGTGCTATAGTGTTAAAGAATTTTTGAAAATTGGGAACTCTGTTCCTTTGTTTATGCATTGTTTGAGGGGTTGGCATTTTTATCCATATTATCTGACTTTTCACTTATCCGATAATGGGTCTGTCCCATTTACATTGGATAATCGAGACTGTACTGTATGTGTATTAGTGGATCCAGACAGTGACTAAAGAAAAGAAAATTATCAGGTAAGATAATTTCTCTTTAGAACTTCTCGCTGTTCTCTCCCTTATTGGAGCATGCAACACACTTGACTCCAGATAGTTCTAACTACAGGTGCTTTGTATATGGGATTGGGAGCTTATTTTTCATTGCCGTCAACCATAGCTCTTGTGTTATCCTCATATATTTTGTTAAATTTTTATTGAGTTCCTCACTGTTTCTCTTTGAGAACCCCCCCTCCCCCCCAACCACCAAGTAAACAAGCCAGTTGCTTTCAGAGATTCCTTCATGCAATCAAAAGATGTCAGTAGTGAACTATGACAAAGACTGCATAAGGTGTATGGGGTAACAGCATGATGTTTCTAATTGCAGAGTTTGTAACACAACATTTTCTAGTACTATCATAGTCCAAAGACTAAAGCTACTTTGCTTCAATGGTTTCAGTGCTGAAGAACCATGGAGCTGTTCTGTCCTCTAGTGGCTTAATAGTGCAGAAGGTCATATGTTTATTGTAACTGAGGTCTATGAAGAGGTCCAAGAGCACCACACCATCCCACTCAGCAAGGAAGAAAGATTCACTAAAGTCATATTTAAATAGGAAGGGTTAGTGTATTTTGTGGAGATACTGGAGCTCAGGTACCATTTCCTATCCATGGGATGCTCGCATCAGGACAAGATTTTTCTACCTTTGTCAAATCTGTACCTGTTGATTTTGGTAAAGGGGTTAGGTTGATTTGTATTAGTGATTCAGGATAGCCACCTAACTGAAGTTTTATATTGACTAATGATGAATGCAACTGAAGTGTTTTGTCAATTTAAGCAAAATTGATGGGGATTTCTTTTTTACTACTACTACTACTTAGCATTTCTATAGCGCTGCCAGGGTTACGCAGCGCTGTACAAGTTTAACATGGGAAAGGACTGTCCCTGCTCAAGAGAGCTTACAATCTAAAGGTTACAAACTATGTAGTCAGTGTAGGTATCATGAATTGGGAAGGTGGTTAGGCACCAAAAGCAAGGGAGAAGAGATGGGCTTTGAGTAAGGACTTGAAAATGGGCAGGGCATGGCGTATGGGCTCGGGAAGTCTGTTCCAGGCATATGGTGATGCGAGGCAGAAGGGGCGGAGTCTGGAGTTAGCGGTGGTCTAGAAGGGTACAGATAGGAGTGTCCCTGTCTTTGCCCATGCTGTGGATGCAGGCACATAGGTTTGCCCTTTCCCTGCCTTTCCCACACTACTGATCCTCCGGAGTTGGAAATTTGCCTCTTTCGCTGTTGCCGCAAAAAAGTTGCGTCGTGCTTTGGTGCTGCAATCCCAGAAAAGAGGTTTTCTTCTGATTGTGCAGCGTGACCGGAGCTCGGAGACTCGGTCTGGTGAGGTAAGAGCATTTTGTAGCTCCTCTGGGGAGGGCCCGCGATTGGGACGATTTTGGCGTGAATCTGACATTTTGAATTTCCGCCGCTTTCGCCGATGGCTGCTGAGAAAGTAAAATGCTGCTCCGTTTGTGGCAAGCGCAGATCTGCAGCGGGGCTCTGTAAGGCGTGCTTTTCAGACGGTAGAGCCGGCCCGAGCATGGCGAGCGATGTTCCTTCCCGCTCCGTGGAGCTGACAGCGGGCGCCATTTTGGAAACCCCCGCTGAAGAGGAGGGGTTTGAGCCTGGAGGTGTGCCTCGTGTAGAGGCTAATAAAAGAGCTGTTTTCCCCCGGACTGGAACTGGGAGGCCAGGGTGAGCCATTTCCCCTGAATTTGTTTGTATTGCTGCATAATGCATACATGTTAAAAAGAGCTCTTCCGCAGGGGTCCTCTGCGGCCCTGCTTTCTGTATCCCCTCCAGTGAGTCTGGCCTTGGATTACCGTCAGGCACGTTTTCCCCTGACAGATGGCCGCAAGACAAGCGCAGAAGGGTGGATTCCCCTTCAGAGAGTGGCACATCCCCTCCTCCCCCCCCCCCCCCCTCCCCCCCCCTGTGGTGGGGATGTGAGGAATCTGAGGGATCTGGCAGGCCTTCGTGGTCTGGAGAGCCAGAAGAAGGTGCAGGATTGCCACCGGATCCAGATGATCTTTCCGCGGTGAGGATTTTCCACCGCGATGAGCTGCCAGCACTTATTACGGATGCCTTGGGAGTACTGAGACCCCGATTGGTGCCTGGTGGTAACAGATGCCAGCCTGAAGGGCTGGGGTGCACATTGCTGGGGAAGGCATTCCCAGGGTCTTTGGACACCCGAGGAGTCGGAGTGGTCCATCAATCGCTTGGAGTTGAAAGCGATTTTTCAGGCGCTTCTGGCCTTTCAATTGACCCTGGAAGGATTGGCTGCCAGAGTTCTGTCGGACAACACGACAGCAGTGGCCTACATAAATCGCCAAGGAGGCACTCGGTTCATAGCACTAGCCGCGCAGATATGCCACTGGGTCGAGCTACATCTGCAGTTTCTGTCAGCAGCTCATATTGCAGGTCAGAGCAACGTGCAAGCCTATTATCTGAGCAGGAATCAAAACGACCCAGCGGAATGAGAACTTGCAGACGAAGTATTCCCGCAGATATGTGCCAAATGGGGAAAGCCCGTAATGGGTCTTATGGCGTCAAGCACAAATGCCAAAGTCCCGTGCTTCTACAGCAGATGGAGAGATCCTCGTTTGGCAGGGTTGGATGCCTTGGCTCAACCCTGGCCTCAGGGCCTCCTGTATGTGTTCCCTTCGTGGCCCTTGATAGGACGAGAACTCCTGCAGATTCAGCTACACCAAAGAGAGGTGGTTCTCATTGCCCCGGATTGGCCCAGGAGGCCATGGTATGCGGACCTCCGGCGGATGCTGGTAGAGGATCCCCTGCCGTTACCTCTGGTACTGAACCTTTGGTCTTACGGCATGGCTATTGAAAGGGCGCAATTGAGAGACAAGGGATATTCCAGTAAAGTCATTTCCACTCTCCTACTGGCCTGCAAGTGTTCCACTTTTGGGGCTTATGCCAGGATTTGGCGCCAATTTTGAGGCTTGGTGTGCTTCTAAAGCGATCACACCCATGCGGGCTTCTGTCTTGCCGATACTTGATTTTTTACAGGATGGTTTACAAAAAGGCTTGGCCTATAATTCCCTGCATGTTCAAGTGGCAGCCTTAGCATGTTTTCGAGGGAAGGTCTCTGGCCTCTCTCTGGCTGCTTGCCTGGATGTGACACGGTTTCTTAGAGGGGTGCTTCGGCTCTGTCCTCCCGTGCGGGCTCCATGTCCGGCATGGAACCTGGGGTTAGTTTTAAAGGCCCTTCAGTGTTCGCCCTTCGAGCCACTTAGGCAAGCTTCGGAGAAGAATGTGACCTTAAAGATGGTCTTTTTGGTGGCCGTGACATCGGCGAGACGGGTATTTGAGCTCCAGGCGCTATCCTGTTGAGACCCATTTCTGCAATTCTCAGAGTCCGGAGTAATGGGACCTACGGTGCCTTCCTTCATGCCTAAGGTGGTTTCAGCGTTTTACCTAAACCAGCCTATTTTCTTGCCCTCCTTTTCTTAAGAGGAGTTTCCAGAAGCCTAAGGGCAGTTGCACCTTCTGGATGTGCGAAGGGCTCTATTGCAATATCTGCACATGTCAAATGTCTTCAGGACCGCTGACCATCTTTTTGTTCTTTTGTCAGATCTGCGCAGAGGGTCTCCAGCGTCTAAGGCCACTATAGCCCATTGGCTCGTAGATGCTATCTTTTCAGCATATCTGCTATCTGGCAAGCCTCCGCCTGAAGCCTTTAAGGCACTTTCCACAAGAGCGATTTCCTCTTCTTGGGCTGAAACTGGAGCACTCTCTCTTCAAGAGATATGTAGTGCAGCTACTTGGGCTTCTAAGCTCTCGTTTGCCCGACATTACAGGCTGGATGTGGCTGCCAGGAGAGACGCACATTTTGGTGCACAAGTGCTGACGCATGGTGTGGCTTGTTCCCACCCTATCTAGGGATTGCTTTGATTCATCCCACTCGTAATGGATTCATCTGCTTGATGACAAGGAAGGGAAAATTAGGTTCTTTTGGTAATTTTCTTTCCTTTAGTCATAGCAGATCCATGAGCCCCTCCCTCTGTGGTTCATTATGTGATTCATGTTAATTTTATGTTCAGTTTTTCCTGTAGATATGTTCCCTCATTGGTAGAAGTTGGAAAACAGTGTTCAGGATTTCTGTTCAGTTACAGGAGGATCACTGCGGAAACCCAGGCCAAAGTATCGGCCTGCTTATCCGATATCGCTGCCTGGATGTCCAACCGGCACCTTAAACTGAACATGGATAAGACCGAACTTATTATCTTCCCATCCAAGCCCACTTCTCCTCTCCCTTCACTCTGTATTTCATCCCCGTCTCATCTGCCTGCAACCTCTGTGTCATCTTCAACTCCTCCCTCTCCTTCTCTGCGCATATCCAGCAGATAGCCAAGACCTGACACTTCTACCTCTATAACATTAGCAAAATTCGCCCCTTCCTCTCTGAGCACACCACCCGAACTCTCATCCACTCTCTCATTACCTCTCGCCTTGACTACTGCAACCTACACCTCACTGGCCTCCCACTTAGACATCTTTCCCCCCTTCAGTCCGTTCAGAACTCTGCCGCACGTCTTATCTTCCACCTAAACCGATATACTCATATCACCCCTCTCCTCAAGTCACTTCACTGGCTTCCGATCAGATACTGCATACAGTTCAAGCTTCTCCTACTAACCTACAAATGCACTCGATCTGCAGCCCCTCCTTACCTCTCTACCCTCATCTCCCCTTACGTCCCTACCCGTAACCTCCACTCTCAAGACAAATCCCTCCTTTCATTACCCTTCTCCACCACCACCAACTCCAGACTCCGCCCTTTCTGCCTCGCCTCACCCCATGCTTGGAACCAGCTCCCTGAGCCCATATGCCAGGCCCCCTCCCTGCCCATCTTCAAATCATTGCTCAAAGCCCATCTCTTCAATGTCGTCTTTGGCACCTTACCACTACACCTCTACTCAGGAAATCTAGACTACCCCAACTTGACATTTCGTCCTTTAGATTGTAAGCTCCTTTGAGCAGGGACCGTCCTTCTTTGTTAATTTGTACAGCGCTGCGTAACCCTAGTAGTGCTCTAAAAATGTTAAGTAGTAGTAGTAGAGTTCATTTCCTCCAGGAGGATGAGTCCATTCTCTCCTTTGACTTATGGCTCCAGTTTTGGGGCATTCATCCGCTGTGAGGAAAGTTCATGTTATTATGATTTGCGGTGTAACACTGCTTTGGAAGCTTCAAATGCTGAAGAAGCAGATGGAGCTAGCTGGCCATGAGGCACTATGGTTTTTCGGTGCTCTCTATCTCCCCCTGCTGGTTGATGGACACAACCCACTCGTAATGGATTCATGTGCTATGACTAATGGAAAGAAAATTACCAAGGTAAGAACCTAATTTTCCCATTGGGCCCTTAATGAACTCCTTTATTGAACAGTCCCATCTGTACACACAACCCCCTAGTAGTCAAAAAAAGTGATTAAGTGAGGTGGTTTCCAAAAAAACATATTTTACAGACTGATGATGCAATATTATACATTTACAAGGAAGTTTTAAATAGGATATTCCCAGTTGGAGAACCCAAGGGCGTAGCAATAAAATTTGCCAACTCCTCTTCTGGATGTATAAAAATTTTTGCCCCCATAAATTGCTTTTCCTTATTAAAATATATTTTAAGGAGCAGATCCCTGTGAGAACGTGTAGCTAAAGTAATAACCACAATAGTGCAGGTTTGACCCTTCTGCAGTGGCCCCTAGATGATTGCAGGTAAATAAGAAAGATGTTTACCCTCAACCATACCAATTCCATGTTTCTTCCCTAGCAAATAATAAGTTCAATAAACAGTTGGTACAATATCTTTTGCAGTATTAAGCACTTCCAGTAAATATGTTTGCAGCATATTCATCACAGATATTTCGTTTCAGAAGGAAAATTGAAAAATCCTAAATTTGCACTTTGAATTATACTCTCTGAATTTTCAAGTTTAAATTGTTTTGCATTCATATCTGTAATCAAAACTGTTTGAGTAGCCTACATTTAAGAAAATTGATCTAAATTCTCCATCTTACCCACTATTATGCTAATCTTAGTATGTTCGTTCTCATATAGTTGTAATTATCTTCCAGAGTTTTAACTTGTGATCTCAATTCATTTACAGTGGGAAGGAGCATTTTCCCTGATTTAGTTAGCTAAATACTAGGGATTTCTATATATGGCACCTAGCATTATGTGTTATTTGCATTCCAATTTTTTAATGCAGAAAAGCGTTATAATGGAAGTAAGGCACCGGAACAGCCCATAAACAGCAGGTTTGCGCAGAACTACACTTACGCAGCCAGTTATATAGTAGCGCCTAAGTGTTTCTGTGCAGGTCTGAAAAGGGGGCATAACAATGGGCAGGACATGGGCAGGTCGTGGTCATTCCCTTAAAATGTGCACAGTGTTATAGAATTTGGGGGATCTGTGCTCAACTTGCGTGCTGGGATTTACACCTGGTTTCATTTCATGTAAATTCACTGGGCATGGATTCTGGTGCTACATGCTACTCTAAAGGGTGCCCACTTCTGAGTGCTCCTGATAGAATACTGTTCATCACTGATTTGTTTTGGCGCAATATACTGAATCCAGCCCATAGCATCCAACAGTATGTCTGATGGTTTATTCAAGAGAGAAGCTGGAAAAAATGAAGCCATTTTCAAAACTTTGCCTGCTCTCTTCTTTGTGTCCAGCCTGGGTATGCAACATGTTCCCTGCAGTCTATGGGCAGTCACCTTCTGCATGTCAAAGATGTTCGCAGTGTCTTCAGCACTAGCTCCCTGAGGTCCTGCCATACTCCCTTGCCTCCTTAATGTGTTCTGCATTTTGAGGACTAGGGAGCCTGCTGCTCATGGCTGCAGGTGCGGAGGTCTCAACTCTGGTTCAGTGTGACTTCCAGTTCAATGGACTGTTCCAGCCCTCCTCCTAAGCTTTCTTTTTTTTGAGCTTCACAGCGGTGTGTGTGGTGAGCAGCAACTTTCCAGTGGGTTTGCAGCAGTAAAATGTGAAGGATGAGTTGCCTAGAGGTTAGGGTGGTGGACTTTTGTCCTGGGGAACTGAGGAACTGAGTTCGATTCCCACTTCAGGCACAGGCAGCTCCTTGTGACCGTCGAGAGATGCGGCGGGTGGCTCCCTGCCCGTGGTGAGGACTGCGACGCTGGTACTGCTTGCGGCATCAGCCTCCGCTGCCACCCAAGTTAACTTTCCGGTGGCGAGGGAGTCTTCTTCTCGGCATCGCAATAGAGGACTTAGTTCCTCGGTGTCGGGACGGGCTCGGCTTCGGACTGAAGTCAGGGAACTTGTGTCCGATACCGAAGGTGAGGCCTCGTGGGAGGCAGAGAAAGTGTCCAGATATTTCTCTGATGAGGAGTCTTGTGGTCTTCCTTCTGATCCTACTCCGCCAGAGAGAAAGCTTTCTCCCCTTGAGAGTTTGTCTTTCTCTTCATTTTTCCGGGAAATGTCTACGGCCATTCCCTTCCCAGTGGTTACTGAGGATGAGCCCAGGGCTGAGATGTTCGAGTTTCTGGACTATCCTTCGCCACCTAAGTAGTCGTCCACTGTTCCTCTGCATAATGTCCTGAAACATACATTGCTGGTGAACTGGACGAAACCATTAAGTAATCCCACTATTCCCAAAAAGATTGAGTCCCAGTATCAGATCCATGGGGACCCAGAGTTGATGAAGACCCAGTTGCCTCATGACTCTGGAGTTGTGGATTTGGCTCTCAAGAGAGCCAAGAGTACCAGGGATTATGCCTCTTTTAGGAGGAAGGCCTACCATTCTGCTATGCTCTTGTTCAAGATCCAGTCTTACCAGCTCTACATGAGCATCCACTTTCGGAACAATGTGCGGCAGCTGACGGACTTGGTCGATAAGCTTCCGTCAGAGCAGGCCAAGCCTTCTCAGGAGGTGGTCAGGCAACTGAAGGCGTGTCACAAATTCCTGTCCAGGGGGGCTTACGACTCTTTTGATGTTGCTTCCAAGGCTGCTGCTCAAGGTATATTGATGCACAGACTCTCATGGCTGTGTGCCTCTGACCTGGAGAATAGAGTCCAGCAGCGGATTGCGGATGCTCCTTGCCGGGGGGATAACATTTTTGGCGAGAAGGTCGAACAGGTGGTAGAGGAGCTCCACCAGCGGGACACCTCCTTCGACAAACTCTCCCACCGGACGCCTTCAGCATCTACCACAATGCACCGTACGCTTCTAATAAGCGTAGGTGCAATCCACATGCCCGCCAGCCTGCTCAGGCAAAGCCCCAGCGCGCTCGTTCACGTCAACAGCGTGTGCCCCAACAGGCCCCTGCAGCTGCCCAGCAAAAGCAAGGGACGGGCTTTTGACTGGCTCCATGCGAATATAGCCGATAATAAAAGTGTCCGTGCCGGACGATCTGCCGGTACGAGGGAGGTTAAAGTTTTTTCACCAACGGTGGCCTCTTGTAATCTTTGACCGGTGGGTTCTCCAAATAGTCTGGCTAGGATACTCCCTCAATTTGATCTGCAAACCTCCAAATTGCCCACCGGGAGCTCAGTCCTTCAGCTTCCAGCACAGACAGGTACTTGCAGAGGAACTCTCCGCCCTTCTCAGCGCCAGTGCGGTCGAGCCCGTGCCACCGGGGCAGGAAGGGCTGGGATTCTATTGCAGGTACTTCCTTATGGAAAAGAAAACAGGGGGGATGTCTCATCAGGTCTAGGATGAGACACATCCCCCCTGTTTTCTTTTCCACAAGGAAGTACCTGCAATAGAAGGGCCCTGAATAAATATCTGGTCCGAGAAAAGTTCAGGATGCTTTCCCTGGGCACCCTTCTTCCCATGATTCTAAAAAATGATTGGTTATGCTCTCTGGACTTAAGGATGCTTGTACTCGCATCCCGATACTGCCAGCTCACAGGCAGTATCTTCGATTCTGTCTGGGAACATGGCATTTTCAGCATTGTGTGCTATCCTTTGGTCTAGCCTTTGCGCCCAGAATGTTTACAAAATGCCTGGCAGTAGTGGCGGTATCCCTACGCAGACTGGGAGTGCATGTGTTCCCTTATCTCGACGATTGGCTGGTGAAGAACACCTCGGAGGTTAGGAGCTCTACTGTCCATGCGGATGACTATTTGACTCCTGGAGCTACTAGGGTTTGTGATAAATTATCCAAAGTGCCACCTTCTTCCAGTTCAACCACTAGAATTCATAGGAGCTCTGGTAGACTCCCAGACGGCTCATGCCTACCTCCCCGAGGCGAGGACAGACAATCTCCTGTCCCTTGCTTTCTGGGTACGAGCGTCTCAGCAGATCACAGCTCGGCAGATGTTGAGATTGCTCGGCTACATGGCCTGCACAGTTCACGTGACTCCCATGGCCCATCTTCACATGAGATCAGCTCAATGGACCCTAGCTTCCCAGTGGTTTCGAGCTGCGGGGGATCTAGAGGACGTGATCTAACTGTCCACAGGTTTTCTCAAATCCCTACATTGGTGGACAATTCGTTCCAATTTGACCTTGGGGCGTCCCTTTCAAATTCCTCAGCCGCAAAAAGTGCTGTCTACGGATGCATCTCTCCTGGGGTGGGGAGCTCATATCGATGGGCTCCACACCCAAGGATGTTGGTGCCTCCAGGAAGCAGGTTTTCAGATCAATTTCCTTGTTACGAGCGGTCTGGAACGAGCCAAAGGCTTTGAGATCGGCTGTCCTATCAAATTATTCAAATTCAGACAGACATCCAGGTTGCTATGTATTACATCAACAAGCGGGGGGCACCGGATCTCGCCCCCTGTGTCAGGAAGCCGTCAGGATGTGGCTTTGGGCTCGCCAACACGGCATGTTTCTCCAAGCCACGTATCTGGCAGGCATAAACAACAGTCTGGCCGACAGGTTGAGCAGGATAATGCAACCTCACGAGTGGTCTCTCAACTTGAGAGTAGTACGCAAGATCTTCCAAGTGTGGGGCATCCCCTTGGTAGATCTTTTTGCCACTCAGATCAATCACAAGGTCCCTCAGTTCTGTTCCAGACTTCAGGCCCACGGCAGACTAGCGTCAGATGCCTTTCTCCTTTATTGGGGGAAGGGCTTCCTGTATGTGCATCCTCCCATACCCTTCGTAGGGAAGACTTTGCTGAAACTCAAGCAGGATCGTGGAACCATGATTCTGATCGCTTCCTTCTGGCCGCGTCAGATCTGGTTCCCTCCTCTTCTGGAGTTGTCCTCAGAAGAACTGTGGAGATTGGAGTATTTTCCAACCCTCATCACTCAGAATGAGGGGGCGCTTCTGCATCCCAACCTCCAGTCTCTTGCTCTCACGGCCTGGATGTTGAGAGCGTAGACTTTGCCTCTTTGGGTCTTTCTGAGGGTGTCTCCCGAGTCTTGCTTGCTTCCAGAAAAGATTCCATGATGAGGTGTTATTCTTTCAAATGGAAGAGGTTTGCCATCTGGTGTGACAGCAAGGCCCTAGATCCTCGTTCTTTCCTACACAGACCCTGCTTGAATACCTTCTGCACTTGTCCGAGTCTGGTCTCAAGACCAACTCTGTAAGTGTTCACCGTAGCGCAATTAGTGCTTTTCATTATAAGTGTAGAGGGTAAGTCTATCTCTGGACAGCCTTTAGTTGTTCGCTTCATGAGAGGTTTGCTTTTGTCAAAGCCCCCCCTATCAAGCCTCCTACTGTGTCATGGGAAGCCGCATAGAGCCTGCCATGAGTGGGAAAGTGCCGGGTACAAATGTAACTAAAAAAAAAAAATCCCAATGTCGTTCTCACCCAGCTGATGAAACCTCCATTTGAGCCACTGCCATCTGAAGTACTTGACCTGGAAGGTCATTTTCTTGGTGGCAGTCACTTCAGCTCGTAGGGTCAGTGAGCTTCAAGCCTTGGTGGCTCATTCTCCTTATACTAAATTTCATCATAACAGAGTAGTCCTCCGCACTCACCCTAAGTTCTTGCCGAAGGTGGTGTCTGAGTTCCATCTTAACCAGTCAATTGTCTTGCCAACATTCTTTCTCCATCCTCATACCCGCCCTGCTGAATGTCAGTTGCACATGTTGGACTGCAAGCGAGTATTGGCCTTCTATGTGGAGCGGACAAGCCCCTTCAGACAGTCTGCCCAAATGTTTGTTTCTTTTGACCTCATTAGAAGGGGAGTGGCTGTCGGGAAACGCACCATCTCAAATTGGCTAGCAGATTGCATTTTTTTCACTTACGCCCAGGCTGGGCTGACTCTTGTGGGTCATGTCATGGCTCAGTGTTAGAGCCATGGCAACGTCAGTGGCCCACTTGAAGTCAGCCACTATTGAAGAGGTTTGCAAGGCTGCGACGTGGTCATCTGTCCACACATTCACATCTCATTACTGCCTCCAGCAGGATACCCGACGCGACAGTCGGTTCGGACAGTCTGTTCTGCAGAATCTGTTTGGGGTTTAGGATCCAACTCCACCCCCCTAGGCCCATTTTTATTCTGTTCCAGGCTGCACTCTCAGTTAGTTTTTTCTGTTTAGGTCAATCTCAGTTATGTCCTCGCCGTTGCGAGGCCCAATTGACCAATGTTTGTTGTTTTGTGTGAGCCTGGGGGCTAGGGATACCCCATCAGTGAGAACAAGCAGCCTGCTTGTCCTCGGAGAAAGGAAAGTTACTTACCTATAGCAGGCATTCTCCGAGGACAGCAGACTGATTATTCTCACAAACCCGCCCATCTCCCCTTTGGAGTTGTGTCTTCCCTTGTCTTTGATTTTTACTTGACTGAGGAGCACGCTCGCGTTACGGGCGGCAAGACTATCGTGCATGCGCGGTACGCGCATATGAGCTCGTTGCGCGCATGTGAGCACGAGGGCTAGCAAACTTTGTTGCTAGGAAGATCTCCGATCCTGGGGTTGCTGACGGACGTTACTCATCAGTGAGAACAATCAGCCTGCTGTCCTCGTAGAATACTGCTACAGGTAAGTAACTTTGCTTTACTACACCGTGTGAGTGGTAAACTTTTGCTTCCGTGGTAAAAAAATAAAAACCATGATTACAGCAGGTCCAGCTTCTCCCTTCCTCCTTCCTTTGTTTTTCTTTTCCTTACCTTCCTCCTCATCATGTGAAGCAAGGAGATTCCCCATAGGCGTGCTCCGTGGCCTTCCCTCCTCTGCTGACTCCATTCTTCTTTTTTAAAACTGGAAATTACAGCAGAAGGCAGTAACCGGAGGAGTGAAAGCCCCGGAGCAAGCCAATGGGGAATCTTCAAGGAAGTTTGATTGAGAACAGGAGACAACAAGATGTCCAGCATTCCTATGTCACTATTTCCTCTGTTCAGCACCATTATTTATGCAAGGTATTGCTTCTATTCAAGAGTGTTCCCCACTTCCTCTTTTTAGCTAATGAGTGTGCGCAACCTTTTATTTTTGAAGTATCACATCTTTTTAATAGCGTTTAGCTTCTTTTGAACTGATGAGTATGCTCCTTTTCTCCCGCACTACTGATTCCTTTTTAAATAATGTCTGCCACTTCTGTTCTTCTTTCCTATGTGAAAGGAGATCAGAACTCATGCTACACCAAGCACTTCTTTATTGGTAAGCTGTGACTTTCATTAGATACTCGGGCAATCAGAATATTTATTTGCACTGCACAATCCCTTGAAGTTATGCCTTTTTATCAAATACACAGAGTTCTTTCCTTTTTTTTTTTTTTAATTGAAAGAAGTCTTCAGAATTGGGAGAACTAACAAAATGCTAACAATTAAGTAGCTGTTGACACAATACAGAGTTTCATTAGCAACGAAATTCAAATTTGTAACATCTAGGAGTTATCAATAATAAGCTCCCACCACAAATGAAACATTTTATAGTAAACTTAAGTATTTATAAGATTTAGTACATGTATCCCCACCCCACTAAACAGAGAAGAAAGAAATTAGTTAAATGCGAAAGAACCCCCCCCCCCCCCCCCCCTTCCCCTCCATCTGTAATCTGCAACACGAACAGTTAGAAATAAATGGGAACCAAATAGCTTCCCATTTAGATGTCGTTTTACAACACTTTGCCCATAGCCTCTCCATTTCGCATATGTACCATAATTTATTAAGCCACTTGACAATTGAAGGTACCTTCGAGGACTTCCATGAAGCGGCTAAAGTAACCCTGGCCGCCAACATAGCTTGACGAACCAATAAAGATTGTGAGGTAGTTAGGCCAGGCAGTTTCTTAGAAAAAAGAAAAAATTCAGTAGACCACTTCATTGGCTTGGAGAGCCACATCTGGAGTCTGAACTAAACCAACTTCCAAAAAGCACGAACTTTAACACAAGTCCACCACAGATATCCCATGATACCCTCCTGCCCACATCCTCTCCAACACAATGAAGATACCTGTGGGATTATATGATGGAAGCGAGCAGGAGTTAGGTACAGGACCTTTAATGAAATTTCTTTAAAAGGTATCGAGATAGAGACCCTTGACAAATCACGTTCCATTAATGTCCAATCATCATCAAAAGTCACCCCCAACTCCCGATGCCAGCGCCTTCGGTACTCAACAGGGGCATGAACCCGCTGCCGCTGAAATGAATACAAACAAGAGATCAAATCCCTCGTCCCTTTAGAGTCTTCACACAGGTCAGCCAAGAAATCTTCGCGCAAAACTTGTGCTCTAAACTCCGTTGTAGAAAGAAAATGCTTAACTTGCGTTTAGGCGGAAATATCCTTAGGGGAAATTGCATAATTTTCGGTCAAAGTTCGAAATGGAATGAATGGTACCTTCATCAAAAAATTGGCCCCAGAACTCCAGGCCCACCGCTAGCCACTGCGTGAAAGTCCCAAGTTCCAGGCCTGGAGGGAAAATTGGATTGTTGGTTATTGGAGTAAGCTTAGAAAATATCAAATCTTGCTTAACAAACAGGCTATCCCAATAATGAAAAGTTGTCAATATTGAGGGACAAATCTCCTTAGCCAACATTCTGTGTCTCCTAGGAAGCCATATCAACAACCGCAGCTGAATCGCACCAACCGAAGCCTGCTCCAAGCCAATCCATCTTTTATGGGGATTTGTATGGTACCATTCAATGGTCACCCACGCTTGAGCGGCTTTGTAATACCAGTATACATTCGGAACACTTAACCCTCCCTCTTTTTGGTACCTGTATAGCAACATTCTGGAAAGGCGCGGCTTTTTGTTGGCCCAGATGAAATGGTGGAAACTGTTCTGAAATCCTAGAAGAAAGGAGCGAGTCAGGCGTAAAGGAAGGACTTGAAAGAGATACATCAAATGTGGCAATATATTCATTTTCAATGTAGCAATCCTTCCAAACCACGATAACTCCAAGGGACCCCATGCCTCCAAGTCTTTATATATATATCTTTCAAAAGGGGAGGATAATTAGCTGAAAATAAATCAGAAAATTTACTAGTAAGAGAGTCATTCCGTGTCAAGTGGACCAGGGGTCCCCACCTCACCATCTCAGATTTTGATGACATTTGGTACATAGATTCTTTATGATAAAAAACTAAGCTGTGCAAAATTTTAGTTCAAAAGACTAAAAATTGGAGGTTCTAGGGGACCTCAAGTAAAGGGTTGCAAAATGTCACCTGAGCAAAAATGACTTTTTTGGCCAACTTCCAGAAGCTGTAAAACTGGAACTTTTAGTAGTACAAGGGGGATATTTGGAGAACCTGCATTACTTTTAGGGCTTAATGAACTGGCAAAACACCATGTTCCTAGTCCTCTTACTTTTTGAATGGTTTAGGCTCAAACTTTGCAAAAAAACAAACAAAAAAAACCCGGCAAAAATCAATTTACAGCAATGTTGAGGCTGCTGTAGTTTCTAAACTAGTTGGCCTTTCAGGTTGATTTTTGGTAGGTGTACTAAATGCACGGCTGTAATGAGGCCTTCCAATTTGCAGCACTTTCCTTCAAGTGGTTGAAAAATTATAAGCGTTCAAATTTGGTATAAAAAGCATTTTTGCCCATTTTGGGCTATCTTTGATGCCCTTGAGCTCCAGTGGGACAGCTTCAATATTCTTTCTTTTAGCACCATTAGAAAGAACAGATTTCCTTCTATCAGAATATGTAGTTTTCATTTTGGAGTCTCTTCATATAAGGATTGCAAAAATGCCCTCAAATATTTGCGGGCAGCAGCCTGTGATTTCTTCACTACACCCTTGATACAAGTGTAGTAAAAGTGATTCTTCTTTCAAAAAGCACCAATTTTTTAAAATTAAGAACACATTATGTTATAAAACTGTATTCAAGAAAACTAAAAAAACAGGAATGTTTTTTAGGATGTGGAAGGATGAGGCCAGGTTTCATAACAGGTTTAAAGAAAACTGCAGTCAGTTAGGATGACCGACTTGGCCAATTATGATTGGTGGACCCTGTTGCAAGGCGTCTGAGTGTCTGTTGCTGGTGTTTCTTCACCCTTGCTACAGTTTGACCTCTTAGTGAACTGTAGGCATCAAAGTAAGCCTAGCAACAGACACTCAGGAGCCAGGAGGTACCAGAAGCATACAATTGGGCAATGAAACAAACAATTCTGCCTTGCAACAGGGTTCACCAATCATAATTGGCCAAGTCTAACTGGCTAAAGAAGTTTTCTTTAAACATTATGTATTAAAACTGTGTTCAAGTAAACTAAAAAAACAGGGTGGAAACCATTGTATACATACTTCTTGTTGAAGAAACTCGCACCTGCACCGGCAGGCTCATTTATATTGAATTAAATGCCACAAATGAAGATATTAATCACTTTAGACTGAAGTAAAATTTTACCCATTGAAAACCTGATTGCAAGAATAAATGCGTTTGTTGAACTGATGCTAATGGTCATCAGTGGATCCAGAAAGATCAGATGAATTTCCACATTGCTCAGTTGGCTGTTCAAGTACATCAGAGTGTTGACTTACAATAAAAATAAAGGTTTGAAATTAATTGAAGAGCTTATGCCTGATCAACAGAAGTTGTTACAAGAGCGTTCTGGTCAACTTTTCGATGCTGGATCAACTATTTGCCTTCATCATGAATCCTTACTGTTGAAAAAGTTTGAATTTTTGCAAAGAACCTGCTGTAACCCATTTTCCAAAGGTGGTCATAATGCAAAAAGGGGCTTAAGAGTGCTGGATGACACACTAGCAGCCCAGCTAAAGGCCTTAACAAGCAAAATATTTGTGCCGGGTCAGAAACCATGTCCATCTTGTCAAAGACGTCAGTAACAGAGCTGCTGATTCTTTATCATCATCAACAACAGCAGATGATGAACACAGTGACATTTCTGGCAAGTTGAACACAAGTTTGACATCTCTTGGTATTTCTCCATTAAAGTTCAAAAAAGTCAGCAAGCGTGATGTATGAGGCTACACCAAGCGTGTTTCGGTGACTAGCACCTGCGTCAGGGGTCACAGTGATGACGTGGAAAACTTGGGGAATAACTTGAATATATTCCTCTACAATATATTATTCCTTACCCCACGTCTCATATAGTAAAAGCTACAAAGCAACAAGGCACTTTCACTTTTTTTTTTTCATCCATTTGGATACAGAAAGTGAAAGTGCCTTGGTGCTTTGTAGCTTTTACTATATGAGACGTGGGGTAAGGATTAATATATTGTAGAGGAATATATTCGAGTTATTCCCCAAGTTTTCCACGTCATCACTGTGACCCCTGACGCAGGTGCTAGTCACCGAAACACGGCCCGTGTCGGGTCTTTTTGTCAAGGCTTATTCATTAAAGAACTGTGTTCCATTTTTAAAGGCCCGTGGTGCTGTTTTTTTTGTTTGGACTTTAGTTTGTACTTCGTTCCCTGTCTTTTGTTATATCCAAGTCACCATGTGATGCCATAGGTGGTACAACAAAGCGACTAGCTGCTCAGGCTAGTTTGCAACGACCTAAATATAGCCAAATTCTCACAGCACAAGGCTTGTTTGAATGTTGTGATCAAAAAATAAATAAAATCAAGTTCATTTTTGTTTCCAAGGATGAAATTGAATCTTCAAGATCTGCACAAGAGGAAAGATTCAGTAAAGCTTCCACAGTTGCTGGAACTCGTGAAAATCACCAGTTTATTCCCATTGACTTGAACCAAATTTCAGTCAGTAGAGTGTCAAATGATTCCTCCTCATTTGTTGTCAAACTTTGTCAGTCAGATGACCCAGTGAGTGTACCTGGCATAAATGTGTCTCAACTTCATCCTGGGCAGTATGTTGCCTGTGTTTATGACAACAAATGGTGGATTGGCAATGTCTGTGACACATCATTTGAAGAACACAATGCCTTGGTCAACTTTATGCATCCATGCGGGCCTGCACGATCATTTCATTGGCCTAGCAGAAGAGATTCTTGTTGGATTTCTGAACAGCATATTCTAGCAGTTCTTCCAGTACCAGCAACTACAGCACTTGGACGACAGCATACATTTCCAGAAACAGCAGTGAAACTTATCAGTGAAAAATTCTTGTCACTTCAGCACTGAGGTTTTACTTGGGAACCATTAAGACAACCCCATTAGGCTTGAGAGGCTTGGGAACCTCAAGTAAGATGCCCACCTTCAGGCTTGGGAACCTGTGCCAAGTGGCTGGACTTGCCTGGCTATCGGGCGTGACCTCTTGGCGATGAGTTTGCCACTTCCTATTGAAGTATGTTGCCGTAGAGAGCTTTGCAGTTTCCTCATTTGCAGCCTGAGACCCTGAAGAAGCAGCGAAACGCTGGCTACCATCGGCTCAGGAAAGCAAGTGGAGGAGAACCGCATAGCGGAGAGCAGCATTTAGCTAACACCATCTTATCAAGATAAGTGCAAAAATGTACATCTGATAATGTGTTAAGCTTTAGTAGTGCCCCATTTGCAGTCAACAGGCTTTTTGTGTTTTTGCCAAGAAGCGTAGACAATAGACTGTTTTTGTATATGTAAAAAAGAAAAAATATAAAATATTTAAAAAATACACAAAAAAACATCTTTAGTGTATCATATAGCTACCATAGTCAAGAAATTAGATCTGTGGCTTCGGGGTTTTTGCCTATGATGAAGAGAGGACCATTGTTAAGGTCCATTTAAGCCCCTTGAGACCAAAATTTCAGGTCTCGAAGCTCTTTGAGGCTTTTCCCCTTAACATTGAGCCATTTTGTACTTTGTGGAATACATTGTCTATTTTGGAAGCTTTGCATATATCCACACCACACATATAGCTCATTTAAAGCCAGGATTCAAAACTTACATACTGCTTTGGTCTCTTTAGCCTTAAATATATATATTTTTTTTATTTTAGAAAATTGCTATGAAAAATTATCATTACACAAGGGAAGGTATGGGACATTCATCACATTAAAGGTGATTATAACAGTATGTTCCTGTGAGGAATCTGCTTTAATTGTATACTGACGTTTAGTGTTACCATATGTGAGTGAGGCTCAGTTGATATAAGGAAAGGCATTTTTTTTATCGTGGCCCCCATTGATATGGTACCTTGAGATCCGAGAAATCAATATCTCATTTTAAGCGTCTTTTGAAAGCACATTATTATTTTTATTGCCTGAAGGTCCACTTTTAGTGATGTGCAAATGCTAGTGCTTTTCCCTTAAAGAAGACCATCATGGTCAGACTTAGCAGATGTTCGAGGACGACAGGGACAGAGCTTGCGAGGATGGGAACAAACTTTGTTCCTACATCATTCTCTAGTCTGCACCTGCTTTACTTGCCTGAAATGACAGTAAATCTCTTAACCTGGTCCAAATTATATTTTTGTGGGGGATAAATAACAATTAAAAATACAATCCCAGCACACATCACTTTAAAGCATTTGTACTATGAATGAAACGTGCATGTCAATGTGCATATAAAATTTATTTAAGGCCATCGGTGGCAACCATTGCACCAGAACTATATGCCCAGCACTATCTTCTTCATCAGTCTATTTTTTAAATATGTTTTTAAAAAATTCTTAGTATCCATCATCTCATGCATATTCATTGGGAAAATCCTGAAATCACGACTGGGTTACAGCCCTTGAGGACAGAGGTTGCCCACCACCGATCTGTATCAAAACAGTTTTCAAATGTTTTCATCATCAAAATATATAAATAAAGCAGAAGACTTATCTTATAAAAACCCTGGAGACCTTCTGCTTTTATGAATCATGTTTTGCCAAACTGCTTTAAGGGATGTGGTCTCCTCATTATGATTGTACTGCTGAAGTTGAAAGGTAAAAGCAGCTATGTTGCTTCTAGCAGTTTTGCATGAAATGGTAGGTTTTCTCCTGGCCAATAACATACTGATTAGGATCTACAGCTGAGATTTTAAAAGAGAAGATTTAAGCTGACATCACTCGGGGGCCAATGCAGAAAACATTGTTATGTCTTTAAGTTGGTTTTATCAGCTGGGCATTGCAGGAATCTTTTTAGCATGGGTGTTAACTCACATGGAAACCAATCAGACCGCATTAACGTGCATTAAAATGCATGTTAATGCAGTCATTAGCTATTCCATAGCCATGCACCAAAAAAAAAAGTTTTTCATATGCGTTGTATGTGAGAATTATTTTGCCAGGCCAGACGCAGTATAGAAGTATTGGTTGAAAATAATGGGTGTCTGGTGGCACCCTTTCTGTCGTCCAAGCCTACCACTGTGCCCTGGATTGATTATGCTTGTGTATTATTTTTTCTCCGAGGACAAGCAGGCTGCTTGTTCTCACGACTGGGTTGACGTCCGCGGCAGCCCCCACCAACCGGAAAAAGCTTCGCGGGACGGTCGGCACGCAGGGCACGCCCACCGCGCATGCGCGGCCGTCTTCCCGCCCGTGCGCGACCGCTCCCGCCAGTTACTTTTTTTCCGCGACTGAGAGAGTCGTGTTTTTGCAACTCTCTCGTTTCAGCCGCCGGAATTTTCGACCGCGTTTACGCGGGTCGTCGCTCTTGGCCTTTTCGGCCTCTTCTTCTTTCGTTTCGTTTTGTTATCCAAAAAAAAAAAAAAAAAAAAAAAAAGAATTTTGCGCGTGTGGAGCACGCGCTCCTCCCTTTTCCTCGCTTTCTAGCGGGGACGCCTCGTTGCGGCCTAGTGGCCGCTCGGTCGGTTTCAATTTTCGTGGTGTGATTTTAGCCACCATTGCCGACTTTGACTTCGCCGACGCGATTTTTCCGTCGATGTCCTCGAAGGTCCCGAGTGGATTTAAAAAGTGTGGTCGCTGCGGCCGGCCGATCTCGCAGACCGACACCCACGCTTGGTGCCTCCAGTGCCTCGGGCCGGAGCACAATCTCAAGTCGTGTGCTTTGTGTCTCGGTCTCCGGAAACGGACTCAGGTTGCGAGGCAAGTTCTGCGGGACCGTCTTTTGGAACTTGCGCCGGCCCCTCGACGTCGACCTCGACGGCATCGGTATCGAAGGCCGGTTCTTCGGTACCGGTATCGATGCCCGAGACATCGGCACCGATGGCAGCGACCCCAGGAGAACAGGTCCCGTCGGCCCGCCGGTCCGCCGGCGAGAGTGGGGTAGAGAGACCGCGTGGGCAGTCGGCCCCGGTCACTCCCTCAACTCGTGAGCCACGGGACCGAACCCTGTCGGACCCGGTACCTCGAGACCGAGGGGGATCGACCTCCTCCTCCTCCATGCCCTCCGGCACCGGTGACGTGCACCGGAAGAAGGACAAGAAGCGCCGTCACCGGGAGCCCTCGGTGCCTGACGAGGAGTCGACGCCGAAGCGTCATCACAGAGAGGAGAGATCTCCGTCGGTGGTGGAGGTACCGACGCGTCGGGGTTCCGGCACCTCGGTGCCGTCTCCTGGCCCCCAGCAGCTTCTGGCACCGACACCCTTACCGGCCCCACCGCCTTTCTCGGCAGCGGGCCTGGACGAGTGCCTCAGAGCCATCCTTCCGGGGCTCCTGGAAGGGCTGATGCGCCAGGCTGTGCCGGCGCCGGGGGTGCTTGCGCCCTCGGCGCCGATGACTGTGGCGCCGGCGAGCTCTAGCCCGGCGCCGGGGCAGTCGACAACCGCCGCCGCTTGCGGTGCCGGTCTCGACAGCCACGCAGGTGGAGTCCCCGTCGACGTCGATGGAGGGAGCTCCGTCCCCGCCGGCGCGGGAGTCCACCGCTCGACGACACCGAGGCCTCGGTGCCTCGACGTCGAGCCGGGCCCGGTACCGGACTCAGCTACATGAGCTAATGTCCGATACCGAGGATGAGGACTCGTGGGGGGAAGAGGAGGACCCGAGATATTTCTCCTCAGAGGAGTCTACGGGCCTTCCCTCGGACCCCACGCCGTCACCGGAGAGGAAGCTCTCACCTCCTGAGAGTCTCTCCTTTGCCTCCTTTGTGCGGGATATGTCTATAAGCATTCCCTTTCCCGTGGTCTCTGTGGAAGAGCCGAGGGCCGAGATGCTCGAGGTCCTCGACTATCCATCACCACCTAGAGAGTCCTCCACGGTACCGCTGCACAATGTCCTGAAGGAGACGCTGCTCCGGAACTGGGTGCGACCATTAACTAATCCCACCATTCCCAAGAAAGCAGAGTCCCAGTACAGGATCCACTCTGACCCAGAGCTCATGCGGCCCCAGTTGCCCCATGACTCAGCGGTCGTGGATTCTGCTCTCAAGAGGGCACGGAGTTCGAGGGATACCGCCTCGGCGCCCCCGGGGCGGGAGTCTCGCACTCTGGACTCATTTGGGAGGAAGGCCTACCAGTCCTCCATGCTCGTGACCCGCATCCAATCTTACCTGCTCTATATGAGCATCCACATGCGGACCAATGTGCAACAGCTGGCGGACCTGGTCGATAAGCTCCCGCCGGAGCAGTCCAGGCCTTATCAGGAGGTGGTCAGGCAGCTGAAGGCGTGCAGAAAGTTCCTGTCCAGGGGGATTTTTGACACCTGTGACGTGGCATCTCGTGCTGCGGCCCAAGGTATAGTGATGCGCAGGCTCTCATGGCTGCGTGCCTCTGACCTGGACAACCGCACCCAGCAGAGACTGGCTGACGTCCCTTGCCGGGGGGATAACATTTTCGGTGAGAAGGTCGAGCAGATGGTGGACCAACTGCATCAGCGGGAAACCGCTCTCGACAAGCTCTCCCACCGGGCGCCTTCAGCACCCGCCCCCACGGGTGGGCGTTTTTCCCGGGCACGGCAGGCTGCACCCTATTCTTTTGCAAAGCGTAGGTACAACCAGCCGGCCCGAAGGCCTCGTCAGGCACAGGGACAGCCCCAGCGCGCTCGTTCTCGTCAACAGCGTGCGCCTAAGCAGCCCCCTGCGCCTCCACAGCAAAAGCCGGGGACGGGCTTTTGACTGGATCCACGGGAACATAGCCGCCCTACAAGTGTCCGTACCGGACGATCTGCCGGTCGGAGGGAGGTTAAAATTTTTTCACCAAAGGTGGCCTCTCATAACCTCCGACCAGTGGGTTCTCCAAATAGTGCGGTGCGGATACGCCCTGAATTTGGCCTCCCTGCCTCCAAATTGTCCTCCAGGAGCTCAGTCTTTCAGCTCCCATCACAAGCAGGTACTTGCAGAGGAACTCTCCGCCCTTCTCAGCGCCAATGCGGTCGAGCCCGTACCACCCGGGCAGGAAGGGCAGGGATTCTATTCCAGGTACTTCCTTGTGGAAAAGAAAACAGGGGGGATGCGTCCCATCCTAGACCTGAGAGGCCTGAACAAATTCCTGGTCAAAGAAAAGTTCAGGATGCTTTCCTTGGGCACCCTTCTGCCAATGATTCAGAAAAACGATTGGCTATGTTCCCTGGATTTAAAGGACGCATACACTCACATCCCGATACTGCCAGCTCACAGACAGTATCTCAGATTCCGCCTGGGCGCACGGCACTTTCAGTATTGTGTGCTGCCCTTTGGGCTCGCCTCTGCCCCACGAGTGTTTACAAAGTGCCTCGTGGTGGTAGCGGCCTACCTACGCAAGCTGGGAGTGCACGTGTTCCCATATCTCGACGATTGGCTGGTCAAGAACACCTCGGAGGCAGGAGCCCTCCGGTCCATGCAGTGCACTATTCAACTTCTGGAGCTGCTGGGGTTTGTGATAAATTACCCAAAGTCCCATCTCCAGCCAGCTCAATCTCTGGAATTCATAGGAGCGCTGCTGAATTCCCAGACAGCTCAGGCCTACCTTCCCGAAGCGAGGGCCACCAATCTCTTGGCCCTGGCTTCGCAGACCAGAGCGTCTCAGCAGATCACAGCTCGGCAGATGTTGAGACTTCTGGGTCATATGGCCTCCACAGTTCATGTGACTCCCATGGCTCGTCTTCACATGAGATCTGCTCAATGGACCCTAGCTTCCCAGTGGTTCCAAGCCACCGGGAATCTAGAAGATGTCATCCGCCTCTCCACCAGTTGTCGCACTTCACTGCTCTGGTGGACCATCCGGACCAATTTGACCCTGGGACGTCCATTCCAAATTCCGCAGCCCACGAAAGTGCTGACGACGGATGCATCTCGCCTGGGGTGGGGAGCCCATGTCGATGGGCTCCACACTCAGGGTCTGTGGTCCCTCCAGGAAAAGGATCTGCAGATCAACCTCCTGGAGCTCCGAGCGATCTGGAACGCACTGAAGGCTTTCAGAGATCGGCTGTCCTGTCAAATTATCCAAATTCGGACAGACAATCAGGTTGCAATGTATTACGTCAACAAGCAGGGGGGCACCGGATCTCGCCCCCTGTGCCAGGAGGCCGTCGGGATGTGGCGTTGGGCGTGTCGGTTCGGCATGCTCCTCCAAGCCACATACCTGGCAGGCGTAAACAACAGTCTGGCCGACAGACTGAGCAGAGTCATGCAACCGCACGAGTGGTCGCTCCATGCCAGAGTGGTACGCAAGATCTTCCGAGCGTGGGGCACCCCCTCGGTGGACCTTTTCGCCTCTCAGACCAACCACAAGCTGCCTCTGTTCTGTTCCAGACTTCAGGCACACGGCAGGCTAGCGTCAGATGCCTTTCTCCTTCATTGGGGGACCGGCCTCCTGTATGCTTATCCTCCCATACCTTTGGTGGGGAAGACCTTACTGAAGCTCAAGCAAGACCGCGGCACCATGATTCTGATAGCGCCCTTTTGGCCCCGTCAGATCTGGTTCCCTCTTCTTCTGGAGTTGTCCTCCGAAGAACCGTGGAGATTGGAGTGTTTTCCGACTCTCATTTCGCAGAACGACGGAGCGTTGCTGCACCCCAACCTTCAGTCTCTGGCTCTCACGGCCTGGATGTTGAGGGCGTAGACTTCACTGCGTTGGGTCTGTCTGAGGGTGTCTCCCGGGTCTTGCTTGCCTCTAGGAAGGATTCCACTAAAAAGAGTTATTTTTTCAAGTGGAGGAGGTTTGTCGTGTGGTGTGAGAGCATGGCCCTAGAACCTCGTTCTTGCCCTGCACAGAACCTGCTTGAATACCTTCTGCACTTATCAGAGTCTGGCCTCAAGACCAACTCAGTAAGGAATCACCTTAGTGCGATTAGTGCTTACCATTATCGTGTGGAAGGTAAAGCCATCTCTGGAGAGCCTTTAGTCGTTCGATTCATGAGAGGCTTGCTTTTGTCAAAGCCCCCTATCAAGCCTCCTACTGTGTCATGGGATCTCAACGTCGTCCTCACCCAGCTGATGAAACCTCCTTTTGAGCCACTGAATACCTGCCATCTGAAGTACTTGACCTGGAAGGTCATTTTCTTGGTGGCAGTTACTTCAGCTCGTAGGGTCAGTGAGCTTCAAGCCCTAGTAGCTCATGCTCCATATACTAAATTTCATCACAACAGAGTAGTGCTCCGCACTCACCCAAAGTTCCTGCCGAAGGTGGTGTCGGAGTTCCATCTTAACCAGTCAATTGTCTTGCCAACATTCTTCCCCAGGCCGCATACCCGCCCTGCTGAACGTCAGTTGCACACATTGGACTGCAAGAGAGCATTGGCCTTCTACTTGGAGCGGACACAGCCCAACAGACAGTCCGCCCAATTGTTTATTTCTTTCGACCCTAACAGGCTAGGGGTCGCTGTCGGGAAACGCACCATCTCTAATTGGCTAGCAGATTGCATTTCCTTCACTTACGCCCAGGCTGGGCTGACTCTTGAGGGTCATGTCACGGCTCATAGTGTCAGAGCCATGGCAGCGTCGGTGGCCCACTTGAAGTCAGCCACTATTGAAGAGATCTGCAAGGCTGCGACGTGGTCATCTGTCCACACATTCACATCTCATTACTGCCTCCAGCAGGATACCCGACGCGATAGTCGGTTCGGGCAGTCGGTGCTGCAGAATCTGTTGGGGTGTAATCCAACTCCACCCTCCAGGACCCGAATTTATTCTGGTCAGGCTGCACTCTCAGTTAGTTGTTCTTCGTAGGTCAATTTCTGTTGTTTCCTCGCCGTTGCGAGGTTCCATTGACCTGGGTTCTTGTTTTGAGTGAGCCTGAGAGCTAGGGATACCCCAGTCGTGAGAACAAGCAGCCTGCTTGTCCTCGGAGAAAGGGTATGATACATACCTGTAGCAGTTGTTCTCCGAGGACAGCAGGCTGATTGTTCTCACCTACCCTCCCTCCTCCCCTTTGGAGTTGTGTTTTATACTTTATTGCTTGTCATTCAACTGGCGGGAGCGGTCGCGCACGGGCGGGAAGACGGCCGCGCATGCGCGGTGGGCGTGCCCTGCGTGCCGACCGTCCCGCGAAGCTTTTTCCGGTTGGTGGGGGCTGCCGCGGACGTCAACCCAGTCGTGAGAACA
Source organism: Microcaecilia unicolor (assembly GCF_901765095.1). Lineage (NCBI taxonomy): Eukaryota > Metazoa > Chordata > Amphibia > Gymnophiona > Siphonopidae > Microcaecilia > Microcaecilia unicolor. The sequence goes on from NC_044034.1 coordinate 348,174,815, forward strand.
ATCAGCCTGCTGTCCTCGGAGAACAACTGCTACAGGTATGTATCATACCCTTTAAATATCAACCTTTCCTATCAGTGCCTGAGCCGGTCACCAGTCCGGTACGGACAATAAAGTTCACATTTAGCAATGAACCACGGATTACTGCTTTAATTTTAACGCAGCAGTAATTTGCATGCTCATTGATTATAGCATGCCATGGTGTTTTTTGCCTCTAATTTTGCGATAAAGTACGGTCTCTACCTCAAGGCTTTCTGCACGGGCCCCTCAATGAGGATGGAAAATCCTCATCTAAAGCCAAATTTATATACAGTGTTGCCATCGTAAAGTTTCCTTAGGCAAATTAACAGAAGCCCCCAGCATAGGTCCAGTTGACAGTCAGTCACTCTTAGCAGATTTACATTGCAAGCTCTTTTGAAGAGACTGGGAGAGAAATCTTTAAAACACAATCAATGTTAAATAATCTTTAACTCAGGAGTTCTGATGTAATTAATCATTCAAAATCAAGGCTATATTAACAATCTCTTCACCACACAGCATGGCCACTTTAGAACAGAAAAACATAGCTAAATCTTGTTACTCGAAATTAAAGCAGATGATGATGCTGTAGCTGCAGTAGACTTACTTACATTATGAGCAATCCTAGATCATTCACTAGCATTCTTTTGACATCTGTAGATTAGAATAATATATATATTTTAGCCTCAGGAATGTTATTTATGCTCTTTACTGTGTATCCATCATTTACATCTGAGTTTAGGGTTTCCCGTTGTTTGCCATTGGTGTTCTAAATGCTGACTTTTCTTTATCTCTCTATATAAAATGCACTTCCAACGTTCTAATGAAGCCTCACTTTTCCAACGATCACTTTTCTCCCATGAGTGTCTGCCCCGCCCACACGTCAAGCGTGATGACGTGGAGGGCGGAGCAATGACACCGAAGTCTCCAGCACAGACACAAAAAAAAAAACACCACGAGCCACACAGGCAGGGGGAGGAGTAGGGAAACAGGCGCAGCGTGTTTCCCTACTCTTTCCCCTGCCTCCGAAACATCTGTCAGTGCCCCCCCTCGGCGCATCCACCAAGTCCCTCCCCACCAAGCACATAGCGCACCCTCGTTCGCCACTGCCCCGCAAAGCATAAGGACAGGCAGCACGGACCCAAAACACGCCACGACAGCCTGGACGCGGACGCCAACAACACAACAGAACTCCCCCCCCGTCACCAACAGCCTGAAAAAGTCTGGTTTGCAACGGCTAACACCCTCCACCCCCCCCCCCCCCCCCAAAGGTCGACACAAACACTGCTGAACCCTCCACCACAGGTCGTTGCTGCTCCCCCCCTCCATCCAACATCAGCTGCGGCCCCTACACACACGGCAAAATAAAACAGCTGCCGTCGCGGGACCTGCCCGCACGCAAACCTCTCCTGTCACATCCCTCGCCTTGCTGTGCGCATGTGCTGGAGGACTTCTGCATCCGTTTCTCCTCCCTCCGTTTTCTCCGGTGGCCTTCGCAGCTGAATGTGCAAGTCACGAGGGCAGGAGCTGTCGCTTCTCTTCTGGCCGAGTAAGTCCACTCCTGCTCTTCACCCTCCCCTCCGCTCCTTTCAAGCAGCTGGGACTCAACAGTGAGCACAAAACTCCTTTTCCTTTGGTTTTGTTTACACTTGTACAGCTGACAGCCGGTGGGTCGCTGCCTGCAGTGCCCCTCTTCCTTTTTACAAAAATTTTAGCAGATTTCCTCTTTTTTCCTCTTTCCTTTTTCTACAAACATGACAAGGGGGTTGGAAGAGGAGGTCCTGCACAGCTGTCTCTACAGTTGCCAAAGGCTAAGCAACAGTTCAGGCACAAGGAGGGGGAGGATGAGAGCCGGAAGACCACAGATGGAGGCGGGGGGATGGGGTCCTCACAGCACAGACTGAGGGGGGATCCACAGCCCTGAAAGGAGGGCAGCAGGGAGACCTAAGAGGAGGGAGGGGGGGGGGGGGGAACTGACCAGACAGGGAGATGAGGGGTCCTGCGACAACACAGTGGCACAGGCAGACGGAGGGGGTCCTTCAAACACAGAGAGGGAGGGGGGATGTATCTCTGTCAAACACACTATCTCTCACACACACTCTCTCACAATCAGTGTCTCTCTCACACTCAAACACTGTCTACAACACATGCTATGTCTCACACTGGATCACATTCACTATGTGTCACACAGTCACTCTCAAACACTCTCTCACTCTCATACACTCTCGCTGTGCCTCACATACCGACTCAAACACACTGTCAATCTCACACACACACTCTCTAACAGACACGCAACCACACACATTCAATCTGTCTCTCTCTCACAGTCACTCTCACACACACTCTCTCAAACATACACACTCCGAGGAAAACCTTGCTAGCGCCCGTTTCATTTCTGTCTGAAACGGGCCTTTTTTAACTAGTTTTTCAATAATACTACAGTATGGCAGTCTAACTTTGTAGTTTGCTACTAAATCCATTACTAATGGGATTCCAGAATCTTGCTTCTCTTTGGGATTCTGGAATCTTATAACTCTTTTGGATTCTGGAATCTTGCTACTCTTTGTCCTTATCCCTTATTTGTCCTTTTCCCTTATTTGTCCTATTTGTCTGTCCTGGTTAGATTGTAAGCTCTGTCGAGCAGGACTGTCTCTTCATGTTCAAGTGTGTAGTGCGTACATCTAGTAGCGCTATAGAAATGATAAGTAGTAGTAGTAAGTAGTAATGTATACCAAGTTTACCAAGGTGTACATTAATCTGTCCTGTCTGTAGAATAATGCTTAATAGTTTATTGCTTCTTTTTTTGACATACCCGCAGGTATCAAAGTAGCAAAATCCAGGAAGTAGTGATCAGACCAAATTAAGGATAAACCTACACAATTATTGACTAATAAATCACCTCACTTGTTCTGAAATAGAAGAATAAAATCCATCTGATGTGTACTACTTGAATTATTGTAATTTACATCCAGACTGCTTACAGCTAAGAAAAAAAAATGACAGTTGAATCTTTGATGTTTTGTAAATTCAAATTGCGATCACCCTGAATTACTGATGGTGATAATGGCCAACAGCTCTTTATGAATAAATTCCAAGCCTCACCAGAAAAGTTCCTTCATACTTTACTCACTAGCTTACTAGTTTGTTTTTTGACTAGGCATTGGTGAAATGCTGGCTTAGCTGGCATCATTTGGTGAAGCTACTTGAATCTTATAGTGCTGGCTCGCTAGGGCAGCACTTACGTCTAGGAGATGGGATTTTTTTTTAGCCCAAAAAGTGTGAGTGCTTAATAGCCTTACAGGCCCTAGAATCCCCTCCATTCTTCCCTTACAACACTTTCAAAGCGTCCACTTGTTTGCTGCTTTATTGGAATGGTGCTTTAAAACTGGGCGGTCATGTTGCCATGAAAGAATAACTTGTATAGATGCTGAAATTGTTTTAATACATTTCAACTAATATAGAATTGGTCTGCAGTGGTTTTCTTATTGAAATTGAGGCTTTACAATATAGTGCAGTTTAATTTTACAATGTATTTTTTTTTTATTTCCAGGTTTTAAAGGGGTTTAGATGAGATATGTGTAAAGAAAACATGGTAGCTTGAAAGGAGAATAAATACTAAAAGCAAATGTTGAATAGATTATTTTGTACTGAAATCTTAACATTTTTTAGGAGGAGAGACTTCAGCATGCAAACCTTCATCGGTACGGCTTGCTCCATCATTTTCATTCCATGCTGCTGGCCTTCAGATGGCTGGACCGATGTCGCACTCACATCAGTATAGTGACCGTCGTCAGCAGAACTTAAATGAGCAACAGATTTCTGCCTTATCTTACAATGACCAGATCCAACAACCTCTGACAACCCAGGTATGTGATTTTTGAAAAGGCACTTCAGGATATAGTTTAAAAGTAGCTGTTTACGCCATAAGAATTTCAGGGCAGAAATAAGGCTTGTATATTTTTGCTAAACAAAAAAACAGCACCACGGCCTGTGGTGCTGTTTTTTTGTTTTTTTTTTGTTTGGACTTCGTTCCCTCTCTCTTGTTATATTGTATATTTTTGCTATCATTAATTTAATTTTAATATTTGTATTAGGTATGCTTGTCCTTTTGAAAGAATTTTCTAAAAGCATTTCCAGCTTTAAAATTCAGGTTCATCAGTTAAATTATAGCACATTAATGGCTACCAAGCATTTTTTTTTTGTGAATTTAAGATTTGTTTTCTAGAATTTTCTAGCACAGTATCTTTTGCTCAAAGGCTTTAAAGTAGACGAGTAGTTTAATGAACTTATTTTACTGCTTGTGAAGATTTGCTGTAGTTGCATTGGAGAAACATATGACACCACTGGATGTAAGATGTGTTTCAGAATGTTTGCCTTTTATAATTTGAATTGTGAAATTTTTGCTTTTTAGATGTCACCAAAAGCTTTAGAAGCTCAGTCCAGCTTATTGTCTGGTAATAAAACATACCATTTTCAGTAGACTGAAATACTAAATCTTTCATGTTAAGGCCTGGCATGTTTGAACCTGGAGGGACCCGTGTTCTTCAGTGGCAGCATGTTTAGTTTAGCCATGATTTCACTCCCTTAAATTTAAGATTTGCAAGAATATTTTATTGATCCCATAATTGTAATTAATATGGTAATGAAAACTGAGCATATCAGATGGTTTGTAAAATAAAATTTTTAAAAATATGAAAACAAATAATGCTCAAAGTGCCCGACACAGGCCATGTTTCGCCCACACAATGGCTGCATCAGGGGTTAAGTGGTATAGCAAATGAAGATTACTACTCCATGGTGGTTATGAAGTACAGCAAAGAAAACAAAAAAAAACAGATGATGGCAACCTTTCTAGGCCCACTTAACTGTCACCTATTTTGTAGTTAGTAAGAACTCGCGTGCTAATCATGAATTAATAATCAGTTAGCGTGCACTAACCGGTTAGTACATACATGCCCCCCTCAGCCCCAAATTGTTTTTATTTTTAGCACATGGGTAGCGTGTGTGCTCAGCGTGCCCTGCAGAATATAATTTTAACCTGAAGTAAGCATGCGTTGGTAAAATAGCCCCTTGGATAATTTAAGCATGCTAGGGTGTAGGGGTGTAAAACTCATAAACTTTTTAGTTTCCTCCCCTCATCTTGGAGCAGTGTCATAAATGCTGTGTACTCCTCAAAGTGCACACTTTTTTTTTTTTTGTAGAGTGCATATGTTTGACACAGAAATAAACAAAATTTCATTTTTTTTCCTGTTTCAAGCTTAAAATGACATCCCTACTAGGGACAGAAACAAAGGGGACTTTAAGTGTCAAGAACATGGAGGGACAAGACCGAGAGTAGAAGCTGTGATAGGACAGTAGCCAGATAACAGGTGGGCGGATGAAATGGGCCAAATTGTTTTTCTGTCAGAATCATTTAGTATGTTTTAACCTAAACATCAATTCATATGTTCATCAAACTCTGTTATCTACATACTGTTTCACATGAGCAGTGCTACACTTGATCCATAGCCTTAAAGGGCCCCTCCACAAGCATTGCAATCTTGATTGGCTTTTACTTACCGTATTTTTCGGACTATAAGACGCACTTTTTCCCCCCAAAATTTGGGAGGAAAATGGGGGGTGCATCTTATAGTCCGAAGGTAGATTTGGCTGGCTGGCTGGCCGGCCGCCCACCCTTTGAGTTCGGGATCGCCCTCCCCCCGGCCCTGTCACCACTTCTCCCTACTCACGTCACGCGATCTTCCCTGGTGGTCTAGTGACGTCGGGGCAGGAAAGAGCCCCCTCTTTCCTGCCCAGCGCGCTGCTCTCCATCCTCCTGTATGCAGCCTGACGGTCTCGGCGAGATTCAAAATGGCCACTGAGAGCACCTAGGTTTTAGAGGAGGGAAAAAGGAAAATTTTTTTTTTCCTATTTCCCTCCTCTAAAACCTAGGTGCGTCTTATAGTCTGAAAAATACGGTATATCATCTGGATATTGTTATATTTGATTTTGTTCACCTATTAATGCATTTATTTTTATTTATATATTTTTTGTTCTTTGCTACTGGTACAGAGTAGACTCGTTGCCATCTCATATTTCTGAATCTTGGTCCGGAAAATGTGCAAAAGCAACTTTCCTTGATGGAAAACTAAAAATTCCTTAGCGCAGGCAGCAGATGACTCCATCAACTGGTGGGTTGTATCCGTCTACCAGCAGGTGGAGATAGAGATCACTGACTTCAGTGAGTGGTATTGGACTACCAGCCCCTCTGTAAGCTAGTATATCTCTATCTCCAGCAGGTGGTGGACGTCTCCTTACCAGCGCCTGTATTTTCTGCTTTGTGACTCCTCCTGGGTTGCTGTTTGCTAGCTCGTTGAGTGTGGGGGCGGTTGGCACTGGTGTCATCCTTGGCGGCATACCTCTTTTGGGGGTCCCTGCCTCACCTCATGTCCCACGTCGGTCTCTCTTCCTTGTCTGCTTGCTTTCCTCTGTAACCTTCCTCACCTTAAACAAAAAAAAAAAAAGGATTTGATGGAGAAGCAGCTTCAGGACCTGTGTTTAAAATAAATAAATTGAAAGAGAGACAGTTTCAGCGTTGTTGGACAGAGTGGGAACTCCGGCTCTCTGTTTGAGCTGTCCTGTCAGTGTTGGTTGGAGGGAGGGTCGTTTTCAGCGTGGGGTGAGTGCTTTGATTTTTTTTTTTCTCTCCTCTGCCTCGTGCTGCGATTCGCTATGGCCTCCGAAGTTGTCAAACGCTGCTACCGCTGCGGTAAAAAGAGATCCGCAGCGGGGCTTTGTGTAGCGGGTTGCTCCAAGTCTGTTCCGGCTGATGTGGCCGTAGGAGAACCGTCGGCTTCCCACGCTGCAATTTGTCTCTCCCTGCCGACACGGCTCCCGCCAGTCAGCTGATGGCGGTTTCGGAGCCATTGCTGGCGGCTGACTCTTCCTTCAGCTTCAGCACGTGTTATGGATTCCTGTCTCGTTTCTGGGGGCTCTGGGGATCCGTTTTCGCCTGAATTTGTTCTGTTGTTACACCAAGCTTTCCTGTTAAAGAAAGCTGCATCTCACCCTGTTACTCAAGCTCCTGTGCTCCCTGTTCATTCCTCGGAGGCAGGATTTGAGCATTTATTATCTGCTCAGGATTCTCTCCCTTCTAAGAGGAGGAGAACTGCTTCCATTTCTGAGGGAGTTTCTTTGGGACCTGGGTCCTCTTTGCCCTCCTTGGCTGCTCTGTCAGGGGACTCCCTTCATCCTTCTAGGACAGAAGATTTTGAGGAAGGGGAATTGAAACAGGAAGAGCCTGATGACCCTACTGCGGTACGGGTTTTTCATAAGGATGCGCTAGCTTCGCTGATTTCCAATGCGTTGGTGGCTTTGGACATTGCTGATCCAGAGTCTACGTCCTCCTCTTCGGTGAATCTTAAGATGACCAGTACCCGTAAGCCTTCTAAGGCATTTCCAGTTCATGAGGCTATTCAGGAGCTCATTTCTGCTCAATGGTCTGATCCTGAGGGGAGTTTTAAGGTAGACAAGGCAATGTCTCGCCTTTATCTGGTGGTTTCAGATCAGGCGGACAAGTATGTCCTTCCGACTGTGGATGACTTAGTAACGGCAGTCACGACAACTCTTCCAGTCGAATGATGGGTTGCGTTGAAGGATACGTAGGACCGTCGCCTAGAGGCTTCTTTAAAACGCTCTTTTGAGGTGTCTGCTTTGGCTCTTCAGGCATCTATTTTGTAGTTCATATTCAGCCAGGGCATTCCTTAGTTGGCTTTATCAGGCGCAAGAGCAAGACCTGGAGGAAGGTTCTCGTTTAGAATATGTTTCAGCCTGTTTGGAATCTGGGTTGGCTTATTTAGCTGATTCCCTTTGATTTGGTTTGCTCTTCAACTAAGCTTATGGCTCTGACGGTCTCTTCTCGCCGCCTGCTGTGGCTGCACCATTGGTCGGCGGATTTGGCCTCCTAAGCAGAGACTTACTCGGCTTCCTTTCTGAGGTAGACTTCTCTTTGGAGAAGATTTAGAGAAGATTGTCAAGGATTTGGGTGACTCGAAGGGTCAACGCCTCCCTGAGGATAGAACTCAGTCTGCTGCGAGACCCTCTTCTAAGTCTTCTTCTGCTCTATCTCGGTTCAGAGAGGTACGCCGTTATCGTCCTGGTCGGCCAGCTCCTAACTTTCAGCAGAGCCGCTTCCAGCAGCGTTCTTCCTTTTGCAGTGATAAGTGCTCTGCAGCCTCCTCTTCGCGTCCCGGGCCTGCGGGGCGTCCTTCACAATGATGGGGCTCAGGCTCACTCTTCCATTCCAAAGATTGGAGGTCGACTGACATTACCTCAGAAATTTGGGTTTTAGGTATTATCAGAGACGGTTACAAGCTAGAGTTTTCTTCTCCCGTAGGCGACGTTTCCTTGGAATCCCGTTGTGTATCTTCGGCCAAGTGGGTAGCTCTGCAAGAGACTATCCATTCCCTCCTGGATCTCGGGGCAAATTGTTCCTGTTCCACCTTCCGAGATTCGGACAGGTTGTTATTCCATTTATTTTGTGGTACCTCGAAAGGGAGGTTCCTTTCGACCCATTCTTGATCTCCGCAAGGTAAATCAGTTCTTGAGGGTGTGTCATTTTCGCATGGAAACTTTGCGGTCCGTGGTAGCAGCGGGTCAGCCAGGAGAGTTTCTCATGGCTTTGGACCTCAAGGAGGCCTATCTTCACATTCCTATTTGGCAGCCACATCAAAGGTTTCTCCGCTTTGCCGTCCTAGGACATCATTTCCAGTTCAGGTCGCTTCCCTTTGGTCTTGCTACAGCTCTTCGGACTTTCTCCAAGGTCATGGTGGTTGTGGCAACGTTTTTAAGAAAGGAAGAGATCAGGGGTCATCCTTACTTGGACGACTGGTTGATTCGGGCTGATTTGGCTCGGAAAAGCCACAGGGCTACCGACAGAGTCATTTTTCTGTTGCAGTCATTGGGCTGGGTGATCAGTCTACTACTATTACTTAACATTTCTAGAGCGCTACTAGGGTTACGCAGCGCTGTACAAAATAAACAAAGTTGGACGGTCCCTGCTCAAATAAGCTTACAATCTAAAGAACAAAATGTCAAGTTGGGCAGTCTAGATTTCCTGGGTAGAGGTGTAGAGGTTAGGTGCTGAAGGCGACATTGAAGAGGTGGGCTTTAAGCAGAGATTTGAAGATGGGGAGGGAGGGGGCCTGACGTATGGGCTCGGGGAGTTTGTTCCATGCGTGGGGTGAGGTGAGGCAGAAAGGGTGGAGCCTGGAGTTGGCGGTGGTGGAGAAGGGTACTGAAAGGAGGGATTTGTCGTGAGAGCGGAGGTTACGGGTAGGAACGTAAGGGGAGATGAGGGTTGAGAGGTAAGGGAGGGGCTGCAGATCGAGTACATTTGTAGGTTAGTAGCAGAAGCTTGAATTGAATGCGGTACCTGATTGGAAGCCAATGAAGTGACTTGAGGAGAGGGGTGATTTGAGTGTTTCGGTTCAGGCGGAAGATAAGACGTGCAGCAGAGTTCTGAACGGACTGAAGGGGGGATAGGTGGCTAAGTGGGAGACCAGTGAGGAGTAGGTTGCAGTAGTCAAGGCGAGAGGTAACGAGAGAGTGGATGAGAGTTCGGGTGGTGTGCTCAGAGAGGAAAGGGCGAATTTTGCTAATGTTATAGAGGAAGAAGCGACAGGTCTTGGCTATCTGCTGGATGTGCGCAGAGAAGGAGAGGGAGGAGTCGAAGATGACACCGAGGTTGCGGGCAGATGAGACGGGGACGATGAGGGTGTTATCAACTGAGATTGAGAGTGGAGGTAGAGGAGAAGTGGGTTTGGGTGGGAAGACAAGAAGTTCGGTCTTGGCCATGTTCAGTTTCAGGTGGCAGTTGGACATCCAGGCAGCAATGTCGGATAAGCAGGTCGATACTTTGGCTTGGGTTTCCGCAGTGATGTCTGGTGTGGAGAGATAAAGCTGGGTGTCATCAGCATAAAGATGATACTGGAAGCCATGAGACGAGATCAGGGAGCCTAGGGAAGAGGTGTAGATAGAGAAAAGAAGGGGTCCAAGGACAGAACCATGAGGGACTCCAACAGAGAGCGGGATAGGGGTGGAGGAAGAGCCATGAGAGTGTACTCTGAAGGTACGATGGGAGAGATAAGAGGAGAACCAGGAGAGGACAGAGCCCTGGAACCCAAAAGAGGACAGTGTGTCAAGAAGTAAGTTGTGATTGACAGTGTCAAAAGCGGCGGATAGGTTGAGGAGAATGAGGATGGAGTAATGACCTTTGGATTTGGCGAGGAACAGGTCATTACAGACTTTGGATAGTGCCGTTTCTGTCGAGTGAAGTGGGCGAAAGCCAGATTGAAGCGGATCGAGGATGGTATGAGAGGCGAGAAAATCAATGCAACGACTGTGAACGGCGCGTTCAAGTATTTTGGAGAGGAAGGGTAGGAGGGAGATGGGGCGGTAGTTGGAGGGACAGGTAGGGTCAAGTGAAGGTTTTTTGAGGAGAGGTGTGACAACAGCATGCTTGAAGGTGTCAGGGACAGTCGCGGTGGAGAGAGAGAGAGGTTGAGGATATGACAGATGGGAGGGGTGATAGTAGGAGAGATGGTGATAAGTAAGTTGGTGGGGATGGGGTCTGAGGAACAGGTGGTGCATTTCGAGGAGGAGAGAAGATGGGCGGTTTCCTCTTCGGTGATATCAGGAAAAGAGGAGAAAGAGGCCTGGGTTGATTGGTTGAGGGAGTGGGTGATAGGATGAAGAGGAGGAGAATGTTTAGTGGTGAATTCGAGGTTGATCTTCTGGACCTTGTCGCGGAAGTAGTCAGCCAGTGATTGAGGAGAGGAATGAGGGGGTGGGATCGGAGGGCACTTTGAGGAGGGAGTTGATGGTGGCGAAAAGACGACGAGGGTTAGAGCTGAGGGAGTTAGTCAAGTGAGTGTAGTAGTCCTGTTTGGCGAGGACTGGAAGGAGGATAGCATGAATTTGTAGTGAATGAAGTCAGTATGGGTGCGAGATTTCCTCCATAGGCGTTCAGCCGATCGGGAGCAGGAGCGAAGGTAACTGGTGCAAGGGTTATGTCAGGGCTTGGGATTAGTGCACCTTGTGGGACGGGAAATAGACGGTGCAAGGGTGTCTAGGGCGGAGGAGAGAGTGGCATTGTACTTGGAAACAGCCTTGTCGACGGACTCGGAGGACGTGATGGACGGGAGGAGATCGGAGATACTAGCGGATAAGGTGGCGATGTCAACAGCCTGGAGATTTCTGGAGGTAGTGGTTAGTGTTGGGCGGGACTGAGGGGGAGGGTGATGAAGTGTGAATGTGATCAGGTGATGGTCAGAAATGGGAAGAGCAGAGACGCAGAGATTAGAGGGCGAGCAGGTAGAGGAGAGGACGAGATCAAGACTGACCAGATTTGTGAGTAGGGGTGGTGGAGCTCAGTTGGAGGTTGAAGGAGGAAGTTAGGGTGAGGAATTGAGAAGCGTATTTGTCGGATGGGTTATCAGTGTGTATGTTGAAGTCACCAAGAATGAGGGATGGGGATGAGGGCTCAAGAAAAACGGAGAGCCAGGCATCGAAGTCAGTAAGGAAGGAAGGGAGGGACTTATCAAGGGGGCGGTAGATGACTGCAACTCGGAAGTGGCAGCGGGTAGAATAGACGGATGGAATGGACTTCAAAGGATGAGAAGCAGTGAGACTATGGTAGGAGGAGGGGTTGAAAACTGCAGGAGGGTGAAAGTAGTAGGCCAACGCCGCCACCGCGGCTAGCTGTGCGGGGCGAATGAGAGAAAAGGTAGCCTCTGTGGCAAAGGGCTGCGACTGAGGCAGAGTCGTCGGGGGTGAGCCAGGTTTCGGTTAGGGCAAGCAGATGAAGGGAATGGGAGATGAAGAGATCATGGGTGAAGGTAAGTTTGTTGCAGATTGAGTGGGCATTCCACAGGGCACACGAGAAGGGGAGGGAGGAAGGGGGGAGGAGGGGAATGGAGATGAGATTGGAGATATCGTGGGAACGTTTGCATAGATTAGACGAGGACGAGGACATGTGTGGTGGACCTGGGTTGGGATTGATGTCTCCCGCGGAAAGCAGGGGAAGGAGCAAGAGAGAGCGGAGAAGGGTGGGGGAGGTAGGGCGACGAAGGCTGGATGTGCAGAGGAGGAATGGGGAAGGGTTCATGGCAGGAAGGAGGTGTTGGAGGTTGAGAGCTAGGAAGGAGGAGAAGGACAGTAGGGATGGTGAGGTGGAGGGGGATAGGGGTAGGTAGGGTATTGCAGTAGTGGGCAGGACAGGGGGGGGATGGGTAGTGAGTTCATGTGGTAGACAGCGGAGGGAGGGGGAAGAGATTGGGGAGGGATAGGGCGAGGAATAGAATGTGAAAGGGGGCCATAGGTAGTGAGAGAGGTAGGGAGTGAGTGAGCAGGCAAGTTGGACAAGCTGGTGGGGTGGAGCAAGCTGATGCAGATGGACTGGAAGCTGGATCAGGCAGGCTGGAGCAAGCTGGAGCAAGCAGGAAGAAGCTGGATCAGACGGACTGGAACAGGGTGGTGGAGATGGACTGGAACGAGCAGGGAGAACTGGATCAGATGAAGTGGAACAAGCTGGATGAGCTGGGTCAGGCGGGCTGGACCAAGCTGGAGCTGATGGCTGTAGTAAGCAGGGGGGCTGGAAAAGCTGGGTCAGCAAAGTGGAGCGAGCTGGAGCAGGCAGATGGAGCAGATGGAACAGAGCAGGCAGGCAGATGGAGCAGATGAGGCAGGTGGATGGGTTAGAGCAGGCAGGAGGGAAGAGCTGGGTCTACAGACTGGGATAAGGTGGGGCCGATGGACTGTCTCCCACGGTCTCTGCCCCTGCCCCGGTCGGCCCGACGCACGGGACGCTGGATTGCCCCGAAGCCACTGCAGACGCTGGATCGGGCCGGGGCTGGTGGACTCTCGTGTCGGCGCTGCGAAGCCCCAGGCGTCTCGGTCCCGTGGTCCGCACTGCAATACGCGCGCAGGCCGTTCCAGCCGGGGAGTGCGGCGGCAGTGCACAGGACCACGGTTGACCAGTGCGGCAGACTACTACCAGCCAAGAGTCAGCTGGTACCTTCTCAACAGCTGGAATACCTAGGGGTTCGCTTTGACACGGCATTAGGACGTGTCTTTCTTTCGGAGGAGCGTGTTCTCAAACTCCGTTCTCAGGTATCCGGTCTTCTCCGGTTGTCCAGACCTCGAGTGTGGGATTATGTTCAACTTCTCAGCTCTATGGCAGCGACCTTGGAGGTGGTCCCTTGGGCCAGAGGAAACATGAGGCCACTTCAGTCTTCCCTTTTGTGCAAGTTGTCTCCGATTTCTCAGGATTACCAGTCAGGCTCCCTTGGCTTGCCAGGGCGAAGCGCAACTTGACTGTGGTGGTTCCACGGTCCTCACTTGCCGAAGGGTGTTTCTCTGCCAAGTCCTCAGTGGTCACAGATGCCAGCCTGTGCGGTTGGGGAGCTCTTTGTCTGCAACGGTGTGCCCAGGGGACATGGTCATCGACCGAGGCTGGCTGGTGGATCAATCGCCTGGAACTCAGAGCAGTTTGCTATGCCCTCCTGCAGTTTCAGTCCTTTGTGGAGGGGAAGCAGGTCCGATTTTTTTCGGAGAACACGACGGCGGTAGCGGCATCCGGAGTTCGGCTCTGGTGACAGAAGCGGCTCAACTTCTTTGGTGGGCGGAGGCTCATCTGGAGTGCCTGTCAGCAGCTCACATTGCGGGGAGCAGCAATGTTCAGGCAGATTTTCTCAGCTGACACATCCTGGATCCGGCGGAATGGGAGTTGGCGGAGGAAGTGTTTCAGTTGATATGTCGGACTTGGGGGACGCCGACGATAGATCTCATGGCGACCCAGAGCAATCCCAAGGTAGCCCGGTTTTTCAGCAGAAGGAAGAAGCCCAAATCTGCAGGGCTGGACGCTCTTCTTCAACAGTGGCCGGTCAGCGGTCTTCTATATGTGTTTCCTCCTTGGCCCTTAATCGGGCGAGTTCTTCTGCGGATTGCTGTGCACCCGGGTCGGGTCGTTCTGGTGGTACCAGATTGGCCTCGGTGTCCTTGGTATGCGGATCTAGTTCGTCTTCTGGAGGAACCACCTTTGAGGCTTCCAGTCCTACCCAGTCTCCTTCATCAGGGTCCAGTAAACATGGAGGATCCCTACCACTTTGATCTTACGGCCTGGCTATTGAGAGGTCACGTTTGAGGAAAAAGGGCTATTCTGATGGTTATAACTACTCTGTTACAGGCTTGTAAGCGATCCACTTCCACAGCGTACACCCATGTTTGGCGCACCTTCATGGCCTGGTGTAACGAGCGCGCGTGGTCTCCTTTTCAGGCTTCGGTGCCTCAGCTCTCGGCTTTTTTGCAAGACGGATTACAGAAAGGTCTAGCCTATAACTCACTCTGGGTGCAGGTAGCAGCCCTGGCGTGTTTTCGGGGTAGAGTGTCAGGCTCCCCTTTGGCGGCGCATCCAGACGTGGTTCGTTGTTTTGCGGAGGGCTCTTCATTTTCGCCCTCCCTTACGTCAGCCCTGTCCGGCCTGGAACCTTAATTTAGTTCTTAAGGCGTTACGGAGTTCTCCCTTTGAGCCTTTGCTTACCGTTTCTGAGAAAGATCTCACGTTAAAGGCAGTTTTAGTAGCTATTGCTTCGGCGCGGAGGATTTCCGAGATTCAAGCCCTCTCTTGTCAAGACCCTTGTCTACAGTTCTTGGAAGCTGGAGTTACGTTGCGCACTGTGCCTTCCTTTTTGCCGAAGGTTATCTCGGTTTTTCATCTGCCTTCCTTTTGGGAGGAGGATTTTCCAGGGACGTTTTGGAAGCTTCATTTTTTGGATGTGCGTCGCATCCTCCTACATTACTTGGAGATGTCTAATGATTTTAGACACACAGACCATTTGTTCTTTCTGGTTCTCGTCGCAGCCTAGCAGCTTCCAGGCCGACTATTGCTAGGTGGCTTAAAATGGCTATTTCCTTGGCATACTTGTTAGCTGGTCGGATTGTGCCTACGCCTTTGCGGGCGCATTCCACTAGGGCGTAAGGGGCTTCGTGGGCGGAGTCATCACTTTTGTCTTTGCAAGAGATCTGTCGGGCGGCTACTTGGTCTTCTGTTCACTCCTTTTCCAAGCATTATAGAGTGGATGTGGCAGCCAGATTCGATGCTGCTTTTGGGTCGGCGGGTTCGACTAGGGGGGCGACGGGTTCCCTCCCTATTTAGATACTGCTTTGATACATCCCACCAGTTGATGGATTCATCTGCTGCCTGCACTAAGGAAGGTAAAATTATGTCTTACCTGATAATTTTCTTTCCTTTAGCTGCAGCAGATGAATCCAGCATCCCTTCCTGGTTTACAGTTGCATTTTTTGATCTTTTCACTCGGGGACGTTGTTGTTCCTCTCTGTTCCACTTGTTTTCTGTTTTCCAGTTAACATGCAAGTTATACATTTGGAAGCAATTTTATCTTCAATTTGTTATGAAGTGTTCTGATGTTGTTTCTCTACTGGTGAGAGAGGTTTTCTGGTTGTCTGGAGCTACTGTTGCTTTGTGATGAGACATATACTAGCTTACAGAGGGGCTGGTAGTTCAATACCACTCACTGAAGTCAGTGATCTCTATCTCCACCTGCTGGTAGACGGATACAACCCACCAGTTGATGGATTCATCTGCTGCAGCTAAAGGAAAGAAAATTATCATACAAGACATAATTTTACCTTTGTCTTACTCCAAGGACAGCAGGCTGCTGTATTCTTATATATGGGAGACGTCATCCGATGGAGTCTGGTGCTGACTATCGAGTTGAAGAATTTTCTAGCAACGTTCCAGCATGCATGCGCTGGTGCCTTCTCACCTGATGCACAAACTCAGGTTCTTCAGTCTTCGTTTTTCCACGGAGCTAAGAGGACGCATCACTGTCTTCTCTTTTTGGCCCATATTTTTTCCTTCGCAGTGCCTTCCCATGTGGCTCTTTTTCCTTCCTTTGCTTCATTTTTTAGTATTGTATTAATAATTCCTCTCTTCTTTCACATTCCTTTGTTTAGTAGTTTTTTGGCATTTTAAGTTTCCTATCATTTTTCGCGACCTGCTAGACTCGTTTTAGACTGGAGTACCAACCTCAATTTGGACACTGCTCCTTTTTTGGTTCAAAATTGAGGAGTTTAATTTGGCTGTGATTGTTTTTTTTTTTTGTGTCTCAGAAGATCCCCAGTGGCTTGAAAAGGTGTGCCCAGTGCAGTCTGGTGATTTCTATGAAGGGCATTGGGTGCTTTGGGCCTAACCATAAGCCTAATTCTTGTTTTCAAATGCAGCTGAGGACACAGACATGTATCTGCATTTCATTGTAGAGTGCATGTAATCTCTAATCAACTTGGCTCAATTGTATCTGGTGACGCATAGTCTGTGTCTTTTAAGGGCGTGTCTGTAGATCCTGGTTCAGGATTTACCAGGAGAACACAGTTACTTGGATTTGTATCTGCCAGAGGGTTAACAGAGAATTTTCAAACTGTGTGGTTTGATTTCATCAGCTTGTAATTTTTTTTACCTGCACTTTCTTCTCTTAAAATCTCTCCTATCTGCTAAATTTATCTCCATCTAGCCTTAGGTGCTGGCATCCAAGTTATTATATCTCTTACTTCATACTGACTTTATATTACAACTTCTTGACTAACTGCTTACAAGTTATAATTGCTGGTACATAAGTATTGCCATACTGGGAAACACCAAAGGTCCCATCAAGCCCAGCATCCTGTTTCCAACAGTGACCAACCCAGGTCACAAATACCTGGCAAGATCCCAAACAGTACAAAGCATTTTATACTGCTTATCCCAGAAATAGTGGATTTTCCCAAGTCCATTTAATAATGGTCTGTGCACTTTTCCTTTAGGAAGCTGTCCAAACCTTTTTTTTAAAAACTCCGCTAAGCTAACCGCCTTTACTACATTCTCTGGCAGCGAATTCGAGTTTAATTACACATTGAGTGAAGAAACAATGTCTCCGATTCGTTTTAAATTTACTATATTGTAGCTTCATCGCTTGCTCCCTAGTCCTAATATTTTCGGAAAGCGTAAACAGACACTTCACATCTACCCTACCCGTTCAACTCCACTCATTATTTTATAGACCTCTATCATATCTCCCCTCAGCCGCCTTTTCTCCAAGCTGAATAGCCGCTTTAGCCTTTCCTCATAGGGAAGTCGTCCCATCCCCTTTATCATTTTTGTCACCCTTCTCTGTACCTTTTCTAATTCCACTATATCTTTCTTGAGATGTGGCGACCATAATTGAACACAGTATTCGAGGTGCGGTCGCACCATGGAGCTATACAAAGCCTCTTGCTGAAATTTGTTTAAAGGTGCTATTTTTTTATTATCTGAACTGTTTTGTACTTGCATGCCATTGTAAAGTGCATGTTATTTCTAACTAATCAATTTGGTTCAGTTGTATCTGGTGACTCATAGTCTGTGTGCCATTGTCTGTAGATCCTGGTTCAGGATTTACCAGGAGATCACCATTACTTGGATTTGTGCCTGCCAGTGGGCTTGCAGAGAATTTTCAAATTGTGTGGTTTGATTTCAGCTTGTAATTTACTTTTTTACCTGTACTTCTTTCTCTTAACTATCTGCTGAATGTATCTTCATCTAGCCTTATGAAAAAAACAAAAATTATTTTCACTTGCAGGGGTGTTGGCCTCTAAGTTACTATTGGGCTCATTTTCAAAAGAGAAAAATGTCCAAAAAGTGGCATGTGTGCATTTGGACATTTTTTCACAAAAAAGTCCAAATCAGCATTTTCGAAACCTATTTTAGTCCTCCAGAAGTGCGTCCAAATCTCAAGGGGGGGGGGGGGGGGGGGGGTGTCAGGGTCGTGTTTAGGGCTGAACATGGGCGTTCCTAAGACTTGGATGTTTTTCAGCCATAATGGAAGAAAACAAAACCGTCTAGGACTAAGACGTTTTGAGCTAGTCCTGTTTTTAAAACGAATAAGGCACAAAAAGGTGCCCTAAATAAGCAGATGACCACTGGAGGGAATCAGGAATGACCTCCCCTTATTCCCCCAGTAGTCACTAACTCCCCTCCCACCCCCCGAAAATGTGATGAAAAACATTACTTGCCAGTCTCAGTGCCATCCTTAGATGTTATACTCTGGTCCATCAGAATAGCATGCAGGTCCCTGGAGTAGTCTAATGGTGGGTGCAGTTCATTGCAGACAGGTGGACCCAGGCTCCCATCTCCCCCTACCTCTTACACTTGTGAAGGAACCTGTGACCCTTCCAAAACTCATCAGAAACCCACTGTACCCACATATAGATACCCCCTTCACCCGTAAGGGCTATGGTAGTGGTGTACAATTGGGGGTAGTGGGTTTTGGGTGGGTTTTGGGGAGCTTAGCAGACAAGGTAAGGGAGTAATGGTGAAATGTGTACCTGAGAGCATTTTACAAAGTCCACTGCAGTGCCCCCTAGAGTATCCTATTGCTTTCCTGGGATGTCACTTTTCCATTCTACCTGATGCCAAGCTTTCTATTTTTTATATAACATCTGAGCCTTGTGTCTATTGTTTTATCAGTATATTTGGGCTTTGAATTCAGATCTATAGATAAAAAGGAGTTTTCATTATATAATATCTTAAATACCAGAGTGCTATTTTTCCATACTTCATAGCAAGAGTGTACATTCTCTAATTACCTGTCCCAATGCAACTACAGCTTTTACCTGCTCAGCGTATGTAAATGGCTTTCTCCGAGGACAAGCAGGCTGCTTGTTCTCACTGATGGGTGACGTTCACGGCAGCCCCTCCAATCGGAATCTTCACTAGCAAAGTCCTTTGCTAGTCCTCGCGCGCCCGCGCGCACTGCGCATGCGCGGCCGTCTTCCCGCCCGAAACCGGCTCGAGCCGGCCAGTCTTCTTTTGTCCGCACTCGGTACGGTCGTGTTTTCGCCGTGTCGAGCCCCGGAAAGTTGACCTCGCGCGTCCTTTTTTCGTTGACGTGTGTTTTCTTCGGAAAATCTTTAAAAAATTGTTGGGAAGTGCTCCGGAAGCCCCCCGGGCTTCGTTTGCCCCTTCCCGTATTTTTCAGTCTTTGCCCCGGTAAGTTTTCTTTCGTCGTCGGGGTAGGCCTCTTTTCGGCCTCGGTCGAGATTTTCTCCCTAAAACTTTTTGGTGCTCAAATTCGTCATTTCGGATTTTGATTTCGCCGGCATGATTTTTCCGCCCATGACATCGAAGCCTTCCAGCGGCTTCAAGAAGTGCACCAAGTGCGCCCGGGTAATCTCGCTCACTGATAGGCACTCGTCGTGTCTTCAGTGTCTGGGGACCGAGCACCGTCCTCAGAACTGTAGTCTGTGTTCCCTGTTACAAAGGCGGACTCAGGTAGCGAGATTGGCCCAGTGGAACGTTTTGTTCTCGGGCTCTTCGTCGGCATCGACACCACGGTCATCGAGTGCATCGACGTCGTCAGCGTCCAGACCTTCATCCTCGGCCGCCAGTGCATCGAGTGCATCGAGGCATCGGCCCTCTGCATCGGCGCCGAGACATCGGATAGCTGCATCGACGTCGGTGGTACCGGGACCTCGTCTGCTGATGTCGTCGGACGGTGGTGCATCGTCAGGAGTGCAGGTGAGGGCTGTCCATTCCCCTGCTGGTGGCGGTGAGCCTTCGGGTGGGTCTCCCCCTACCCTGAGGGCTCCTGCGGTACAGCCCCCCCGAGATCGACCTCCTTCGACCTCGGCCCCGAGGAAGCGACGGCTGGATTCTACGTCCTCCTCGTCGGTGCCGGGGAGCTCCGGTGACATGCTTCGGAAGAAGTCGAAGAAGCATCGACACCGGTCTCCTCCCCGCGTCGGCACCGAGAGCTCTGGGTCGCCGAGGGAGTCGGCACCCAGCAGGCATCGGCACCGAGAGGACCGCTCACCCTCTGTTCAGGAGGTGTCGATGCGCTCCACTCTGGACAGCCCGGAACAGCCTCCACGCCCGTAACAGGTTCTGACGTCGACGCCTGCATCGACCTCCATGCCTTTCTCTGCAGCCGCTCTGAACGAGAGCCTCCGGGCCGTTCTCCCAGAGATTCTGGGAGAGCTGTTGCGCCCTACCCCTCCGGTACCGGTGGTGCTTGCGCCTCCGGTACCGTCGAGCGTGGCGCCGGCTGGCCCATCGCCCGGGGTGAGGTCCCCGACGTCGGTACCGCGTGCGGTGCCGACTGCGGCCACCTCCCAGGAAGGCTCCCCGACTACGTCGGCGGAGGGAGCTTCGCCGATGCGGGCGAGGGAGTCTACCTCTCGACGCCCCCATCGTGGACGTGGCTCCACTGAGTTGAGCCAGGCGAGGTTGCAGACACAGGTTCGTGAACTTGTGTCTGACACCGAAGGTGAGGCCTCGTGGGAGGAAGAGGAAGACCCCAGATATTTCTCTGACGAGGAGTCTGAGGGTCTTCCTTCTGATCCCACTCCCTCCCCTGAAAGACAGCTTTCTCCTCCTGAGAGTCTGTCTTTCGCTTCCTTTGTCCGGGAGATGTCTACGGCCATCCCCTTCCCGGTGGTTGTGGAGGACGAGCCCAGGGCTGAAATGTTTGAGCTCCTGGACTATCCTTCTCCACCTAAGGAAGCGTCCACTGTTCCCTTGCACCATGTCCTGAAAAAGACATTGCTTGCGAACTGGACCAAGCCATTAAGTAATCCCCACATTCCCAAGAAGATCGAGTCCCAGTACCGGATCCATGGGGACCCAGAGCTGATGCGCACTCAGTTGCCTCACGACTCTGGAGTTGTGGATCTGGCTCTAAAGAAGGCTAAGAGTTCTAGGGAGCATGCTTCAGCGCCCCCGGGCAAAGACTCTAGAACCTTAGACTCCTTTGGGAGGAAGGCCTACCATTCCTCTATGCTCGTGGCCAAAATCCAGTCTTACCAGCTCTACACGAGCATACACATGCGGAACAATGTGCGGCAGTTGGCAGGCTTGGTTGATGCGCTCCCCCCTGAGCAAGCCAAGCCTTTTCAGGAGGTGGTCAGGCAGCTGAAGGCGTGCAAAAAATTCCTGGCCAGAGGGGTGTATGACACCTTTGATGTTGCGTCCAGGGCCGCTGCTCAAGGTGTGGTGATGCGCAGGCTCTCATGGCTGCGTGCCTCCGACCTGGAGAATAGACTCCAGCAGCGGATTGCGGACTCGCCTTGCCGTGCGGACAATATTTTTGGAGAGAAGGTCGAGCAGGTGGTAGAGCATCTCCACCAGCGGGACACCGCATTCGACAAGTTCTCCCGCTGGCAGCCTTCAGCCTCTACCTCTACAGGTAGAAGATTTTTTTGGGGAAGGAGGACTGTTCCCTACTCTTCTGGCAAGCGTAGGTACAATCCCCCTTCTCGACAGCCTGCGGCCCAGGCTAAGCCCCAGCGCGCTCGCTCTCGTCAGCAGCGTGCGCCTCAGCAAGGCCCCGCGGCTCCCCAGCAAAAGCAAGGGGCGAGCTTTTGACTGGCTCCAGCAGAGCATAGCCGACATCCAAGTATCAGTGCCGGGCGACCTGCCGGTCGGGGGGAGGTTGAAAGCTTTTCACCAAAGGTGGCCTCTCATAACCTCCGATCAGTGGGTTCTGCAAATAGTCCGGCAAGGATACACCCTCAATTTGGCCTCAAAACCTCTAAATTGTCCACCGGGAGCTCAGTCTTACAGCTTCCAGCACAAGCAGGTACTTGCAGAGGAACTCTCCGCCCTTCTCAGCGCCAATGCGGTCGAGCCCGTGCCATCCGGGCAAGAAGGGCTGGGATTCTATTCCAGGTACTTCCTTGTGGAAAAGAAAACAGGGGGGATGCGTCCCATCCTAGACCTAAGGGCCCTGAACACATATCTCGTAAAAGAAAAGTTCAGGATGCTTTCCCTGGGCACCCTCCTCCCCATGATTCAGGAAAACGATTGGCTATGCTCTCTGGACTTAAAGGATGCCTACACACACATCCCGATACTGCCAGCTCACAGACAGTATCTGCGATTTCAGCTGGGCACACGTCACTTCCAGTACTGTGTGCTACCCTTTGGGCTCGCCTCTGCGCCCAGGGTGTTCACAAAGTGCCTGGCTGTAGTAGCAGCGGCACTTCGCAGGCTGGGGGTGCACGTGTTCCCATATCTCGACGATTGGCTGGTGAAGAACACGTCCGAGGCAGGAGCCCTGCAGTCCATGCAGATGACTATTCGCCTCCTGGAGCTACTGGGGTTTGTGATAAATTACCCAAAGTCCCATCTTCTCCCAGCACAGAGACTCGAATTCATAGGAGCTCTGTTGGATTCTCGGACGGCTCGCGCCTATCTCCCAGAGACGAGAGCCAACAACTTGTCCCTCGTCTCGCGGGTGCGAGCGTCCCAGCAGATCACAGCTCGGCAGATGTTGAGATTGCTAGGCCACATGGCCTCCACAGTTCATGTGACTCTCATGGCCCGCCTTCACATGAGATCTGCTCAATGGACCCTAGCTTCTCAGTGGTTTCAGGCTGCTGGGGATCTAGAAGACGTGATCCACCTGTCCACGAGTTTTCTCGAATCCCTGTATTGGTGGACGATTTGGTCCAATTTGACTCTGGGACGCCCTTTCCAAATTCCTCAGCCACAAAAAGTGCTGACCACGGATGCGTCTCTCCTGGGATGGGGAGCTCATGTCGATGGGCTTCACACCCAAGGAAGCTGGTCCCTCCAGGAACGCGGTCTACAGATCAATCTCCTGGAGTTGCGAGCGATCTGGAACGCTCTGAAGGCTTTCAGAGATCGGCTGTCCCATCAAATTATCCAAATTCAGACAGACAACCAGGTTGCCATGTACTATGTCAACAAGCAGGGGGGCACCGGATCTCGCCCCCTGTGTCAGGAAGCCGTCAGCATGTGGCTCTGGGCTCGCCGTCTCGGCATGGTGCTCCAAGCCACATATCTGGCAGGCGTAAACAACAGTCTGGCCGACAGACTGAGCAGGATTATGCAACCTCACGAATGGTCGCTCAACTCCCGAGTGGTGCGCCAGATCTTCCAAGCGTGGGGCACCCCCTTGGTGGATCTCTTCGCATCTCGAGCGAACCACAAAGTCCCTCAGTTCTGTTCCAGGCTTCAGGCCCCCGGCAGACTGGCATCGGATGCCTTCCTCCTGGATTGGGGGGAGGGTCTGCTGTATGCTTATCCTCCCATTCCTCTGGTGGGGAAGACTTTGTTGAAACTCAAGCAAGACCGAGGCACCATGATTCTGATTGCTCCTTTTTGGCCGCGTCAGATCTGGTTCCCTCTTCTTCTGGAGTTATCCTCCGAAGAACCGTGGAGATTGGAGTGTTTTCCGACCCTCATCACGCAGGACGAAGGGGCTCTTCTGCATCCCAACCTCCGGTCCCTGGCTCTCACGGCCTGGATGTTGAGAGCGTAGACTTTGCCTCTTTGGGTCTGTCAGAGGGTGTCTCCCGTGTCAGAGGGTGTCTCCCGCGTCTTGCTTGCTTCCAGAAAAGATTCCACTAAGAGGAGTTACTTCTTTCTATGGAGGAGGTTTGCCGTCTGGTGTGACAGCAAGGCCCTAGATCCTCGCTCTTGTCCTACACAGACCCTGCTTGAATACCTTCTGCACTTGTCTGAGTCTGGTCTCAAGACCAACTCTGTAAGGGTTCACCTTAGTGCGATTAGTGCATACCATTACCGTGTGGAAGGTAAGCCGATCTCAGGACAGCCTTTAGTTGTTCGCTTCATGAGAGGTTTGCTTTTGTCAAAGCCCCCTGTCAAGCCTCCTACAGTGTCATGGGATCTCAATGTCGTTCTCACCCAGCTGATGAAACCTCCTTTTGAGCCACTGAATTCCTGCCATCTGAAGTACTTGACCTGGAAGGTCATTTTCTTGGTGGCAGTTACTTCAGCTCGTAGAGTCAGTGAGCTTCAGGCCCTGGTAGCCCAGGCCCCTTACACCAAATTTCATCATAACAGAGTAGTCCTCCGCACTCACCCTAAATTCTTGCCAAAGGTCGTGTCGGAGTTCCATCTGAACCAGTCAATTGTCTTGCCAACATTCTTTCCCCGTCCTCATTCCTGCCCTGCTGAACGTCAGCTGCACACATTGGACTGCAAGAGAGCATTGGCCTTCTACCTGGAGCGGACACAGCCCCACAGACAGTCCGCCCAATTGTTTGTTTCTTTTGATCCCAATAGGAGGGGAGTGGCTGTAGGGAAACGCACCATATCCAATTGGCTAGCAGATTGCATTTCCTTCACTTACGCCCAGGCGGGGCTGGCTCTTGAGGGTCATGTCACGGCTCATAATGTTAGAGCCATGGCTGCGTCGGTAGCCCACTTGAAGTCAGCCTCCATTGAAGAAATTTGCAAAGCTGCGACGTGGTCATCTGTCCACACATTCACATCTTATTACTGCCTGCAGCAGGATACCCGACGCGACAGTCGGTTCGGGCAGTCAGTTCTTCAGAACCTGTTTGGGCTTTAGGATCCAACTCCACCCCCCGAGGGCCCTGTTTTGTTCTGTTCCAGGCTACACTCTCAGTTAGTTGGTAAATTTTTTTAGGTCAATCTCAGTTACGTCCTCGCCGTTGCGAGGCCCAATTGACCATGGTTGTTGTTTTGAGTGAGCCTGGGGGCTAGGGATACCCCATCAGTGAGAACAAGCAGCCTGCTTGTCCTCGGAGAAAGCGAATGCTACATACCTGTAGAAGGTATTCTCCGAGGACAGCAGGCTGATTGTTCTCACAAACCCGCCCGCCTCCCCTTTGGAGTTGTGTCTTCCCTTGTATTGTCTTGCTACATACTGGACTGGCCGGCTCGAGCCGGTTTCGGGCGGGAAGACGGCCGCGCATGCGCGGTGCGCGCGGGCGCGCGAGGACTAGCAAAGGACTTTGCTAGTGAAGATTCCGATTGGAGGGGCTGCCGTGGACGTCACCCATCAGTGAGAACAATCAGCCTGCTGTCCTTGGAGAATACCTTCTACAGGTATGTAGCATTCGCTTTATCCCTGTGTTGAATCTCTGATGCCGTGTGAGGCTTTCTTTACAACCAAAGCTGTTCCACACTCAGAACATGTAAATGGTTTTACTCCTGTGTATATTCTCTGGTGCATTGTGAGGTTTACCTTCCGACAAAAGCTTTTATTACACTCTATATACATGTAAATGGTTTCACTTTGTATGCATTTTATTTATTTATTACATTTGTACCCTGCGCTTTCCCACTCAAAGCAGGTTCAATGCGGCTTACATAGTAATTGGTGCACTGTGAGGTTTACCTTCCAGCGGAAGCTTCTGCCACACTCTGCACATATATATGGTTTCACACTTGTGTGGATTCTCTGGTGCACTGCAAACAATGCCTTCTTTCTGAAGCTTTTACCATATTCAGAACATGTAAATGGTTTTACACCTGTGTAAATTCTCTGGTGAGCTATGAGGGATGTCTTTCCTGTGAATCTTTTACCACACTCAGGGCATGTATATTTTTTCACTGCAACATGGATTCTCTGGTGGACTGTGAGGCTGTCCTCAATGATGCTTTTACCACACTTTCTATATGCAACTATTTTAATTTCTGAATGGTTTCTTTTTTTTTTTAATTTTTATTTATAAGATTTGCCAATTTCTTGTAAGCATATCACTTGTTACAGAAAAACAGCATAATACAAACGTTAAAGAAATAAGTAATAAGAAAAATTATAAATGCTTCCTTAGACCTCAAATTGAGGGGGGTGTTACAGTTTAGTGGAGTTTTATACAGGCATAGTAACATAATTATGTAGAAAATGCGGTTTATGTGTGTAATTCGTCACATATCATTTAACTTATTCTAGATTAAGCTTTTTCAAGTCCAGAAAGGATTTTAGCTGTTCTGAGTCAGAATACATAGTTTATCTCACTAAACCTGACCAAGCATTTGCAAGGGTAAACTAACAAAAATGAACCACCCAATTTAAGAACATCCTGTTTCAATGCCAAAAATAATTTTCTACGTTCTTGCGTTACTTTAGTAACATCTGGAAATATCCATACTTTTGTTCCATAAAAAGGAACCTTTGAGAATTTAAAGTATAATTTCAATATTGCATTGAGATCGTGTTCAAATACCAACGAAACCAAAAGAGTGGCTCTTTGCGGCACTATTTCAATGGATTGTTCTAGAATTTCAGACAGATTGTTAAAGTCTATAACATCCAAACCTTCTTTCTTTTCTTCTTTTCCACTTAATCTTGTTGGAAGATAATAAATCTTATTTATAGGAGGAATAAGTTCTTGAGGCATTACTTCTGAATGGTTTCTATGGTTCATTGCTAGATTTCCCTTCTGATGGACACTAGCACCACAGTCAGAACAAGCAGTAGTCTCTCATTTTTCTGAATGTTTTTTTTAACTCTTTATTTATAGCTTTTAACAAACATAATTCATTTTTATGAGTGTCAATACATAAAAA
The DNA here is from genome assembly GCF_901765095.1 of Microcaecilia unicolor. Taxonomy (NCBI): domain Eukaryota; kingdom Metazoa; phylum Chordata; class Amphibia; order Gymnophiona; family Siphonopidae; genus Microcaecilia; species Microcaecilia unicolor. Next base: position 348,201,207 of record NC_044034.1, read on the forward strand.
GAAAAAGTAATTCACATGTAACCTTGCATCTAATGTCGAAATTTTTCTTCTTACTATCGTCCACAATATTACACTAAATAGTAATCCAAGATAAAGAAATAAATTATCCTGCTTATTTTAAGCGGTTACATCACAAAATAGCTAAGGACGCGTCATTCCAAGTGGTTATTTCTAGCCTGCTATACAGTGGTACATATGGGATTAGACTTGTACACTAACCTCTTCTGTGCTAATTAGAAATTCTTCTGCTTTGGGTCAAAGAATTGATATTGTTTTGACTGAAATTTTACTCTACATACACAGGGAAACCGCAGAAGGAAGTCCGCTCCCACTGCTACTGTTCTAGCCCGCAGCAGTAGGAACCTCTTACGCCTCCTCTGCGTTTCCCTGGAAAGATCTGGAAAGACCCTTATCTTTGAACCCATAAACTCAGAATCTAAACATTTTTCTGAATGTTTTGATATTTTGAAATATTAGTCTTCCTACAAAATAATTTTTCAGATGTAATAGAGCTGACTGAGTCTACAGCAGTTTGAAGTTTATCCTCTGTGAATGCTTTCCTGTGACTGAAACTTTTTTTTATGGTCTGTATCCTAATGGCTTGGTTTTGTGCGCTTTGTATTTGGATGTTTTTTGTTAGAAAATGGACCGAAAAACAACACGTCTAAATCACAAAATGTTTTTCAAAACAGTATTTTCAAAAGAGAAAGGGAGACTTTTTTTTGTTGTTGTTGAAAATGACCTCCTTTCCTGTTCAGAATTTGGATGCTTTGTGTAAAACGTCCAAATTCAGATTTAGACATCATATCAGAAATGCCCCTCCACTTCTCTGGCTTCATCCTGACTTTATAGTCCCACCCTACCCACCTCTCTTCCACCCACCCCTAGGTTAACTCTCACTGTATAGAAACATCCAGAGACAATTATCTTCAGTAAACCCTACATTGGTCATTCATATCCCTTAATACAGTTCACATTTTCACACTTGTGAATCATATCAACATAACCTTCATTCGGTGTAATACATGTTTGGCTTTAGTCCTAAGGCAAACAATCTGGAAACTTAGAGCTTGCCCTATCTGTCTTCAAATATCTGCTATGAAAGATGAAATCAACAACCTCAAGAAGGAATTGGCTACAATTAAGGAAGCATCCAGAATTACTCAATTCAAGCCAGTTTACTACCAGCATTGCCACAGAGATTAAAGCAACAGAGGACTAGATGGGTCACAGTAGGCTCTGGTATGTTACAACCTGTGACAGAGAAATATTCACCCTCCCAACTATTGTCCTTATATAATTTCTTTGCTGCATTGGAGTATTATGATGATCAGAAAAGTGTTGATGTGGAACCAGAGGCAAAGAGTGTAACACAATCCAAGAGATATCCCCAAAACAATGACAGAAAATTCTTACTGGTAGGAGACTCCACTATCAGAGGCATTAACTTAGGAACACAGTTCAAAAGACCCAACCTAGAGAAGTTCCTTCTAGGATCCTCAGCTATCAGAAGTACCGACCAAATACTGAACTTGATGCGAAAGGAGAGTAAGGATTCTAATACTGATGTTGTAATCTACCCGGGGGCTATTACCTGGCCAACACTGCGGCTTTTTCTGAAGTTATTCCTACGTGTTGGAGGGGAGAATAGAGACTGCATAAAACAGAGAAATTCAATAGATGGCTCAAAGTTTGATGTAAGGAAGAAGGTTTCAGATATATAGGATGGGGCAGTATATGGCAAAATCATGGGCTGTACTGTAATGAAACAAAGGAATTCAGAAAGTCACCCCCAGAAAAAAAACCTGATGGCAGAGGGAAAGGTCATGTAAATAAAGAAAAACATCCTAACTCAATTAGCACATGAAAAGCAATGAGCTCAAATGCTCAGTCCAGCGTTTCTGAAACTGCGCCATGACAAACTCACAGGGGTGCCACGGGGCAGATGGGAGGTTCACAGGCAAGTACGGGACATCACTTATAATCAACATATTTCAAGTTGTATGGAGTTCCAGGAAGTTTACATGGCTGGGGTAAGCTACCGATCACAGCTCAGCTGTGATTGGTCATGGAGCCTGTGTGGCTCCTAAAAGGACGATCCTGATTGGGAAGCAAGGAGTAAGGCTCTTTGTTTCCAAATCAGGATCACCCTTTTAGACAGGCTGTGGTGACGGTAGCTTGCCCCATCCATTTGTGGCTGGAAAACTGTGGTGAGAGAGATTTTGTACGCAGCTGGCAGAAAGAGATAAAGGTAAGCACAGTTAATCCTGACCCTGTAAGAATGGCAAGTTAAAGAAAAAAAAAAATCATGAAACCAAGGGGAGGCTTCTGGTTTAGCAACAGGCACCATGTGGGAATCGCTGTCACTGCCAGGGACCCATTCAAACAGAGGGAGAATTGTGGTTGGGGTAGTGGAGGGAAGGAGAGATGCTGCAGGAGGAGTGAGGGGCATAAGTGTTGGACATGATTTGGAGAGCAAGGAAGGGGTGAAATGTATATAGGAGTCGAGGGGAGGGTGAGATGCAGCATGGAGAGGGGCCAAAGAGGGAGAAGTATTGGATGTAGTGGTGAGGGGAAGGGAGAGATGGTGCATGGGTGGGGGGGAGGGAGACATACTGGATATGATGTGTAGTGGGAGTGGGGGGTGGGGGGTGGTAGAGACCTGTGTGGCGAGGGGGATGGGTGCCGTCACAAAACATTTCTCGGACATTGGGTGCCTTGAACTGAAAAACTTTGGGAACCACTGTCATAGTCTAGGTAGAAAGGTTCAAGATCTGCAAACACTGGTGTTTGAGGAAAACTTGGATATTGTTGCTATTACAGAAACATGGTTCAATGATTCCTGTGAATGGAATGTGAACATACTGGCTATAATCTTTTTAGAAGGGATAGGAGGGACAAAGAAGTGAAAAACAATATCTAGAGTGACTGAAGTGCAGGGTACTTGGGGAAAGGAAGAAGCTATATGGATCATCCTGGAAAGAGAAAATGTAATCTGTATCCACATGGGTGTTATCTATAGACCTCCAGCACAAATGGAGAAGATGGACAAGGACCTGATAGAAGATATTCAAAAGCTTGGTTTTGAAAGGGGAGATGCTATTGTTGGAAGATTTTAACTTGACTGATGTGAATTGGAACATCCCATTGGCGGAATTGGAAAGAAGCAGAGAGATTGTGGATGTCTGTCAAAGTGCCTTGCTCAGACAACTGGTGACGGAACCCACAAGGGGAAGGGTTGAAATTGGATCTAGTGGTGGATCTAGTGCTTATAAATGGAAGAAGTGTTTCCAATATCCGTGTGGGTGCCCACATAAGTAATAGTGATTATCACACAATATGGTTTGATGTAAGAGCAAAGCGGAGTGCGGATGCATAAAACTCAAAGTTCTGGATTTAAGAAGTACTGATTTTGGTAAAATGGGGGTTATGCTTGAAGAAGGAGCTGATGACAGGAGTAGGAAATGGAGAAGTGGAAGTGCAGTGGTCCAAACTGAAAACTGCTATAAATATGGCAACCTATCTTTACACAAGGAAAGTAAACAGAAACAAGAGAAACTTGAAGCCCATATGGTTCTCCAAACAAGAGCTGAAAAAATAATGGCAAAAGAGGCTTCATTTGAGAAATACAGAAGAATACAACGAGGGGATCACGGAAAAGATTACCGGATTAAACTCAAAGAAACCAAGAGGGAAATACGGCTAGCAAAAGCGTGGGCGGAAGAAAAAATGGCTAAAGTTGTAATGAGAGGTAACAAAAACTTTTTTAGATATATTGGGGAAAGGAGAAAAAATAGCAATGGAATTACAAGACTGAAAGATACTGAGAATAGCTATGTGGAGATCGTTGAGGGTAAAGCCACTGGCTACCTATGGTGGATAAGCAGTATTTTTATCCAAAAGGCTCCTAGATTCGAGAGAGCTCAATTGCTTCACCATTCTGTGGTGGTCAAATTCGCCCTCAAACGAGTTACAGGACTTGTGCCTCAGCACCCCTGGGTAGAGATGCTCGGGAACTTGGCTGCATCCAGTCCTACCAGCTCTAAACGAGCCTGTACTTTGAAGTCCCTGGTTTGCAGTACGCTCTGTCGGATTCTGTCCCACAGTAGCAGGCTACTGAGCTTTGCCATTTGGCCAGTATGCATCTGGAGTGTCGCAAATATCTAGACAAAGGGGCTTATGAATTCTTTTAATGTGACATCCATAATCTTCGCTATGGGTGTGGGGATGCCTAGACTCTCATGGCCACATTTCTGTGACCTGGATCTGGCAATTTAGGAGAGGTTAGTGGATGTTCCATGCTGAGAGGACAACTTGTTTGGAGATAAAGTAGAATAAGTTGCTAATCTCCTAAACACATGAATACCATCCATATTCTGTTTTGGCACCCTTCAGCAGCACTGTTCACCTCCCAAAGGTTTTCCGGTGGGCCTAGATGGTGCTCTGCCCAGCAGTTGGAAGGCCAGCGTCCTCAGCCAACACTTTCAGTTCAAGGTGATGCCATTCGACATGTCTACTGCCCCCAGAACTTTCTCCAAAGTAATGGTACTGGAAGCATTCCTTTCGAGGAAAGGCATTCAAGTTTATCCATGTTTTGACAATTTTCTCATCGGAGCGTCTTTTCAACAGCAGAGCCTAGTAGTTGGGCGAATTGCTGCATTCCCTGTGTTGGGTAATCATTTTACAAAGAGCCAGATCAACCCCTCTCACTTCTTGATGTACCTAGGTTTAGTTTGGATACTCCTCAGTACAAGGTGTTTCTTCCTGACAAGCAGAAAATCAAGCTGCAGAATCAGATTCTTTCCTTGCTCTGACTTCTGAACCCTTGGATCTGGGAAGATGTTCAGATCATGGGCTCTATGGCAGCAACTCTGGAAGTCATTCTGTGGGTTAAAGCTCACACGTGGCCACTTCAACAATCTCCTTTTTCTCAGGAGTACTATCTTCTTCTCCCCTAGATGCGTCAGGCAAAAAATCTGCATGAATTGCTGTCTCCACATCCCCAAACTGTGCAGAGGCCTCTCTTTGGTGATGCTTCAATGGATAGTGGTCATGATGGATGACAGTCTAACCGGTTGGAGAGCCCATTGTCTTCACACTGCTCAAGGCCTTTGATCCAATATAGAAGCCCTCTGACCAATTGGTCATATGGAAGTCAGAGCAGTTTGTTTAGCTCAGAAGGCCCTTCCATCATATACTTCAAGGTCGCCCGGTTTGAGTATTGTCGGACAGTGTGACCAACAAAGCTTACATTAATCCATAATGTTCCCATATGGCCACTTATTATGGGAACATTGGACACTAATGGATTAACAGGCAGGGAGAACTCGCAGTGAACCTCTTGCTCTGGAGGCTCGTTGCTTGGTCCAGTGGTGGAAGAAGCATGCCCCCATGATTTTGGCAGCTCATATTTTGGGTATCCTGAATGTTCAGATGCTCCCTGGATCTGGGGGCGTGGGAATTATCGCTAACAGTATTGAGCACGATAACTCGAAAATGTGGCATTCCAGCCCTGGATCTCATGGTGACCAAGCACAATGCCAGAGTTAACATAACATAAGAGTAGCCATACTGGATCAGTCTATCTAGCCCAGTATCCTGGTTTTCCAAACAGTGGCCAAGCCAGGTCAGAAGTAACCCAAATCGTGGCAATATTCCATACTACCAATCCCAGGGCAAGCAGTTGCTTCCCCATGTCTGCCTCCAGGAATTTGTCCAAACCTTTTTTAAACCCAGATACACTAACCGGTGTTATCACATCCTCTGGCAAAGAGTTCCAGAGCTTAACTATTCATTGAGTGAAAAAATACTTCCTCCAGTTTGTTTTTAAAATATTTTCATGTAACTTCCCCCAGTGTCCCCTAGTCTTTGTACTTTTGGAATGAGTAAAAAATCGATTTACTTCTACTTGTTTTACACCACTCAGGATTTTGTAGACCTCAATCATATCTCCCCTCATCTGTCTCTTTTCCAAGCTGAAGAGCCCTAACCTCTTTAGCCTTTCCTCATACGAGTGGAGTTCCATCCCCTTTATCATTTTGGTTGCTCTTCTTTGAACCTTTTCTAATTCCTCTATATCTTTTTTGAGATACGGCAACCAGAACTGAATGCAATACTCAAGGTGTGGACGCACTATGGAGCGATACAAAAGCATTATAGTGTTTTTGGTCTTAACCAACCCTTTCCTAATAATTCCTAGCATCCCATTTGCTTTTTTGGCTACCACTGCTCACTGAACAGAAGATTTCAGCGTATTATCTACAATGACACCCAGATCTTTTTCTTGAATGCTGACCCCCAGGGTGGTCCCTAGTATTAGGTAACTGTGATTTGGATTATTCTTTACAATGTGCATCACCTTGCATTTGTCCGTATTAAATTTCATCTGCCATTTGGATGCCCAGTCTTTCAATTTCCTACAATCTTCCTGCAATATTTCACAGTCCGCATGTGATTTAACAAACTTGAATAGTTTTGTATCATCTGCAAATTTGATCACCTCACTCGTTGTTTCGATTTCCATATCATTTATAAATATGTTAAATAGTATTGGTCCCAGTACAAATCCCTGTCGCAGTCCACTGTTCACCCTCCTCCATTGAGAAAAATGACTGTTTAACACTACTCTCTGTTTTCTGTCCAATAACCAATTCCTAATCCACACCAGAACTTTGCCTTCTATCCCATGAGTTGTTAATTTTCTCAGGAGTCTCTCATGAGGAACTTTATCAAAAGCTTTCTGAAAATCTAGATACACTACATCAACTGGCTCACCTTTATCCAAATATTTAATCATGCCTTTAAAGAAATGAAGCAGATGGATGAGGCAAGACGGCTGAACCCATGCTGATTATGTCCCATTAAACTATGTTTGTCTACATGTTCTGTAATTTTATTCTTTATAATAGTTTCTACTATTTTGCCCGGCACCGATCAGGCTTACCAGTCTATAATTTCCTTGATCACCCCTAGAACCCTTTTTAAAAATTGGCATCAAATTGGCTACCCATCACTCTTCAGGTACTAACAGCAGATCAGCAATTTCATGCTTGAGTTCTTTGAGTACCCTTGGATGTATGCCATCCAGTCCAGGTGATTTACTACTTTTTAATTTGTCAATTCAGTGAGATTTCTTTTAGTTCCTTCACATCATCACCCTTGAAAACCAATTCCAGTACAGGCAGAAATCTTACATCATCTTCCGTAAAGACAGAAGCAAAGAATTCACTTCTTGGTTCTTCAGCAGGTGAAGAGAATTTGGTTCAGAAAGCATGTATGCTCTTCTTCGGAACTGGCCGATGACTGAGTATTCTTACATATTCTCACCTTGATACACAAGATCATCCATGGAGTTATCACCAAGTTATATGGTCAATCTATTAGATCTTCCATCCAGAAACAGGTCACCATCTTCACGGACATACCTTAACCTGCACCTTCCCAATTGCAAAGGACTAAAGTATAAAACATATGCATCTAACTTCCCCTACCTAGGATCCCAACTCTGGAATGCTCTACCCAGATACATTTGATCAACTAGTGAATACCTTCCCTTTAGGAAATTATTGAAAACCCATCTATTCAAACAGATTTACCCAAATGACTTGACCTACCATAAGCAAGCATAAGCAACCCATCCATTTACCAGTTCATCTAATCATTAAGAACAATGGCTCAGAAATTACCTCCTACCAATCTTCTTACCCTCCATGCTCTTCCCCTTCCTCTTCTTCAACGCTCCACTTCCTTACCTATCCCTGTCCTTTCTCTCATACCTCTTTTATCCCATTAACCCTTGTTCATTTGTCCTACCACATACCTCCTTTGTTGATTCAGGTACTACAAATTATATTCTCTTGTTACTATGTAAGCCGCATTGAGCCTGCGATGAACGGGTTACCTGATGTGGCCATTTTTCACCCACAGGCTGTGTCGACGATAAGAACTAGAATACAAACATGTACATATAATTAAAATAATAATGAATAATAAAAAGGATAAAATCATCAAATCAATCTAGACCTTATTTATACATGGAATCAAATTATTCTCAAATTTATGAGCGTGCTCATGAAAAATAAAAGCAGATATGTGACAATAAAAGTATAGCATATGCAGAATGAAAAAAACATAAAATTTTGTGCAAAAGTGTATCAAAACATTCTCCGAGGACAAGCAGGCTGCTTGTTCTCACTAATGGGTGACGTCCACGGCAGCCCCTCTAATCGGAAACTTCACTAGCAAAGGCCTTTGCTAGTCCTCGCGCGCCCATGCGCACCGCGCATGCGCGGCCATCTTCCCGCCCGAACCGGCTCGTGTTCGTCAGTCTTCTTTTGTCTGCGCTCGGTACGGTCGTGTTTGCGCCGTTCGCGCCCCTTAAGTTGACCCTCATGCGTCTTTTGACTTTTTGCTTTAAAAAAAAAAAAAGGGATTTCGGAGAAGGGCCTTTCGGTCTTTTTCCCCTTACCGTCTTTCCAGTTTTTGGCCCCGTTAAGTTTTCTTTCGTTTTCGGGGTAGGCCCTTTTGAGGCCTCGGGTTGAGTTTTTTTCTCCCCCTCTTTTTGGTGCCTTACCGCAATTACGAGTTTTGATTTCGCCGGCGTGATTTTTCCGCCCATGTCATCGAAGTCTCCCAGCGGCTTCAAGAAGTGCACCCAGTACGCCCGGGTAATCTCGCTCACTGATAGGCACGCGTCGTGTCTTCAGTGTCTGGGGCTGGGCACCGCCCGCAGGCCTGTAGTCTTTGCGCCCTTTTACAGAAAAGGACTCAGGTAGCGAGATTGGCCCAGTGGAACGTTTTGTTCTCGGGCTATTCGTCGGCATCGGCACCGGGAGTATCGAGTGCGTCGACGTCGACAGCGTCAAGACCTCCGCCCTCAGCCGTGACTGTATCGATTGCATCGAGGCATCGACCCTCTGCATCGTCGGGGCCGAGACATCGGAAGGCTGCGTCGGTGGTACTGGGACCTCCACTAGTGCTGATGTCGTCGGACAGTGGTGCTTCGTCTGGAGTGCAGGTGAGGGCTGTCCATTCCCCTGCTGGTGGCAGTGAGCCTTCGGGTGGGTCTCCCCCTACCCTGAGGGCTCCTGCGGTACAGCCCCCCCGAGACCGACCTGCCTCGGCCCCGAGGAAGCGACGGCTGGATTCTACGTCCTCCTCGTCGGTACCGGGAAGCTCCGGTGACATGCTTCGTTTGAAAAAGTCAAAGAAGCATCGACACCGGTCTCCTTCCCGCGTCGGTACCGAGAGCTCTGGGTCGCCGAGGGAGTCGGCACCCAGTAAACATCGGCACCGGGAGGACCGCTCACCGTCTGTTCAGGAGATGTCGATGCGCTCCACCTTGAACAGCCTCCACGCCCGGAACAGACTCTGACATCGACTCCTGCATCGGCTTCCATGTCTTTCTCCACAGCCGCCCTGCACGAGAGTCTCCGGGCCGTTCTCCCAGAGATCCTGGGAGAGCTGTTGCGCCCTTCCCCTCCGGTACCGGGGGTGCTTGCGCCACCGGTACTGTCGAGTGAGGCGCCGGCTGGCTCCTTGCCCGGGGTGAGGTCTCCGACATCGGTGCCGCTTGCGGTACCGGCTGCGGTCGCCTCCCAGGAAGGCTCCCTGACGACGTCGGCGGAGGGAGCTTCGCCGGTGCGGGCGAGGGAGTCTACCTCTCGACGCTCACACCGTGGCCGTGTTTCCACGGAGTCAAGCCGGGCACGGCTTTAGACACAGGTTCATGAACTTGTGTCTGATAGCGATGGTGAGGCCTCGTGGGAGGAGGAGGAGGACATCAGATATTTCTCTGACGAGGAGTCTGATGGCCTTCCTTCTGATCCCACTCCCTCCCCTGAAAGGCAGCTTTCTCCTCCCGAGAGTCTGTCTTTTGCAGCCTTTGTCCGGGAGATGTCTACGGCCATCCCCTTCCCGGTGGTTGTGGAGGACGAGCCCAGGGTTGAAATGTTTGAGCTCCTGGACTATCCTTCTCCACCTAAGGAAACGTCCACAGTACCCATGCATCATGTCCTCAAAAAGACATTGCTGGCGAACTGGACCAAGCCTCTAAGTAATCCCCACATTCCCAAGAAGATCGAGTCCCAGTACCGGATCCATGGGGACCCAGAGCTGATGCGCACTCAGTTGCCTCACAACTCTGGAGTTGTGGATTTGGCCCTAAAGAAGGCTAAGAGTTCTAGGGAGCATGCTTCGGCGCCCCCGGGCAAGGACTCTAGAACCTTAGACTCCTTTGGGAGGAAGGCCTACCATTCTTCTATGCTCATGGCCAAAATCCAGTCTTACCAGCTTACCAGTTTGTTTCTTTTGATCCCAACAGGAGGGGAGTGGCTGTGGGGAAACGCACCATATCCAATTGTCTAGCAGATTGCATTTCCTTCACTTACGCCCAGGCTGAGCTGGCTCTTGAGGGTCATGTCACGGCTCATAATGTTAGAGACATGGCAGCGTCGGTAGCCCACTTGAAGTCAGCCACTATTGAAGAGATTTGCAAAGCTGCGACCTGGTCATCTGTCCACACATTCACATCTCATTACTGCCTGCAGCAGGATACCCGACGCGACAGTCGGTTCGGGCAGTCAGTGCTTCAGAATCTGTTCGGGGTTTAGAATCCAACTCCACCCCCCTAGGCCCATGTTTTTTCTGTTCCAGGCTACACACTCAGTTAATTGGATAAATTGTTAGGTCATTCTCAGTTATGTCCTCGCCGTTGCGAGGCCCAATTGACCATGTTTGTTGTTTTGAGTGAGCCTGGGGGCTAGGGATACCCCATCAGTGAGAACAAGCAGCCTGCTTGTCCTCGGAGAAAGCGAATGCTACATACCTGTAGAAGGTATTCTCCGAGGACAGCAGGCTGATTGTTCTCACAAACCCGCCCGCCTCCCCTTTGGAGTTGTGTCTTCCCTTGTCTTTGTCTTGCTATATATGGGACTGACGAACACGAGCCGGTTCGGGCGGGAAGACGGCCGCGCATGCGTGGTGCGCATGGGCGCGCGAGGACTAGCAAAGGCCTTTGCTAGTGAAGTTTCCGATTGGAGGGGCTGCCGTGGACGTCACCCATCAGTGAGAACAATCAGCCTGCTGTCCTCGGAGAATACCTTCTACATGTATGTAGCATTCGCTTTATACACTAATTCAGTAAAGATGGATACAACAGCATAGGCAGAATCGTTTGTGCAACAAAATATACAGTTATGTGAATATTACCCAAGTAACCTGTACAATGAAAGGGCTTTAAAAATTATTAAAAAAAAAAAAAAGAAAAATATAAAAAGAATACATTCCTATTGAGGAAAAGCACTTTCCTGTAATAGTCACCATTGAAACCAAAGAACCTAAATAAATACAAAAAAAAAGGGGGGGGGGGGGGGCTGAATATCAACAGAGAGAGTAGGCTTAAATGGCCAGTATTCTCAATGGAGAGGGGTTGATATTGGGGTTCCACAATGATCTTTGCAGGGACCACTGTTTTTTTTTTTTTTTTTAAACATATTTATAAATGATCTAGATATGGGAATAACTAGTGAGGTAATTAAATTTGCTGACGACACAAAGTTATTCAAAGTTAAATCACAAGACGATTGTGAAAAATTGCAAGAAGACCTTGCGAGACTGGGCATCCAAATGGCAGATGACATTTAATGTGAACAAGAACAAAGTGATGCATGTGGGAAAGAGGACCCCAAACTATAGCTACCTGTGATACAAGATTCCACATTAAGAGTCGCCTGCGAGGAAAAGGATCTAGGCATCATCATTGATGATGATATGTTATCTCTCTGCTCAGAGTGCAGCGGCGGCTAATAAAGCAAATAGAATGTTAGGTATTATTAGGAAAGGAGTGGAAAACAAAGTGAGGCTGTTATAATGCCTTTGAATTGCTCAGTGATGCGACTGTACCTCGAATACTGTGTGCAATTCTGGTCACGAGGATGGTGACGAAAATGATAAAGGGGATGGGTCGGCTTCCCTATGTGGAAAGACTAAAGCAGCTGGGTCTCCTCAGCTTGGAGAAGAAACGGCTGAGGGGAGATATGAAAGAAGTCTATAAAATAATGAATGGAACGGGTAGACGTGAATCACGTGTTTACTCTTTCCAAAAATACTAGGAGTAGAGAAAACACAATGAAGCTACAAAGTAGTAATTTAAGACAAATCGGAGAAAATATTTATTAAACCATTATTAAGATGGACTTGGGAAAATCCCCTGCTTATTTATAGGATAAGCAGCTTAAAATGTATTGTACTGTATTGGGATCTTGCCAGGTATTTGTGACCTGGATTGGCCACTGTTGGAAATAGGATACTGGGCTTGGTGGACCTTTGGTCTGTCTGAGTATGCAACACTAATGTTCTTACAGAACATAAAAATTGATCCAAAGATAAAATCATTGTACAGGAAGCCAGTATCAGCAAAAAAAAAAAAAAAAAAGCAACATAGCCTTTAGTAAGAGCAAGGACAGCACCTCTACCAACAGTTCCTGCCTATTTTTTTGTTTTAATGTTACTGAATCAGGGCCTGATGCTCAAAATCTACTGGGCCAGCAACGTGCTTGTTTGACCAGTTCCAGCCAGTTTAGCGAGAACGTTATTCAGTGGGAGACGCACAAAGAGGCTCTGTGGGCTTTTTCCCTTATGGGACAGCAGAAAACGGGAATCCTGTGCTAAAATGTTTTAATGAGCTGTTTGGCATTCAAATGTGCATTCCGTGTGATGCACAGAAGCAGCCCGTACCTCAAAAAATAAAGTAATGAAGTTGACCTGTTGGCACAGAACAGAAACACTGAAGAGAGTAGAGACAACTTTGCTACGCACCATGACTTTCATACACACAGTTTGTATATGTGGATGAAAGACATGGGTAGCACCTGCTGTCTCAGAATGCGCAGAGCAGTTGGCTGTTCTGAGCATGTGCAGCTTAGTGACTGGCCAAGCTGCTTGCTCCTTTCAGGGAGCTCATTTTCATGCAATTTGTTTTTCTTTTCTTGTCTTTTTTTTTTTTTTTTTGTGCATCGCTCGCTATTTCCACCTGGGTAATATTTACCGAGGTGGAAATAGAGATTGGTGCTTTATGGTCCCTTAGTGTATAATGCTGCACTTTTTGCACCAGATTTTATGTTCTTTTTCACACTATGTGCGCAATACTTTTTACTGAGGACAAGCAAGCTGCTTGTTCTCAAGATTGGGTGACGTCCACGGCAGCCCCAGGAACGGAAAAACTTCCCTAGCAACAAAAGGTTTGCTAGAGCCTTCGGGCGCGATCATCTTTCCGCCCATCGTGCGAGAGCCCCGATCAGTTCTTTCTTTTTCTGCGGTAGAGGGTGGCTGCTTGTCGGTCTCCCTCCACAGCCCAGTTAAAGAGCCTTCGGTTTTTCATGTTTTTTTCGCAATTTTTTTCTCTTCCTTTTTTTGTTTCTTTGTAGTATATCCAGTTTAAAAAAAAGACCCTTATTTCCTAGTTTTGGTCCTTAAGTTTTCTTTCGTTCTCGCCGCGAGTATGCGCTTATTTTTGTGCCTTTTTTCTTGGCATAATCGAGAATGTTGATTTTGCCGCTATTTTTCCGTCCATGTCATCGAGGACTCCCAGCGGCTTCAAGAATTGTACTCGGTGCAACCGGACGATCTCAGGTACCGACCCCCACATGTGGTGTCTTCAGTGCCTTGGGCCCGACAATCGCCCAGTACGCATGTAAGTTGTGTCTTAGCTTGAAAAAGTGGACACAGGCGTCGAGACAAGCTCTCGGGACCGACTTTTTGGAGCTTCGTCCAGTTCCTCCTCGTCGTCGTCGTAGATATCAGCACCGGGGATGGCATTGACATCGGGAGCGCAGGTAATGGCTGTCTGGCGACCATCACAAGCTGGGAGCAGTGAGCCTTCGAGTTGGTCTCCACCTGTCTCGAAGACTCCTGTTGGACAGGCCCACCGGGACTGACCACTCTCGGACCTGACCCCGAGGAGGCGTGTGGATTCCACATTCTTCTCGGTACCGAGAAGTATCGATGACGTGCATCGAGCGAAGGCTAAGATGCATCGCCATTGGTCTCCTGCAAGACACGGAACCGGGAGCTCCGGGACGTCGAAGGATTCGGCACCATGAAGCGCGACGCCAGGAGGACCGCTCACCCTCCATACAAGAGGTGTCGCGTAAGTCTCCTGACAGCCCGGTACCCCCGCCTCCTCAACCTCCATGGGTTTTGAAACTGACTCCTGCACCGACCCCGCAGCCTTTCTCAACAGCGACTCTAGACGAGCGCATCCGAGCCATTCTTCCGGGTCTTCTGGAATGGCTGCTTCATCAGTCTGCTCCGGTACCGGGGGGTGCTTGCGCCCTCCGTGCCATCGATGGAAGCGGCAGCTGGCTCTCTGCCTGTGGGTGAGATCTCCGACACCGGTGCCCTCCTGCAGCCATCGGCCTCGGCTGCCACCCAGGTCGACTCCCCATCGACATCGCTGGATGGAGCTTTATCGCCGCCGGCATGGAGTCAACTTCTCGACATCGCCATCGAGGACGTGGCTCCTCAGCGTCGAGACGGCCCGGTTTCGGACTGCAGTCAGGGAACTCTTGTCCGACACCGAAGAGGATGCCTTGCGGGGGTGAAGAGGAGGATCCCAGATATTTCTCTTCTGAGGAGTCTTGGTGGTCTTTCCTCTGACCCTATGCTTTCACCAGAAAGAAAGCTTTCTCCCCTGGAGAGTCTTTCTTTCTTTTCATTTGTCCGGGAAATGTCTGTGGCTATTCCCTTCTCTGTAGTATCTGAGGATGAGCCCAGGACTGAGATGCTTGAGGTCCTTGACTATCCTTTTGCCATCTAAGGAGTCATCCACTGTCCTTTTGCATAATGTCCTTAAAGAGACATTGCTCAGGAACTGGATGAAACCGTTAAGCAATCCCACCATCCCTTAAAAAGCTGAGTCCCAATATCGGATTCATGGAGAACCTGAGTTGATGAAGTCACAATTACCTCACGACTCTATGGTTGTGGATTCCGCTCTCAAGACAGCCAAGAGTTCTAGAGATTTCGCCTCGGCGCCCCCGGTGAGTGAATCTAGAACTCCGGACTCTTTTGGGAGAAAGGCCTACCAGTTCTCTATGCTCGTGGCCAAAACTCAGTCCTACCAGCTCTACATGGGCATTCACTTGAGGAACACGGTGAAGCAATTGGCGGACTTGGTTGATAAGTTCCTTCCAGATCAGGCCAGGCGTTTTCATGAGGTGGTCGGGCAGCAGAAGGCGTGTCGTAAATTCCTGTCCAAGGGTGCTACGATTCTTTTGATGTTGCATCCAGAACCGCTTCCCAGGGTATAGTGATGCGCAGACTCCCAGCAGCGGAATTGCGGATGTCCCTTGCCGGGGGGGGGGGGGGGGGTTATAATTTTTGGCGACAAAGTTGAGCAGGTGGTCGATCAGATCACGCAGCGGGAAACCGCTATGGACAATCTCTCCCGCCTGGGCACCTTCTGCATCTACTTCATCTGGTAGTTGTTTTTCCGGGGAAGGAGGAGTGCTCCCTATGGCATATAATAGGCGTAGGTACAATCCTCCTTCTCGACAGCCTTCTCAGGCTCAGCCCCAGCGCGCTTGTTCACATCAACAGCATGCCCCAAAGCAGGCCCCTGTGGCTCCCCAACAAAAGCAAGGGACGGGCTTTTGACTGGCTCCAGTTGAGCTAGCCGCCATAAAAGTGTCCGTGCCGGACGATCTGACTGTCTGAGGGAGGCTGAAATTTTTTTCGCCAAAGGTGGCCTCTCATAACCTCCGAACGGTGGGGTCTTCAAATACTCCGGCTAGGATACTCCCTTAATTTGATCTCCACACCTCCAATTGCCCACTGGGAGCTCAGTCCTTCAGCTTCCAGCACAGGCAGGTACTTGCAGAGGAATTCTCTGCCCTTCTCAGCGTCAGTGCAGTCGAGCCCGTTCCACCAGGGCAAGAAGGGCTGGGATTCTATTGCAGGTACTTCCTTGAACAAAAGAAAACGGGGGATGCGTCCTATCCTAGACCTAAGGGCCCTGAACAAATTTCTGGTCCAAGAGAAGTTCAGGATGGTTTCCCTGGGCACCCTTCTTCCCATGATTCAGGAGAACGGTTGGCCTATGCTTTCTGGACTTAAAGGATGCTTATACTCGCGTCCCTATACTTCCAACTCACAGGAAGTATCTTCGATTCCGTCTGGGAACACAGCACTTCCAGTATTGGTACTGCCCTTTAGGTCTGGCATCTGGCAGTAGTTGCAGCGTCGCTACACAGGCTGGGAGTGCAGGTTTTCCCTTTTCTCGACGATTGGCTGGTGAAACACCTCAGAGGCAGGGGCTTTATAGTCTGTGCAGATGACTATACAACTGCTGGAGCTACTCGGGTTTGTTTTAAATTACCCAAAGTCCCATCTTCTTCCAGTTCAAAAACTAGAATTTATAGGAGCTCTGCTGGACTCACGGACGTCTCATGCCTATTTCCCAAGGCGAGAGCAGACAATCTTCTGTCTCTAGTTTCCATGTCCAGAGCGTCTCAGCAGTTCACAGCTCGGCAGATGTTGAGACTTCTAGGCCACATGGCCTCCACAGTTCATGCGACACCCATGGCCGCTTCATATGAGATCAGCTCAATGGACCCTACCTTCCCAGTGGTATCAAGCTACAGGGGATCTAGAGGGTACAATCTACCTCTCCACCGATTTCACAATTCATAGTAACATAGTAACATAGTAGATGACGGCAAAAAAAAGACCTGCATGGTCCATCCAGTCTGCCCAAGACAAACTCATATGTGTATACCTTACCTTGAATTTGTACCTGTCCTTTTCAGGGCACAGACCATATAAGTCTGCCCAGCAGTATTTCCCGCCTCCCAACCACCAGTCCCGCCTCCCATCACCGGCTCTGGTACAGACCGTATAACGTCTGCCCTCCCCTATCCTCGCCTCCCAACCACCACGCCCCTCTTCCCCCAACTGCTTCCGCCACCCAATTTCAGCTAAGCTTCTGAGGTCCATTCCTTCTGCACAGGATTCCTCTATGCATATCCCACGCATGTTGAACTCCGTTACCGTTTTCATCTCCACCACCTCCCGTGGAGGGGCATTCCAAGCGTCCCCACCACCCTCTCCGTGGAAAAAATACTTCCTGACATCTTTCCTGAGTCTGCCCCCCTTCAATCTCATTTCATGTCCTCCTCGTTCTACCGCCTTCCCATCTCCGGAAAAGATTCGTTTGCGGATTAATACCTTTCAAATATTTGAACGTCTGTATCATATCACCCCTGTCCTCCTTCCTCCAGGGTGTATATGTTCAGGTCAGCAAGCCTCTCTTCATACGTCTTGGAACGTAAATCCCATACCATCCTCGTAGCTTTTCTTTGCACCGCTTCCATTTTTTTTTTACATCCTTCGCAAGGTACGGCCTCCAAAACTGAACACAATACTCCAGGTGGGGCCTCACCAACGTCTTATACAGGGGCATTAAAACCTCCTTTCTTCTGCTGGTCACTCCTCTCTTTATACAGTCTAGCAATCTTCTAGCTACTGCCACCGCCTTGTCGCACTGTTTCGTCTCCTTCAGGTCCTCAGATACTATATCACCCCAAGATCCCTCTCCCTGTCCGTGCCTATCAGACTCTCCCCGCCTAACACATACGTCTCCCTTGGATTTCTACTCCCTAAGTGCATCACTTTGCATTTCTTCGCATGGAATTTTAATTGCCAAACGTTAGACCATTCTTCTAGCTTCTTCAGATCTTTTTTCATGTTTTCCACACCCTCCGGTGTGTCCACTCTGTTGAAAATCTTGGTGTCATCCGCAAAAAGGCAAACTTTACCTTGTAACCCTTTGGCAATGTCACTCACAAATATATTGAACAGAATCGGCCCCAGCACCGATCCTGAGGCACTCCACTACTCACCTTTCCTTCCTCCGAGCGAACTCCATTCACCACCACCTCTGGCGTCTGTCCGTCAACCAGTTCCTAATCCAGTTCACCACTTTGGGTCCTCTCTTCAGGCCGTCTAGTTTATTTAAGAGCCTCCTGTGGGGAACCGTGTCGAAAGCCTTGCTGAAATCTAAGTAGATGACGTCCATAGCACGTCCTTGATTTAATTCTCCCGTCACCCAGTCAAAGAAGTCAATGAGATTCGTTGGCACGATTTCCCTTTGGTGAAACCATGTTGTCTCGGATCTTGCAACTTATTGGCTTCCAGGAAATTCACTATCCTTTCCTTCAGCATGGCTTCCATTACTTTTCCAATAACCGAAGTGAGGCTTACTGGCCTGTAGTTTCCAGCTTCTTCCCTATCCCCACTTTTGTGAAGAGGGGACCACCTCCGCCGTTCTCCAATCCCTCGGAACCTCTCCCGTCTCCAAGGATTTATAAACAAGTCTTTAAGAGGACCCGCCAGAACCTCTCTGAGCTCCCTCAGTATTCTGGGGTAGATCCCGTCCGGCCCCATGGCTTTGTCCACCTTTAGCTTTCCAAGTTGTTGATACACACACTCTTCCGTGAACGGCGCTCTATCCACCTCATTTCAGGTGTACTTTTGCCAGTCCCTCTCGGTCCTTCCCCAGGGTTTCTTCAGTGAAAACAGAACAAAAGTATCTATTTAGCAAATTGGCTTTTTCTTCATCATTTTCTACACAGTGTTTCGTTGTATCTTTTAGTCTCACAATTCCCTTTATAGTCTTTCTCCTTTCACTAATATACCTGAAGTTTTTGTCTCCTCTCCTTACATTTCTAGCCATTTGTTCTTCCGCTTGCGCCTTCGCCAGACATACCTCTCTCTTGGCTTCTTTCAGTTTCATCCGGTATTCCTCCCCGTGTTCCTCCTCTTGAGATTTTCTATATTTCTTGAACGCTAACTCTTTAATCTTTATTTTTCTCAGCCACTTGCTTTGAGAACCATATCGGTTCCCTTCAATGGTGGACAATTTGATCCAATTTGACCTTGGGACGTCCTTTTCAAATTCCTCAGCCTCAAAAAAAATGCTGACAACGGATGCATCTCTCCTGGGGTGGGAAGCTATGTCAATGGGCTTCACACTCAAGGACTTTGGTCCCTCCAGGAAACAGGTCTTCAGATCAATCTCCTGGAGTTGCGAGCGATCTGGAACGCTCTAAAGGCTTTCAGAGATCGGCTATCCAGTCATATCATCCAAATTCAGACAGACAATCAGGTTGCGATGTATTACATCATCAAGCAGGGGGGCACATGATCTCGCCCCCTGTGTCGGGAAGCTGTCCTGATGTGGCTTTGGGCTTGCCGTCATGGCATGTTTCTCCAAGCCACGTATCTGGCAGGCGTAAACAACAATCTGGCCGACAGGTTGAGCAGGATTATGCAACCTCTCGAGTGGTCGCTCAACTGGGCGTAGTACGCAAGATCTTCCGAGCTTGGGGCACCCCCTCGGTGGATCTTTTGCCACTTAGATCAATTGCAAGGTCCCTCGGTTCTGTTCCAGACTTCAGGCCTATGACAGACTAGCGTCGGATGCCTTTCCGGGGGAAACTCTTATTTGGAGAGAACTTGGAGAAGATAGTTAAAGATCTTGGAAACATCCCAGCCCCAAGTCTTCAGCCAGGGGCTCCTTGGTTTCGAGAAGCCAATTGATACCATCCTGGTCGGGCCTTGAGTTCTTCCCAGCATTCCCGTTTTCAGCAGAGGACTTCCTTTTGTTTGGACAAATGGTCTGCAGGCTCCGGTCAGAGGCAAGGGACCCAGGGGACGTCAGTCACAATGATAGGGCGCAGGTCCACTCTTTCCATTCCCTGTATAGGGGGTTGATTGTCCCTTTTCCTCGAAGAGTGGACCAAGGTATCATCAGATTAATGGGTTCTAGAGTTGATCAGAGACAGGTACAGGTTAGAATTTGCAGTTCTCGTTGGAGATGCCTTTTTAGAATCCCGCTGCGCCACTAGGTTAGTAGAAGAAGTTTGAACAGGATGCGAAAACGGATAGGGAGCCAGTGAAGCGACCTGAGGAGAAGGGGTAGTATGAGTAAAGCGACTCTGGCAGAAGACGAGACGAGCAGCAACGTTTTGAACTGACTGGAGAGGGGAGAGGTGACTAAGTGGGAGGCCAGCAAGAGGCAGATTGCAGTAGTCTAAACGAGAGGTGACAAGGGTGTGGATGAGGGTTCTGGTAGAGTGCTCGGAAAGAAAGGGGCGGATTTTACGGATGTTGTAAAGAAAGAAACGACAGGTCTTGGCGATCTGCTGGATATGAGTAGAGAAGGTGAGAGAAGAATCAAAGATGACCCCAAGGTTACGAGCTGAAGAGACAGGGAGAATGAGAGAGCCATCAACAGAAATAGAAAACGGGGGGAGCGGGGAGGTTGGTTTGGGGGGAAAAAATGAGAAGCTCGGTTTTGGTCATGTTTAATTTCAGGTGGCTTTGAGACATCCAGACAGCAATGTCAGACAAGCATGCTGAAACTTTGGTTTGGATGCAAGGTGAGATATCAGGGGTAGAAAGGTAGATTTGGGAGTCATCAGCATAGAGATGGTAGAAAAAGCCATGGGATGAGTTTAATGAACCAAGGGAAGAAGTGTAGATAAAAAGAGGAGGGGACCAAGAACAGAACCCTGAGGTATGCCGACAGGCAGAGGGATAGAAGTAGAAGAGGATCCACCAGAGTGAACACTGAAGGTGCGGAGGGAGAGGTAGGAAGAGAATCAGGAAAGGACAGAGCCCTGGAATCCAAGTGAGGACAGGGTATCGAGGAGTATGCTGTGATCGACAGTGTCAAAAGCGGCGGAAAGATGAAGAAGAATGAGGATGAAATAGAGACCTCTGGATTTAGCCAGTAATAGGCAATAATAGCGCAGTTTCGGTTGAGTGGAGAGGGCGAAAACCAGATTGTAGTGGGTCAAGAATAGCATGTGAGGAGAGAAAATCAAGGCAGCGGTAGTGAACAGCACGCTCAAGTAATTTGGAGAGAAAAGGGAGGATGGAGATGGGTCGGTAATTAGAGGGACAAATAGGGTCGAGTGAAGGCTTCTTAAGGAGAGGTGTGACCACAAGCATGTTTAAAGGCAGCAGGGACAGTCGCAGTGGAAAGTGAGAGGTTGAGAATGTGGCAGATAAAGGAATAAGAGCAGGAGAGATGGCATTAAGAAGGTGGGTGGGAATGGGATCAGAGGAACAAGTGGTACATTTTGAGGAAGAAAGAAGAAGTGTAGTTTCCTCAATAGTAACTTCAGGAAAGGAAGAAAAGGATTGAGGGGAAGGAGTGAAAGGGGAACGGACTAATGGGGAGGGAGAGGTGGTGAGGTAGAGAATTCAAGGTTTATCTTTTGAACCTTGTCATGAAAGAATTCAGCAAGGGTCTGAGGAGATAATGAAGGGGGATTTGGGGGAGGGGCACCTTGAGGAGAGAATTCAATGTGGTGAAGAGAAGTCGAGGGTTAGAGCCAAGAGAGTTAGTCAGTTGGATATAATAATCCTGTTTGGTGCGTAAAAGAGCACATTGGAAGGAGGTCAGCATGAAGTGTAAGAAATCAGCAAGGGCCTGAGATTTCCGCCAGAGGTGTTCGGCGGAGCGGGTACAGGAACGTAGGTAGCGGATATTAGAAGTCAGCCAAGGTTGGGGTTTTGTACGCCTTATAGGGCGGGTCATCAACGGTGCAAGAGTGTCTAAGGCAGAGGATAGAATATTGTTGAAAGAAGAAACAGCCTCGTTGACAGACGTGGATGGTGCCACAGTAGAGAGGAGGTTGAAACATGGGAGGATAGAGATGAAGGGTCAATATCATGAAGATTCCTAGATAGATGAGAGAGGACTGGACTGGGAGGGAGGAGATTTAAGTGTGAAAGTTATAAGATGGTGATCAGAGAGGGGAAGATCAGAGGCAAGGAAACTAGAGGGTGAACAGTTGGAGAAGATAAGATCAAGATAGTGACCATTTTGATGAGTGGGGGAGGTGGAGCATAGTTGGAGATTAAAGAGGATGTTAAAGCGAGTAACTTGGAAATATAAGAGTTGGAAGGATCATTAGCAGGAATATTAAAGTCACCAAGGATGAGAGAGGGGGAGGAATATGACACAAAAACAGTCAACTGGCGCAGGCTGCATGGCTGCGGAACCGCTCCAAAACAGACCAAAAAATCACAACCCGAGACTGCTAAAATGTGCCTACAGCCAACTGAAGAAAACTGCCCAGTCCTACAGTAAAACCACGGTTTTGGCAACTCTGGAGCTGAGCTTCCCCCACAGCTTTTGCAGCTTAGCCCAACTTTCCTGTGACTAGAAACCTTCTCATTGGCTTGATTTCTACCACAGCCTCTGCACTGGGTTGGTTTTTTGGTTGGTGGGGATTGGAGAGCAGAAGTGGGCTAAATTCTGAAAAATATCCGCACACTTAGCCATCCTTCTGACTCTGAGATAGATAATTTACAAATTTTTAGAATCCTGAAAAAATCCAGATAGTTGGCAATCTTATGAGTACATCTGACAGAGCTCCCCACCCAAAACTTATTGAGATTCAGTATATCCACTGAAGGCCCTGTGAGGCAGGATTACTCCTTTGCACCAATCGTACTGTTTGGTCTTTTGCTGACAAAGGAAGGAACCAACTGGATCAAAGGTAAAATAGCATGTTGGGGTAGTGCTGGGGGATTCTGTGAATACCTTGAAGACCCTGACTGCATGCCACTGACAAATATCCATATTATAAACTTTTTAACAAGAAAATAGCCAGGTACCCATAATAGCAAAGAAAAATACTTGTAAGTTTCAGCAGCCAGCAGTGGATCCAAAATCTCTGTTATAGATTAAATTTCACAACCAGGGTCCACTCAGTCTTGGCTAGCATAAATTCAGACTATGGGCCTCTTTACCAAACCTCGCTAGCAATTCCCAGCACAGCAATGCCGAAAAAGCCCATTCACTTGAATGGGCTTCATCAGCATTGCCGTGCGAGAATCGCTAGTGCGGTTTGGTAAAGAAATTCTAAGTGTTGTTTTAATCCTGACAAGGGCCACTTGTTTTGTCAAATCTGGTTGCCTCATGGGGATATACTGTACAAAAAAAAAAAAATTAGAAGCAGAAAAGTATAAGAAAACTATAAATAACATAGTAAAGCCATCAAAGTTCAAATACAGTATGTTGCTGTAGTGAAGGCAATCAAAAGTGGTGGTATGATGTTTTGATGATGTTCCTGAGATGAATACATCAATTAGAGTTGGGTAAGTTTCCATCCTTAGAAGTTGGTTAGATAAAAATAGGACATTTAAAAAAAGTCTAGCCATTCCGCCTCAGTATTCAAACTGTCAGGCTCTTCAGTATGTCATTGATATGTCCACTGCTGTTCATATTGATAGAGTGTAATGTTCATACCCTGCTTACTAATATGAGCAGCAGTGGATATATCAACGACATACTGTGGACCGCCTGATGATTTGAATACTGAGATTGAATGGCAAGCCCCCCCCCCCCCCCCCCCCACACACACACTTTTAAAGTGCTTTATTTTTATCCAGCCATCTTTTATGGAAGAAGAGAGCTTAGCGCACTCATGCTGAACTTCTAAGTACAATGTGGCAGAGTTATGAGGCATTAGAATAAGAAACTGGAGACCAGCAACAGAATTCTAGTTAAGCAGGTTTCCCTGACACAGGGACAAGTGAAGTATTTGCCATGGCTATCTGATAGACAGCTGATGAATGGGGACATAGTCAATCATTTTACAAGACATTTGTGAGAGGTGTGGTAAAAAATATAAAGGAAGATATAGCTGGAACTAACTTTAGATTTTTATTGAAGTTTCAAAGTACCACAATCATCACACTGAATCCATATTTGTCTGTTGAACCTGTAAGTGGTGCCAAAAGTCACTTCTCAGAAGATTACATTTCTTATCCGGAGTCTCTTATCCCCAGTCATAATACGTACAAATCTACATATACCCAAGCACTCCCATCTTGCATACACCGCCTTCCCTTGCCTGGTGCAAAAAAGGGCTCTTACTGGATAGGGGCCAATTTAGAATTACAAAAGAAGGGGTAAATCAGGAACCAATAGAACAAAGAATGAGATGTGCCATTTAAAAAAGCATACTACTAGTGCTCAGTATAATTATTACTTAAGGAATTATTTCCTATTTGTTTAAAGTGATGCATAATATGTTTGTTACAGAGGCGGATGCCCCAAACCTTCCGTGACCCTGCTACTGCTCCCCTGAGAAAACTTTCTGTTGACTTGATCAAAACCTACAAGCATATTAATGAGGTAAGAAACATTAGTCTACATATGTAGTTTGTGGCATTATCTGTATAAATGTTGGCATTGAAAATCCATTTTTAACTTCTAACGGATAGTTATATATAAATTGCTGCTGAACATATAACCTTTTGTCTACGTATATGTTTGGCCATTTTTTGAAGTGTGTTTATCAGCATGGCCACTTTTTTCATAGGTGCTTTTGAATACTTGTTTGTCAGCCAACAAAAAACTGGCTTTGGTACTGTAATAATGGACGGCAAATTTATTTAATAGAGAAAGCATAGAATATATTGGGAATACAGCTAGTGGGAAAGTACAACCATGAATCTGACATCTATTTTGCTTGTCAGGCCTGTCCACCCCATTGGCTACACCAGAGTGTGGGCTGTTGTTTGGATTGTAGCCTTCCTCGCTTTAAGAAAACCAAACCCAAGCCCTCTAGCCATAACAGACCTTGTGTTTGCTGCACTAGGGCAGCAGGGTTGCTAAGAGGAGCCTTGAGGCAGCATCTCTGGAGTCACTGTGTTTGTGTAGCCTGCTGAGCCAGTTTGGTTGCAGGCTTCCCTTGGGGAGGTCCTGCTGTCAGCAGGAAGTCTGGCTATGCGTCTCTGGTGAGAGCATTTCTTTCTGCCATTGGGGGACGCGTGGTATTGGTGGCGGAGGCCACCATAGGAGGCTCATGTTATGAGCAAATATTGGTGACAGTGGGGGCATGTGTTGGGTGCATGGAGGCACCGGCAGGCACCAGGGACTTCTCCCGAGTGAATCCCGCTCTGAGGTGTCGGGCACGCGTGCCATTTTCTTTTGGAACCTTTCAATGCGGCTCCCGCTTTCCAGCTGTTGGCTGCTTTGGTACCTTTGCAGTCAGCTGGACTGTAGGGTATCTCCCTGGGGGGGGGGGGGGGGGGGGCTGCTTCTGCTATGGGGACTCCTTCTGGCTTTGTACTGACCTTATTCCTTTTTAGTTCACCCTTGGAGATTTCTGGCTTGTTCCATGTCTGTCTCCACTGATGGACACTGCCCTGAAGAGGGAATGTTTGCTCTCCAGCTCAGCAGTAGGGTCCATTGCTCCCCTGTCTTCCTATATTCAGAGGGAGTCATTTCAGGGCAGTCCCTTTCTGCACAGGCAGCAGGAATCGCCTGATCTGTAAAGCCATGTTTGCCTAAGTGGGAGAGTTAGAATATATTGCACTAAATGAAAAAATAGATATAATAGGCATCTCTGAGACCTGATGGAAGGAGGATAACCAGTGGGACACTGTCATACCGGGGTACAAATTATATCGTAGTGATAGGGTGGATCGAATTGGTAGAGGGGTGGCATTGTATATTAAGGAGAGCCTTGAATCAAATAGATTGAAATTTCTGCAGGAAACAAAACACTTATTGGAATCACTGTGGATTGAAATTACGGCTATGTCATGCAAGGTTCCGCTTTAGGAGTTACGGACTGAGAAAGGGATCTGGGAGTCATCGTGGATAGAACGTTGAAATCTTCCGCTCAATGTGCTGCGGCGGCTAAGAAGGCGAACAGAATGTTGAGTATTATTAGAAAAGGGATGGAAAACAAGCATGAGGATGTTATAATGCCGTTATATCGCTCCATGGTGCGACCGCACCTGGAGTATTGTGTTCAGTTCTGGTCGCCTCATCTCAAAAAAGATATAAAGGAATTGGAGAAGGTGCAGAGAAGGGTGACGAAAATGATAAAAGGGATGGGACGACTACCTTATGAGGAGAGGTTAAGACGGCTAGGACTCTTTAGCCTGGAGAAAAGGCGGCTGAGGGGTGATATGATAGAGGTCTACAAAATAATGAGTGGGGTAGAGCGGACAGATGTGAAGCGTTTGTTTACGCTTTCTAACAATAATAGAACTAGGGAACACAAGATGAAATTAGAATGTGATAGGTTTAAAACAAATTGGAGAAAGTTTTTCTTTACTCAGCGTGTGGTTAGACTCTGGAACTCATTGCCGGAGAAGGTAGTGACGGCAGCTGGCCTTGCTGAGTTTAAAGGGGGTCTGGACAGATACCTGAAGGAAAAGTCCATTGATCGTTATTAAATTCTGGGTTTTTGCCAGGTTCTTGGGGCCTGGATTGGCCGCTGTCGGAGACAGAGTGCTGGGCTTGATGGACCTTTGGTCTTTTCCCAGCGTGGCAGTGCTTATGTACTTATGTACTTTCTATCTCAGTTGATAACACCCTCATCCTCCCCGTCTCATCTGCCCGCAACCTCGGAGTCATCTTCGACTCCTCCCTCTCCTTCTCTGCGCATATCCAGCAGATAGCCAAGACCTGTCGCTTCTTCCTCTTTAACATCAGCAAAATTCGCCCTCTCCTCTCTGAACACACCACCAGAACTCTCGTCCACGCTCTCATTACCTCTCGCCTTGACTACTGCAACTTACTTCTCACCGGCCTCCCACTTAGCCATCTATCTCCCCTTCAATCTGTTCAGAACTCTGCCGCACGTCTAATATTCCGCCAGAACCGTTATACTCATATCACCCCCCTCCTCAGGTCACTGCACTGGCTTCTAATCAGACACCGCATTCAGTTCAACCTCCTCCTTCTTACCTACAAATGCACTTAGTCTGCTGCCCCTCACTACCTCTCTACCCTCATCTCCCCTTACGTTCCCGCCCGAAACCTCCGCTCACAAGACAAATCCCTCCTCTCAGTGCCCGCTCATTCTGCCTCGCCTCACCCTATGCTTGAAACAACCTTCCTGAGCCCTTATGCCAAGCCCCCTCCCTACCCATATTCAAGTCTTTGCTGAAAGCCCACCTCTTCAGTGCTGCTTTCGGCACCTAACTCTTACCTTTCAGGAAATCCAGACTGGCCAATTTGACGGTCCCTATTGGACTGACTGTTCATTTGTCCTTTAGATTGTAAGCTCTTTGAGCAGGGATTGTCTTTCTATGTTAAATTGTACAGCGCTACGTAACCCTAGCAGCGCTTTAGAAATGTCAAGTAGTAGTAGTACTTATGTACTTATGTAAATTCCATGTATAAAGGGGAAAAGGATAGTGATAGGAGTGTACTACTGTCCGCCTGGCCAGGATGAGCAGACGGATGCAGAAATGTTAAAGGAAATTAGGGGCGCAAACAAACTGGGCAACACAATAATAATGGGTGATTTCAATTACCCCGATATTGACTGGGTAAATGTAACATCGGGGCAGGCTAGGGAGGAAAAATTCCTTGATGAAATCAAGGACTGCTTTATGGTGCAGCTGGTACAGGAGCTGACGAGAGAAGGAAAAATTCTAGACCTAGTCCTTAGTGGAGCACATGATCTGGTGTATGAGGTAATGGTGCTGGGGCCGCTTGATAACAGTGATCATAATTTGATCGGATTTGATATTAGCTTTGAAGTATACATAGGAAATCAAATACGTTAGCGTTTAACTTTAAAAAGGAGACTATGATAAAATGAGAAGAATGGTGAAAAAAAAACCTTAGAGGAGCGGCTATGAGGGTCAAAAATTTATATCAGGCATTGGATGCTGTTCAAAAACACCGTCCTGGAAGCCCAGGCCAAATATATTCCACGTATAAAAAAAGGAGGACAGAAGACCAAGCGACAGCCGGTATGGTTAAAAAGTGAGGTGAAGGAAGCTATTAGAGCTAAAAGAAAATCCTTCAGAAAATGGAAGAAGGAACTAACTGAAAATAATAAGCAGCAGCATAAGGAATGAGTCAAATGCAAAGCTCTGATAAGGAAGGCTAAGAGGGACTTTGAAAAAAAGATTGCGTTGGAGGCAAAAACACATAGTAAAAATTTTTTTTAGGTATATTAAAAGCAGGAAGCCGGCAAAAGAATCGGTTGGACCGCTAGATGGCTGAGGAGTAAAAGGGGCGATCAGAGAAGACAAAGCCGTAGCGAAGAGATTAAATGAATTCTTTGCTTTGGTCTTCACCAAGGAAGATTTGGGAGGGATACCGGTGCCAGAAATGGTTTTTGAAGCTGACCAGTTGGAGAAACTTAATGAATTCTCTGTAAACCTGGAGGATGTAATGGGCAGTTCTACAAACTGAAGTGTAGCAAATCTCCTGGACCAGATGGAATCCCATGGTACTGATAGAACTGAAAATGAACTTGCGGAGCTATTAGCAATATGTAATTTATCCTTAAAATCGAGTGTGGTACCAGAAGATTGGAGGGTGGCCATTGTAATGCCGATTTTTAAAAAAGGTTCCAGAGGAAATCCAGGAAATTATAGACCGGTGAGTCTGACGTTGGTGCCGGGCAAAATGGTAGAGTCTATTATAAAGAACAAAATTACAGAGCATATTCAAAAGCATGGATTTAGTGAAGGGAAATCTTGCCTTACCGATCTACAACATTTCTTTGGTGAACAAACGTGGATAATGGTGGTCCGGTTGATATTGTGTATCTGGATTTTCAGAAGGCGTTTGATAGATAAAGTACCTCTTAAAGACTCCAAAGGAAATTGGAGAGTCATGGGATAGGAGGTAGTGTTCTATTGTGTATTAAAAACTGGTTAAAAGATATAAAACAGAGAGTAGGATTAAATGGTCAGTATTCTCAATGGAAAAGGGTAGTTAGTGGGGTTCCCCAGGGGTCTATGCCGGGACCGCTGCTTTTCTACATATTTATAAGTGACCTAGAGATGGGAGTAACTAGTGAGGTAATTAAATTTGCTGCACAAAGTTATTCAAAGTCGTTAATCGCGGGAGGATTGTGAAAAATTACAAAAGTACCTTACGAGACTGGGAGACTGGGCATCTAAATGGCTGATGACGTTTTAATGTGAGCAAGTGCAAAGTGATGCATGTGGGAAAGAGGAACCCGAATTATATAGCTATGTCATGCAAGGTTCCACATTAGGAGTCACAGACTAAGAAAGGAATCTAGGTGTTGTCATTGATGACACGTTGAAACCTTCTGCTGCTCAGTGTGCTGCTGCGCCTAAGAAAGCAAATAGAATGTTAGGTATTATTAGGAAAGGAATGGAAAACAAAAATGAGGATGTTATAATGCCTTAGTATCACTCCATGGTGCGACTGCACCTCGAATATTGTGTTCAATTCTGGTCGCAGCATCTCAAGAAGATATAGTGAAATTAAAAAAGGTACAGAGAAGGGCGACGAAAATGATAAAGGGGATGGGACGACTTCCCT
This sequence comes from Microcaecilia unicolor, assembly GCF_901765095.1. Taxonomy (NCBI): domain Eukaryota; kingdom Metazoa; phylum Chordata; class Amphibia; order Gymnophiona; family Siphonopidae; genus Microcaecilia; species Microcaecilia unicolor. Next base: position 348,230,563 of record NC_044034.1, read on the forward strand.
ATGAGGAAAGGCTAAAGTGGCTAGGGCTCTTCAGCTTGGAGAAAAGGTGGCTGAGAGGAGATATGATAGAGGTTTATAAAATAATGAGTGGAGTTGAACGGGTAGATGTGAAGCATCTGTTTATGCTTTCCAAAAATACTAGGACTAAGGGGCATGCAATGAAGCAACAATGTGGTAAATTTAAAACAAATCGGAGAAAATATTTCTTCACTCAACATGTAATTAAACTCTGAAATTTGTTGCCAGGGAATGTGGTAAAGGCGGTTAGCTTAGCGGAGTTTAAAAACAGTTTAGACGGCTTCCTAAAGGAAAAGTCCATAGACCATTATTGAATGGACGTAGGGAAAATCCACAATTTCTGGGATAAGCAGCATAAAATGTTTTGTATTTTGGGGGGAATCTTGCCAGGTATTTGTGACCTAGATTGGCCACTGTTGGAAACAGGATGCTGGGCTTTATGGACCTTTGGTCTTTCCCAGTTTGGCAATACTTATGTACTTAAGTGGTACCAATAGTCCTCGCTATCTGTGGCTAGTAGTTCCTGTGTTGGTTAAAGGCAGTTCCTGGTGTGGTAAACAGTGAACAGCATCAGAGCGCCTTTGAAAATGCCTATTTAGTATTTTAATTTACAGACTTTTCAATACCCTCAGTTTTTTTTTTCCTCTGAGGACAGTTGCATAAACACCCAGAAAATTTCCCTCACTTCCTTTGTGGAACTCTATTTATATTGGCAGTATAGGTATTGCCTACAGGCACATTACCCTAAGTGCGCCTGATCTCTGAAGCTCAGCTGGGTTGGGCCTGGTTTCTACTTCGATGGGATTCTGCCTGGGAATAAGGACAGACGAACGAAGCAGCTTCTAATGGTGCGGAGAACAGGAGCTGCCTTCGTCGAATGCTGACTACCTGGCCCAGGTCACAGCCGCCGCCGAAAGAACAACCACAGTCGTGGAAACTGACCAAAACTCCCCTCGTCTGGAGCTGCGTTGCCCCACGACATCACCCAGCCGACGGAAACCACCAATCGATAGGAAGACGGCAAAGGCTTCCTACCCTACCCTGGAGTTGCACCGCTCCCCACGACATCACCTGATTAAACGAATCCGCCAGCTGATCGAATGCCCGCATAAGACGGTGAGTGGAAGTGAAAAAAATGAAACAGCGCTGCAAACCCAGAGATGGCAGAAGAGTGAGGGGAGACGAGATTAAAAAGGCAGATGAACATCGGCGCCACACCGCTGACGCGAGAGCTCAACTGAACATTTATATCAATTTGCAGTGAAACAAGATAATTATAAACGATTTTCCACAAAGAAACTTTTATCAGATAGTTCCAGTTACTTCAGCTGAAGCAGCCTGTTCCAGTCCATCTGCATTGCTTGCTCCAGCGTATTCCAGTCCGCCTGTTCCAGTCCATCTGCTCCACCTTGTTCCAGTCTGTCCATTCCAGCGTGTTCCAGTCCGCCTATTCCAGCCCAGCTGCTCCACCTTGTTCCAGTCCACCTGTTCCAGCTTGCTCCAACTTGTTCCAGTCCTACTCCAGTTTGTTCCAGTCTTGCTACTCCGCTTCCTTCTGCCCCAACTTGTTCCAGTCCGTCTGCTCCAGCTTGCTCCAGCCCATCTGCATTGCTTGTCCCAGCGTGTTCCAGTCCGCCTGTTCCAGTTCATCTGCTCCATCTTGTTCCAGTCCACCTGTTCCAGTCCATCTGCTCCACCTTGTTCCAGTCCGTCCGTTCCAGCTCGTTCCAGTCCATCTGCATGGCTTCTTCCAGCATGTTCCAGTCCGCCTGCTCTAGCTTGTTCCCGTTAGTCCGTTCCTGCTTGCTCTAGTCCGTCTGTTCCAGCCGCTCCAGTCCGTCTGTTCCATCTTGTTCCAGTCACATCGCATAATCCCTGCCTGTTTTTGCCTTCCTGCCTGCCTGACTACTAGCCCATCAACCAACCTGCCTGCCTGTTAACTCTTCAACCAACCTGCCTGCGTGCTAGCTTGTCAGCCCATTGACTTACCTGCTCAGCCCTGCCTGATTTTGCCATCAACCAAGCAGCCTGCCTGCCTGTTAACTCTTCAACCAACCTGTCTGCCTGCCTGCCAGCTTGTCAGCCCATTGACTTACCTGCTCAGCCCTGCCTGATTTTGCCCTCCTGCCTGCCTGACTAGTAGCCCATCAATCAACCTGCCTGCCTGCCGGTTACCCCATCAACCAACCTGCCTGCTAGCTTGTCAGCCCATTGACTTACCTGCTCGCTAGCCCATCAACTTCTTCCTAGCCCATCTACCAACCTTCCTGCTTATCAGCCCATTGATTTATCTGCTCGCCAGCCCATCAACTTGCCTACACCTCAGCCCATCGTCATGCGTGCTTACCTGCCTGCATTCAAGCAGCACATCTACCTACCTTCCTCCCCAGCCTGCCTGCTGCCTACCGTTCCAATTCTAAGCCTCCAATCCAAACTTCCCGCTCTGTCTATTTCCTTAACACCTCAATCACTACATTTACACCTGTAACACCTCAGTCACTACTTAAGGCCCCTGTACACATTTTCTTCCTTGCCCTGTCCCCTTCCTAATCTTTTTCCCCTCCCCCCACCTCTGTCTACCGCTGAAACTCACTGCCCACCCATGTCCTCTCCAGTCCTGCTCACTACTGCAATACCCTATTCACCCCGCCCCTCACCACCTCACCATCTCTCTTGTCCCCCTCCTCCTTCCTAGCTCTCAACCTTCAACACTTCCTTCCTGCCATTATCCCATCCCCATTCCTCCTAAGTGCATCCCATCTTCGTCGCCTTCGTCGCTCTACCTCCCCCACCCTCCTCCGCACTCCCTTGCTCCTCCTCCCACGGGAGACATCAGTCTGCTGCCCCTCACTACCTCTCTACCCCTCATCTCCCCTTTCGTTCCCGCCCCAAACCTCCGCTCACAGGACAAATCCCTCCTCTCAGTACCCTTCTCCACCACCGCCAACTCCAGGCTACGCCCATTCTGCCTCGCCTCACTCTATGCTTGGAATAAACTTCCTGAGCCCTTACGCCAAGCCCCCTCCCTGCCCATCTTCAAATCCTTGCTCAAAGCCCACCTCTTCAATGTTACTTTCGGCACCTAACCTTATCCCTTCAGGAAATCTAGACTGCCCCAATTTGACTACCCCTACTTGACTGACTGTACATTTGTCCTTTAGATTGTAAGCTCTTTGAGCAGGGACTGTCCTTCTATGTTAATTGTACAGCGCTGCGTAACCCTAGTAGCGCTTTAGAAATGTTTAGTAGTAGTAGAATACCAGGTGCTGTAGGTTTTCTTTTTTTTTTGTTTGTTTTTCTGCTTTTTTACAAGGGAGTTCCTAGGCTTTGTGCTGTTGGCTCCACATTTCTGTGGGAAATGTTTCATAGTTTTGTTTTCTGGGGCTAGTGCTCTGGTCTCCATGGTAACCATGGAACCTCAGTGCTGTCATGGGGGCATTATTTCCAGGTGTATTAGTTGTTGTTTTTTGGTTTTTGTTTTTTTTTCCTGGAAGGTGTCTGGCTTTCAACCTGAAGGTCGCAGGTTTAAGGATGGTTTGTTCATCATGTTAGAAGTTGTGATTCTTGGCTCCTTTTCATATGGGGCATATTTTACTTCACTCTCCCATATTGCTTGCCTTGACAAACAGTTGATTGCATAGCTGGGACCGCTAACACTACGCTACAGTGGCCAAGGTTATGGTTTCCCACAGTAGCTTTGCTCTTCTAATTTTGCATTCTGACACTGATCAAACTTTTGCATACCAGCTCCAGCTTCCACTGTATAAGTGACACCTGTAACTTGTTGTAGTGTCTCTTGGCTTTTGTTGTACTTTTGCACTTTCTTTGTATTAGGCAGCTATATTGTAAAGCTACTTCAATTTAGCATTCTTCACTGCATTTCTCTATGAAGTGTTTCTGTTCTTTCCTCTTTGGCCCCCTGTTCTATGGTTTATCTGATTGGCTGTTCTGGGCCCTCATAATCAGTTCCAAGACTTTCCTTTTCGTCATGGCTATGGCTCTATGCAACTTGTCCTAGGTTTGGGAGTGTTACAGCATTCTTCACAAGGATGGCATCAGAGGGCACACCCTGCTCTTGATGAGTACGTAGTCAATCTTATTCTTCCTGGGTCTTCTTGCTGTTGGAATCCTTGGGCTGGGTGGTCACCCTTCGGATGATCCACCTTGTCCCGTCCCAGACAGCTCTGGTACGATTTTTTTCTTGCCTGACAACTGAAAAATGTAGCTACAGACTGAGGTACGCAGTATGCTCTGGTTGCTGAGTCCTTCCGACCTGGTTGTATGTTCATGTCTTGGGCTGACTGATGGCCACTTTGGAGGTAGTGCTGTGGGCTGTGCTCACATGCGACATCTACAGCTCTTGCTTCTTGGCAGGTGGTCTCCTGTGTCCCAGGAGTGTCAGTTGCATCTTCAATGGCTGTTCTCTGCATGGCTGTGCATGACCTGGTGACTCCGCAATTCCTCCCTGCAGAAGAGATGCTTTGGCAGTGTATGGTGGTGGTTACGGATGCAAGACTCTCGGGCTGGAGAGCCCTTTGCCTCTTTCTTCCCCCTCTGGGGTGGTTGATGGCATGCGAGACAGTGTGGACCTGCTTTTGGTGCTGTTCGTCTTCTAGCCCTTCGGGACATATTGCGGTCCAGGCGGTGTTTCTGCTTTTGGAGAACACAACGGCAATGGCGTCTTCTTCAACAGGGTGGGAATCAGAATCGGGCCTCTGGGGTGTGTCGCTCCATTAAGTGGACAGAGGATCTCATGTTCCGTTTCTCTGCGGCCCACTAAGCCGGCTTTTCCTATGGTGAGCTCTCTCTTTCTGCCGTTTTTGCCTGTTCTCGTGGAATGTTTATTCTGCACCAGTGCTTCTCCAGTTTGGCCTCAGATAGAGAGCTCCAGAGGTAGATCTGATGGCGTCCCGGCTGGACACCGAGATGCCTTCTTTCTTCTGTTGTTAGTGTGCGATTCAGCAGGTCTGGTTGTTCAGCTGCTTCTTTAGCTGGAGGTTGTAATTCGATAGTGTTTCCTCCATGGCCTCTCTTTGGCCAAGTTCTTTTTGGATCACTTGCCACCAGGGTCAAGTCATTCTGGTAACTCTGGATTGGCCACAACACCCTTGGTATGTGGATCTGGTGCGGCCCCTGGTGGCGCCTCCGTTTCAGATTCTGCATGACTCTGAGCTGTTCCTTCAGGGTCCGTTACAGAGTGGAGGATCCCTCTCGCTTTGGTCTTACAGCCTGGTTTTTTGAGAGGTCGACTGAGGAATAGAGTTCTTCATACACAGTGATTTGCTGCTCTATTTTGAGCTTGTATGTGGTCCACTTTGACTGCGTATTCTTAGGTGTAGAGGATTTTTTGAGGCATAGCTGGGGCGCACGCTTTGTCTCCATTGCGGGCGCCTGTTTCTCAGCGATTGGTTTCTTTCTGCAGGAGTGGTTGCAGAAGGGCCTTGCCTCTGATTTGCTTTGGGTGCAGGTGGCAGTAGCCTGCTTCTGGCAGTGTGTTTTCTCTGACTTCGCACTCGGATGTGATGCATTTCTTACGGAGTGCTTTGCTCCTCTGCTGCTGTAACTTTGTTCGCCCTGAAACCTCGTTCTTGTTCTCCTAGCCTAGCTTTGGGCTTCTTGTCTACTGAGCATTGCTTCGGACTCCTTTCGATCCTTTGCAGAAGGCCTCACTTAGGAGCTTACTAGAAAGCTTATTCTTGGTTGCCAATTCTTTGACACGCAGTGTGTCTCAATTTTTTAGCGCTGCCGTGCCTAGCTGCTTTTCTGCAATTTACTGAGTCTGGAGTGACCTTGCATATGGTTTCCTTCTTTTCTTACCAGCCTCTTTTTCATCTTTCGGAAGGGGGATTTTTCACAGGGAGTACACAGTGCTTTGTCTGCTGGATGCTTAGAGGGCTCTCCAGCATTTGCAGATGCCGCATGCTTTTCAGAATTCGGATCTTCTATTTGCAGCCTCTGATCTGACTCTTTCTTGTTGGATTGCAGATACTTTGTTTCCGTTGATTTTTGGAAGGTTGCATCCCGCCTGTGGCATTGCAGGCTCGTTCCACGAGGTTGCTGTATACCTCTTGGGCAGAACCGGTGTGCTTTCACTCTTCGGATGCTGTCTTTGCAGCACTGGTTCTGTCTCGGGGAATGGCGACTTTCCACCCTAGTTAGGGATTGCTTTGGTACATCCCACCAGTACCTGGAGTCATCTGCTGCATACGCTAATGAAGGTAAAATTATGCCTTACTTGCTGATAAGTTTCTTTCCTTTAGTGGCAGCAGATGAATCCAGGATTCCGCCCTCTGTCAACTGCAATTGTTTTGCCTTTCTATTCTTGTTCTGGTCTTTAGTTTAAAAAGTAAAAAAGAGAGATAACAGAAACCACTGAAGAGGAATCTATTGCAGTCGTGGTTTTTCTAAGTTGGACTGACGAGTTTCTGTTGTGTGTTTGTTGAGGAAGGCTTCCTGGTTTCTTATCTGATTCTGCTTGGTGATCAGACATATACTGAAGTGAAGGAGGAACTGATCGTCTGGTGTCACTGCCTTCAGCTTTGTAATCTCTATCTCCACCTGCTGGTAGATGGACAACCCAGCAGTTCCTGTATTCATCTGCTGCTACTAAAGGAAAGAAAATTATCAGCCGGTAAGGTGTAATTTTACCATACAGTATACTCTGTTCCTGTTTAAATGGGAGCAGCACAGTGAATTAGGATGGGAGGCTAGCAGAGTCCCACTGCTCAGAGGCACTGGAAGCCTCCATGGGTACCCTAATGTTTCTCTTTAACACTGTACTTCATGCTGCTATAGCCAGGCTAGTAAAGGAGCACTGCAGGAAGGATCTTTGAGGGGAGGGATAGGATTGCTGGTTGGAGGTTCTGGTAGTGACAGGGGAAGAGAGATGGAAATGTTGAACTGGAAGGGGAGAGGGGAGTAGAGATGCTGGACTGGGGAAAGCAAGGCCGGTCTTAGCAATTGCGGGGCCCTGTGCAGACCAGTTTGGTGCCCCCCCCCCCCTAGTCCCATCTAGCCCCACCCCTTGTTGACAAGGTATGTTTTAAACATTTTCTTTTATTTCAAATAAAGACAAATCAAGCAAAACTTGTATAGAAAAACTAATTCAAACATGTAAAATGCTATAATAGGAAACCTTTGGGTTTAAAAAGCAAAATCATGTGCACATAAGGACTGGATAAATCAATTAAAATGAATCCCCTTAATATGTGATACTTGGTAGCAATAATGAAACAGTGATTGAATATTCAGATAGCAAGCAGCCAGAGCCAACATATTTATTTTCCACTTAACATAATTAACTTTCTCCGAGGACAAGCAGGCTGCTTGTTCTCACGAATGGGTGACGTCCACGGCAGCCCCTCCGATCAGAGATCTTCACTAGCAACAGCGTTTGCTAGCCCTTGCGTGCACATGCGCGACCGTCTTCCCAAATACGAGTGAGCTCGTCAGTCTTCTTTTTTTCTGCGGCTCAGGATGGCTGTTTTTCGGTCGGTCTGCGCCCCAAGGAGACCCCTTGCGTCTTTTTGCCGCTTTCTTCCGTTCGGAAGTGTCCGGAATCTTCTTTTCCATCGCATGTCTCTTAGTTTTAAAAAAAATTCCCTTATTTAGAGTTTTTTCCCGTAAGTTTTCTTTCGTTGTTGGGCATGGCCATTTTCGCCGCCCGTACGGGTTTTTTCTAACTTTTTTTGTGCCATTAGCCATCATCGCGAATTTTGACTTCGTTGGCGTGATTTTTACGCCCATGTCCTCGAAGCCTGTCAGCGACTTCAAAAAGTGCACCCAGTACAGCTGGACTATCTCCCTTACTGATAGGCACGTTTCGTGCCTTCAGTGTCTGGGGGCCGGGCATCGCCCCCAGGCCTGTACTCTCTGTCTTCTCTTGAAGAAGCGGACTCAGGCGATGAGATTGGCCCAGTGGAACCTTTTGTTCAGGGCCTCGTCCAGTGCATCGACGTCTTCGGTACAGAGGTTATCGTCCGGTGCGTCGATGTCTGCGTTACCCAGCTCTTCTGCCAGTGATCCAGCGTCTGCGATACCGAGGTCATCGGTGGTATCGATGTCGTCGGAGGGTGCTTCGTCTTCCGGAGTGCAGGTGAGGGATATCCATTCCCCTGCTAGTAGCGGTGAGCCCTCGAGTAGGTCTCCGCCTTCCTCGAGGGCTCCTGCAGTACAGACCCCCCGGGATCGACCTCTTTCGAACCCGGCCCACAGGAGACGTTTGGATTCGACGTCCTCCTCTTCGGTACCGGGAGGTACCAGTGACGTGCTTCGTGCGAAGGCAAAGAAGCATCGTCATCGGTCGCCTTCCAGACGCGGTACCGAGAGCTCTGGGTCCGCCGGTGCCACCGGCACCCAAGCGTCGACATCTGGAGGACCGCTCACCCTCCATACAGGAGGTGTCGATGCGTTCCCCTGTGGACAGCCCTGTACCGCCTCCGCGTCCTGGACAGATTCGTAGCTCGTCGCCGGTACCGGACTTCTTGCCTCTCTCCACAGCCGCTCTGAACGAGAGCCTCAGGGCCGTCCTTCCAGGGATCCTGGAAGAGCTGTTGCGCCCTTCTCCGGTGCCGGGGGTGCTTGCGTCGCCGGTACCGACGACTGAGGCGACAGCTGGGCCCTCTTCCGTGGTGAGGTCTCCCGTACCGGTACTGCTTGCGGTACCGGCATCGGCTGCCTCCCAGGCGGACTCCCCGATGACATCGATGGAGGGAGCTCCATCGCCGCCGGTATGGGAGTCTTCCTCTCGACACACCCACCTTGGTCATGTTCCTACGGAGTCGAGGCAGGCACGGCTTCGGACAGAAGTTCATGAACTGGAGTCCAACACCAATGGTGAGGCCTCGTGGGAGGCAGAGGAAGACATCAGATATTTCTCAGATGAGGAGTCTGACGGTCTTCCTTCTGATCCTACTCCCTCCCCTGAAAGACAGCTTTCTCCTCCCGAGAGTCTGTCTTTCGCGGCCTTTGTCCGGGAAATGTCTACGGCCGTTCCCTTCCCTGTGGTTACAGAGGATGAGCCAAGGGCTGAATGTTTGAGCTTTTGGACTACCCTTCTCCACCTAAGGAATCGTCCACTGTACCCATGCATCATGTCCTCAAGAAGACATTGCTGGCGAACTGGGCGAAGCCGCCAACTAATCCCCACATTCCCAAGAAGATCGAATCCCAGTATCGGATCCATGGGGACCCAGAGTTGATGCGGACTCAGTTGCCTCACGACTCTGGTGTGGTGGGTCTGGCCCTTAAGAAGGTCAAGAGTTCTAGAGAGTATGCTTCGGCACCCCAGGGCAAAGACTCTAGAACCTTGGTTTCTTTTGGGAGGAAGGCCTACCATTCTTTAATGCTCATTTCCAAACTCCAGTCCTACCAGCTCTACACGAGCATTCATGTGCGGAACAATGTGCGGCAGTTGGCGGACTTGGTGGACAAGCTCCCTTCTGAGCAAGCCAAGCCTTTTCAGCATGTGGTCATGCAGCTGAAGGCATGTCGTAAATTCCTGGCCAGGGGTGTTTACAATACTTTTGATGTTGCGTCCAGGGCCACTGCTCAAGGTGTGGTGATGCGCAGACTCATATGGCTGCGCGCCTCAGATCTGGAGAATAGGCTCCAGCAGCGGATAGCGGACTCTCCTTGCCGGGGGGGGGGGGGGGGGGGGGGGGATAACATTTTTGGAGAAAAGGTTGAACAGGTGGTAGAACAGCTCCACCAGCGGGACACCGCTTTCTACAAATTCTCCCACCGGACGCCTTCAGCATCTACCTCTACTGGTAGACATTTTTATGGGGGAAGGAGGCCTGTTCTCTATTCTTCTAATAAGCGTAGGTACCATCCTCCCTCTCTCCAGCCTGCTGCCCAGGCCAAACCCCAGTGCGCTCGTTCTCGTCAACAGCGTGCGCCTCAACAGGCCCTGTAGCTCTCCAGCAAAAGCAGGCGATGGACTTTTGACTGGCTCCAGCAGAGCATAGCCGCAATCAAAGTGTCCGTGCCGGACGATCTACCGGTCGGGGGGAGATTAAAATTTTTTAACCATAGGTGGCCTCTCATAACCTCTGATCAGTGGGTTCTTCAAATATTTCGGCTAGGATTGAGAATTTCAATAAAAGACTAAATTTACGTTTGTTAAATTTCCCTAATCTCCCTGGGATTACTCCCTATGATATGTTCAAAAGATATGTGAACGAAGTTTTACAAATTCCTTTGGAAGCTATTCCGCCAGTAAACAAATTATATTATATTCCTGTTCCTAAGGGAGAGAAAGGGAAAAAAACAAGAGCTTCAAGAAGTCAATCTGGACTTAAATAATATTTCAGCAATACTGGAACAGACATTGGATGAAAATACTGAAAGATCCACTTTAATTGTGTCATTCATTTTTGAACAGGATTTGAATAATATAATGAAACGTTATTTTAAGAATTTGAAAACCTGTTTTGGGGGAATTAAGGTTCAGATTTTCCCTGATGTAGCGAAATCTACCCAACAAAGAAGGAAAGCTTTCCTTGCGTTAAAATTTCTGCTTTCTCCTGCATATTGAAAAAGCATGAGAGCAGGAATAGGGAAATCTGTGAGAGGACAGGATAAGAGCAGAGGTTCTTTTCTGTGTGTTGTGAGGAGCTGAAGAAAGGGAAATGGAGTTCACAGGCAGTGAGGAGAGGGTCACAGGAGTATCTGCAGGGTGTGTAACAAGAGAGTGAAGGACGTGCTCATATTAAAAGAGCAGAGAGTGGAGAGAAGAAAGCAGAGAGCAGTAGCAAAAGAGAGAGGGCTTTGGTGTAGACCTCTCTATGGCAGTAGTGGAGCCAACTTACAGCTGAAGCCTAAAAGGTAGTTACTGAAAAAGCTTGACTAACACTCATGCAGTTAGGATGTAATTCTCCAATGCCAGAAAAACATGGAGATAATAGAGGAAATTCACATGTAGTTACTTGAAGCTAGTGGTGTGAAGGGCCACTGAAGCTTCCAATTTTGACACAGTTTCTTTTTCTTTTCAGTCCCTTATACTAAAGCTTAGTGTGTGCTAACGTAATTAGTGTGAACTAAATGCTAAGCAGCATTTAGTGTGCGATAATTCTATTTGCACACGCTAAGCTTTACTTCAAGGGCCCCTAAGTCAGCTAAAGTTAAAAGTCACTGGAACACTGCTTTCTGTGATAACCCATATATGTTTTTGCTCCCTTTCTCACTTTCTTTTAAAATTTGATAGCAAGACTCAGGGGGGTAGCCAGGCAATCAATTTTGGGCAGGACTGAGTCCAAGGTGGGTGGGAAAAGAATTCCTCTCCCCCCCCCCCCCCCCCCCCCCCCAGCTCTGTTATTCGCCCCTTCCTGCCCGGCTCTTTAACCCAAAATATTATCTACTTGAGCTGGTGGGGATTCCCAAACCCTGCCAGCTGGAAAATTTCCTCCTCGGGCAGCATGTACTATTTCAAACAGCAACCAGCAGCACTTGCTTTGAGTTGACGCTGCCGGGAGGCCATACACACACGCTCAGTGCTTGCATATGCGCAATTACTGAGCCTGTGCAGATGTCATGTCCCCTACCTCAACGCAAGCGGCGTCCTCAGGCTGCGTGATGTCCCGTCGACACACACTTGACTGGCACTGCCTGAGCCATGTGTGTGTAGTCCTCTCTGGGTTTGTTCAGAGAGTGATGGTTGCAGGCTCTTTAATTGCTTTGCTTCCATGCACCTGTTTCTGCTCTCTCTGCCTGGCTTCCAGGCTCCTTGATTGCTTTGCTTCTATCCACCTGGGTCTGCTCTTCCTCTGCCTGGCTTCCCTTGCTTCTCTCCTATTGGTCTTCCGGTTCCTCCTTCCCCTGCTCTTGTCCTATGACTGTGCCTCTTCTCCCTGCTGATGTCAGACGCCAGCACTTTGTCAGCTGAGCTCTCCCTGGACTCCATGCTTCGGCTTGTACTTTGGTAGGTATTTCTAACTCTGTAGTCTGCTTCTTATCTACTGGTCCCTCGTTTTTTACTTTCGCCTGTACCTGGATTACTCTCTTGCCTGCAGCCTGCCTACTGACCTTTGCCTGTACCTGGATTACTCTCTTGCCTGCAGCCTGCCTACTGACCTTTGCCTGTACCTGGATTACTCTCTTGCCTGCTGCCTGCCTACTGACTTGCCTGTACCTGGATTACTCTCTTGCCTGCCTACTGACTACTGCTTGTACCTGGATTACTCTCTTGACCTGCTGTCTGTCTGGCTGATACATTCATCACCCCGCTTCCAGCTCCATCCCGTAAGTCCTGCAGGCCGCCCGCACCTAGGGGCTCAACCTGTGGGGAGCGGTGGTCAGCGCAGGTAAAACCCGGGGTTGTCTGGCTACCAAGCAGAACCTGGTCCGAGTACTGGGCTCAGCAGTGCTCTACTTGGTACAAGAACTCACAAGTCTGACAGCAGAGGGGCCGGTGTCAGTGTCAGCTCGAGGCAAGTGCTGTTTGGAAGGATGCTGGCTGGCTGAGAAGAAGGAAATCTTCAACCAGCCATAGGAAGAGTGCCACAATTTTGGGTGAGCCTGAGTCCAAATTGGGTGGGTCCAGGCCCACCTATTGCTACATCACTGGTAAGATTAGTAGGCTTTCAGTACTTCGTTAGTTCTTCTTTTCAATACATATGTCTTCTGTATATACACTACCTGCTTGCAGAGGTTGGTATGCTTTGGGTTTGAAAAGGATGGGAAAAATGACCTACATTCTTAGTAGTTAGAGTATACTACATTAAATTGAATCATTGGTATGAGTTCAAAATAAATGTCTTCAAGAAAAATATTCTGAAAGGGACCCCAGAATCGGGAAGTCTGTTTCAAAAGATCTGGAAGCAGCAGTGATTGAGTCCCCTTACTTTGGAGCCTCGGGAACTTTAGGGTTTGTTTGAAAGAATCAATAAGAAACACAAAAAAGAGCAGTAGCAAAATGTAAAGGTTACTTCAAACAAATCATCCAACTTATGTGCAAATCTCACTTTTTAAAACCAATAATTTCATTTTTTTTTGTACCATAAATTCCAAGTTCTAATACATTAATAATACATTTTAAAAAATTTTATTGGAAGAACATCAGAAGTATGTGTTCAATTGAGGCTATAGAGCTTCTTATGGGACATCCCTACACAAGACCACAATTTTCTTTTCTACCACATATATACGCACTTGATCGTAAAACCACGTGTTAACAAGTACGCAAGTACACAATGCATTTTTCCATATCATCATTCTGATCAATCCATAGACTGGTGGGTTGTGTCCATCTACCAGCAGGTGGAGATAGCAATCCTTTTGCCTCCCTATATGTGGTCATGTGCTGCCGGAAACTCCTCAGTATGTTCTCTATCTCAGCAGGTGGTGGTCACACACAGCAACAGCTCTGGCTAGGTCTCCAAGCCTAATTTTTAGGTTTTGTTGAGTACCTGGGGTTGAGGGCTCTTCTAGAGCAAGTGCGATCCTGGTGGTGCCAGGTCCCTCCTTTTCTCCCCCCTCCCGCTGACTCCATTAAAAAAAAAAAAAAAAAAGATTTTTTTTGGACGTCTTTAAGGGCGTTTATTTCAACGTTTATTGCAGCTACTCACTGGGACACCAGTTTGTTACAGCTCGGAGCTAGAAGCAGGTAATTTTACCTTTTTATAGCGGGCAGGGGGTTCCCCGTTCAGTCTCCACGTGGCTTATGGCGTCGGAGGGCGAGGGCGCGAGGATTCCCTCCCCGGACCACGTGGGTGCGTCTAGCGGGGATGCGGGGATTTCAAAACCTGAATCGCCTTTGTTAAGCATCAGTTTGGAGGCCGGTCAGTGTCCCGGTTCTTCCTCCAGTGCGGTGGTTTTTCCCGCCGTAAGCGCCCATCCCCCGCTGCTCGCCCACTCCAGGTTGGTTGGCCACTCTGCTCGGACGGCTTCTTCTTGGGCCGCCCTCGAGCTGGGAGACGTTAATACTATGGTCGCCCTTGATTCAGGCGACGGAAAGAAAGCTGCCAAAGTTAAGCGCCGTTCTTCCCGTGCGGCTCCTTCTCGGAGTTTTGAGCCGGACGCCATTTTGGATGTGCAGCACGTTTCTCCCCCGCTCTTGCGAGCGCCGGTTGAGGGTGCGGCTAGGGCCGTGGCCCAAGCTGCAGAAGTGCACTGTTCGGGGGAATTCTCCCCTGAGTTCATTTTGCTGCAGCATCAGGCTTTTCTTATGCAAAACGCTGCCCCTGCCCCCCTGTCTGATAAAGGGGTTGAGGCCTCCGGAAGCAAACGCCCTCGGGTGGATTTCCAGGCCCTAGAGGACTCTGTCTTTTCTGATGTAGATGAGGGCAGCGTATCTGAGTTCTCCCAACGGTCCTTTGAGGATTCCTTGGAGGAGACGGATTCTCGCTCGGATGGAGCGGATGACCCCTCTGCAGCGCGGATCTTTCGCTCAGAGGATTTGCCCAACCTGTTAGTGCAGGCCATGAGCATTTTGAAGATTTCCTCTCCGGAGGACGTCTCTCCCTCAGCCTCTGTTGGCTCTGCCATTATGCTGGGGACGAAGCGCCCGCCTAGAACCTTCCACGTGCATGAGGCCATGCGCACCTTGATTTTGGCTCAATGGGATGTCCCAGAAGCGAGCCTCAAATTGGCTAGGGCTATGTCCCGCCTCTATCCTCTGCCTGAAGGTGAACGGGAGGCCTTTCTTTGGCCTACCGTGGATTCTTTAATCACTGCGGTGACTAAGAAAACGGCATTGCCGGTGGAAGGTGGCACGGCCCTAAAGGACGCCCAAGACAGAAGATTGGAGGCGGCCTTAAGGTCGTCCTTCGAGGCGGCTGCTTTAAGTTTGCAGGCCTCAGTTTGCGGCTCCTATGTGGCCAGGGCGTGCCTGACGATTGTGCAGCGGGCTTCCCCCTCGGATCCTTCCTTGAGGACTGATTGGCCGGCCCTAGAATCGGGCTTGGCTTATTTGGCAGACTTACTGTATGATGTCTTGAGAGCCTCAGCTAAAGGTATGGCTCAGACAGTCTTTGCGCGGCGGTGGCTTTGGCTGAAGCATTGGTCTGCGGACCACGCCTCTAAGTCTCGCCTGGCTAAGTTGTCTTTTAAAGGCAAGCTGCTTTTTGGGGTCGAGCTGGACAAAATTGTGACCGATCTCGGCACGTCTAAGGGCAAGAGGTTACCAGAGGTCAGGGCACGGGCCAATGGTGCTCGCCCCGGTAACTCCAAAGGACGGTTTCAGGAAGCCCGTCGGTATCGCCCGGGCAAGTTGGGCTCCTCTGCCTTCTCTTCCTTCAAGAGGAACTTCTTCCCCAAGCAGCATTCCTTTCGCAGAGACCGCCGTCCCGGAGGTGCTTCCTCCGGTCCTCACCCAGGGTCTCGTACTCAATGATGGGGCCCTGGTCCATGGCCCAGTGCAGATTGGAGGACGCCTGTCCTCGTTTCTGGGCGAGTGGACCAGGGTAACTTCAGACGCTTGGGTGCTGGAAGTCATCAGAGACGGCTACAAGCTAGGGTTCTGCCGACCCTTAAGAGACGGGTTTGTACTCTCTCCCTGCAAGTCTCCGGTCAAAGCTGTGGCAGTGCAGTAAACTTTTGACAATCTGATCCGCCTGGGTGTGGTCGTTCCGGTGCCAGAAGATCAGCTTGGCAAGGGACGTTACTCCATTTACTTTGTGGTACCAAAGAAAGGAGGTTCTGTACGGCCTATCCTCGACCTCAAAGGGGTCAATCGGGCCTTGAAAGTTCGGTACTTCCGAGTGGAGACTCTCCGCTCTGTTATAGCGGCAGTGAAGGCAGGGGAGTTCCTGGCATCCTTGGACATCAAGGAAGCTTACCTGCAAATTCCCATCTGGCCTCCTCATCAACGCTTTCTGCGTTTTGCAGTCCTGGGCCGACACTTCCAGTTCAGAGTCCTCCTGTTCGGGTTGGCTACTGCTCTGCGGACCTTCTCCAAAGTAATGGTTGTCATCGCGGCCTTCCTACGAAAGGAAGGAGTACAAGTCCATCCTTATCTGGACGACTGGTTGATCCGAGCCCCCTCTTATGCAGAGTGCGGCAGAGCTGTAGACCGGGTGATTGCTCTTCTGAGCTCCCTGGGGTGGATCATCAACTGGGAGAAAAGCCAGCTGCGCCCGACTCAGTCCCTGGAATATCTGAGAGTTTGTTTCGACACCCAGGTGGGCAGAGTGTTCCTGCCGAACAATCGGATTGTCAAGCTTCAGGCTCAGGTGGACCAGTTCCTAGTAGCCTCTCCTCTTCGGGCTTGGGACTATGTGCAGCCTGTTGGGCTCTATGACGGCCACGATGGAAGTAGGGCTCTGGGCCAGGGCTCATATGAGACCACTACAACTCTCTCTGCTGCAGCGCTGGACTCCAGTGTCGGAGGATTACGCTGTGCGCCTTCCCTTGGACCTAGCAGTGCGCAAGGCGCTGAGCTGGTGGCTGAGGACAGACAAGTCCGCAGGGAAGCCTCTTTTGACCCCGGAGTGGGTTGTCGTCACGACGGACGCCTCTTTGACGGGCTGGGGAGCCCATTGCTTGGGAAGGACAGCGCAGGGGCTCTGGTCTCCTGCAGAGGCAAATTGGTCTATCAACCTCCTGGAACTCAGAGCCATTCGGTTGGCGCTTTTGGAGTTCCTCCCGGTACTGGCGTTGAAGCTAGTACGGGTCCTGTCGGACAGTGCCACGGCTGTGGCCTATGTCAATCGCCAGGGAGGTACAAAGAGCGCTCCTCTAGCCAAGGAGGCCATGAATCTATGCCAGTGGGCGGAAGCGAACCTGAAACAGCTGTCGGCGGCCCACATTGCCGAAGTCATGAATGTCAAGGCGGACTTTCTCAGTCGCCATACCTTGGATCCCGGAGAGTGGCAGCTATCGGCTCAGGCGTTCTTGGACATCACGAAGCGCTGGGGCCAGCCGAGCCTAGACCTGATGGCGTCATCGGCCAATTGCAAAGTGCCGCGCTTTTTCAGCAGAGGACGGGACCCTCGATCTCTGGGAGTAGATGCTCTTCTCCAACAGTGGCCGACACAGGAGCTTCTCTATGTGTTCCCGCCCTGGCCCATGTTGGGAAGGGTACTAGACCGGGTGGCAAAGCATCCGGGCCGGGTAATCCTGGTGGTTCCGGACTGGCCCAGACGTCCCTGGTATGCGGACTTGATCAGGCTCTCAGTGGACGGACCTCTGCGACTGCCAGCGGAGCAGGGCCTGTTGCATCAGGGTCTCGTGGTGATGGAGGATCCCTCCCCCTTTGGTCTTACGGCCTGGCTATTGAGCGGCAGCGTCTGAGGAAGAAAGGCTTCTCAGACAAGGTCATCGCCACTATGCTGAGAGCGAGGAAGCGCTCTACTTCTACTGCTTACGCCAGGGTTTGGCGTACCTTTGCATCGTGGTGTGAGGCAGGCTCCCTTTCTCCCTTCACTGCTCCAATTTCTTCAGTGTTGGCGTTCCTGCAAGAAGGTCTGGAGAAAGGCCTGTCGCTCAGTTCCCTTAAAGTCCAGGTAGCGGCTCTTGCTTGCTTCAGGGGTCTCCTGAAGGGAGCTTCCCTGGCTTCGCAGCCAGATGTGGTGCGCTTTCTCAAGGGAGTTAATCACCTGCGCCCTCCTCTGCACTCAGTGGTACCTGTATGGAATCTCAATCTAGTGCTAAGAGCCTTGCAGAAGCCGCCTTTTGAACCCTTGTCGAGGGCATCTCTGAAAGACCTGACGTTGAAAACAGTCTTTTTGGTGGCTATCACTTCAGCCAGAAGAGTTTCCGAGCTCCAGGCGCTATCATGTCGAGAGCCCTTTCTGCAGTTCACTGAGGCAGGAGTGTCTATTCGCACAGTGCCTTCCTTCCTGCCCAAGATTGTTTCTCGCTTCCATGTGAATCAGCAGCTCTGTCTCCCATCCTTTCGTAGGGAGGACTACCCAGAGGAGTACTCTGCTCTCAAATATCTAGATGTGAGACGAGTCATCATCAGATACTTGGAAGTGACCAATGATTTCCGGAAGTCGGATCATCTGTTTGTCCTGTTTGCAGGTCCTCGTAAGGGTCTGCAGGCTGCTAAGCCTACAGTGGCAAGATGGGTCAAGGAAGCCATTGCAGCGGCTTATGTGGCCGCGGGGAAGGTGCCGCCTATCTGGCTGAAGGCTCACTCCACTAGAGCTCAGGCGGCCTCGATGGCGGAGGCAGGGTCCGTCTCCTTGGAAGAGATTTGCAAGGCGGCAACTTGGGCATCGGCTCATACCTTCTCCAGGCATTACCGCTTGACTGTGGCTGCTCGGGCGGAGGCCCGGTTTGGAGCTTCAGTGTTGCGGTCAGATATTTCTATGTCCCGCCCTGGGTGAGTACTGCTTCGGTACATCCCACCAGTCTATGGATTGATCAGCATGATGATATGGAAGGTAAAATTATGTATCATACCTGATAATTTTCTTTCCATTAATCATAGCTGATCAATCCATAGCCCCTCCCAGATATCTGTACTGTTTTTATTCTGGTTGCATTTCAGGTTCAAGTTTAGTCTTCAGTTCCTGTTCAGGAGGACTTCGTGTTCAGGTTTTTTCAATTGGATTCTTCAGGAGTTGAGACGATTTTGTGTTACAGTGAGCTGCTGCATTTCTCTCCCCTCAGTTTTACGGGGCTGGATTGAGACCTAAATTCTGCCGGCGCTCCCTCCCGCTTCGTGCGGCTGTAGGGCAGCTTTGTACCCCTCCCGCTTCAGCGGTGTTAGGGTCAGTCAGCTCCTCCCGCGGTTGCGGTTGCAGGATAAGCCAGATCCCCCCGCATCGGCGGGGTGGTGTCCCTCCCCCGCTCCGCGGGGATGAGCTGGACGGATTCCCCTCCCCCACTTGTGTGGGGATGAGCTGGGTTAATTCCCCTCCCCCGTTTCGGCGGTGGTGAGCTGGGCAGAGTGTCCCTTTGTGGGTGTAATTCTCTAAGTGCTGAGTCCTGCGGATGGAGCTTTGATATCGACATACTGAGGAGTTTCCGGCAGCATATGACCACATATAGGGAGGCAAAAGGATTGCTCTCTATCTCCACCTGCTGGTAGATGGACACAACCCACCAGTCTATGGATTGATCAGCTATGATTAATGGAAAGAAAATTATCAGGTATGATACATAATTTTACCTTCTACCATGTATATACGCACTTGATTGCAAAATCATGTGCATATCTAAAGTCCGGAAATGGCAATCGCCATAACAGGAAATGTAAGCCACATTGAGCCTACAAATAGGTGGGAAAATGTGGGATACAAATGCTACAAAATAAATAAATAAAATGATCCGATCGTCAAATCTCCTTTTCCTTAACATCCTTCCAAACCAGCTCAGCAGAACTGATGGGTTCAGCTCTCCTTCCAGCAGGTGGAGATTGAGAACATTGTTTCTTGAATGAGCCAATGAGATCCCTGCTCAGCCCTTGCAAGTTTCAGTATTCTTAGGCTCCAGCAGGTGAAAGACATACAGAGCCCTTCAGTTTCTGACTTTATGCCATCTTAACAGGTATATTTTCTTTCTCCGAGGACAAGCAGGCTGCTTGTTCTCACTGATGGGTGACGTCCACGGCGTGGGGGTTTTGTGTTACCTCAGGAAGGCAAACTCAGATGGCTGGGTTTCTCCTCCTTATTCCATATCCAAGCCTTCCTGAGCAGTTCTCTGTTGATTTTAATTTTGGGCTGTCCTACTGTGCCGTGGGGGACAGCCACTTTATTTGTTTAAAAAGAAAAGGCACCTTTTATTTCAACTGTCTTTTTTTTTCTTCACACAGAACAAGGGCGGCATAACTAGTTAAAAAAAAAAGGGTCCAGCGCATCGCTGTGTGCCTTTAATTTCCCTGTTCCACCCTAGCCCAGCTGTTTCCCCAGGAAGTGAGCAGGTCGAGGACCACCTGTTTGGTTTGTAATGGCGGAGAAGCTCTGCAGGTGCGCTGTTTGCCAGAGGCATTGTGTGTCCTTGGCAGGAGTTTGTAAATTTTGTACCACTTCCAAATTAAAAATCCAGGCATCTCTATCGGACTTGGGAATTTGGGGGGCCACGGCTTCATTGGGACCAGACTCTTTATCTGACGTGGGAATGTAGGCTCAGTCAGGTCCGGTTTTGACGGGAATGTCTGCCATATTGGAAAAGCAGAGTGAAGCGGGACTGTCCGGGATACGGGCTTGAAGGCAGGCTACAGCTCATGTAGAGTCTGTTGCAGTGCAGGGAGGTAACCCAGAGGGAGGATTTCCTACGGAGTTTGTCCTTTTGTTTTGTTTTTTTTATTAAAGCGGTTCATCTCCTCAGACTCCTCTGACTTCAGGTGGTTCCTGGCTCAAAAAGACCCAGAGTATCCTGGTAAGATCAGGAGTTGGATGTGGCATTGGAGCCAGCTTCCTTTGGAGTTTTAGAAGATCTGGATCTCAAGGCAGAGGGCGATGGGGGTGAGGATGATGCCTTTGCTATCTCTGAGGAGTTAACTCGGGGGAGGACCTCTCGGTAGCTAAGATTTTTCACAAGGAGGATTTGCAGGAATTAATTTCCTTAGTTTCCTCCACCATGAATTTTGAAGAGATACAGCAGACTTACAAGCCTGTGCAAGGTGGACCCTTTGGTGAAAAGGGTCTGTAAGGCTGTTAAGTCTTTCCCTGTGCATCAGGATATCAGGAACATTATGCAAGCGCAGTGCCATGTCCCATATGGATCTTTCAGGTTGGCTCGCTGCATGGTTCAGCTGTACCCAGTTCCGGAGCAGGAAAAAGATTGGCTTAAGTCTCTGGTAGTGGATGCGGTGGTGTCGGCTGTAACTAAGAAGAATACAGTGCTGGTGGATTGTGGAACGACCCTTAAAGACCTGCAAAACTATCGTTTAGAAAATCTGTTGATGCATACCTTCTATGTTTTTTGTCCTGGTGATGCAAGCGGCCATCTCTGGTGCTCTAGTGGTAAGGGTGTGCTTCCGGTGGTCAGAGCAAGTCTTAGATATGGATTTTGATGATTTTTCTTTAGTTGATCAGGAGGTGGCTAAGATCAAGATGGGCTCAGCCTTTTTGTCAGATGCCCTCTATGACTTTCTAAGAGCATCAACTAAGTATATGGCTCTAGGAGTGGCGGCTCGATGGATCCTTTGGCTTCAGGGCTGGTTGGCAGACCTGGCTTCCCAAGTCTAAGCTAAGTAAATTTCCTTTTCGGGGATCTCACTTATTTGGAGAGGAATTGGATAAGTTGGTTAGTTTAGGGGACACCAAGGTGCCTAGGCTTCTGGAGGACTGGCCAAGGGCTGTTGGCCGGGGGTATTCAGCTCCTAGAAGTAGGGGACGTGATTCCAGGCATTTTCTGCTGGGCAGAGGAACCCCCTTCCACTGGTCCAAGTATTTCCAGCGTATACAGCCCTTTAGTACATAAGTACATAAGTAGTGCCATACTGGGAAAGACCAAAGGTCCATCTAGCCCAGCATCCTGTCACCGACAGTGGCCAATCCAGGTCAAGGGCACCTGGCACGCTCCCCAAACGTAAAAACATTCCAGACAAGTTATACCTAAAAATGGGCACCGATGTCGCAATGATGGCACTTTCTTTGCTCAGGCTCAAGGTCGCCCAGCACATTGAAGGTATTTGTGTCCATCCTCCAGTTCCAGTTGGAGGTCGTTTGACAGAGGTTCACTGGAGACGGACCCAAATTACTTCCTACCAATGGGTACTCGAAATTATTTGCAAAGGGTACTCCTTAGAATTCGATCACACCCTACCGGATGCCTCTTTGGAGTCCACCTGTTGATCTCGAGAGAAGTCTCGGGCGGTCAGGGAGACCTTAGATCAGTTGGTGTCTCTGGGGGCAGTTCACCCAATTCCAGATCTATTGCGATGCTCTGGCAGATATTCCATCTATTTTGTGGTTCCGAAGAAGGAAAGGTCTTTCCATCCCATCCTAGATTTAAATAGAGTCAACAGTGCCCTTCGGGTTTCTCCTTTCCAGATGGAGACCTTGAAATCGGTGATCATGGCTGTTCGCTCAGGAGAATTCCTTATGGTGCTTGATGGATGCCTATCTGCATATTCCTATTCGGCCAGCACATCGGCGCTTCCTTCGCGTCGCAATTTTTGGGTCAGTACTTTCAATTTTCTGTATTGCGTTTCAGCCTAGCGATGGCTTTGTAAAGGTTTACCAAAGTTATGGTCGTAGTGACAGCAGCTCTTCGCAAACAGGATATTCTGGTGTATCTGTACCTAGACACCTGGCTGATTTCACGCAGTCGTATCAGGAGAGTTATCAGGCACTTCCTGGAATCACTCAGGCGATCAACCCACTCAAGAGCCGTTTAATTCCATCACAGACTTTGAACTATCTGGGTGTAACTTTCGTTCTCCGAAGACAAGCAGGCCAAAATATTCTCACACATGGCTCAGTGATCCACGCTGACCCGGGAATCAGCATAAAAATAGAGCAAAAAACAAAAGGTTTGCCAGAGCCTTGTGGCATGTGTGCAGCGACGCACTGCGCATGCGCCTACTGACTTCTCACCCGCTGCGCGCGTATGCGTGGCATAAACATAAAGGAATCCTGTTCAGAAGGAATGGATCCTCAGAAGCGTAGCTGAGATTGGGTGGCAGACCTGGGGGGAGGCGGGGCTGGTGGTTGGGAGGTGGGCCTTGTTCTGGGCAGACTTCTACAGTCTGTGTCCTGAAAATGGCAGAAACAAATCAAGGTCAGGTATACACATAAAGTAGTACATACGAGTTTAAATTGTTGGGCAGACTAGATGGGACCATGCAGGTCTTTTTCTGCCGTCATCTACTATGTTATGTTACTATCCAGCTTATTTTCGAAAATGATCGCTGGCCATTTCCTGACATAAATCGGGAGATGGCCAGCGATTTTGGAAAAGCGGCGAAATCGGTATAATGGAAAGCTTCTTTTTTGACAGCTTCGCCGGCGAAAGTTCAAGGGGGCGTGTCGGTAGATTTTTACGAAGGCGGGACATGGGCAGGCATGGGCATGGCTACCAGATGGCTGGCTTTCGCCGATAATGGAAAAAAAAAGCGGCGTTAAGCAGTATTTCGCCGGCTTTTCTTGGTCCTTTTATTTTCACGACCAAGCCTCAAAAAGGTGCCCCAACTGACCAGATGACCACTGGAGGGAATGGGGGATGACCTCCCCATACTCCCCCAGTGGTCACCAATCCCCTTACAAACTAAAAAAAATAAAACTAAAAACCTTTTTTTGCTAGCCTCAAATGCCGTACCCACCTTCATGACAGCAGAATGTGTTGTATCCTCCAACAGCCTTTCCCTGGTTGTGATGTGGCTCTCGGGTGAGTGTGACACCTTTTCTGTTAGGTGCCCTGCAGAGTCACATTACCAATGCATTGTGTTGTGTGTAGGGTACTGGGCTGTACTCCCATAGTGCTTTTCTCCCCTGCCAACCAGGTCAGAGTGTGCCCTATTTTGTTTCCTGTTGTAGTCCATGCGGTAGTGGTTATTTTTGTAAGCCAGTTTTAGTTCCCTTTCCTGTGTTACCCACCTTAGAGAACGTAATCCTTACCTTGAATGGAGCTAAAAGAGGGCATTGTACACCATTGTGCCAGCCCTGACCTACTGCTAATCTTAGTACCAGGGGACTCTTTGCCAGTGGGGCACAACCTCTGATCTGCAGTTAACTGTGAGTAAACGTGGTTATTTCAAGAAAGGACTTTTTCAGAGAGATTAGTCTTCAGGTGTGAACTGGTATGCCAAAGTTATACAGCAGCAATAAGTCCTTGAGGCTGTATGCAGGTCCCTGGAGCAATTTTAGTGGGTGCAGTACATTTGTGGGTAGTGGGTTTGGGGGGGGCTCAGCTCCCAAAGTAAGGGAGCTATGCACGTGGGAGCTTTTCTGAAGTCCACCACAGTGACCCCTAGGGAGCCCGGTTGGTGTCCTGCCATGTCAGGGGGGCCAGTGCACTAAAAATGCTGGCTCCTCCCATGGCCAAATGCCTTGGATTTGGCCGGGGTTTGAGATGGCCGACATAACTTTCCATTATCGCTAAAAAACGAAGCCGGCCATCTCAAACCCCGGCCAAATCCAAGGCATTTGGCTGGCCAGAACCGTATTGTCAAAACAAAAGATGGCCGGCCATCTTTTTTGAAAATACAGGTCTGGCCAGCTGTTTGTGGCGCCGCCAAAATACATCGCCGGCCATGTATTTCGCCAGTGCCGTTCGATTATGCCCCTCTATGTTACTCAGTTTTTCTGCCTGAGGAGCGTCAGCTTTTTATGTGGCTCCTCTCTTCGTGCCCAGGAAAGAGCCTTGGTCATTTTGCCGTGTATTTTTAATTGATGTTTTAAAAATGTTTTTAATGTTTATATTTTTTAGTTTATTCTGCCTAAAAGAAGTTTTTTCCCCTTATTTTTCATAGTTTTCTTTCTCCTTTTAAAGCTTCCTTTCTTTTTCGATAGCGGCCATGTCCCTCTCTTTTTGTGCCTTTTTTCTTGGCTCAATCAAGCTGTTTGATTTCGCCGGTGCCATTTTCCCTTCCATGTCATTGAAGACTACCAGCAGCTTCAAATGCTGTACTCAGTGCAACTGGACCATCTCAGGTACAGATACACATTCCTGGTTGTATCCAGTGCCTTGGGCCCGATCATAGCCCAGCTCGTTGTGTCCTTTGTCTTCGTATGAAGAAATGGACGCAACTAGCTTGAGAAGCACAGAGAGAGAAACTTTTTGGTGCTCGGTCCAGTCCTTCAGCATTAGAACCGAGGTTGACATCGAGGGATGCATCAACGTCGGGAGTGGAGGTTGGCATGGCTGCTGAGAGGCCGTGGCACGCTGGGAGCAGTGAGGCTTCACCTATCTTGAGGCCTCCTGCTGTAGAGACTCCCCGGGACCGACCATCGTCAGAACCGACTCCAAGGACACGTGGGGATTCGACGTCGTCCTCGTCGGCACTGAGAAGCCTCAGTGAGGTGCATCGAGCAAAGACTAAGAAGCATTGACACCATTCCCCCTCGACACATGGTGCCAGGAGCTCCGGGGTGCGAGAGATTCAGCAGCTGAGAATCGTCAACGCCGGGAGGACCACTCCCCCTCCATACAGGTTGTCGGTCCGTTAGCCTCTCAGCAGTCCGGTTCTGAGCCTCAGCAGACTCCACCAGCCCTGCAACTTTATCCAATGGCGGCTCTCGACGCATGCATCCGGGCCCTGCTTCCAGAGCTACTGGAAGGGTTGCTGCGTCAGTCTTCGGCATCTGGGGTGCTTGCGCCTGCCGTGCCGTCTGCTGTAGTGGCCTCTGCCCCTCCGCCTGTGGTGAGGTACACGATTTATGCTCTCTGGATTTAAAGAAGGCTTACACTCACATCTCGATACTTCCAGATCACAGGAAGTGTCTTCAGTTTCGGCTGGGAACGCAGCACTTTCAGTACCTCGTACTGCCATTTGGCCTAGCGTCAGCGCCAAGAATTTCACAAAATGCCTAGCGGTAGTTGTAGCGTCACTGTGCAGACTGGGAGTTATGTGTTCCCTTATCTCGATGATTGGCTAGTGAAGAGCACCTCGGAGGGCAGTGCTCGGGAGTCCATGCAGATGACTATTGAGGTGCTGGAACTACAAGGGTTTGTAATAAATTGTTAAGCCCCATCTCACTCCTGTTCAGAAATTGGAGTTCATTGGAGCACTGCTGGATACGTGGACGGCTCGAGGCTATCTCCCTGAGGCACAGGCAGATAACCTTCTGTCCCTGGTGTCCACGGTTCAAACGTCTGAGCAGGTCAGAGCTCAGGAAATGTTGAAACTATTAAGGCACATGGCCTCCACAGGTCATGTTACACACATGGTACGCCTACACATGAGATCTCTGCTCAATGGACCCTAGCCTCTCAGTGATTCCAAGCTGCGGGGAATCTAGAGGATGTGATCCAACGACTTTTGCAGTTTTCTTCAGTGGTGAACAATCCAGCCCAATTTGAACATGGGACGACCATTCCAAATTTCTCAGCCGCAGAAAGTGCTGATAATGGATGCATCCCTCCTGGGGTGGGGAGCTCATGTAGATGGGTTTCACACTCAGGGAGTCTGCTCTTTTACTTGCCAAACAGGACTATTACATCCATTTGACAAATTCTCTTGGCTCAAACCCTCAACGTCTCTTTGCCACACAGAACTCTCTCCTCAAAGTGCCTTCACCTCCATCCCCCCCTTCACTTTCTCCCCAGAGTCTGGCTGAGTTCTTTCATGATAAGGTTCACAAGATTAAACTTGAATTCTCAACCAGGTCACCTCCACTTCTCCTTTCCTTAGTCCATTCTTTCAACCCTCCAACACCTGTCTCCTTTTCTTCCTTTTCTGAAATCACTGAAGAGGAAACTACACATCTTCTTTCCTCCTCAAAACTAACTACCTGTTCCTCTGATCCTATTCCCACCCATCTACTTAACACTCTCTCTCCTACTGCCATCCCGTTTATCTGTCATATCCTCAATCTTTCACTGTCCACTGCGACTGTTTCTGATGCCTTCAAACATGCCGTAGTCATACCACTCCTTAAAAAAACCTTCATTGGACCCTACTTGTCCTTCCAACTATCGCTCCATCTTCCTCCTCCCTTTCTTATCCAAGATACTTGAACGTACTGTTCACCGCCGTTGCCTTGACTTTTTCATCTCAAGCTATTCTTGATCCACTTCAATCTGGCTTTCGCCCCTTCATTCAACTGAAACAATGCTTGCTAAAGTCTCCAGTGATCTGTTCCTAGCCAGATCCAAAGGTCTCTATTCTATCCTCATCCTTCTCAGTGTATCTGCTGCTTTTGACACTGTTGATCACAGCCTACTCCTTGATATGCTGTCCTCACTTGGATTTCAGGGCTCTGTTCTTTCCTGGTTTTCTTCTTATCTCTCCCAGTGTACCTTTAGTGTATACTCTAGTGGATCGACCTCTACTTCTATCCCACTGTCAGTTGGTGCACCTCAGGGATCCGTCCTGGGACCTCTTCTTTTCTCCATCTCTACTTCTTCCCTTGGTACTCTGATCTCATCCCATGGTTTTCAGTATCATCTTTACGCTGATGACTCCCAGATCTCTCCACACCAGAAATCTCAGCAGGAATCCAGGCCAAAGTATCAGCCTGCCTGTCTGACATTGCTGCCTGGATGTCTCGGCGCCATCTGAAACTAAACATGACCAAGACTGAGCTTCTCATCTTTCCCCCTAAACCAACCTCTCCTCATTCCCCATTCTCTATTTCTGTGGATTACACTCTCATCCTTCCTGTCTCATCAGCTCGTAACCTTGGGGTCATCTTCGACTCTTCACTCTCCTCCTCTGCACATATTCAGCAGACTGCTAAAACTTGTCGTTTCTTTCTCTATAATATCAGCAAAATTCACCCTTTCCTTTCTGAGCACACTACCAGAACCCTCATCCACACTCTTATCACCTCTCGTTTAGACTATTGCAACTTGCTTCTGACAGGTCTCCCACTTAGCCATCTCTCTCCTCTTCAATCTGTTCAAAATTCTGCTGCACGACTAATATTCTGCCAGTGTCGTTATTCTCATATTAGCCCTCTCCTCGTCACTTCACGGGCTTCCTATCTGTTTCCGCATACAGTTCAAACTCCTCTTATTGACCTATAAGTGCATTCACTCTGCAGCTCCTCAATACTTCTCCACTCTCATCTCTCCCAACATTCCTCCCAGGGAACTCAGTTCACTGGGTAAATCTCTCTTATCTGCACCCTTCTCCTCCACTGCTAACTCCAGACTCCGTTCCTTTTATCTTGCTGCAACATATGCCTGGAATAGACTTCCTGAGCCGGTACGTCAAGCTCCATCTCTGGCCGTCTTCAAATCTAAGCTAAAAGCCCACCTTTCTGATGCAGCTTTTAACTCCTAAACCTTATTCACTTGTTCAGAACCCTTATTTTATCATCCTCACTTTAATATTTCCTTATCTTTTGTTTGTCCTGTTTGTCTGTCCTAATTAGATTGTAAGCTTTGTTGAGCAGGGACTGTCTCTTCATGTTCAAGTGTACAGCGCTGCGTACGTCTAGTAGCTCTTTAGAAATAAGTAGTAGTAGTAGTCCTTCCAGGAAACAGGTCTTCAGATCAACCTCCTGGAGCTTTGAGCGATCTGGAACGCTCTGGAGGCTTTCAGAGATTGGCTGTCCAACCAAATCATCTTCATTCAAACAGACAGGTTTGCGGTGTACTACACCAACAAGCAGGGGGGCACCTGATCTCGCCCTCTGTGTCAGGAAGCCATTCAGATGTGGCTTTGGGCACGCCCATATTGCATGTTTCTCCAAGCCATTTATCTGTCGGGTGTAAACAACAGTCTGGCCGACAGACTGAGCAGAGTAATGCAACCTCACGAGTGGTTGCTGAATATGGGCATTGCCTGCAAGATTTTTGGTGCGTGGGGCACCCCCTCAGTGGATCTTCTTGCCACTCAATTCAATCACATGGTCCCTCAGTTCTGTTCCAGGCTTCAGGCCCATGACAGACTATGTCAGATGCCTTTCTTCTACATTGGGGAACAGGCCCTTCTGTATGCGTATTCTCCCATACCTCTGGTGGGAAAGACTTTGCTGAAACTCAAGCAAGACCGTGGAATCATGATCTTGATTGCACCTTGCTGGCATAATCAGATTTGGTTCCCTCTTCTTCTGGAATTGTCTTTCGAAGAACCATGGAGATTGGAGTGTTTTCCAATCCTTATCACCCAGAATGAGGTATCGCTTCTACCTCCCAATCTCCAGTCTCTGGCTCTCACAGCCTGGATGTTGAGAACGTAGAATTCACTTCCTTGGGTCTTTCGGTGCATGTCTCCTGGGTCTTGCTTCCAGAAAATATTCCACGAAGAAGTGTTAATTTTTCAAATGGAGGAGGTTTGCCGTCTGGGTTCAGAGCAAGGCCCTAGATCCTCTCTCTTGTCCTGCACAGACCCTCCTTGAATACCTTCTACACAACAGAGTCTGATCTCAAGACCAACTCAGTAAGGGTTCACCTTAGTGCAATTAGTGCTTACCATCAATGTGTAGAAGGTAAGCCTATCTTTGGACCGCCTTTAGTTGTTCGCTTCATGAGAGGTTTGCTTTTTTTAAAGCCCCCTGTCAAACCTCCACCAGTGTCATGGGATTTCAACGTTGTTCTCACCCAGCTAATGAAAGCTCCTTTTGAGACACTGAATTCTTGCCATCTGTTGTAATTGACCTGGAAAGTCGTTTTCTTGATGGCTATTACTTCAGCTCGTAGGGTCAGTGAGCTTCAGGCCCTAGTGGTTAACACACCTTATACTAAGTTTCATCACAGCAGAGTAGTCCTCTGCACGCACCCTAAGTTCCTTCCAAAGGTGGTGTCGAGTTTATTTATTTATGAACATTTATACCCCACTTTTTTCCACATGAAGCAGACTCAAAGTGGCTTACAATGCACAGGTGAATCAATTACAATTACATTAGGTAGGGCAGAAGGAACAGGGTAAGAAGGGAAAGGGAAGAAGAGACCAAGATGGATGGTGGTAATTCAGATGCTGAGATGGACCACAGTGGTACGAACAGTTCTCGGCAAGGCGATCCACAAATGGGAAATGTAGCAATACCCAGTAAGCGCAGAAGAAGTATGCAGCCTGGAGAGTGGTAGTGGTCACCAGAGGCAGTTCATATGCCAGTTCAGAGAGGCCTTCTGACGGCAGGTGAAACCACAGATCTCACACTGTAGAGGTTTCTCGCCTGTATGAATCATTCTATGCACAGCAAGGTTATGGGAGCTCTTGAAGACGCAGGCACAATATTCACAGATATAATAAACCTTTCTGTCTCGGGGGCCGATGGTCGTGCCCTGTGCGTCTCGATTATGTCTTACGGCCTGGCTCTTGAAAAACAGTGGTCCAAGCTAAAGGCTGCTCTAAATATGGCGACTGATCTTTTTGTGAGGAAAGTAAAGAAAAACAAGAGAAGTAGGAAGCCTTTATGGTTCTCCAAACAAGTAGCTGAAAAAATAAGAGCAAAAGAGGCTTTGTTCAAGAAATACAAAAGAACACAATGAGAGGATCACGGAAAAGATTATCGGATTAAACTCAAAGAAGCGAAGAGGGAAATACGGCTAGCGAAAGCACGAGCAGAAGAAAAAATGGAATGTAAAGAGAGACCTTTTTCAAATATATTGGAGAAAGGAGAAGATAGGAATGGAATTGTGAGACTGAAAGATAATGAGAATGGCTATGTGGGGAGTGATGAAGATAAAGCAAACATGCTAATTATTTCTTTTCGGTGTTCACGGAGGAAAATCCTGGAGAAGGACCGTGATCGGCTTCCGAGGGAACGTCTGGGAATGGAGTGGATACTGCGCTGTTTATGGAAGAAAGAGTTTATAAACAGCTTGAGAATCTGAAGGTGGACAAAGCTGTGGGGCTGGATGGGATACATCCCAGGATACGGAGGGAGCTCAGGAAGGTCCTGGCAGAACCTCTTAAAGATTTATTTAATAGATCTTTAGAGACAGGAGAGGTTCCGCGGGATTGGAGACGGGCGGATGTGGTCCCTTTTCACAAAAGTGGAGACATGGAAGAAGTGGGGAACTACAGACCGGTAAGTCTCACGTTGTTGGTAGGAAAAATAATGGAGTCGCTGCTGAAAGAAAGGATGGTTAACTTTCTAGAAGCCAACGGGTTACAGGACCCGAGGCAACATGGCTTTACCAAAGGAAAATCCTGCCAAACGAATCTTATTGAGTTCTTTGACTGGGTGTCCAAAGAACTGGATGAAGGATGTGCGCTAGATGCAATCTACTTGGACTTCAGCAAAGCCTTTGGTACAGTCCCCCACAGAAGACTCGTGAATAAGCTGAAAAGGTTGAACTTAGGACCGAAAGTGGTGAACTGGATAAGAAACTGGTTGACTGACAGGTGGCAGAGGGTGGTGGTAAATGGAATCCGCTCAGAGGAAAGGAAGGTGAGCAGTGGAGTTCCTCGGGGGTCGGTGTTAGGGCCTATTCTGTTTAATATATTTGTAGGAGATATTGCTGAAGGGTTGGATGACACGAAAATAGCCAATAGAGTGGATACCCTAGAGGGAGTAGAAACGATGAGAAGAGATCTCCGAACCTTAGAAGAATGATTGAGGGTCTGGCAGTTGAAATTTAATTAACTATAAAAACAGAAGAACATACAAAGATCCTACCTGAGTCTAAGTTATACTCACTATTAAATCTCAAAATTAAATCAATTATTCTCAAATTGCCATCTCAATACAGAGATACATAAAGTGAAGTTTATATTAATGTGCTCAGTCCATACCCATTCCAACCATTCTATCCCAAAAGGAATATGGGGTAGTGTCACAAGGGAGCCATCATAGCACATTAAATGTTCCAGCTCCTTATATAGTGTATGTACATACAGTAAAGCCAACCTGGACCTCACTCAATATTGAGCGTTTTTTTTTTTTCAAACCTTAAACATCAATTTTAAACATATATGCACACATAAGTGTTACAATGTAGTATGTATATGTCTAAGTGGAGGAGTGGCCTAGTGGTTAGGGTGGTGGACTTTGGTCCTGGGGAACTGAGGAACTGAGTTCAATTCCCACTTCAGGCACAGGCAGCTCCTTGTGACTCTGGGCAAGTCACTTAACCCTCCATTGCCCCATGTAAGCCGCATTGAGCCTGCCATGTGTGGGAAAGCGCGGGGTACAAATGTAACAAAAAAAAAATGCCCACGTCCGTGCCCTAGTTGCATATCTAATATACTAAACACCCACTATACATGGGACACTGATTATTTATAGTCAAACCTTAGGAGATGAAGTACAGTAAGCGCTAGAGAAAATTAAATGTGACATCTTCCATTTATACTTCCCTTTGAGTTATGGCGTGCTCGTGCTCAATTTCCCCTTGTCCCGCTCGTGATCCATCCTGTTCAATCTCTCATTGAATAGGATGTGTAGAGTGATGCATTTGGGGTGTAGAAACCCGAGAGAAAGATCCCATATAGGAGGGGAGAGATTAGTAAGCTCGACTCAGGAGAGACACCTTGGGGGTGTTGGTGTCTGAGGATCTAAAGATGAAGAAAGAATGCAACACTGTGACGGCCGTGGCCAGAAGGAGGCTAGGCTGCGTAGAGAGGGGTGTAACCAGCAGAAGAAAGGAGGTGTTAATGCCTCTCTGCAAGTCGTTGGTGAGGCCCCACTTGTAGTATTGTGTTCAGTTTTGGAGGCCGTATCTTGCTAAAGATGTAAAAAGACTGGAAGCGGTGCAAAGAAAAGTTACAAAAATGGTATGGGATTTGCGTTGCAAACCGTACGAGGAGAGACTTGCTGACCTGAACATGTATACCTTAGAGGAAAGGAGAAACGGGTGACATGATAGAGACATTCAAATATTTGAAAGGTATTAATCTGTAAATGAACCTTTTTTGGAGACAGTAAGGCGGTAGAACTAGAGGACATGAATTGAGGTTGAAGGGGGGCAGACTCAGGACTAATGTCAGGAAGTATTTTTTCACGCAGTGGGTGGTGGATATGTGGCATGCCCTCCCGCGGGAGATGGTGGAGTTGAAAACGGTAATGGAATTCAAACATGCGTGGGATAAACACAAAGGAATCCTGTTTAGAAGGAATGGTTCTGTGGAATCTGGGGAGATTGGGTGGCGATGCTGGTAATTGGGAAACAAAATGGGAGCTGGGCAGACTTCTACAGTCTATGCCCTGATCGTGACTGAATAGATAGGGATGGGCTGGAGTATAAATTTTAAGGGGCTTCGACGTTAGCTGCAGAACTTAGTACAAGATCAGTGCTGGGTAGATTTCTACAGTCTATACCCTGATCGTGACTGAATAGATAGGGATGGGCTGGAGTATAAATTTTAAGGGGCTTCGACGTTAGCTGCAGAACTTAGTACAAGATCAGTGCTGGGTAGATTTCTACTGTCTGTGCCCTGAGAAAGGCAAGGACAAATCAAACTCGGGTATACATATAAAGTATCACATAACTCATTTATCTTGTTGGGCAGACTGGATGGACCATACATGTCTTTATCTGCCGTCATGTATTTCAGTGACTGTGGATCCCAGCAGGGCACAGATGTTTCTTTCATTCTTCTCTTGCTTTGTTACTGATTTACTGAGACTTGCTAGGGCTGAGCTGGGCTCTTATTGGCTCATGCAAGAAACAGTGTTCAGTCTCCACCTTCTGGAAGGCGTGCATAACCCATCAATTGTTCTGCTGGGCCAGTCCGGAGGGACTAAAGGAAAGCAAATTTGCAGGTAGGACCTAATTTCTCCTTTCATTCTAAATATTGTGATAGTCCAGGTTAAAAATCAAAATTGTTTCCACAGTGATTACTTAATCTAAATCTGCACTGAGCAAAATTCACTCAACTCTTACAAAAAAGGTCATTGGCGTTTTGGCAGGGATCCCCTGCCTTCACGTGGATTTCCTGTTGTTCGAGTGTATTGCTACAGTAAAACTCCCATAGTTGCCTCCATCATGATATGTCCAGCAGTATTGAACTCTGAATAAAGGTGGGCTCCCTGCCAAACCGCCACTGACTGTTTTGTTCAACACTGATATAGATGAGTGATTGCAGTGGAAATAGATCTGATTTTTAACTTGGTGATGGACTATCACAATATTTGTATTATAATGTCATGTACCTGTTAGGTTTTCAGGTTTTGGTATAAAATTTTGGCTGTTATTGAGATTGTGGATTTTACACACATAAGTTGGATGATTTGTTTGAAGTAGCCTTTACATTTTGCTACTGCTTTTTTTTGTGTGTGTGTTTTACATTTGATTAAGCGAGAGCTGTAGTTTGTTCCATTGTTGTTTTGGGGAGAATCAATACCACTGAATTTGGGGGAGGGGAGTGAATATATATATATATATATATATATATATATATATATATATATATATATATATATAAACTGTTGAATTTGACTAGTACTAATATCTCTCTCCAGTCTTAAAAGATACATAGAAGTGGAAATTAGGTTCAAAAATAAACTTTTTGTTTTCTAATATCAAATATTGTCTGCACAGTAGTTATGTGTGTGCTTTTTGCAGGTTTACTATGCAAAAAAGAAGAGACGGCACCAACAAGGCCAGGGGGATGATTCCAGTCATAAAAAGGAGCGGAAAGTTTATAATGATGGTTATGATGATGATAACTACGACTACATTGTAAAAAATGGAGAAAAGTGGATGGATCGTTATGAAATTGACTCTTTAATAGGCAAAGGTTCCTTTGGACAGGTGAGGCAGTTAGAAAAACATATTTTAAAGTACCAGTGCTGGCAACAAACACTTTGGAATAATTTAATTGACAGCAAACTCCAAATTAAGGCTTCCCATTCTGATTTTTATTTGAGTAAAACACAATGATCATGTTTGAAAAACTTCTTATTCATAGTCACTCTTATGAATCTTCATTAATCCAGGCACTCCATTCAGACGTCACATTTGATTTTATGTAAAGTGTAAATACAGCATAGATAACTGATGAGAAGGCTTAGGAGAGGTATATAAAAAAAAAAAAATTAGGCTATATTGTAGATTATGATCCACAGGACAAAAAAAGCAGTATGAAAGTACGTAGAGTCTCGATTTTCCAATTTAAATGGGATCAACCTATTGTCGGGTAAGTGAAAAGTCAGATAATAAACCTCTCAAACAATGCATAAACAAAGGCATAATATAAATAAATGTGTTGATGTCACGGGGTGGGGGGTTCTGTTGGATATGCGAGATGGTTGGATTAACGAAGGTCAGATAATCAAGACTGTACTCCAATACCAAAAGTGAAAACATTTGAGTGAAGAAATGGGGACATTGACATTTTGAAGAATTTAGGTAATGCATTCTGCTAAAGTAGAAGAGGTCTTGTTATCTTTTAAGCTGTCTTAAGCCCGGAAGAACCAATGCATGATCATGTCTGGGTTTATCAGTGTGTTGATGAAGCACAAGGCCCACATTGTACAGACACTTAGGGTGAGGGAGGTGGAGAGTAATGAGAAAGTGTGGGATACTTGAGTAATAACCTACTTTGGATATACCAGTTTTCAAAGACAGCTTATGGATTTAAGTTTGTTCTGAAAATTATCCCAGAAGACTTGCTTCATAATTATACCTCCTGTTTGGTACTAGTAGTTTTGCTGTGAAATTTATATATATACTTTTTAAAATCTAAACATATATATGTAAATGAAAACTCAGTCCAGACCCTACCTTCATAGCGCTCTCTTTCATGCCTTGTATCCTGCATGTTGACTTGTGTTTATCTTATTGTTCCATTATTGTATTTGCATACTGATTATTTAAAAACCCAAATCATAGTTACCTGATGCTAGTGTCCATCTTGGTGGTCAGCACCTAAGAAAAAGATCTAGGTGGTGTAGACAGTATGCTGAAATCTTTTGCTCAGTGTGAGGCGGTGACCAAAAAACATTCTAAGAACTATTAGGAAAGACCAAGAATACTATAATGCCTCTATGACGCTCCATGGTGCGACCTCTCCTTTGGTATTACGTTCAGTTCTGGTTGCCGTTTCTCAAAAAAGATATAGCGGAAATAAAAAAGGTCTGAAGAAGAGCGACCAAAATGATAAAGGGGATGGAACTCCTCCCATATAAGGAAAGACTGAAGAGGCTAGGGCTTTTCAGCTTGGAAAAGAGGCAGCAGAGGGGAGATATGATTGAGGTCTTCAAAATCCTGAGTGGTGTAGAATGAATAGAAGTGAATCGATTTTTCACTCTTGCAAAACTACAAGACCAGAGAACATTCAGTGAAGTTACATGGAAATACTTTTTAAACAAATAGGAGGAAATATTTTTTCACTCAGCGAATAGTTAATTTCTGAAACTCATTGCCAGAGGATGTGGTAACTGCTGTTAACGTGTCTGGGTTTAAAATAGGTTTGGTCAAGTTCCTGAAGGAAAAGTCTTCAGTCTGCTATTGAGATAGACACGGGGGAATGCCACTGCTTGCCCTGTGATTGGTAGCATGGAATGTTGCTACTTTTTGGGTTTCTGCCAGGTACTTGTGACCTAGATTGGCCACTGTTGGAAACTACTACTACTACTTAACATTTCTAAAGCGCTACTAGGGTTACGCAGCGCTGTACAATTTAACATGGAAGGACAGTCCCTGCTCGAAGAGCTTACAATCTAAAAAGACAAATGTACAGTTAATCAGGTCAGACAGATTGGGACAACTTATATGTTCGAAAGGTTAGGTTCCGAATGCAGCATTGAAGAGGTGAGCTTTAAGCAAGGATTTGAAGATGGGTAGGGATGGGGCTTGGCGTAGGGATTCAGGAAGACTGTTCCAGGCATAGGGTGAGGCAAGGCAAAATGAGCGGAGCCTGGAGTTGGCAATGGTGGAGAAGGGTACTGAGAGGAGGGATTTGTCATGTGAGCGGAGGTTACGGGCAGGAACGTAGGGGGAGATGAGGGTAGAGAGGTAGGGTGGAGCAGCAGAGTGAGTGCATTTGTAAGTAAGGAGGAGAAGCTTGAATTGTATGCGGTATCTGATCGGAAGCCAGTGAAGCGACTCGAGGAGAGGGGTGATATGAGTGTATGTGCTCAGAGAGGATACTGGGCTAGATGGACCATTGGTCTGACCCAGGATGGCTATTCTTATGTTCTTATGTACCTTTGACGCCTGGTGAGGCAACAGCATTAATGATCTGCCTGATGGGCATAGCATGAGCCTCCAGATCAACTGGAGTGGCACCATCAGTGTCACCAATGCCTCTGCCTCAGCACCACGCTGATAAAATGTGCTGCTGCTTCTCATACGGTAAGGCCCGGAGCCATTCCTCAGAGACAGGCGCTGGTGTAAAGGCTGGGCCAGTGTATTGACAGCCTAAGAAGATGTGGGGGCCAAATTAGAAGACTGGTCTTGGCTCTAAGGATGCATCCAAAATAGGCTGTTAAACAAGTGTCCCATCCCACCTTAGTGTCTGTACAAATGTCGGCACCTTACTTCCCATGATTCAGACAAACGATTGGCTATGCTTTCTGGACTTAAAGGATGCTTACACCTACATAAGGATACATCCATATCACCGGAGATAATCTCAGATCCCTAATAGGAAAATACCAGTACCGCGTTCTGCCTTTTGACCTCACATTAACACCAAGGGTTTTCACAAAGTGCTTTATGGTAGTCGCAGCATCACTACACAGAAAGGGGGTGCACAAGTTTACCTACCTGGACGATTAGCTGGTGAGAGCACGTCATAGGAATTTGCTCAAGAATCAGTGCAAAGAACTATTTGGCTGCTGTAATTACTAGGGTTCGTTGTCAACTACCGAAACGTAGGAGCAGAACATGCACTCTGAAGCACTATATTTGTTCCTATATTTCAAGGGTATATGGGATCATAGTACCTGATATGGTCCAGCATTAATACATTGACTTCAGAAACGCAGACCTAATCTCACTGTATCTACAGTTCAATGCCTATTGTTTGCTGAAGCTGTGATCTTGCATACAAACCAAGACTGCTGACACGGGTTCTGATATGCTAGAATAACAGAGTTGTTATCAGAATCAAAATCATGGCCAGAACAGCTAAGGACTCTTGGAATTACCCTTGCATCCAGAGAGATGCTGGGGCTGGCAAAACTGCACCTTGTTTATAAGCCCTGGCTTCTTGTCAAGGTGACTCCTTCAATGTGGTGCCAGTGAGACTAACAGTTTGCCCTTGAAGCCACAATATTTGAGGTAAACAGTTATTTGTGCATCATCCACAAGACCAGAATGTGCGTCATTAGTACAGCTGCAGCCCATGATTTGTACATAAAAAGGGTCTTTTATCTGATGCAAGGCTGCTTTAGCTATATTCCATCCAAAGATCAGACCTGCGTGGGACCCGACTGACCATCCGAGGAACATGCTGTCATCTGGAGAACTGTATCAGGTTGTATACTTCCCATGTACCTTTATGTACGTGCTTAGGGGTTCAGAGTGACTCTCTTACTTAGGAGTCTAGTTCAAAGTTTATGGACATTTAAGCTGTTTCTCCATTTCTTTATTCTTTGTTTGTACATTATCTTTGCTGCTATTGTAAATAAAATAATTACCTTGTTTTTAATAATGCCCTCGATGTGGAGTTAGTTCTTTTATTGTTTAGGGTGCAGTGAGCTTGGATCTAAGGATAAGGGGAACACATTTGCTTCTGATACTTCACTCACTAATTTTTCTGTCTTGTCTGAGACCCATTTCTTTCAGAGTTTATACTAAGTGTCAGGTACTACTTAACATTTC
This sequence comes from Microcaecilia unicolor, assembly GCF_901765095.1. Taxonomy (NCBI): domain Eukaryota; kingdom Metazoa; phylum Chordata; class Amphibia; order Gymnophiona; family Siphonopidae; genus Microcaecilia; species Microcaecilia unicolor. Next base: position 348,268,741 of record NC_044034.1, read on the forward strand.
TAGAGCGCTACTAGGGTTATGCAGCGCTGTACAAAATAAACAAAGAAGGACGGTCCCTGCTCAAATGAGCTTACAATCTAAAGAACGAAATGTCAAGTTGGGCAGTCTAGATTTCCTGGGTAGAGGTGTAGAGGTTAGGTGCCGAAGGCGACATTGAAGAGGTGGGCTTTAAGCAGAAAAATGTGTTTTCTGTATTGTGCCATCACAAAGTCCCATCTCATTCCATTTCAGAGATTGGAGTTCATTGGAGCCCTGCTGTACATATTTCAGGTACAAGCCTTCCTTCCAGAACCCAGAGCAGATGCCATGATAGATATCACTGAGGGTTCAGCAGAGCCAGCAGGTCTCAGCTTGGCAGATGTATTAGGATACTTGGCTCCTTTGTCCATGTCACACCCGTGGTGCAGCTCCTTATGATGCAGGTTCAGTTAAATCTAGCCTCCTAGTGGTACCAGGCCACAAGGAAACTTGCAGATGTTATTGTGACTCTGGAGCTTGCAGGGTCACTCTTGTGTTGTAGAATTCACATCCTAATTTGATTCTGGGACTTCTGTTCCAAATTCCGCTTCCCCACAAGACATTGATGATGGATTCATACAACCTGGGTAAGAGAGCTCATGTAGAATGGGCTTCACGCTCTGGGTCGTACAGAGGTTCAGCTTCTCATCAACATCCTGGAGCCCCAGACCATTTGGAACAGTCTAAAGCTTTCAGAAACCAGCTTTTGCATGAAATTGCATGGTGCTCAGATCCCACATACCTGGTGGAGAAGAGAAATCTTGCAGATAGACTGAACAGAGTAATGGAACTGCACAAGTGATCTTAACACTCTACTCTTAATGTCTTCAGTTGGTTCAGTCTACTGCAGTTCGTCTCCTACATCATTCTAAACCTTTTGATCATGTCACTCCACTTCTCCGCCTCAAACACTGGTTGCCCCTTTTTGACTGTATCTAGTTCAAGCTTTTCATTCTTGTGTTCAGGTCTTGCCTCCCCTCATCCAGATTACCTTTCTCGCCTACTCATTCCGTTTACCTCATCCGCTCACTCTGTTCTACTACTGCTTTCTTTCTACAACTCTCTCCCTTTCTGTTGTCTGCCGGGATTTCACTCGTGCTTCTGCCATCAGTTACGCAGGCCCCAAACTCTGGAACATTTTGCTTGCTCACCTCCGGTGAGGAGCCTCTTTTAAAATTGCTTTAAAATCTCATCTTTTCAACCTTGGTTACCCTGCTGCAAATCTTTTTCATGCAGTTTCATCGTGGATATCCTGAAAACCTGAATGGGAAGGGGTTACTCAAGGACCACCTAGGGAAACACTTCTCTAGGTCCCACTGTAATATTTATAGCACCATCTTTTCATAGGTGGGTTGGGGCTGTTATGGTGTGGTAAGTTTTCAGTGTAGGTTTGGGTGTCTTTTTGCAAGGGTTTGTGTTATTTTGAAAGTAGTCTCTGGGGCAAGGGCTGCCTTTGGTGGCCCGTGTCACCCAAAATAAAAATGCTCGACTAGTGTTCTTCACACCCTGTGGAGTCACCACACAAAATCCCATCTGATTTTGAACAAAGTGTCTAGCAGTGGAAGGAATGTGTGTGCTATTCCTGAGGTAATGGTCTCAATTTGAATATTTTTACTTTGTAGTTAAGACAGGTTGCCTGCTCTGACCAGTCCACGGACCTCTTCTGTGTCCTGCCTCCTGATGTAACTTACTGTTTCCTTGTAGACAGGATGCAACAGGGACAGCCTGTATTAATCATTGCCCGCCACAGCCCCTGAACAACAACACAGCCACTGCTGTCTAGCTGACACCAACTGGCGCCTATTTTATAAAAGTCTGCTCCCCCTGAGATCAAAACCTAGCTACACCTCTGCTATATTTAAACATTCAAAGGCTTCTGCATGTGTCGGTCCTGCGTCAGCATAAATGTAGTTTACAATAGTATCACTTTGTCTTTTTATGTCAGATATTGTAGATGTTCCTACACCATATTCTTCTACCAAATTTTTCTACGGCACTCCCTCTCTTAATTTCTCCACAATATCAAGTTTCTCTTTTAATTACAAAACGTGCCGCCTTCACTTTTTTTTTCCATTTTGAAGCAGAGATAGCAAGGCTGTTTCCTTTGCCATATCCCCGCAAGCAGCAATAGCAAGACTGTTTCCTCTGCCACGTCCCTGCAGGAGCAAGGCAGAAAGGACTTTTTTCTGCTGCGTATGAGTTAGGAAATGGCTGGATGAGGAAAAGGCAGGGCTTTTCTCTGCAAGTATTGGCTGGGAAGGTATTGGCAGATAATGGGTCCGGATAATTGGAAATCCGGATGATCGGTGTTCAGATATTTGGTGTTCTACTGTATTTATTTATTTTACATTTGGCATTTTCTGTTTTAATCTTTTATTTTCTTCCCCTTGTTCAGTTGTATATGTGCATATAATATTATACTGATTCAGTTGACATGGTCATGTTATTTTGGTTGAGACAATTAGGGATAGGAGGGAAAGTTTACGATTGGTTTTCTTTGTACTTATCTGGTTGTATTCAAGTACGGAGTAGAGGGACATTGTCAGATATTGTGGTTCAGAGAGGAGTACTCTGCTTTCCCCTCTTTTTTTAAAATATTTAGCATTGTTGTGTTGGTTGCTTGAGAAATTGGGTGTTGAATACTGTTTGTATGCTGATGACGTTTGTGACTGATAACGGTGTGGGGTGTTGATTTTTTTCCCCCATAACTGTATGGGGTTTTGGTTTGTCGGATCAAATCTCAGCGTACATAACAGCTATTTGAGAGAAGGTGGGGGCAAATAGATTGGCTTTCAATTTGAAGAAGATGGAGATAATGATTGTGGGACAAAAGAAGGATGAAAGATGGCCTCAGTCAGTGGAAGTGTGTGGTGTGGAGATGGTGATTAAGAATGAGATGAAATTGTTGGAGGTGTTACTGGATGCACATCTTACTATGGAATCTCAGATTAATCATGTCATTTGTATATCATTTGCCCAATTATGTTTTTCACGTTTGAAGCCAAGCTTCCCTTCAAAGAACGCATTGCCTTCAAGGTTTGCACTCTGGTCCACAGGATTATTTACAGTGTAGTTCCTGGATACATGTTGAACCTAATAAATCTGCCACCCAGAAACAGTACCAGTCTATCCCGAACTTAATTAAATTTACATTATCCAGACTGCAATGATCTTAGATACAAAATCAACTTATGCATCCAGCTTCTCTTACATAAGTACACAACTGTGGAACGCACTGCCTAAAACCGTGAAATCAATTCATAACCATCTTAACTTCAGGAAGTCACTGAAAACCACCTTGTTTAAGAAGGCCTACCCCTCAGACCCAACTTAATTTTTTACTTCCTGTGATACAGCAAAACTATGGACCGTATTGGACTTTTTTATAATATCTTTGTTGCCTTATACTCATGTTATCTATAGGTTTACTACTATTTTGTGCATTTGTATTTTACTGAACCGGAGCCTGCCTCTACGGTATTATGTAAGCCACATTAAGCCTTCAACTAGGTGGGAAAATGTGGGGTATAAATGTGTTAAATAAATAAAATGTTTGTTTCTGATTTTCGCTCTGTTGTGCAAACTATGGCAATATCAAAGATAGATTACTGTAATTCTTTGTACTGGGGGGGGGGGGGGGGGGTATCTGCTGCAAGAATCTCAAAGCATGCAGTCATTCTAAATCTCCCACATAGACTAGCTATACTACAACCTTAGCGGTGCCACTCACTGATATGTTTCTCAACTCGGCGACAATTACACACCCACCTCTTCATTGGTATGTGGTGGCAGTTTTTGTTCAATATTTTTCTTTCTTTTATATTATAGTTATATAAACAAAATTTCATTCCTTATTTATTCAAAGATCAATACTCATCTTTAAGATGCAATGTTTACCGGGAGTATTTTTTTGTCCATCATTGAAAAGGTGGGTGTGTAATTCTCGCTGAGCTGAGAAACATATTAGTGAGTGGCACTGCTGAGGTTGTGGTATTGTTATTCTATGTTTGAGATTTAGAATGACTGCATGATTTAAGAATTCCCTTTAAGTATTTTGTGTTTTTGAGTGGTTTAAATACAGAATTTCAAAGCATTACATATAGTGCAGAATGCTGCAGCGAGGGTGGTTATGGGTCTCACATGGTGGAATCATATCACTCCCACTTTGAAGCAGCTACATTGGTTGCTGTGCAACATAGGATTCATTTTTAAGATCCTGAATTTTCTTCACCAGACTGTGCATGGTAAAGTTGCATGGTGTTTTCAGTCTGTAATCAAGTTGTTTGTATCTGCTAGGGAATTGAGATCTGATTCTACAAAAAAAATCTGGCAACTGACTCATTGATAACTACATATTATGCTCTTACAAGGACGGAAGCCTTTTCGGTTGCAGGTCCCGTGTTGTGGAATATGCTGCCTGGTCATCTGCACTATTGCTCTAAAGTAGACCACTTCAAGAGGTTTTTGAAGGCTCACTTATTTGTTCAGGCTTTTTAATATTTGGCAGCTGGACTCCTTTCAGTGTCATTTACTGGTGTTTTGGGGGATAGTGAATACTGTATTTGTGTTATGTGTTTTTAATGTGATTGTTATATTGATACCCACTAAGCGGGATATAAGCTTTATAAAGAAATATTAAATAAATGGCATATGTTTTTTATATTTTGGTGGTGCATTTGTTTTTCTTTTCTTTTATAGACCGTGTTTTTTTTTTTTTTAATCTACAAAGGTTGAATATTATTGAGACCCTTTGAACAGGTGCGTTTCCTCTTCTATCTTTCTCTTTCCTTTTGGTTTTCCTTTTTTCTTTTCATTTGTTTTAATTACGTAGTTTATATACACTATGTACACTCTTTTTTTTTTTTTACACATTTTTAAATATTCTGGTCTCTTACCTTTTATCCATTGTGATTGATATGTTTGTAGGTGGTTTTAACATTTTACTTTTATTCACTTTTATACACTTTATGGATGTGTTCATTCCTTTGATGATTATTATGCGTATTTTACAAATCTCTCTCTCTCTCTCTCTCTGTGTGTGTGTATATATATATATATATATATATATATATATATATATAGAGTAACATAGTAAGTGACGGCAAATAAAGACCTGAACGGTCCATCCAGTCTGCTTAATGGTCACACTCATTATCAATTCATGGTTAAATCAACAAGTGTGATATTATATACTTGATTATGGTCTTTCTTTGGTGTTTCTGGGACATAGACCGTATAGTCTATCCGGCTCTATCCTTATGTTCCAACTGCTGGAGTTGCAGTCGAAACCTACCCTAGTCGATTCATCTTCTCATTTGTGAGAGACAGACCGTGAAAGTCTGTCCAGCACTTCCCTCATGTCCCAACCACTAAAGTTGCTGTCTAAGCCCTTTCCGGTCCATCCTAAACCAGATTACCATATATGAGACACAGACCATACAAGTCTGCCCGGTATCAGCCATAGTTCATCACTTCCAGAGTCGCCATCTACAGTGGGGGAAATAAGTATTTGATCCCTTGCTGATTTTGTAAGTTTGCCCACTGACAAAGACATGAGCAGCCCATAATTGAAGGGTAGGTTATTGGTAACAGTGAGAGATAGCACATCACAAATTAAATCCGGAAAATCACATTGTGGAAAGTATATGAATTTATTTGCATTCTGCAGAGGGAAATAAGTATTTAATCCCTCTGGCAAACAAGACCTAATACTTGGTGGCAAAACCCTTGTTGGCAAGCACAGCGGTCAGACGTCTTCTGTAGTTGATGATGAGGTTTGCACACATGTCAGGAGGAATTTTGGTCCACTCCTCTTTGCAGATCATCTCTAAATCATTAAGAGTTCTTGGCTGTCGCTTGGCAACTCGCAGCTTCAGCTCCCTCCATAAGTTTTCAATGGGATTAAGGTCTGGTGACTGGCTAGGCCACTCCATGACCCTAATGTGCTTCTTCCTGAGCCACTCCTTTGTTGCCTTGGCTGTATGTTTTGGGTCATTGTCGTGCTGGAAGACCCAGCCACGACCCATTTTAAGGCCCTGGCGGAGGGAAGGAGGTTGTCACTCAGAATTGTACGGTACATGGCCCCATCCATTCTCCCATTGATGCGGTGAAGTAGTCCTGTGCCCTTAGCAGAGAAACACCCCCAAAACATAACATTTCCACCTCCATGCTTGACAGGGGGGACGGTGTTCTTTGGGTCATAGGCAGCATTTCTCTTCCTCCAAACACGGCGAGTTGAGTTCATGCCAAAGAGCTCAATTTTTGTCTCATCTGACCACAGCACCTTCTCCCAATCACTCTCGGCATCATCCAGGTGTTCACTGGCAAACTTCAGACGGGCCGTCACATGTGCCTTCCGGAGCAGGGGGACCTTGCGGGCACTGCAGGATTGCAATCCGTTATGTCGTAATGTGTTACCAATGGTTTTCGTGGTGACAGTGGTCCCAGCTGCCTTGAGATCATTGAGAAGTTCCCCCCTTGTAGTTGTAGGCTGATTTCTAACCTTCCTCATGATCAAGGATACCCCACGAGGTGAGATTTTGCGTGGAGCCCCAGATCTTTGTCGATTGACAGTCATTTTGTACTTCTTCCATTTTCTTACTATGGCACCAACAGTTGTCTCCTTCTCGCCCAGCGTCTTACTGATGGTTTTGTAGCCCATTCCAGCCTTGTGCAGGTGTATGATCTTGTCCCTGACATCCTTAGACAGCTCCTTGCTCTTGGCCATTTTGTAGAGGTTAGAGTCTGACTGATTCACTGAGTCTGTGGACAGGTGTCTTTCATACAGGTGACCATTGCCGACAGCTGTCTGTCATGCAGGTAACGAGTTGATTTGGAGCATCTACCTGGTCTGTAGGGGCCAGATCTCTTACTGGTTGGTGGGGGATCAAATACTTATTTCCCTCTGCAGAATGCAAATAAATTCATATACTTTCCACAATGTGATTTTCCGGATTTAATTTGTGATGTGCTATCTCTCACTGTTACCAATAACCTACCCTTCAATTATGGGCTGCTCATGTCTTTGTCAGTGGGCAAACTTACAAAATCAGCAAGGGATCAAATACTTATTTCCCCCACTGTAAGCGTTACTTTACACAACCATACACATTCAGCCATTTAAGGTTAGGTTTTTATAACTTCCATTTTCTAGTAAGAGATCCTCTGCCTTTTTGAATTCCGTCATCATGTGTGTCTCTACCACCCAGTGGCGTAGCCAGAAGTCAATTTATGGGTGGGGCAACAGGATGGATGGGTGGGCACTAGACAGTGGTGTGTATATATATATATATATATATATATATATATATATATATATATATATATATATATATACATATGTGTGTGTGTGTCAGGGGCGTAGCCAGACAACAGATTTTGGGTGGGCCTGGGCAAGAAGTGGGTGGGCACCAAATGTTCTCCCTCCCCCCTCCCCCACCACGAAAAAATATCTCAGCTGGCAGGAAAACACTTCTTTCCACCTTGGCAGTCTGGAGCAGGCTTACACTGAAAACTGAGCATGTGCAGGTGCCAGTATCATGGAGAGTAGCATTTTCGTTACCACCAGGGGGAAGTCTTCAGCTGGCGGAGCTTGGGATCCCCACCAGCTACTGCTAAACATGTGCTACTGATAGGTGGGCCTGAGCCCTAAATGGGTGGGCCCCAGCACACCCAGGCCCACCTGTGGCTACGCCACTGGTGTGTGTGTATGTGTGTGTGTATATATGTGTGTGCGTGTGTATATATGTATATATCCATTCTTTTATACTTTGAACTCTTGTATCCTTTTTCATTTTTACAAAAGGTCATTTGTATTGTGTGTTTATTGTTTGAAGACTCTTGAATCAGACACTTAGCTGAAACCTGGTGCCATGCTGGGTCTGCCAAGGAATAAAATGTTACATTTTCATCTGTTCGTGGAAGAGCTTTGCTGGCTACACTACTCTTCATTTGGTGTTTGTGTGCATAGTGTATCATAGTCCTCCGCTTCTGCGGTTTCTTTGAACACACAGACAAACATGGTTTAATTGGATAGAGTCAGCATGGATTCAGCCATGGGAAATCATGCCTCACCAATTTGCTTCATTTTTTTGAAGGCGTGGATAAAAGTGAGCCAGTTGATGCAGTGTATCTAGATTTTTAGAAAACAGTTGACAAAGACCCTCATGAGAGACTCCTGAGAAAACTAAAAAGTCAAGGGATAGGAGGCAATGTTCTGTTGTGGATTAGGAACTGGTTGGTAGAAATTGTAGGGTTAAATGTCCATTTTCTTAGTGGAGGATGGTGAGTAATGGAGTGCTACAGGGATCTGTACTCGGACTGGTGCTATTTATATTTATAAATAATTTGGAAATTGGAATGACAAGTGAAGCATTAAATTTAGAAATGACATAAAACTGTTAAAACACATATGGACTTTGAAAAATTGCAGGAAAACCTTAGGAAATTGGAAGATTGGGCATCCAAATGGCAGATGAAATTTAATGTGGACAAATGCAAAGTGATGCACATTGGGAAGAATAATCTGAATCATAGCTACCTAATGATAGAGTGCACCTTATGAGTCATCTCCCAAGAAAAAGATCTAGGTGTCGTAGACAACATGCTGAAATTTGTTTTTTTACAAGTGTGTTGCGACAGCCAAAAAAGCAAACAAGATGCTAGGAATTATTAGGAAAGGGATGGAAAATAAGAATATTTTAATGCCTGTGTATCACTCCATGGTGTGACCTCATCTTGAGTGTTGCATGCAATTCTTTTTGCAGTATCTTATAGAACATATAGCAGGATTAGAAAACTTTTACAGAAGGAAGACCAAAATGAATAAGGTGGTGAAACTTGTCTCATTTGAGGAAAGGCTTAAGAGCTTAGACTCTTCAGCTTGGAAAAGAGATGACTGGGGAGGGGGGAGATATGATAGGGGTCTACAAATCCTGAGTTATGTAGAACGGGTAAAAGTGAATGTTTTTTTTTTCTGTTTCAAAAAGTACAAAGACTAGGGGACACTCAATGATGTTACGTGGTAATACTTTTAAAACAAATAGGAGAAAATATTTTTTTCACTCAACAAATAGTTAAGCTCTGGAACTTGTTGCCAGAGGATGTGGTTATAGCTGTTAGTGTATCCAGGTTTAAAAAAGGTTTGGACAAATTCCTAGAGGCAAAGTCCATTGTCTGCTATTGAGATAGACATCGGGGTTGCCCAGACTTGCCCTGGGATTGGTAGCATGGAATCTTGCTACTATTTGGGATTCAATGAGTAGTAATAGCATGGGAACCACAGTAGATAACCGTAATTCACACAAAATCGATATATCTCATGCAATTTAATCTTCATTTATATTCTATCCATTGATATATTTTCAGTGGACCATGAGACATCAAATGTAATCATATAATGTGCTAAAGGATCTTCTGTAGTGCACAGCAATTCCAAATCTAAGCTCTAAAAGCTTCATCAATCATTTGCCTCAGTAGCCTAGTTTAATCTTACACCTAAACAAAAAATAATTTTATACTTTCTTTGCCAAATACAGACTTCAAAATCATTGAAATCTGTATTTGCAAAGGGTGTATAGCGCACCTGTTCAAAGGGTCTCAAAATCATTGAAATGATAAAGCAAAACAACTAGTTATTTGAAGTGTACTCGCAGTGCACAAAACACAGCACTGATTCGTATTTGAACAGAACTGACAAAGCCATGTTTCAGCGAAGACCACCTTCCTCATGGGTCACACAGTCTTATAAAGTTCTGTCATACTGTTCAGTGTTGTGCTATCAGAACAGCTGTATGTATAATTACAAAACTTATCCACCTATTTTACTGAAGGTAAATGTGGAGAAACCTTGTCTGGTGTGTCCCCAAGGCTTCAAAATGTGGAGAAACCTTGTCTGGTGTGACCCATTCTGCTCTAATCGGGTCTTGAACGTCTGGATTCTTTGGGAAGGTCTTAGAGGGACCTCTAAGCCCACTCATGGTCGACAAAGATGGAACTGCTGATTCCGAAGCAGAAGGCTCCTCCAGTGCCTCAGAAATAACAGAATGGGAGGTATTGCAACATATGCCAGCAAGTCAGGTTGTGGAGCTCCAATACAAGTTCCATCTGGCACAGGGTATCTGGATGGAACAGGAGTCTCAGTGCAATGGCAGTGCGAATGCTTTCGCCCCCTTTCTGGCAGGTTCCTGGTCTGAGTTTTCTCTGACAATGTGACAGCGATAGCTTATATCGCCAAGCAAGGCAGGACCCACAGCCATGCAGTGGTTGTGGAGGCGGCCTCCTTCATTTGTTGGGCAGAGAAAAATCTTCTTGCTGGCCACTCATATCACTGGGTCCTTTAATTGTGGAGATGAACTTTGTCAAGATGCTCTCCTTATACCCTGGAGAATGGGAACTATCAAGCCAGGGTTTTCAGCTGATACTGGATTGGTGGGGTTCAGCACTTCTGCACTTGATGGCAATGAAAAAGAATGCCAGAGTGCCCAAGTTCTTCAACCATCAGAAAGAACTGTGCTCTGAGAATCAGTGTCCTGGCTGGAGACACTTTTATTGTATGTTTTCCATCCTTGGCCTATGGTAGGCTATTTGTTGGCAAGGATCACATTGCCACTGGGGTCAAACAATTCTCGTACCCCAGATTGTCCATGGTGGTCGTGGTATGTGGACCTGATTTGACTGCTGGATGGGGATCCTCTTTTTCTTCCACACGTACACAGCCCACTGAAGCAAGATCCGGTACTCATGGAGTGTATCTGTGCCCCTTTGATATTACAGCTTGGATATTGAAAGGGCTCAGTTGAGTAGAAAAGGTTTTCTGATTCTGTTATTACATCCTTGCTTCAGGCTTGTAAATGCTCTATGTCCATGGCATATGCGCGGGTGTGGAGGATGTTCAAGGGCTGATGTTCTGAGCGTGGACTTTCTTCCTTCTCAGATTGTGCACAGCTAGCATTTCTCCAGGCAGGTCTTCAGAAAGGATTGGCGTTAGGTTTTCTTAAAGTTCAGATTGCGGCTTTGGCCTGTTTCAGGGATCGACTACAGAAGACATCGCTTGCGGTTTACCTGGATATCGTTCAAGGTATGGGCTGTTTGAGGCCTCTCTTTCATACACCAGTGGAGCCTTAATTTAGTTCTTCAGGCTCTTCAGAAGCCTCCTTTTGAGCCACTTCAGAAGATCACCTTGAAAAGCATCAGCACCTAGGCTTTCGGAGCTTTAGGCTCTCTCGTCAGGATCCCTTTCTCTTTTTTTCACAGGTGGGGGGGGGGGGGGGTCTCCCTGTGCACAGTTCCTTCCTTTCTTCCAAAAGTGGTATCAACATTTTATTTCAAACCAATCTGTGGAACTTCAGTCCTTTCGCAGAGAGGATGAAGAGGCTCTGTATTTTTTCTTGAAGCTTCTTGATGTGTGTAGAATCCTGATTAGATATCTGGAAGTCATGAGTGAATTTTTCAAATTGTACAGACTGTGCTTTTTGGTAAGCAGAGACTTGGCCTCATGACTTCCAAACCCACAATTGGTAGATGCCTGAAGAAGACTCTTGCATCTATTTGTTTGCTTGCGGGGAAGCAGGCTTCTCAGGCTTTGCAGGCTTCTCAGGCTTTGCAGGCTTGTTGTACGAGGCGTACAGCAACATCTTGGGCAGAGACCACCTTACTGCCTCCAGCAGATATTTTGCATAGGGGTAACGTCAACTTTTCCAAGCACTACTGGGTGGACTTTGCAGCTTGCTTAGAAGCCAGTTTAGGGGATTTGGTTCTCAGGGTGGTGGCACCAGGATGTCACCCACTTTAGGAGTTGCTTTCAAACATCCCACAGGATCTGGAATAGTGGGAAGCTATATAATGGAAGGAGAAATTAGATCTTACCTGATCATTTTCTTTTCATTAGTCCTTCCCACTATTCCAGAGGCCCACTCAAGATTTCTGAGATATATAGTTGGTGCGAAGTAATTGGTCAAATAATGACTGTAACATTGCATGGTGCTTTCTGTATAGCTTTTGTTCTCAAGCAATGAAGAAATAAGAGCAGACCAGCGTAGTGGAGTACTACAAAATTTTTTCACCATAAAATTAAAACATTAAAAACTCTTTACATACCCAGCATAACAATGTTTCGCTCTGTCAAGGTCTGCGTCAGGGACTGAATATAAACTATGAAACAGATACATAAAAGGCCATAAACATGAGTATTTATGCAACCATAAAACTGTAATGCAAGACCCACAGTAAATCCAACAAACCAGATACAACATAATTAAAAGCATGAATTACATACCCAGCAGATACAGTTCAAAATATTCACCTGTTAGAAACTAAAAATAAATAATTAAATAGATGAACAGATCAAAATCTGTTCTCTGAACATCAAAGAATAATTATCCATGTAGCAAAAATGTTTGTTTAAGAAAACTTGATATACTGCATTTATATTACAATAGGTCAAAGTGATTAACAACTAACGCTTGTGTTTACAAAGGCGTACTATAGGCGCGTTAAACGCTAATGCGCATCAAACAGTAATGCACCTATAGGAATGTATTGGCAAGTTGGCGTTTAACATACCTGAACTTTATTGGCGCATTAAAAATGCTAACGTGCCTAGGTAAACATACCCCTAAATGGTAAGCATAAAATCAAAGAAAAGGAACTCCATATCACTCGAGTACAGTACATTACAAAACAGTTAAAATCAAGACCAAATCAAATTATAGTTAAGAGCTGCAGTGTGTGCAGATCATTCAGGTACTGACTGTGCTAAGTCAGTGGACACTAAACAGAAAGGCCAGTTGAAACAAATGAGTTTTAAGTTATTTTTTAAATTTAGTAAGAGAGAGTTCTGCCCTAATGGTTTCTGGCAGATTATTCCAAAGGGAGGGAGCTAGAAAATAGAATGCAGATTTTTGAGTTGACTTGTAATGGGCTAGTTGGGGAGAAGGAAGCACCAGACAATTGGCATCAAGTGATCAAAGTGAACGGGATGGAATATAAGAAGTGATTAAAGAAGAAATGTATGCAGGACTACCTGAATGTAAAGCCTTAATGACACAGGTAACCAGTGCAATTCAAGGAATAACGGCATAACAGGATTGAAACATTTTGCTTTGAACAATAGACGAATTGCAGAATTTTGAAGAATCTGACATCTTAATAATTGAAATTGTAGAAGGCCTGTATATGTAGTAAGTATTACAATAATATAATTGAGAAATGGCAAAAGCATGTAGTAATATGTGTAATTAAATGAAGTCGATATAATTTTGATTTGACCTTAGACGACGCAACCAGAAGAACCCAGATTTTACAACATTTGATATTTGTGTATTAAAAGAGAGTTTAGAATCAAAATGTATTCCCACGTGAACTTTATGCTACAAAATGAACTCTTCCCTAGGGAGAAAGGAAACATTTTACTCACCCCCATACCCAAGGATGTAAAGAAAAATGCTAATGAATTAACTAACTATAGACCAGTAGCATCCATTCCCTTAATTACCAAAATAACAGAAGGGATGGTGACCAAACAACTCACAGAGTATCTAAACAAGTTCTCAATACTACACGACTCCCAGTCAGGATTTCGCTCTAATCACAGTACTGAAACCGTACTAGTTACGCTCATGACCAAATTCAAACAAATGATAGCAACCGGCAAGAATATACTACTTCTACAATTCGACATGTCAAGCGCCTTTGACATGGTTGACCATGGAATCTTATTACACATCCTCGAATACTTCTATATTGGAGGCAACGTTCTCAATTGGTTTAAGGGGTTCCTAACTACACGCTCATATCAAGTGACATCAAATTTGATTACATCAGCTACATGGACACCTGAATGCAGAGTTCCACAGGGATCCCCCCTCTCACAGACCATATTCAACCTAATGATGACACCCTTGGCTAAACTACTTTCGAACCAAAACCTCAACCCATACATATACGCTGACGATGTAACGATCTTCATCCCATTCAAACAAGATCTAAGGGAAATCTCCAACGAAATCAACCAAAGTCTACATATCATGCATTCCTGGGCAGATGCATTTCAGTTGAAACTTAATGCAGAAAAAACCCAATGCCTAGTACTCACCTCGCAACACAACACGAACAAATTTACCACCATCAACACACCAAAACTAAATCTACCAATTTCGGACACCCTAAAAATTCTTGGAGTTACCATTGATCAGCATCTAACACTTGAGAACCATGCGAAAAACACAACCAAAAAGATGTTTCACTCAATGTGGAAATTAAAAGAGTAAGACCATTTTTTCCAAGGACCGTCTTCCGCAATCTGGTACAATCATTGGTACTCAGCCATCTGGACTATTGCAACTCACTCTACGCCGGCTGCAAAGAGCAAATAATCAAAAAACTCCAGAACTACATTGGCTCCCACTTAAAGAACGCATCACGTTCAAAGTATGTACCCTAGTTCATAAAATCATCCATGGTGATGCCCCAGTCTACATGTCAGACCTAATAGACCTACCATCAAGGAATGCAAAAATATCTTCTCGCACATTACTTAATCTCCATTTTCCCAACTGTAAAGGTCTAAAATACAAATTAATGCATGCATCTACTTTTTCCTATATGAGCACGCAACTCTTGAACGTGTTGCCACGTAACCTGAAAAGGACCTATGAATTGACCAACTTCCGCAGACTACTGAAGACTTGTCTCTTTGACAAGATATACCACAAAGACTAACACATGTAAAAATGTCCTAATATATCCAAAATGTCTTATAATGTCTTCTTCTATACCACTATCATGTATTCTACTATCATGTACCCTAAATCCTTCTGTAAAACCAATTGTATATTCTCTTCTTATTTCCAGTATCCATGATGTATTGTAAGCCACATTGAGCCTGCAAAGAGGTGGGATAATGTGGGATACAAATGCAATAAATAAATAATGGAAAAGACTCAATGGTGGTGATTTGATGTCCAAAAAAATTCAAAGGTACTGATGGGGTGCTGAGTGAACCTGTGATCCAACAAGCAGTTGTGTTGGTAAGGTTGAGTACGACTTTGAGAAGTTAACCAATTGAACATGGAAGTAAGTGCCTTTTGTAGGGGTTTTAGGTCAATGGAGAATGGCGATATATATATTAGAAGGATGTCATTTGCATAAATAAAACATATATTGTGATCTTGTAATAAAATTGCAGGTGGACTGAGAGAGATTAAAAAAGTAGGGGAGAAAGGGCCAATCCCTGGGGAACTCCACAAGGTAACTCACGATTAGAACATGTCATTAGCAGTGTATACTGAAAAAAAACCCTCCCTGTAAGAAAAGATGTAAACCATGCCAGTGTTCATTAAGCCTATTGAATGAAGGCATGCCAAAAGCAGAGCATGATCCACAAGGTCAAATGCAGCTGATAAATCTAAAATAAGCAGAGCGATATTTCCCTTTTCTTGGATAGTGTGTAATTCACTAAAAAATGCAGCCACTGTTTCTGTACTATGTGTGCCTCTGAAACCTGTCTGTTGTGGATGCAGAATATTGGTTTGATCGACGTGCAACCAATTGATTACTGCTTTTTCTTTGATATTTGAGAGAATACATAAATTGGAAATTGGTCAATTAATTAGAAGGGTCTAAAGGATCAGAGAATTTTTCAAGATAGGCCTGTTAACAGCTTTCTTCCAAAATTGAGGTACAATGCCAGTTTTTAAACTTAATGCTACTAAATGTAGAACTAGGGGTGACAGTCCATGCCGCAGAACCTTTAACCAATTGAATGGAACACCGTCTAATGAGGAAGTAGTAAGATGGATATCATTGATTGTCTTTTCTAAAACGGTAAGGGGTAGAACTTTGAAATTGCTCCGATATGCAGAACAACCGGTAGAATCAAAAGTCCAATGGAGGTTAGCGATAATTGTAAACTGGAAATTTTCAGTTGAAAATAATTTGCTAAGGTAGTAGCTGAAGGTAAATTATAACCAACATTCGATTTATCATGAATGAGATCGGAAACAATTTTATACAACTTTCTAGCTGGATTAGAGGAGTTACTAATTATTTTGGTAAAATAATTCTTTTTAGCAAGTTTAAGTTCATAGTTGCAATGGAGCGTTGGGTCCCTAAATGTTTGTTTAAAGGCACAATTTTCGTAATTTTTTCTCTATAAGTGTTTTGCTCTGCGTAATTAGCACTTCAGTATTAGTAAGCCATGATGAAACCAGGGAGATTTTCTAGGGTGGCAGTGATTTCTTGCAATATCACCATCAGTAACTTTCTGTGGTCTGAAAATGGGCTTTAAAGTTGATTCCCAGCATACAGCTGCCTCTTCTAATGTGATATCAAGAAAATTATCTGGAAAGAGAGACGATAATGGTTGAGTGGTACCAGGATCTCGCTGTTTAAACTGAGAAGAATATAAGGAGCGGTTCTGTTCAGTCAATTGAGCAAATGTTTTAAACTGAATAGTAGAGAGTAACTAAAAATGATATGTCCAAGGTAGACATTGTGTTTGCATAGATAGCAAAAGCTAATGTATGAGTAGACTTCCTGAGTCATAATTAGGTCTAGTGTGTGACTTGCTATGTGAGTGGCGGGACCAGAGCTTGACAGACACAAGCGAAGACTGAAGGCGCGCTGAGCGAAGACCATGCGTTTCACTGCAGCTGCCGATGCCTTTTCAATTTCAGAGGAGGAGGGAGAGCGCTGGTGCTGGGAGGGCGGGCGGGCGGCCTGGTGGCCTGGTGGCTTTTCGTTGGTTGGAAGAGGGAGGGAGGGAGAGTGGGCGGCCTGGTGGCTTTTCGTTGGTTGGAAGAGGGGGGGATGGCGGGCGGCCTGGTGCTGGGTGGGTGGGAGGGAGGGAGGCTTGGTGCCACTGGGTGCTGGGTGGGAGGGGGTGGGAGGGAGGCCTGCTACTGGGTGGTGCTGGGAGGGAGGCAGGCCTGGTGCTGGGTGGGTGGGAGGGAGGGGAGGCTTGGTGCTACTGGGTGGTGGGAGGGAGGCCTGGTGCTGGGAGGGAGGGAGGCCTGATGCTGGGTGCTACTGGGTGGTGCTGGGAGGGAGGCAGGCAGGCCTGGTGCTGGGAGGGAGGCAGGCCTGGTGGTGGGTGGGAGGGAGGGAGGCTTGGTGCTACTGGGTGGTGGGAGGGAGGCCTGGTGCTGGGTGCTGCTGGGTGGGCGGGAGGGCAGGGGGGAGAGGAGGGTGACTGGACATTTGTGGCTGGAAGGGAGAGGAGGGTTGCTGGACATGGATGGAGGACAAGAAATAAAGAAGAAAGGAGGAAAGTAATGAAATGGAAAGGAAGCCCTGGAAATGGAGTTAAGAGAGCAGCAGAATCAGAGACAACAAAGGTAAAAAAATCATTTTATTTTCATTTTAGTGTTTGGAATATGTCCAATTTGAGAATTTACATCTGCTGTCTTATTTTGCACTGGGTATACTGGAGCTGTAACAGCTTACAGAAATGATTTATAATGAAAAAAAGTCATGTTATTTTTTTCTCCTATACTAGTATAATATTTTCAATGATGTCTGTTTATTTGTGCCATGGCTGGTGTAAGGGGTGTGGCTATCATAGGGGTGGAGTCGTATGTGGTGACCCCGCCCATAATGAGTACCGGCACTTTGCGATAAATAATTCGATTTTGGGTTGCTGTTTGGGCACTCGGTCTCTGAAAGGTTCGCCATCACTGATCTATATGAATATCAAAATTGTCCACAATTGTGAGATTTGAAAATCGAGTAGCAGCATAAGCTAATCTTTACTTGAAGATCTCCCAAGTATGTTTTGAGGGTGCTGGAGGTAAATAGCAGATCATTAAAATAAAAGAAGGGGCAGAAGTTTTTAACACTTAAGAGTTCCGGATACTGAAAATCGGTAACTGGAAGTTCCACTGCCTGAAGAAGAAGTGATAAACAGGCTGCTACTCCACCCCTTTTAGATGCTCTAGCTATATGGAAAACAATAATTTGCTGACAAGCATTGGTATAAGTAAGTTTCTTTGCCATCACAGATCCAAGTTTCTGAAAGACGTAGTATATTTAAGCTATGGGTCAAAATAAGGTCATGAATTAAATGTATCTTATATAGAATGGAGTGACAATTGAGAAGACCAAATTGTAAAGATAACAGGAAGACCAAATAATTAAAAGGCCAATGTCTCTCTCCAAAACTGTGTACAATCGGCACAGAACAGGCTGCTTTCTTTTAGTCAGCCACAGCATGTTGTCTGCTTGCATATGTATCAACCTGTGTATGTGTAAGGGGTCAATGGTGCCTTATATCACTTCCTTACTATACCAAAAAAAATAGCAAGTGAATATAGATAAATTAGTCAAAATTGAAAGTAAAATACTGGGTCATCAATTTAAGCAGAACATAATAGGTATAGGTGAAGTTGTAGGTTCTATGCTCTTGCTACCCTATGTCCTTCTTGGAGATGTGGAACTACTGCTCCTAAGAGCAGAATGGAGGTTTGATTTTTTAAGTATAATACTCTGTCTCCACATGGACTTAACTTGGACAGTGACCTTTCAGTTTTCCTTTAATTATTTTATGAAGCATTGTTATTTATGGTTTTCAACCAGGTCTTTTATGATTTTATTTATTTAATATACTTATTAATGCCTTCTATGGTGTATGTTATATATTTATTATTAACTTTCATACAGTATTATTCAGATCCCTTTTGTATGCTTATGATTTTTTTGTGTACAACCTTTGGTAATTATTTCTGGAGGTTTGGTATATGTTTAGACATGCTTCAAATGCAATTTGTATGTACTTTTAAGGTTACCTGCCTATTTTCAGGTATAGCTAAGCATATACAATTATTTCCTGGTTAGCCCTGATATTGAAACAATGATGTCACTGCAATGCAATGTCGTCATTGGAACACAGAAATGAATTTGTGCCAAAATCACAAATTTTCTTATTGTTTTTACGACAAAATTATGTTTAAAATTGCAAAAGTTCACATTTCACCTAATTTGAGGGTGTTTTTTATTTTTACCCTTGGTTTTGAATTTTGTCAAAGTTTGACTTTTCAGCATTCTTATTTAAGCCTTATATATATATATATATAAGGCCTCCCTGTTCAATTAAAAAAAGAAAACAAGTCTTTAAAATTCTTTGAGCTTAAATAAAAATGCTGAAAAGTCAAATTTTGACAAAATGATGCGTATACACACACTTTCCGATGCTTCCGGCCCACCGGAAGTATCTACAATTTTGGCTGGGAACACATTGCTTCCAGTACCTCGTATTGGCCTTTGGCCTCGTGTCATCTTTCAGGGTATTTATCAAATGTCTAACGATAGTCGCAGCATTGCTAAGCAGACTGGGAATCCATGTGTTCCCTTCTCCCAACGATTGGCTGGTGAAGAGCATGTTGGAGGATGATCGGGAGTCCATGCGGGTGCTAGAGCTACTAGGGTTTGGTTTAAACTACCCCGTTCCATATTTGCCCTGCCTAGCAATTATAGTCCTGCTTGATACGCAGAAGGTTGGAGCCTTTCTCCCTAGTCTGAGAGCAGACACTCTGGCCACACTGTCTTCTCAGTTTCGAGCCTCTCAGCAGGTCATAACTCAGCAGATGTTGAGGTTGTTGGGCTACATGGGATCCACAGTTTGTGACACCCATGACATATCTTCACATAAGATCTCCCCAATGGATTGGGGGGCGGAGCAAGATGGCGGCGGTACCAACTGCTCGCGTCAGTGAGTAGCCCATAGCTGCTGGAAATTTATAACCTCTCTTGCTAAAATTTCCCCGAAAAAATTTTTGCCTTAAAATCTCTGCTGCAATGCCTCATAGCAAGAGAAAAGGGATCGTAAGGGTGGGGACCCAGCCCTCCCTAACTTCAACACCCGTCCAGCAGTCCATGGAGCAGTTCCTTACGCGGCAATCCACTTTTACAGCGTCAGGAGGTCCCGCTGATCTTTTGACGCAGGGAGGCGCCGAGATCCAGGGAATTGACACATCGTTGTCTCCCCCGACGCAACTCCCGCCTTTGCAGCCGGTTGTACTCGAATTTGCGGGTGGATTGTCGACCTCGGAAGTCGGGGAAACGAATCTGCCACTGGGCCAGCAAATTTGAGTTCTTCCCGGATCTCCCATGACAACGGAGTCGAAGGGCCTTGAGCCCCTGCAAGGGAAGCCCCAAACATCTAAGGCTTCAACTGCAAAGATTACGCTGGAGGTGATATGGGAGGTGCTCCAGCGTCTGGACAACTCTGTGAAGACTTCAACAGGCAAGATTGACAATTTATCTGAAAATTTACAGAATTTAAAAACTGCATTTACAACTATGAGTAACGAGTTGACTGAGAAAGTAAATATTTTAGAAGCTGATTCTGTTAAAATGAAAGAGGTAACATCGAAATTGATTCAGGACAATACACAGATATATAATAGGTTGGAATACTTTGAAAATTATAACCGAAGATTAAATCTTCGATTGTTAAATTTTCCTTGTACTGAGGTGTATTCCCCCTTGGACACATTCAAGAGATACTTGATGGAAAATTTAAAATTTACCACTGAGAATATTCCTCCTCTTAATAAAATATATTACCTACCTACAAAAAAACCAAGTGGACTTTCACAAACTCAACAGCCTCAAGGAGATCTCAATGTCTCAGAACTGTTGGAAACATCTTTGTCTTCAATAACAAATAGGCAAACATTGTTGGTCTCATTTGTATTCCAGCAGGACTTGGAACTGGTTAGGAAACTAGCTTTAAGGAACATACAACTTCCATTTTATGGACAAAAGATCTGGGTTTTCCCAGATGTTACTAAATCTACACAAATTAGAAGAAAAGACTTTCTAGCATTGAGACCGGCTATCTTGGCGCTGGGGGCTACCTTTAATTTGTTACCCATGTAAATGCAATATAAAATATTTGGGTGTAAAATATGTTTTCTTTAATCCTGTTCATTTGAAGCAATTTATAGATTTGAAAAAATTGTCATGAAGCCTGTTGGATAGTAGCAGTATTGACCTTATAGCGAAATGGAATAATTATAAGTGGATAAAACTGTTAAGCATTTCTTTAGTTTTTGTTGCATATAGATCTCCCGTGTGAAAACGGCTCTTGTCCCCTCTAATTTGTGGTCTAATATAGGATGCATAATTATATTTCTGGAACTAAAACATTTTCTGTAATTTTGTTTTATTTACATCTGATTTTTCTTTTCAAGTGTGATGAAGGCTTGTAATTTAAAAATGATAAATAAAGAAAAAAAAAAAAAAAAGATCTCCCCAATGGGTCCTAACTTCTCAGTGGTGCCAAGCCACAGGAAATCTGGAAGATGCTATCTGGTTCCAGGCCCATGACAGGCTAGCATCAGATGCCTTCCTCCTTCATCGGGTTACAGGGCTTCAGTATGCATATCCTCCCATTCCTCTCATGGGGAATCTTTGCTGAAACTCAGGCAAGACCGTGGGACCATGATTCTAGTCTCACCTTAATGGCTTCAACAGATCTGGTTCCCTCTTCTTCTGTAGCTATCCTCTGCATAGCCATTTAGATTGGAGTGTTTTCTGACCCTCATCATGCAGAACGAGGGATCACTTCTGTATCCCAATCTTTAGTCTCTGGCTCTCACAGCCTTGATGTTGAGAGCCTAGAATTTGCTTCCTTAGGTCATTCAGAGGGTGTCTCACTGGCTTCCAAGAAGGATTCTACTAAGAGGTGTTACTCTTTTAAATGGAGTAGGTTTGCCATCTGGTGTGAGAGGAAAGCCCTAGATCCCCTTTCTTGCCCTTCACAGACCTTGCTTGAATACCTTAAACACCTATCAGAGTCTGGTCTCAAGACCAACTCCATAAGGGTGCAGTTAGTGCTTATCAATGTGTAGAGGGTAAGCCCATCTCAGGACAGGCTCTAGTTATTCGCTTCATGAGAGGTTTGCTTTTTTCAAAGCCCCCTATCATGACTGTGTCATGAGAGGTTTCTTTTTGTTAAAGTCCCTTGTCAAACTTCTGCCTATGTTGTTGGGACCTCAGTGTTGCTCTCACCCAGCCGATGAAAGTTGCTTTTGAGCTGATGAATTCCTGCCATCTGAAGTACTTGACATGGGAAGGTCATTTTCTTGGAGACTGTTCCTTCAGCTTGTTGAGTCAGTGAGTTTCAGGCTCTAATGATGGATGCACCTTATACTGTTTCATCACAACAGAGTAGTCCTCTGCATGCACCCTAAGTTCCTGCCAAAGGTGGTGTCAGAGTTTCATCTAAACCAGTCGATTGTCTTGCTAACATTCTGTCCCCGACTTCATGCCCCTCCTGTTGAGAGCGCCTTGTACATCTTGTACTGCAAGCGAACCTTGGCCTTTAACTTGGAGCGGACTAGTCCCCACATACAGTCTGCCCAACTTTTTGTTTCTTTTGATCCCAACAGGATAGGGGTTACCATTGGAAAACGCACAATCTCTAATTGGCTAACAGATTGCATTTCTTTCACTTATGCCCAGGCTGGGATGACCCTAGTGGGTCATGTCAAGTCTCACAGTGTTAGAGCTATGGACACATCGGCATCCCATTTGTGGTCAGCCTGCATTGAAGAAAATTGCAAGGCTGTGACATGGTCTTCAGTCCACACATTCACATCTCATTACTGCCTTGAGCAGGATACCCAACGCGACATTCGGTTCGGACAGACAGTGTTGCAAAATCTGTTTGGGGTCTAGAATCGAACTCCACCCCCCCTAGGCCCATTTTATTCTGTTCCAGGCTGCACTCTCACTCAGTTTGTATATAGTTTCAGGTTAACCTGAGTTATTTCCTAGCCATTGCGAGGCCCAATTGACCAGTGTTTGTTGTTTTCGGTCAGCATGGATGCTAGGAATACCCAATTGTGAGAACTATGGCATGCTTGTCCTCAGAGAACGTGAATATACTTACCTGTAGCAGATGTTCTCCAAGGACAGCATGCCTTATATTCTCACAAACCCTCCCACCTCCCCTTGGGGGTTGTCTCCTATGCTTTCTTTTTATTTAGCAGTATTTAACTGTGGTAACTGCGGTCTCATAGCGGGCGGGTAGGTACTCGCACATTCGCAGTGGAGCGTGCCTCGCGCGTCACAGAAGCTCAGTTAAAGCTTGTTAGAAGCTCTGGACCGGGCAGTGCGGGATTGCGTTACCCAATTGTGAGAATAAAAGGCCTGCTGTCCTTAGGGAATACCTGCCACAGGTATCTTCACTATACCTCAGGATGAAGTGATTAATATTATTAGAAATGTATTACTAATGTATGATTTTGGTAGAAGAATCTCTACAGTGTTCATTGTTAAACTAGGCAGTGTAGCGTTGAAAGATAATTATTCTGTATTTTGAAGGTAACTTTTTATAAGCAAATTAAAGGTGCAGCAATGGGGTCTTCTATGGCCCTTCCACTGCAAATCTCCATGTTGCAGAATCTGAAACTAGGTTTTTAAAATTCCATAAGTTTGAAAAGTAAGTCATTTTATGGAAAGGATTTATTGATATTTTTTTCATTTGGAAAAGAGGTCTGATACAAATCTTTACAGATTTCATAATTGGATCAATACAAATACCCTAATTTGAAATTTCAGATGCTGTTTAATAAAGAGATCCCATTATTAGATATGATGGTAAAATAGAAACCAACATTTATTGTAAACAAACCGTTGTTAATAAGCACAAGTTGTCATAGCACATCACTGAAACGTAATTTACCATACAGTCAGATTTTAAGACAGAAAAGACTGTGCTCCACTAAAAAAGATTTTGTGCTTCAATCAGGAGTAGTGAAAGAGATTTTTGAATAAATATCCAGAGAAAATTATTTCAGAAGGACTACACAGAACATCTCAGGTAGGAATAATTTTAATGAAATCTTAGAATAAATATAAGGAGAACAATATAGTTTGCTGTCTTGGATTCAATCATTTATGTAAAGATATTGTGGAGTGGAGGAGTGGCCTAGTGGTTAGGGTGGTGGACTTTGGTGCTGAGGAACTGAGTTTGATTCCCGGCACAGGCAGCTCTTTGTGACTCTGGGCAAGTCACTTAAACCTCCATTGCCCCATGTAAGCCGCATTGAGCCTGCCATGAGTGGGAAAGCGCGGGGTACAAATGTAACTAAAATAAAATAATATTGTGTTTATTTTGAAGAAACACCTGCACATAATAAAAAGTTTGGCTTCCTTTCAAGACAGTAAACATGATTTCTTATAAGAGAAATCAAAATCTAAAAGATTTATTGGCACCTTCTGCACTACCTAGAGTACTGATAGAACTGAAAAACGAGCTTGCGGAGCTACTGCTAGTGATATGCAACTTATCCTTAAAATCGAGCGTGGTACCGGAAGATTGGAGGGTGGCCAATGTAACGCCCATTTTTAAAAAAGGCTCCAGGGGAGATCCTGGAAATTATAGACCGGTGAGTCTGACGTTGGTGCCTGGGAAAATGGTAGAGGCGATTATTAAAAACAAAATTACAGAGCACATCCGAGGACATGGATTACTGAGACCAAGTCAGCATGGCTTTTGTGTGGGGAAATCTTGCCTGACCAATTTACTTCAATTCTTTGAAGGAGTGAACAAACATGTGGACAAAGGGGAGTCGGTTGATATTGTGTATCTGGATTTTCAAAAGGCGTTTGACAAGGTACCTCATGAATGGCTACAGAGGAAATTGGAGGGTCATGGGATAGGAGGAAATGTCCTATTGTGGATTAAAAACTGGTTGAAGGATAGGAAACAGAGAGTGGGGTTAAATGGGCAGTATTCACAATGGAGAAGGGTAGTTAGTGGGGTTCCTCAGGGGTCCGTGCTAGGACCGCTGCTTTTTAATATATTTATAAATGATTTAGAGATGGGAGTAACTAGCGAGGTAATTAAATTTGCTGATGACACAAAGTTATTCAAAGTCGTTAAATCACGACAGGATTGTGAAAAATTACAAGAGGACCTTACGAGACTGGGAGACTGGGCGGCTAAATGGCAGATGATGTTTAATGTGAGCAAGTGCAAAGTGATGCATGTGGGAAAAAAGAACCCGAATTATAGCTACGTCATGCAAGGTTCCACGTTAGGAGTTACGGACCAAGAAAGGGATCTGGGTGTCGTCGTCGATAACACACTGAAACCTTCTGCTCAATGTGCTGCTGCGGCTAAGAAAGCGAATAGAATGTTGGGTATTATTAGGAAAGGTATGGAAAACAGGTGTGAGGATGTTATAATGCCGTTGTATCGCTCCATGGTGCGACCGCACCTTGAGTATTATGTTCAATTCTGGTTGCCGCATCTCAAGAAAGATATAGTAGAATTGGAAAAGGTGCAGCGAAGGGCAACTAAAATGATAGCGGGGATGGGACGACTTCCCTATGAAGAAAGACTAAGGAGGCTAGGGCTATACAGCTTGGAGAAGAGACAGCTGAGGGGAGACATGATAGAGGTATATAAAATAATGAGTGGAGTGGAACAGGTGGATGTGAAGCTTCTGTTCATGCTTTCCAAAAATACTAGGACTAGGGGGCATGCGATGAAACTACAGTGTAGTAAATTTAAAACAGATCAGAGAAAATATTTCTTCACCCAACGTGTAATTAAACTCTGGAATTCGTTGCCGGAGAAAGTGGTGAAGGCGGTTAGCTTAGCAGAGTTTAAAAAGGGGTTGGACGGTTTCCTAAAGGACAAGTCCATAAACCGCTACTAAACGGACTTGGAAAAATCCAAAATTCCAGGAATAACATGTATAGAATGTTTGTACGTTTGGGAAGCTTGCCAGGTGCCCTTGGCCTGGATTGGCCGCTGTCGTGGACAGGATGCTGGGCTCGATGGACCCTTGGTCTTTTCCCAGTATGGCATTACTTATGTACTTATGTACCTAAGATTGAAAATGATAGAAGGAAGATGACGGGATACTTCCCTTGTGGTAAATGTTCAGTGTGTGCTATTAAAATAAAGTTCTTATACCATCCTAAAATGAGGAAGTATTTCAGATCAGATACTTTTCAAATTTTATGACCAGTAAAGTTTTCTGTGTAGCTATATGTCCATTGAGTTTAGGGGGAAATTCATTAAGCAGCATTAGGGCCTTCACACAGGTGTTAGGGCCTTTACACATGTTAAGGGAATTAAAGTGCACTAAATGCTATGAAGCCCATTTATACCTATGGGTTTCTTAGCATTTAGTGCACTTTAATTCCCATAATGCGCATTGATGAATTTCCCCCTTTATGTAGGTAAAATTAAAAGGTCACCGAACACACGAATTATTGAGCACAGGAGTGCTATCAAGAGGAAAATTATGGAAAAACCTTTGGTAGAACATTCCATAAAAGCCAATCATAAATTTGAAGAGTACAAATCTATAGCAGTAAGCAGACCAACTGTGTCTTGAAGAGGGGGAGATGTTGATAAAATAGTGTTAAAATTGAGCAAAGAATATATAAATTTGAAACTTAGGGTTGAATCTGGAGACAGATAAAATCATAAAAATACAGAATAATCTGTCAATAGTATTTATATTGTTTTTTGTTAATGGTCTATGATTTTATAAGTTTATATCATGCTTTTTCTGTGCATTATATGTTTTTATGAATACTTGTATGTATATACCTTTAAGCTATTCCATCGTATGATTTTATATTTGAAGAATTACATAGTTAATATAGTAACGTAGTAAATGATGGCAGATAAAGACCTGAACGGTCCATCCAGTCTGCCCAACAAGATAAACTCATTTTACATGGTATGTAATAATTTATATGTATATCCGAGTTTGATTTGTCCCTGCCTTTCTCTGGGCACAGACCATAGAAGTCTGCCCTGCACCAGTTTTATTCTCCAAATACCGGCGTCGCCACCCAATGTCCGCTAAGATTCCATAGATCCATTCCTTCTAAACAGGATTCCTTTGTGTTTATCCCACGCATGTTTGAATTCCATTACCATTTTCATCTCCATCACCTCCCGCTGGAGGGCATTCCACATATCCACCACCCTCTGTGAAAAAATACTTCCTGACATTACCCCTGAGTCTGCCCCCCTTCAACCTCAATTCATGTCCTCTAGTTCTACCACCTTCCCATCTCCAGAAAAGGTTCATATGCGGATTAATACCTTTCAAATATTTGAACGTCTGTATCATGTCACCCCTGTTTCTCCTTTCCTCCAAGGTATACATGTTCAGGTCTCCTCATACGGTTTGCAACGCAAATCCCATACCATTTTCGTAGCTTTTATTTGCACCGCTTCCAGTTTTGTTACATCTTTAGCAAGATACGGCCTCCAAAACTGAACACAATACTCCAAGTGTATCATATCCTCTTGTGTTATGCTGTTTTTAATTTAAAATCAGCGAAGAATGTTTAATCAGAATTGCTTGAATTTTGGTTTTCTGATCGTTACAACAGCCCATGAATTCATTGGAACGCATATGCGTTCCAGTATAGAATGCATGTTTTAAGGACATTTTCTTTCAAAATGCAATGTGATTTTAAGTTCCTGTAGGAGAATAAGTATTTAAAGTATTTTTTATATGATTGTTTGGTTTTTATTCTAATAATTGTAAAATCATAATTCTTCGAGGACAAGCAGGCTGCTTGTTCTCACAGATGGGTTGACTTCCACGGCAGCCCCCTTCGATCGGAGATCTTCACTAGCAACAACGTTTGCGAGCCCACATGTGCGCATGCGCGACCGTCTTCCCGCCTGAACGCGAGTGTGCTTGCCATTCTTCTTTTTTCCGCAGCTCCAGACGGCTGTTTACGGTCATTCTGCGCCTCATGGAGACCCCTCACACGTTTTTCGCCGCTTTCTTCCATTCGGACGTGGTCGGAAAGTCTTCCATTCGAGTCTTTTCGTCTTGTTTAAAAAAAATTCCTTTTTTCCACTATTTCTTGAGTTTTTCCGGTTAAGTTTCCTTTCGTCGTCGGAAGCGGCCTTTTTGGCCGCCCATACGGGTTTTTTCCCTGTTTTGGTGTTATTTTTTTGCCACCATCATGAATTTTGATTTCTCCGGCGTGATTTTTCCGCCCATGTCATCGAAGCCTGCCAGCGGCTTCAAAAAGTGCACATGGTGCAGCCGGATAATCTCGCTCACTGATAGGCACGTTTCGTGTCTTCAGTGTCTTGGGGCTGGTCATCGCCCTAATGCCTGTACTTTGTGTTTCCAGCTCAAGAAGAGGACTCAGGAGGCGAGATTGGCTCAGTGAAACGTTCTGTTCAGAGCCTCGTCCAGTGCTTCGGCGTATGCGGTACCGAGGTCATCGGAGATATCGATGTTGTCGGAGGGTGCATCATCATCAGGAGCGCAGGTGAGGGCTGTCCATTCCCCTGCTGGTAGTGGTGAGCCCTCAAGTAGGTCTCCACCTGTCTCGAGGGCTCCTGCGGTACAGGCCCCCCGGGATCGACGTGTTTCAGACCCGGTCCCGAGGTGGCGTTTTGATTCAACGTTCTCCTCTTCGATACCAGGAGGTACCGGTGACCTTCGTGCGAAGGCAAAGAAGCATCGGCACCACTCGCCTTCCCGTCGAGGTACCGAGAGCTCCGGGTCGCCGAGGGATTCGGCACCCACTAAGCGTCGACGCCGGGAGGACCGCTCGCCCTCCATACAAGAGGTGTCGATGCACTCTATTGTGGACAGCCCGGTACCGCCTCCGCGACCCGGACAGATTCTGAGCTCGTCGCCGGTACCAGACCCCTTGCCTTCCTCGACAGCCGCTCTGAACGAGAGCCTCGGGGCCATCCTTCCAGGGATCCTGGAAGAGCTGTTACGCCCTTCTGCTCCGGCACCGGAGGTGCTTACGCTGCCGGTGCCGTTGAGAGAGGCGACGGCTGGCTCCTCGCCCCTGGTGAGGTCTCCGGTCCCGCTACCGTTTGCGGTGCCTGCATCGGCGGCCTCCCAGGCTGACTCCCCGACGACTTCGATGGAGGGAGCTTCATCGCCACCGGTGCGGGAGTCTTCCTCTCGGCGTACCCACTGTAGCCAGGTTTCCATGGAGTCGAGATGGGCCCGGCTTCGAACTGCAGGTCACGAACTGGTGTCCGATACCGATGGTGAGGCCTCGTGACAAGCAGAAGAGGACACGAGATATTTCTCTGACGACGAGTCTTGCGGTCTTCCCTCTGATCCTACTCCCTCTCCTGAAAGGCAGCTTTCTCCTCCTGAGAGCCTGTCTTTCGTGGCCTTTGCCCTGGAAATCTCTAAGGCCATTCCCTTCCCTGTGGTTACGGAGGATGAGCCAAGGGCCGAAATGTTTGAGCTTTTGGACTATCCTTCACCACCTAAGGAATCGTCCACTGTACCCATGCATCATGTCCTCAAAAAGACATTGCTGGCGAACTGGACAAAGCCGCTAACTAATCCCCACATTCCCAAGAAGATAGAATCCCAGTATCGGATCCATGGGGACCCAGAGTTAATGCGGACTCAGTTGCCTCATGACTCTGGTGTGGTGGATCTGGCCCTTAAGAAGGTCAAGAGTTCTAGGGAGTACGCTTTGGCGCCCCCGGGCCGTGACTCTAAAACCTTGGACTCTTTTGGGCGGAAGGCCTACCATTCTGCAATGCTCATTTCCAAAATCCAATCCTGCCAGCTGTACATGAGCATTCATATGCGGAACAATGTGCAGCAGTTGGCAGACTTGGTGAACAAGCTCCCTTCTGAGCAGGCCAAGCCTTTTCAGCAGGTGGTCAGGCAGCTGAAGGCGTGTCGTAAATTTCTGGCCAGGGGTGTGTACGATACTTTTGAAGTCGCGTCCAGGGCAGCTGCTCAAGGTGTGGGAATGCGCAGACTCTCGTGGCTGCATGCCTCCGACTTAGAAAACAGGATCCAGTAGCGGATTACTGATTCTCCTTGCCATGGGGGGAGGGGGGATAATATTTTTGGTGAAAAGGTCGAACAAGTGGTAGAACAACTCCAACGGGACACCGCTTTCGACAAATTCTCCCACTGGACGCCTTCAGCATCTACCTCATCATGTAGACGTTTTTATGGGGGAAGGAGGACTGTTCCCTATTCTACTAAGCATAGGTACAGTCCTCCCTCTCGCCAGCCTGCTGCCCAGGCTAAACCCCAGTGCGCTCGTTCCCGTCAACAGCGTGCGCCTCAACAGGCCCCAGCAGCTCCCCAGCAAAAGCAAGGGACGAGCTTTTGACTGGCTCCAGCAGAGCATAGCCGACATCAAAGTGTCCGTGCCAGACGATCTGCCGGTCTGGGGGAGGTTAAAATTTTTTCACCAAAGGTGGCCTCTCATAACCTCCGACCAGTGGGTTCTCCAAATAGTCCGGCTAGGATACTTCCTCAATTTGATTTCCAGACCTCCAAATTGCCCACCAGGAGCGCAGTCCTTCAGCTTCCGCCACAAGCAGGTACTTGCAGAGGAACTCTCCGCCCTTCTCAGCGCCAATGCAGTCGAGCCTGTGCCACCGGCGCCGGAAGGGTTGGGATTCTATTCCAGGTACTTCCGTGTGGAAAAGAAAACGGGGGGATGCGTCCCATCCTAGACCTAAGGGCCCTGAACAAATATCTGGTCCGAGAAAAGTTCAGGATGCTTTCCCTGGGCACCCTCCTTCCCATGATTCAGGCAAACGATTGGCTATGCTCTCTGGACTTAAAGGATGCTTACACTCACATCCCGATACTGCCAGCTCACAGGCAGTATCTTCGATTCCGTCTGGGAGCACAGCATTTTCAGTACTGTGTGCTACCCTTTGGTCTCGCCTCTGCGCCCAGGCTGTTCACAAAGTGCCTGGCTGTCGTAGCGGCGTCTCTAGGCAGACTGGGAGTGCACTTGTTCCCATATCTTGACAATTGGCTGGTGAAGAACACCTCCGAGGCAGGAGCTCTACAGTCCATGCAGATGACTATTAGACTCCTGGAGCTACTAGGGTGTGTGATAAATTATCCAAAGTCCCACCTTCTTCCAGTCCAGAAACTAGAATTCATAGGAGCTCTGCTGGACTCTCAGACAGTTCGTGCCTATCTTTCCGAGGCGAAGGCCGACACTCTTCTGGCTCTCGTCTCATGGGTGCGGGCGTCTCAGCAGATCACAGCTCGGCAGATGTTGAGATTGCTTGGCCACATGGCCTCCACAGTGCATGTGACTCCCATGGCCCACCTTCACATGAGATCAGGTCAATGGACCCTAGCTTCTCAGTGGTACCAAGCCGCTGGGGACCTAGAGGATGTAGTCCAGCTGTCCACGATTTTTCTCCAATCCCTACATTTGGTGCAGAATTCGTTCCAATTTGACTCTGGGACGTCCTTTCCAAATTCCTCAGCCACAAAAGGTGCTGACGACGGATGCGTCTCTCCTGGGGTGGGGAGCTCATGTCAATGGGCTTCACACCCAAGGGAGTTCCCTTCAGGAAAAAGGGTTGCAGATCAACCTCCTGGAGTTGCGAGCAGTCTGGAATGCTCTAAAGGCTTTCAGGGATCGGCTGTCCCAACAAATTATCCAAATTCAGACGGACAATCAGGTTGCCATGTATTACATCAACAAGCAGGGGGGCACTGGATCTTGCCCCCGTGTGTCAGGAGGCCGTCAGAATGTGGCTTTGGGCTCGCCGGAACAGCATGTTGCTCCAAGCCGCGTATCTGGCAGGCGTAAACAACAGTCTGGCCGACAGATTAAGCAGGATCATGCAACCTCACGAGTGGTCACTCAATTTCAGAGTGGTACGCGAGATCTTTCAAGTGTGGGGCACTCCCTCGGTGGATCTCTTTGACACTCGAATCAATCACAAGGTCCCTCAGTTCTGTTCCAGACGTCAGGCCAACGGCAGGCTAGTGTCGGATGTTTTTCTCCTGGATTGGGGGAAAGGCCTCCTCTATGCTTATCCTCCCATACCTTTGGTGGGGAAGACTTTGCTGAAACTCAAGCAAGATCGAGGCACCATGATTCTGATCGCCCCCTTTTGGCCACGTCAGATATGGTTCCCTCTTATTCTGGAGTCGTCCTCCGAGGAACCGTAGAGATAGGAGTGTTTTCCGACCCTCATTACTCAGAACGAGGGGGCACTTCTGCATCCCAACCTCCAGTCCCTGGCTCTCACGGCCTTAATGTTGAGGGTGTAGATTTTGCCTCCTTGAGTCTCTCTGAGGGTGTCTCCTGTGTCTTGCTTGCTTCCAGGAAAGATTCCACTAAAAAGAGTTACTTTTTTCTCTGCGGAGGTTTGCCGTTTGGTGTGACAGCAAGGCCCTAGTTCCATCTTAGTGCGATTAGTGCATACCATTACCGTGTGGAAGGTAAGCCGATTTCGGGACAGCCTTTAGTTCGCTTCATGAGAGGTTTGCTTTTGTCAAAGCCCTCCATCAAACCTTCTACAGTGTCATGGGATCTCAGTGTCGTTCTCACCCAGCTGATGAAACCTCCTTTTGAGCCACTGAATTCCTGCCATCTGAAGTAACTTGACCTGGAAGGTTATTTTCTTGGTGGCAGTTATTTCAGCTCGCAGCCAGTGAGCTTCAAGCCTTGGTAGCTCATGCTCCTTATACAAAATTTCATCATAAGAGTAGTTCTCCGCACTCACCCTAGGTTCTTGCCGAAGGAGTTGTCAGAGGTCCATCTTAACTAGTCAATAGTCTTGCCAACATTCTTTCCCCGTCCTCATACCCGCCCTGCTGAACGTCAACGTCAGCTGCACACATTGGACTGCAAAAGAGCATTGGCCTTCTACCTGGAGAGGTCACAGCCCCACAAACAGTCCGCCCAATTGTTTATTTTTTTTGATCCTAACAGAAGGGGAGTGGCTGTCTGGAAACGCACCATTTCCAATTGGCTAGCAGATTGCATTTCCTTCACTTACGCCCAGACTGGGCTGACTCTTGAGGGTCATGTCATGCCTCATATTGTTAGAGCCATGGCGGCGTCAGTGGCCCACTTGAAGTCAGCCACTATTGAAGAGATTTGCAAGGCTGCGACGTGGTCATCCGTCCACACATTCACATCGCATTACTGACTTCAGCGGGATACTCAATGCGACAGTCGGTTCGGGCAGTCGGTGCTGCAGAATCTGTTTGGGGTTTCGAATCCAACTCCACCCCCCCAGGCCCATTTTTATTCTGTTCCAGGCTGCACTCTCAGTTAGTTGAATTAATGTAGGTCAATCTCAGTTATGTCCTCGCCGTTGCGAGGCCCAATTGACCAATGTTTGTTGTTTTGAGTGAGCCTGGGGGCTAGGGGTACCCCATCTGTGAAAAGCGAAAGCTACATACCTGTAGAAGGTATTCTCCGAGGACAGCAGGCTGATTGTTCTCAGCAACCCGCCCACCTCCCCTTTGGAGTTGTGTCTTCTCTTGTCTTTGCTATTTACTGGACTGGCGAGCACACTCGCGTTCGGGCGGGAAGACGGTCGTGCATGTGCAGTGTGCATGCGCATTCGAAGGCTAGCAAACATTGTTGCTAGTGAAGATCTCCGATCGGAGGGGGCTACCGTGGACGTCAACCCATCTGTGAGAACAATCAGCCTGCTATCCTCGGAGAATACCTTCTACAGGTGTGTAGCTTTCGCTTTTTAGTAAGGCACTAATACTTTCTAGAGCATACAGTGTTTAAATTAAAATGAACAGTGTCTCTTTTAATTACTGCTTTCTATCATTACTTCTGGATTATGTAAAGGTTTTTTGTTAAGATGTCAAACTGTGACCTGCGAAGTGCATATAAACTTATCAGTCAGTAAGTTAGGTAATGCTGTAACTAGGCAAGATACTGCCATCTGTGTGCAAGACTGAAATGCTTGATTAGGTTTTTTATATAATTTAGTTTACTGTGAGGGGTCACGTGATGCGCTGAGGGAGTAGGACGTGAGTTCCTGCTCTCCGATGCCCAACGCCCGATATCGTCAAATAACTAGTGATTTCGCCTCGCCCCGGATTAAATAGAAGGCATAAAACACCAGCTAACTAAGTGATGGATAAGTTTATGGAAAAACCAGCTAAAACTATGCCGGCGCGCGGGGCGAGGAAAGACAAAGAATCGCTGAAGGCGGTTGGCCCGGACATGGACTCGCCACAGAAACAAAGCGGGCCGCCTTTTTCAGAGGCACAATTAGCGCAATTATCACAACTGAACGCGGCAGTAGTCCAAGCGCTGGAACCCAGGCTAGAAAGAATATCGACGCAGATCGCAAACTTTGAAACGCGACTGGCAGAGGAGTCGCGTCGGATCGGAGACCTAGAGCATAGGGTGTCTGAGATGGAAGACGCAAACCCTCCAATGCAACAGCAGATCCGTCAGTTACAGACCACAGTGACAACGCTTACAGATAAGGTGGATGAACTAGAGAACCGAGGTAGGCGCAGTAATCTGCGGTTGATTGGCCTACCTGAGTCGATTGGGATTCTGTGCTGGCAACAGTTGTGGAACAGTGGCTGAAAACAGAGTTCGCTTTGTCTGATCATGTGGGAGGCCTGTGTCTGGGGAGGGTGCATCGCGTAGGCCGAAATCAAGATGGCCGCCAGGCCCCGCGCGCGGTGATACTGAAGGTGCACAACTATCTGCATAAGCAAAAGATTTTGAGTGGATACCGCATTAAGCGAGATGATACAAAATATGAGGGGCACCAGATCAGAATCTTTCAGGACTATTCTGCCTCCCTTCAGGAACGCCGGAAGAAATTCACGCCGCTGTGCCGCCGACTTCATGCGCTACAGGCAAGATTTATGCTGATATATCCAGCAGTGCTTAAGATTCGCCACGAGGGCCGCTGGAAAACGTTCGACTCCGCAGAAGCGGCGCACACATACATCACTGAGCTAGAGCAGCGCCCAGCAGATCGGAACGAACAGATGGGGGGAGAGTGAACTTTCTTCAGTGTCTTCATCCCTTAAGGGGCGAGGTTCGAAAGTTTTGCACCTTCTAGGGCGGGGAGGCCTCGGGCATGGAAGGGGCTCCTCTTTGAGTAATAGATCTGGATGTATAGGGTACAGGGACTAGGCTGGTTACAAGGGATGGGGGGGATACGGGGAAGTTAGGGGAGGGGGGTTTGTTGGGAGAAGGCTACACACAGGAGACACATGTACACTATAGAGTTTTTGACAGGGGTAGGCTGCCCATACTTTGGGGTGTGGGAGGCTCAGTGGGTAAAGCAGTAGCGGATATGGAGAGTCCCCTGGGTAAGGCTGGGTGCCCGGGAGACTCAGGCTGGCAGAACATCATAGATACCCAGTCACAGATCCAGTCCTGCTCCGAATAATGTGCGTATAATATCCTGGAATGTGGGTGGTATCTCTTCCCCAATCAAGTGAACCAAGATTCTAACAGCTTTACACAGACATGGGGTGGGGATAGCCTGCCTCCAGGAGACGAGATTGTCCCAGGAGGAGCATGAAAAATTGAACCGACACTGGGTGGGGGAAATGTTTTGCTCACCAGCCACGGGAAGGAGAGGAGGAGTAGCCATATTAATTCATAAATCACTCGTGCTCTGCTAAACTTGAATTTAGAGATGCTGAAGGGAGATTGGTAGAGATAAAGATCAACTTACAGGGGAGGGAGATGCTAGTGGTGTCAGCTTATGGTCCCAATACAACATCCACAGACTTCTTCGCGCAGTTACTGGCGAGATACAGGGGGCATAGTACACTTCCATTGATCCTGGCTGGGGACATGAACCAAGTTATGGACGCGGCTTTAGACCGCTCCAAATGCCAACAATCACGATCCTCCGCTCCACCCTCTGTATTGGAAACATTCTGTCAGGAAATGGGACTGGTGGATCCCTGGAGAATATTACACGGAGAAGAGAGGGATTATACCCATACATCCAGGGTCCATCGTACACAGTCCAGAATAGATTATGTTCTCATGTCACAGACCGAATTCCCCAGGGTAACAAATGCCTCTATAGGCCCCGAGGAAATCTCGGACCACTCTTTAATCTGGGTGGATCTGGAACCAGCCCCCTTTTTTCAACAATCCCCGGGGTGGAGGTTTCCTGCATATTTGTTCACATCTAAATGTTGGATGACATTTAATGTGAGCAAGTGCAAATTGATGCATGTAGAAAAGAGAAACCCAAATTATAGTTATATGTAATGCAAGGTTCCACATTAGGAGTCACCGATTGGGAAAGGAATCTAGGCATCATCGTTGATGATACGTTGAAAAGTTATTCAAAGTTGTTAAATTGCAAAAGGATTGTGAAAAATTGCAAGAGGACCTTATTAGACTGGGAGACTATGCATCTAAATGGCAGATGACAATTAATGTGAGCAAGTGCAAAGTGAAGCATGTGGGAAAGAGGAACCTGGATTATAGTTATGTAATGCAAGGTTCCAGCTGGGGCTGGGGAGTTTTAAAAACAAAAAAAGAAAGTCATGCAGTCCAGAGCAGCCTAATATTCAGCCAGGTCACATAACACTTATTCAGACCTGGCTCAACATTGGCCAGGCCCACATAACCCCTGGCAGCCTGCCCACCCCAATTTATCCCCGATATTCAATGCCGGTGATTGGACATGGCCTGGCATTGAATATCAGGGGATAATTTAGCTGGCGACAATCAGCATTTAAAAAAATGCTGGCTGAGTATTGGAAGGTATATTTAGCTAAAAGTGATGCATGGCAAGTGACTCGAATGCAGGCTTAGGATCTGGAGGCTTCAGCAACTTCTGCCTGTATCATTTGTTTGATCTAGAGCCTCAACAGGAGTAGTCAAGAGCTTTTACAGTGCAACTAATCAGTGTAACTTGGCTGGGATGCTTTTTCCCCCTCATTTGTTAAACAAAGACCTACACTTTCAGTTTCAAGCAGAAGGGTGCAATGGAGATGTATGCAGCCTCTCCAAAACACACCCAACTGATTATGTTTTTCTATGGAAAGAGTTGCCAGGTTATGTTCACCTTTGCCCATCATTGCAGCATTTTAAAAAAGCTCTTGGCATTTATTTAGTACATAAGTATTGCCATACTGGGAAAGACCAAAGCCCAGCATCCTGTTTCCAACAGTGGCCAATCCAGGTCACAAATACCTGGCAAGATCCCATTTTCTACTCTTGGAGTTAGAATTAAATTTTGTGATGCCCAATTGTGTATAGCCTTCTTGTTTTAGGAAGTGGTGCATTGGTTTGTTATTTGGTATTATTTTATGTAAACCACCTAGTGATAGGTGGGATATAAATGTTATAAATGAATACAAATAAATGACATCACCCACATGTGAGAATTAGCTGGCCTGCTTGACTTCTGCCAACTCTTTTCATTTAGTGCAATATATTCCACCTCTGCCATCTTATTTCTTAGGCTTCTGGCATTTGTATACAGCCATTTTATTATTTGTTGTTTCTATTTACAACTTGCTAAGCAGTTGACAGTGATAATTTATCATCTTTAAAATCTGCTTTTCATTTAAAAGACACCTGGCCTACTATCGTCTCTATTACAACCTCACTACCGGGGATGCTCTATCTTGTTTCGAACCATGCACTTTTGAGCGACTGTTGGTCTTCTCCCAGTTTCTAGTTTGCTCTTTCCCCAAACTGTTGCCCAATTCCTAACAAATCTAAAACCCTCCTCCCTGTACCATTGAGTCTTCCACTCTGCAGCTCTGCTTGTCTCTTGAATCCTGCATGTGTAACAGGTAGCACTTCTGAAAATGCAGCCCTGGGGGTTCTGGATTTCAGCTTTCAAGAACCTAAATTAAAAGTCTAAACTGAGGCTTCCTGTGCCTATTAGCTGTGATTACTACTGATACCATAGTAACTATAAAATATCCTCATTAACGGCTAGCCTATGGAACTGTAGCAGAGCCTTTATATGCTAAGAAAAACTATTCCTTAAACTTCTTCGCTAAGTAAGCAGAGTAACTTAAAATAAAGTCCCTGAGGTTAACTATTTAGGAGTGGCCTAGTGGTTAGAGCACCATTCCTGGCATCCAAAGTGGCCGGTTCATGTATATATATTAAAATTCTGGTGTCACAATACAGAATTCTTCCACTGCCAGATTCTGTGAAGCAGCTCAAAACCCTGCAATTCATTCTACTGATAAACTATATAGCAAACAGAAACTATGGACAGCAGACCTGCAGTTGGTTTCGGGAATTTCAGTTTCTTGATTTCTGGATCTCTTTTCTCCCCAGCTTGAAGGCATAAATGGCTGTTGAGGGAAGAACAAGCTTGCTGTCTATACTTCTTGAGGGGACACTGGTTGAGATCCACTGCTCTAGAGGATCATGTTGTTCATAATGTTAGAGCCATGGTTACGTTAGTATCCCATTTGAGGCCTGTCTCCATAGAGGAAATCTGTGGAGATGTGAAATGGCTATCAAGTCCGCACATTCACATTTCACTATTGTTTGGAACAGGACTTTAGATATAACATTCAGTTTGGTCATTCAGTCCTTCAGAATGTTGTTAGAGTCAAGAATTCAACTCCTCCCCAGGGTCATTTCTTTTTGTGTGTCTGCCTAAACCAGGGGTAGACAACTCTGGTCCTCGAGAGCCGTAGGCAGGTCAGGTTTTCAGGATATCCACAACAAATATGCAGGAGATAGATTTGCAAGCACTGCCTCCATGGTATGCAAATCTATCTCCTGCATATTCATTGTGGATATCCTGAAAACCTGACCTGCCTGCGGCTCTCGAGGACCGGAGTTGCCTAAACCAACAACATTAATGAAGAGAATGACTGTGTTTGATCTATTATTTGACAGTTCTGGTTCAGTACTCATGAGCCCTACCTGTTGTGGACCTTGTTTTTATTCACTATTTATTTGTTAGGGCAGCCTGGTATCCCCACATTTAAGAATATTTGTATCCTGCTTTCCCTTTCTGAAAACAAAAGTTACTCACCCATAGCAGGATGAATATTCTTACATACCTGCCCACTTCCCCTAGGAGTATCAGATATATATATATATATTAGACTGAGCTGGTCATGTGTGACAGCAGAAGGTGTGTGCGTGCATGCCGTGATACTACCAAGAGCTTCTAGACTATATGCTGGATAGTATTCCTGCATGGGCTTCATTAGATTTATTTATTTTTTTTATTTATTTATTGCATTTGTTTCCCACATTTTCCCACCTATTTGCAGGCTCAATGTGGCTTACAAGCACCTGTTATGGCATCGCCGTTCCAGGAGATAGATTCAATTGGTGTTACAAAAAAGATTCTGGATGAAGAAAAAAGGTCTAAGCAAAGTTATAGAAAGATAAATGTCGGAATAGGGTGAAGTGGTGAGGTGTTGTAATTCGCTATGTGTTCCCGTTGTAGGCCTTGTTGAAGAAATAGGTTTTCAAAGATTTACGAAAGGTAGTTATGTCGTTAATCTTGTTCAAGTCAGTTTGTAATGCATTCCATATCTGTGTACTCATATAGGAGAAGCTGGTCGCGTGTAGAACCGGTGTATCTTCCCAGTGAAACTAGCACAGTACATTTAATTGGTTTTACAATCAGAGTAGTTGTAGTGGTGGTCTAAGTCCAAATTCAAATGGTCCTAGAGTATGGAAAGTGTATAGTCCAGTGATAAAAGTTCTTTGAACAAACATGGTATTCAAATTTAGCCACCATATTTTCACAGATTAATAGGTGCTGAAATATAAGCCAGGACTGGTTGGTCTTTTAGGGGTTTTTCCTTATTTGCTTTACTCGCTGAGGCTTTCAGTCCTGGTCCTTGTATTCCTCTGTCCCACAAGCTACTTCCTGAGTCCTTGATCCACACCTTTTGTACGGTCTGTGCCATGAACAGGACAGGTACAAATCAAGGTAGGGTATACACAAAAAGTAGCTCATATGAGTTTATCTTGTTGGGCAGACTGGATGGACCGTGCAGGTCTTTTTCTGCCGTCATCTACTATGTTACTGAGTTACTATGATAGCTTGTACGTTAGTCCTTTGCAGTTGGGGAAGTGCAGATTAAGGAATTTGCGGACTGATCTTTTAGCCCGCAAATTAGATGATGTCACCCATGTGTAAGAGTATTTATCCTGCTGTCCTTCAAGAACATCAGCTACAGATGAGTAATTTTGTTTTTTCAACATCAGCTTTGTCAAGTTCCAGGACAGCACCACTCTTTATTTTTATTTATTTATTTTTATTTATTTATTTACTAGTGGTGAAACAGTTACTGGAAAACAGTGTTCTCTGTCTCCAACTTCTGGTTGAGGAGCACAACATAGTAACATAGTAGATGACGGCAGAAAAAGACCTGCACGGCCCATCCAGTCTGCCCAACAAGATGAACTCGTGTGTATACCTTAACTTGATTTGTACCTGTCTTTTTCAGGGCACAGACCGTATAAGTCTACCCAGCACTATCCCCTCCTCCCAACCACCAGCCCCGCCTCCCACCACCGGATCTGGCACAGACCGTATAAGTCTGCCCACCACTATCTTCGCCTCCCAACCACCAACCCCTCTTTCCCCCACTGGCTCCCACTTGTTCGAACTGATCTAGCAGGATTGAATGAATTAAGTATAGATTTTGTGTCCGATCAATCCTCCATAGGTTAATTGACTTAAAAATGATTGGCTTTTATGAGACCAGTTTTTGTCTTACAGGTTGTTTAATTGACAGCATTAATACATAGAACTGAATGATCAAACTGTATTACCTTTAGTTGATGCTTTGAGGTGCTAACATCATTAGATTGTGCCTTCCTACTGTCTGATATCAAAAGCTTTTGAAAAAAAACATCCTTTACATTCTGTTGCTTTTATGAAAGTACCACTTCATTCTCTTGTGGCTGTCTTGGAGCTACCTCTGTGGCTGCTATTATTTATTTACTAACTTCTTCCATAATTAACTAGGTTTGGCCCAAGTCTTCTAAAATATTGGTTGCAAAATAAAATGCAGAATTATTGGATTCATCCCAGTTCTGTGCCAGCAAGCAATATTTTGGTTTTAATAAGTTTATTTGTTAATTTTAGGTTATTTATTCTAGAAGTATACTCTTAACAGTCTTTGGGTTTTTTTTTTAGGTTGTAAAGGCTTATGACCGTGTAGAACAGGAATGGGTGGCGATTAAAATTATCAAGAACAAGAAGGCTTTCCTAAACCAAGCCCAGATTGAAGTACGGCTTCTTGAGCTGATGAACAAACACGATACTGAAATGAAGTACTATATAGGTAATAAACATTAGGTTTTGGTCTTTATTTTTTTTAATGCTTCTTGAGCTTAATTGCTTGTACCTGTGATAATTGGAAGATGAGGTTATGTGATGAACAATTACTTTTTTCATTGAATCAGTATGGGATACAGGTGAGCCAACTGACAGAGTAGTGATCATTATTGACATGATCTTATGTGACTGGCTTCTTTTTACATTGCTGGAGGGATAATAGCATGCTAGTTGAGAAGTAAACTTAGGATTGGAATTTGATGAACACAAGCTGTGAAGGTAGGATTTGAGATGTTCAGGCCACGACATGCATAATTTCCCATATATTTTACAAGTGGCTCATTAAATGCAGGTCCTTAAGTCTATATAAGGACATGCAAAATACAGTTGTACATTTCAGCATATACAGTGGAACAGCCCATTTAGAAAAAGTGGCATCTTTCAGGGTTTTGAATACGTAAGTGTAGAATTTTACAAAACTGCATGTCCAGATAAAGAACCAAGTGAAAAAAATACTCTTGACTTTTTGTAGTGGCTTTAAACAATTTGTCACTCATTCAGTGGTGCAGCCCCCAATCCAAATGAGCAGTTAGCTTGACACATAACCTGACTCGGAGTGGATATAAATGCTGTCGTTTTTGTATCCATGTGTTGTTTTTGTAAAAATATGCATGCATTTCCATTTTTACTGCCTGCTCATAACACGCTTCCCCACAGATCTACACTTGTACAAATATTGGCTTTGTAAAATAGCTTTTTGCGTGCATTGGTCATTTATATATGTAAAAATTTCTATTTATATGTGTAAAAGCCACACAGGACTTCTGAATTGATTCCTCTTATGTCATAACATAGCAACATACCAAAATAAGCCAGGGTAAGGCTAGAACTCTAACCACTAGTGAGAACTAGGGTATGGATGGAGAGCTTGAAAAACATGTCTTGCAAAAAGAAAAACAAGATAACAAAAAACAAATAATAATAATAATAAATTTTCCTTGTCACTTGAAGCAGATGAATCCAGGAACTAGTGGCTTAAGTCCGCCTACCAGCAGGTGGAGATAGAGATAAACAATCTAAAGGCAGTGATGCCAGATGGCCAGCTCCTTCCTTAGTTAGTATGTCTCTATTTCAGCAGGTGGTGGACGGCTTTTTCTCCAGCTCCTGGGCCCAAGGCCTCTGAGGGTGCTCCTGGGCTGGTGGCCAGTTTGAGCCGGGGGTGGTGGACTGGTAGTGTCCCCTTTGGCAGCATACGCAGTTGCTGGGTCCCTGCTTCACCTCAAATTCCCTCTGAACAGGCTTTTACTGTTCCTTTCCTTCCCTGTTTGTTTCTGCCTCCTCTCTAAAAAAAAAAAAAAAAAAAAAAAAAAGAGAGAACCATAGAATTTGTTTAAAAGAGAAACAGAGAAGCACAGGGAAGTGTGTTTTTGCTGAGAGCAGGTTTGTTTTACTGCTGTCCGAGTCCTGTTTTCTGTTGCCTGCTTGTCCGAGCCTGCCTCGAAATGGAGTCGGAGAGTTTTTTTCTTCGGCTCAGTTGTCAGTTCCCGCACTTTCCCAGTCCGGGGTAAGTCCTGCTGGGTTCTTGTTCGGGGGCGGGCGATGGCAACTGAGGCGGTAAAACGCTGTTCCCGATGTGGGAAACGGCATTTGGAGGCGGGCCTTTGCAGAGCGGGGTGCGCTGATTTGGCAGGACTCGATGGAGCAGTGCCCCCCCCAAGCGTGCAAAGTATTTCAGTACTGTACTTATTTCTATTTCAGTTCAGTACTGTACTTATTTCTATTTCAATACTTTGCACAATAAGTTTTTCAATAATTGCTTTCAGTATTTTCAAATTGTCTTAACATTGTTATTTCTATTTACTAGTCCTCTTGTACCACTATAGCTGGCTTATATTGCCAATTCTAATTTCGTCTGTAGATTGCATTTCAGCTGTACTACTTCCGGCCAAGGGAGCTTAATAGCGAGAACTCTCTTGCGCTTGAGTTTAGAAAGATTTCTCAGCAAGTTGGCGCAGTATGTATT
Organism: Microcaecilia unicolor; assembly: GCF_901765095.1. Taxonomy (NCBI): domain Eukaryota; kingdom Metazoa; phylum Chordata; class Amphibia; order Gymnophiona; family Siphonopidae; genus Microcaecilia; species Microcaecilia unicolor. Next base: position 348,311,805 of record NC_044034.1, read on the forward strand.
TACTTTCAGGAACAGGCAGTAGAAAACCGGGTCCCTGACGAAGATCGTCTCGATACCCTGCAGTCGGACAACATTGGAAGAAACTGTAGAGACAGCGCTGGCGGTGGTGAAAGTACCAGTCAAAGCTGATTCCAATAATAGCTGTTGGGGGTTGTGCACACACCCAGTGGCGCAGAGAGAAATGTGCCTTTTGCTCATTGAATGTATTATTCATGTGAATTGGAATATGTGTTAAGGACTTTGTCCTAGTTTTCAGCACATTACATGTTTCCCCAAAAGGACTGATATATATCAAAGTTTAGCTTATGGATAGAATATCATCTGCACACTAGATAAAAGATTATCAAACAAAGAAAAAAAATCACATAACGATATCTGGAAAAAAAAAACAGCCCATATCTCACATCATCATGGGGGTATGAGAGTTAAGTTTCTTTAAATTGTGCTAGTGGCTTAAATGAGCAGGGAACATGTTTAGTGTATGATTTAGACTTATGTTACGATATAAATTAAGAGCTGAAACCAGTTTGTTCTTATAAGTTGGCGATTAGTAGTTGTAGTAATGTGATTGTAAATTTGAAGCCGAGCATAGGGTTGTTCTGGGGTGCTCACGGGTGCACTCATAAAAAATTGTGGAGAGATTCAATAATAATGAAACCCATCCACCCACTAGGATAAACCCATGTTGGGTGGGCTGGCCACTTGGGTGAGTTCAGCCTCTGAGAATTTCCACCCTTCACACGAAAATTTATTATTATTATTATTATTTGCTTTTTTGTTATTTTGATTTTCTTTTTGTAAGAGAGGTTTTTCAAGCTCTCCATCCATACCCTAGTTCTCACTAGTGGTTAGAGTAGAGTTCTAGCCTTACCATGGTTTATTTTGGTATATTAATAGCATTTCCAGAGGTATTCTAAGGGGATTGCATTGTTGAGATATCATAGCAACATAACATAGTAGACAGCGACGACAGATAAAGACCTGTACAGTCCATCCAGTCTGCCTAACACGATAAACTCATAGCATAACATATGATGTGATAGTACATTACATACTTGATCTTGATTTGTCCTTGTTATTTTTAGGGCATAGACTGTAGAAGTCTGCCCGGCACTGTCCTTGTTCTCCAACTTCTGAAGGTGTCATCAATCACCACTGCAGCATATCCAAATCTTTCCAGCCACAATCAGGGCATAGACCATAGAAGTTTGCCCAGCACTGCTTTACTTCCTAATTACTAGTGGTACCATCTTATCACCGCTAAGCTTCTTTGGTCCATGCCTTCTAAACAGGCTTCCTTTATGTTGATCCCATGCATTTTTGAATTCCATTACCTCTTTCATCTCCACCACCTCCCATGAGATGTCATGCCAGGTATCTTATCACCTTCTCCAAGAAAATGTACTTCCTGATGTTATTACCAAGTCAGCCACCTTGCAACCTCAATTATGTCCTCTAGTTCTACCATCTTTCCTGTCTCTGGAAAAGGATTGTTTGTAGATTAATACCTTTCAAATATTTAAATGTCTGTATCATACCACTCCTGCCTCTCCTTTCCTCCAGGGTATACATGTTCAAGTCATCGCCTCTCCTTATACGTCTTGTGATGCAAACCCCATACCGTTTTCATCACTTTTCTCTGAACCGCGTCATCTTTTTATGTCTTTAGTAAGATACAGCCTCTAAAACTGAAAATTTTCCAAGTGGGGCTTCACCAACAACTTATATAGGGGCATCAACACCTCCTTTCTTCTGCTGGTTATACCCCTCTCTATAGAGCTTAGCATTCATCTGGCTGTGGCCACCACCTTGTCACATTGTTTTGTCACATTGAGATCCTCAGACACCATCACCCCCAAGATTCATCTCCTGAGCTGTGCTTTCTCTCCCTATTTGGTACATCTCCTTTGGATTTCTGCACCCCAAGTGCATCACTCTGCACTTCTTGGCATTAAATTTTAACTATGTACAAATTTATCAACTGAAGGAGTATACCAGTTACCCTTGTGCTTACTTATAACTCATATACAATCCACAAGTTTAAATGTACTTCAGTGCACCTTTATATTAACATGCATTTGTATAATGATATTCAACTGAAAAGGAATGATGTATTAACATTGTACTGTTGAACAATAAGTTGTTTAGTTTCTGGCATATTTGAATCCATATGCAAAATGCAGTGTGTATATGCATGTGTATGTGTATTTCTCCGAGGACAAGCAGGCTGATTGTTCTCACTGATGGGTGACGTCCGCGGCAGCCCCTCCAATCGGAATCTTCACTAGCAAAAGCCTTTGCTAGCCCTCGCGCGCACCGCGCATGCGCGGCCGTCTTCCCGCCCGAAACCGGCTTGAGCCGGCCAGTCTTCTTTTCTCCGCGCTCGGTACGGTTGTGTTTTACCGTTCGTGCCCCGGAAAGTCGACCTCGCGCATCGTTTTTCGACATTTTTCTGTGAAAATCCAGAAATCCTTTGGATTAGCCACTTTCGGTTTTTCCTTCCTCTACTTCGAGTTTTTTCGCCCCGTTAAGTTTTCTTTCGTCGTCGGGGTAGGCCTTTCTTAGGCCCCGGTCGAAATTTCCCCTTTTCTTTTTCTGTGCCAAATTTCGCCATTTCGTCTTTCGATTTCGCCGGCGTGATTTTTCCGCCCATGACATCGAAGCCTTCCAGCGGCTTCAAGAAGTGCACCCAGTGCGCCCGGGTAATCTCGCTCACTGACAGGCACGCGTCGTGTCTTCAGTGTCTGGGGGCTGGGCACCGCCCTCAGGCCTGTAGTCTGTGTTCCCTTTTGCAAAGGCGGACTCAGGTAGCGAGGTTAGCCCAGTGGAACATTTTGTTCTCGGGCTCTTCGTCGGCATCGGCACTGGGGGTATCGAGTGCATCGACGTCTTCAGCGTCCACACCTTCAACCTCGGCATCGAGTGCATCGAGGCATCGGCCCTCTGCATCGGCGCCGAGACATCGGATAGCTGCATCGACGTCGGTGGTACCGGGACCTCGTCTGCTGATGTCGTCGGACGGTGGTGCTTCGTCTGGAGTGCAGGTGAGGGCTGTCCATTCCCCTGCTGGTGGCGGTGAGCCTTCGGGTGGGTCTCCCCCTACCCTGAGGGCTCCTGCGGTACAGCCCCCCCGAGACCGACCCTCTTCGGTCTCGGCCCCGAGGAAGCGACGGCTGGATTCTACGTCCTCCTCTTCGGTACCGGGAAGCTCCTGTGACATGCTTCGTCACAAGAAGTCGAAGAAGCATCGTCACCGGTCCCCTTCCCGTGTCGGTACCGAGAGCTCTGGGTCGCCGAAGGAGTCGGCACCCAGCAGGCATCGACGCCGAGAGGACCGCTCACCCTCTGTTCAGGAGGTGTCGATGCGCTCCGCTCTGGACAGCCCGGAACAGCCTCCACGCCCGGAACAGGTTCTGACGTCGACGCCTGTATCGACCTCCATGCCTTTCTCTGCAGCCGCTCTGAACGAGAGCCTCCGGGCCGTTCTCCCAGAGATTCTGGGAGAGCTGTTGCGCCCTACCCCTCCTGTACCGGCGGTGCTTGCGCCACCGGTACCGTCAAGCGTGGCGCCGGCTGGCCCATCGCCCGAGGTGAGGTCTCCGGCATCGGTACCGCGTGCGGTGCCGGCTGCTGTTGCCTCCCAGGAAGGCTCCCCGACTACGTCGGCGGAGGGAGCTTCGCCGAAGCGGGCGAGGGAGTCTACCTCTCGACGCCCCCATCGTAGACGTGGCTCCACGGAGTCGAGTCGGGCACGGTTGCAGACACAGGTCCGTGAATTTGTGTCTGACACCGAGGGTGAGGCCTCGTGGGAAGAGGAAGAAGACCCCAGATATTTCTCTGACGAGGAGTCTGAGGGTCTTCCTTCCGATCCCACTCCCTCTCCTGAAAGACAGCTTTCTCCTCCTGAGAGTCTGTCTTTCGCTTCCTTTGTCCGGGAGATGTCTACGGCCATCCCCTTCCCGGTGGTTGTGGAGGACGAGCCCAGGGCTGAAATGTTTGAGCTCCTGGACTATCCTTCTCCACCTAAGGAAGCGTCCACTGTTCCCTTGCACCATGTCCTAAAAAAGACATTGCTTGCGAACTGGACCAAACCTTTAACTAATCCCCACATCCCCAAGAAGATCGAGTCCCAGTACCGGATCCATGGGGACCCAGATCTGATGCGCACTCAGTTGCCTCATGATTCTGGAGTTGTGGATCTGGCCCTAAAGAAGGCCAAGAGTTCTAGGGAGCATGCTTCGGCGCCCCCGGGCAAGGACTCTAGAACCTTGGACTCCTTTGGGAGGAAAGCCTACCATTCTTCTATGCTCGTGGCCAAAATTCAGTCTTACCAGCTCTACACGAGCATACACATGCGGAACAATGTGCGGCAGTTGGCGGGCTTGGTTGATGCGCTCCCCCCTGAGCAAGCCAAGCCGTTTCAGGAGGTGGTCAGGCAGCTGAAGGCGTGCAGAAAATTCCTGGCCAGAGGGGTGTATGACACCTTTGATGTTGCGTCCAGGGCCACTGCTCAAGGTGTGGTGATGCGCAGAGGCTGCGTGCCTCCGACCTGGAGAATAGAATCCAGCAGCGGATTGCGGACTCGCCTTGCCGTGCGGACAACATTTTTGGAGAGAAAGTCGAACAGGTGGTAGAGCAGCTCCACCAGCGGGACACCGCATTCGACAAGTTCTCCCGCCGGCAGCCTTCAGCCTCTACCTCTACAGGTAGAAGATTTTTGGGGGGAAGGAAGACTGTTCCCTACTCTTCTGGCAAGCGTAGGTACAATCCTCCTTCTCGACAGCCTGCGGCCCAGGCTAAGCCCCAGCGCGCTCGCTCTCGTCAGCAGCGTGCGCCTCAGCAAGGCCCCTCGGCTCCCCAGCAAAAGCAAGAGGCGAGCTTTTGACTGGCTCCAGCAGAGCATAGCTGACATCCAAGTGTCAGTGCCGGGCGACCTGCCAGTCGGAGGGAGGTTGAAAGCTTTTCACCAAAGGTGGCCTCTCATAACCTCCGATCAGTGGGTTCTCCAAATAGTCCGGCAAGGATACACCCTCAATTTGGCCTCAAAACCTCCAAATTGTCCACCGGGAGCTCAGTCTTACAGCTTCCAGCACAAGCAGGTACTTGCAGAGGAACTCTCCACCCTTCTCAGCACCAATGCGGTCGAGCCCGTGCCATCCGGGCAAGAAGGGCTGGGATTCTATTCCAGGTACTTCCTTGTGGAAAAGAAAACAGGGGGGATGCGTCCCATCCTAGACCTAAGGGCCCTGAACAAATATCTGGTCAAAGACAAGTTCAGGATGCTTTCCCTGGGCACCCTACTTCCCATGATTCAGGAAAACGATTGGCTATGCTCTCTGGACTTGAAGGATGCCTACACGCACATCCCGATACTGCCAGCTCACAGACAGTATCTGCGATTTCAGCTGGGCACACGTCACTTCCAGTACTGTGTGCTACCCTTTGGGCTCGCCTCTGCGCCCAGGGTGTTCACAAAGTGCTTGGCTGTAGTAGCGGCAGCACTTCGCAGGCTGGGGGTGCACGTGTTCCCATATCTCGACGATTGGCTGGTGAAGAACACGTCCGAGGCAGGAGCCCTGCAGTCCATGCAGATGACTATCCGCCTCCTGGAGCTACTGGGGTTTGTGATAAATTACCCAAAGTCCCATCTTCTCCCGGCGCAGAGACTCGAATTCATAGGAGCTCTGCTGGATTCTCGGACGGCTCGCGCCTATCTCCCAGAGGCGAGAGCCAACAACTTGTCCCTCGTCTCGCGGGTGCGAGCGTCCCAGCAGATCACAGCTCGGCAGATGTTGAGATTGCTGGGCCACATGGCCTCCACAGTTCATGTGACTCCCATGACCCACCTTCACATGAGATCTGCTCAATGGACCCTAGCTTCCCAGTGGTTTCAGGCTGCTGGGGATCTAGAAGACGTGATCCACCTGTCCACGAGTTTTCTCGAATCCCTGTATTGGTGGACGATTTGGTCCAATTGACTCTGGGACGTCCTTTCCCAAATTCCTCAGCCACAAAAAGTGCTGACCACGGATGCGTCTTTCCTGGGATGGGGAGCTCATGTCGATGGGCTTCACACCCAAGGAAGCTGGTCCCTCCAGGAACGCGATCTACAGATCAATCTTCTGGAGTTACGAGCGATCTGGAACGCTCTGAAGGCTTTCAGAGATCGGCTGTCCCACCAAATTATCCAAATTCAGACAGACAACCAGGTTGCCATGTACTACGTCAACAAGCAGGGGGGCACCGGATCTCGCCCCCTGTGTCAGGAAGCCGTCAGCATGTGGCTCTGGGCTCGCCGGCACGGCATGGTGCTCCAAGCCACATATCTGGCAGGCGTAAACAACAGTCTGGCCGACAGACTGAGCAGGATTATGCAACCTCACGAGTGGTCGCTCAACTCCCGAGTGGTGCGCCAGATCTTCCAAGCGTGGGGCACCCCCTTGGTGGATCTTTTCGCATCTCGAGCAAACCACAAAGTCCCTCAGTTCTGTTCCAGGCTTCAGGCCCACGGCAGACTGGCATCGGATGCCTTCCTCCTGGATTGGGGGGAGGGTCTGCTGTATGCTTATCCTCCCATTCCTCTGGTGGGGAAGACTTTGTTGAAACTCAAGCAAGACCGAGGCACCATGATTCTGATTGCTCCTTTTTGGCCGCGTCAGATCTGGTTCCCTCTTCTTCTGGAGTTGTCCTCCGAAGAACCGTGGAGATTGGAGTGTTTTCCGACCCTCATCACGCAGGACGAAGGGGCGCTTCTGCATCCCAGCCTCCGGTCCCTGGCTCTCACGGCCTGGATGTTGAGAGCGTAGACTTTGCCTCTTTGGGCCTGTCAGAGGGTGTCTCCCGCATCTTGCTTGCTTCCAGGAAAGATTCCACTAAGAGGAGTTACTTCTTTCTGTGGAGGAGGTTTGCCGTCTGGTGTGACAGCAAGGCCCTAGATCCTCGCTCTTGTCCTACACAGACCCTGCTTGAATACCTTCTGCACTTGTCTGAGTCTGGTCTCAAGACCAACTCTGTAAGAGTTCACCTTAGTGCAATCAGTGCATACCATTACCATGTGGAAGGTAAGCCGATCTCAGGACAGCCTTTAGTTGTTCGCTTCATGAGAGGTTTGCTTTTGTCAAAGCCCCCTGTCAAGCCTCCTACAGTGTCATGGGATCTCAATGTCGTTCTCACCCAGCTGATGAAACCTCCTTTTGAGCCACTGAATTCATGCCATCTGAAGTACTTGACCTGGAAGGTCATTTTCTTGGTGGCAGTTACTTCAGCTCGTAGAGTCAGTGAGCTTCAGGCCCTGGTAGCCCAGGCTCCTTACACCAAATTTCATCATAACAGAGTAGTCCTCCGCACTCACCCTAAGTTCTTGCCAAAGGTTGTGTCGGAGTTCCATCTGAACCAGTCAATTGTCTTGCCAACATTCTTTCCCCGTCCTCATTCCTGCCCTGCTGAACGTCAGCTGCACACATTGGACTGCAAGAGAGCATTGGCCTTCTATCTGGAGCGGACACAGCCCAACAGACAGTCCGCCCAATTGTTTGTTTCTTTTGATCCCAATAGGAGGGGAGTGGCTGTGGGGAAACGCACCATATCCAGTTGGCTAGCAGATTGCATTTCCTTCACTTACGCCCAGGCTGGGCTGGCTCTTGAGGGTCATGTCACGGCTCATAATGTTAGAGCCATGGCTGCGTCGGTAGCCCACTTGAAGTCAGCCTCTATTGAAGAAATTTGCAAAGCTGCGACGTGGTCATCTGTCCACACATTCACATCTCATTACTGCCTGCAGCAGGATACCCGACGCGACAGTCGGTTCGGGCAGTCAGTTCTTCAGAACCTGTTTGGGCTTTAGGATCCAACTCCACCCCCCGAGGGCCCTGTTTGTTCTGTTCCAGGCTGCACTCTCAGTTAGTTGGTAAATTTTTTAGGTCAATCTCAGTTATGTCCTCGCCGTTGCGAGGCCCAATTGACCATGGTTGTTGTTTTGAGTGAGCCTGGGGGCTAGGGATACCCCATCAGTGAGAACAAGCAGCCTGCTTGTCCTCGGAGAAAGCGAATGCTACATACCTGTAGAAGGTATTCTCCGAGGACAGCAGGCTGATTCTTCTCACAAACCCGCCCGCCTCCCCTTTGGAGTTGTGTCTTCCCTTGTCTTTGTCTTGCTACACATGAGACTGGCCGGCTCAAGCCGGTTTCGGGCGGGAAGACGGCCGCGCATGCGCGGTGCGCATTGGCGCGCGAGGGCTAGCAAAGGCTTTTGCTAGTGAAGATTCCGATTGGAGGGGCTGCCGCGGACGTCACCCATCAGTGAGAACAATCAGCCTGCTGTCCTCGGAGAATACCTTCTACAGGTATGTAGCATTCGCTATATATATGTGTGTGTGTATATATATATATATATATATATATATAGTTCTTTTATCGTGTGCACTGATGATGTCTCTAAGCATTCAGACTTCTTCTCCCATGTCATTGAAAATGAACTGCTTAGTTTCAACCAGTCCACAATTCCTAAGTGAGTTGTTGTTTAAAACTAAGTCAAAATCTTATCCTTCAGCATTCCATCACACCAACACCACGTGCGTTGCCTTGACTGTGGCCGAGTTTCCCTCTTCACTTTTTCAAAAGGCATTCTGTGATACCACCTGAAAAGGTGCGCTGTAATTCTACCCACAATATGTATAATACAGGCTATATCAATAATCCTTCCCCTTTATTATTTACATTGATCCCAATTCTTACTTTATAACTTTAATACTTTTTAGTACTTCATCTTAATCACAACTCCTTACAGCGACAGCTGTTCCCGGATGGAATTTTAGTCCAAAATTCATCCCGTCTTCTGGTGACGCCTTTCTGACCTCACTGGAAGGCGGGATTTTTATCCTCTAGTTTTTACACACGCTACATGCCCTTGCTTGCCCCACTCAAGTTCCTTGTTCAGTCCCCCCCCCCCCCCCCCCCCAGCTGTGTCGTGTTCCAAAGATAAATGTACCGTTGCTCCTTATGTACTAGCCAATCAGATTCACTTTACCATAATGTTATATCTGTAACAATACAGCAAATTTAAGTTCTTAAATTGAATGACTGTGTTCCTTCCAGTAATCAGTCAAGGTAGTATCCTTCTTGTTGGTTCTGATATTACTGACATGCTCACCAAATCGAGTTTTAATTTTTCTTAGTTGTCTGACCTATATAGTAAAGACCGCAGGGACATATAATACAATGAACTACTCCTGCTGAAATCACTTGCCCAAATGTGGAATGAAGATAACATTTCTTTCTAATTCATAATCACAATAATTATATTTTCCGCATTTAAAATTCCCCGATCTTCTGCCAGCACGGGTTTTGGATTTGACACTAGCTCACCCAAGTTTTTCCCCCTGCTGCACAGCAAACTTGGGCTATTCTTCTAATACTTTATGAATACCCAAAATATGCCAGTATTTTTTTAATTACTCTCACTATGGCGGGGACATTATATATTCCTTTATTTCCTTGTCCTTTTTTGTACCTGTTTACTCTAACCTTACCTAACCCTTATTTTAAATTGTATTTAACATCTACCGGACTTGGCGTTCACCTTTATGGTGGTATGTAAGCCACATTGAGCCTGCTAATGGGTAGGAAAATGTTGGGTATAAATGTTACAAATAAATAAATAAAATATGGAAGTACACATGTCATAGCACTGGAATCCTTAGACCTTGTCGGGTTTACAAGCCATTGACTGTCAGCATATAAGGCTCTCTTATACGCTTTTTTTTATTACTGTTCTCGGGTACCCCTGTTGGCAGAATCTATGGAACATTTTATTTGCTTGTTCCCTGAATAAGTCAGTGGTGGAACACAGCCACTTGAGCTGGAGGAATTGGTCTATAGGAACGCTATCTTGTAAACTCTTCGGATGATAACTAGAATAATGTAATACTGTATTTCTATCAGTAATTTTTCAATATACAGATGTATTGAACTCGCCCTGATCATCCAGAGTTACGGAAATATCCAGAAAGTTAATTTTGTTCATATCCCAATGAACCGTAAATTTAATATTTTGAACCACTTGATTGATATACTCAAATTCCCTGAGTTGCTCAAAACAGATCCCTTCCAAATCACTATAACATCATCTATGAACCTCCTCCATGATAATAAATGGGACTCATATTGTGATCCATGCACAAAGAGTTCTTCAAACTGTGTCATATACAGGCATGCGACAGAGGGTGCTACCACGGCCCCCATCGCTGTGCCTTTTACTTGAAGATAAAACTTATCTTCAAATTAAAAATAATTATATTTAATCACCAATTTGCTTATGCTGTTCAACAGTGTGAGTTTTTCCTTGGGAATATTGGCACGTCTCAAATACCGGTCAAGTATTTGTAACGCTGCATTCTGCTGGATTCTAGTGTACAATGCACTAGCATCCAGTGTGACCAATATAATTGACTCATTTTTAGGGCTCATCACTGTTTCTAAGTGAAGTAAATAATGTGCTGAATTTCTCACGTAGGACTGTGCCTGACTTACAAACAGTTTTAAATAAAAATCCACATACTCGGATAGGGGTTCCAAAATTGACCCTCATCTTGAGACTATTGGACATCCTGGAGGGCAACTCAGGGATTTGTGAATTTTTGGAACAAAATATATATACAGAATGGAATAATATTTCCTAATTAGATGTTTGTTCTCCCTCTGTGTTACTGCTCCTGAAATAAATGCCTAAGATATTAATTGTACCACTTGGTCTTGAATACCCAAGGAGGGGTCACCCTGTAGTTGATCATAATAAGTGGTATCAGATAACTGTGTAATTGCTTCATTTAAATAGGCGCTTTTGTCTTGTATTACTATTGCACCTCCCTTGTCCGCTCTCTTAATGACAAGGGTGGGATCTGCTTTAAACCGTTCTAACGCTATTAATTGTTCCCTAGACAAATTAGAATGGACCCATGGGTTCTGTTTCTTTTCCAAGCTGAAGAGCCCTAACCTTTAGCCTTTTCTCATACGAGAGGAGTTCCATCCCCTTAGTCATTTTGATCGTTCTTCTTTGAATCTTTTCTAATTCCGCTATATCTTTTTTGAGATACGGATGCCAGAACTGAACACAGTACTCAAGGTGTGATCGCACCATGGAGCGATACAGAGGTGGTATAGTATTTTCGGTCTTATTCACCATCCCTTTCCTAATAATTTCTATCATCCTGTTTGCTTTTTTGGCCACAGCCACACACTGAGCAGAAGATTTCATCTACAATGACACCTAGATCTTTTTCTTGAATGCTGACCCCCCAAGGTGGACCCTAGCATCAGGTAACTATGATTCTTTCCAATGTGCATCACCTTGCATTTGTCCACTTTAAATTTCATCTGCCATTTGGATGCCCAGTATTCCAATTTCCTAAGGTCTTCCTTCAATATTTCACATTCCGCATGTGTTTTAATAACCTTGAATAGTTTTGTGTTATCTGAAAATATAATCACCTTATTCATCGTTCCGATTTCCATATCATTTGTAAATGTTAGATAGCACTAGTCCCATTATTGATCTCTGCGGCACTCAACTGTTAGCTCTTCTCCATTGAGAGAAATGACCATTTAACCTACCCTTTGTTTTCTGTCCAATAACCAATTCCTAATCCACACCAGAACCTTGCCTCCTATCCCATGAGTCTTTAATTTTCTCGGGAGTCTCTCATGAGGAACTTTATCAAAAGCTTTCTGAAAATCTATATACATTACATCAACCGGCTCACCTTTAACTACAACTTTAACCCATTTAGGGAGATTTTTTTTTTTTTGAATGTCACCCTTCCTGTCCATGACTGAGGCAATCACCACTCAGGAAGTGACCTGAAATGTGACAGTAATCATTGAGCTGTGCATTACTGCCACATTTTAAACGTGGCACTAATTTACATGCTCACTGATCATAGCATGCCGTGGTAGAGCTGTGGCTATACTGCAAGGCTTGCTTCATTTGTCAGTGTCACTTGAGCTTGTTTTTGTTCACTTTTTTATAGTGATATATACATTCAGTAGTTGGTGTCAGCCTCTGGTTAATTCTAAAATGATTCAATGAAACATGTAGTCATAAAAGTATTTTTACTAATTGCATAACTTTAGTAAAAGGAAATAGACTCTGGGCAATTCACTTTACTCTCCATTGCCTGCCGCATTGAGCCTGCCATGAGTGGGAAAGCGCGGGGTACAAATGTAACAAAAACAAAACAAACAAAAACAAATACATCCTCCCCTCATTTAAAATTAATGGGAAGAATCATTTGCTAAGGTTGACTATCCTTAATAGATAGATCAAGGCATGTGACATATGAGTTTGAGTATGATCAGTTGTTGAAGTTTTTCTGAGTCTGGAACTTTGTTAAAGGAAATCATGGTATCAAAGCTGTTCAGAATAACCATCTTTGTTTTTGTTGCCAGAGGAAAAGGAGCCTTTGGACCTCCTCCTCTTCAGGCATTCATTAGCTCAAAAAAGAAAAAGAAAATCTATCTTTTTTTTTTTTTTTTTTTTTTTTTTTTTTTTGCTGGTTTAAAAATTGAATCATTAAAACTATTTTTTGGTGTGTTTTTTTTTCTTTTTTTGAATAGCATTCTTTACACATTATGCTACGTTTTGTCCTGTTGGATTCTTCAAATAGCCTGCATACAGGGAACAAAATCAATGACTTTATTCTCTTCCAGTCGTTAGACTAGTGCTTCCTAAAATCTTTTTGTACCTGTTACCCGCCATGTTTGCAGCCAAATAAAAACTGTGTGATCCCCTGGAGGTGTAGAATAATGTACTTATGGAAAGCCCACCTAGGTCTTGACCCCAAAAGCAGGTTTTGTGACCCCATTTGTAGTCCCACAGTTTGGTAACCTCTGCTTTAGACAGCTGTTAATCAAGACCACCATCTCCTGGATTTACATAGCCACCACAAAGTAGACAGGCTTCCTTTTTTAGTTGGACAATGTTCAGAATTTTTTCTAACAGCTTACGTTTTTAAAATCTGTGATGTGATATTAGTTATAATGCCGTTGTATCGCTCCATGGTGCGACCGCACCTGGAGTATTGTGTTCAGTACTGGTCTCCGTATCTCAAAAAAGATATAGTAGAATTGGAAAAGGTACAGCGAAGGGCAACGAAAATGATAGTGGGGATGGGACGACTTTCCTATGAAGAGAGGCTGAGAAGGCTAGGGCTTTTCAGCTTGGAGAAGAGACGGCTGAGGGGAGATATGATAGAAGTGTATAAAATAATGAGTGGAATGGATCGGGTGGATGTGAAGCGACTGTTCACGCTATCCAAAAATACTAGGACTAGAGGGCATGAGTTGAAGCTACAGTGTGGTAAATTTAAAACGAATCGGAGAAAATTTTTCTTCACCCAACGTGTAATTAGACTCTGGAATTCATTGCCGGAGAACGTGGTACGGGCGGTTAGCTTGACGGAGTTTAAAAAGGGGTTAGATAGATTCCTAAAGGACAAGTCCATAGACCGCTATTAAATGGACTGGAAAAAGTCCTCATTTTTAGGTATAACTTGTCTGGAATGTTTTTACGTTTGGGGAGCGTGCCAGGTGCCCTTGACCTGGATTGGCCACTGTCGGTGACAGGATGCTGGGCTAGATGGACCTTTGGTCTTTCCCAGTATGGCACTACTTATGTACTTATGTACTTATGTAGTTTTTAGGTGAAACAATTTTAATACCTGGTGTTGATCAAGTGATCTGGTTGTGCTATTTTCAGATAGCTCTCGGTTTACTAATCTCATCACCATGGGGTTACCTGCAATTATTCTCCGAGGGCATGCAGGCATAATCTCACATGTGGATGACGTCATCCATGGAGCCCGGATACTTCCAAGTGCACTGTCACTTTAAATCTTTGGGGCAGTGATCCCACCACGCATGTGTGGGTGCCTTTCCACCTATGCTTGACCATGGGACCAACAGTCTTACCTTTTTCTGTTCAGCAGAGAGGTGTTCTTTGTTGGTTGGTTTTTAAATCTCTCCTCAGCGGGTCAAACATTTTTGCCTTTTTGGTGCATTCCATTTTTCTTGATATCTTTTCTTCATATTCTTTTATTCTATGTTATGTTCAGTTTATTCATTTTTTTCAATTATTTTTTATTTTTCCAGTTTCAGCCTTTGGTGCCTCTGAGCCCTTCTTTTGCCTGAGAAATATTGACCAATTTTAGGTACATGACTACTCAGGCTCCCTGGGCCATAAGAGTTTTTTGACCTGAGTTCGCTGTTTTTCCCCTCCATGTTAACAAGGGTGCTGAGTGGCTTTAGGAAGTGTACTCAATGAAATAGGACCCCCATAATTGGTGTATCCAAGTGTTTGGGTCCAGAGCACTGGGACATACAGTGTAGCTTCTGCCTGTGCATGGAAGCAAGGAACCTTAAAGACCATAGAGTCCAGTATAAAAACATTTTGGTTCTACATTGGCTTCGAGCATGGCAAGGGAGTTGGCACCCGAAACAGAACCTACATCGCCATCGGGTGCACTGACGCAATATTGAGATGGTTCGACGTCAGGCTTGGTACTATGATTGTGTAAGGACTCTACGTATTCGTCATCAGTGGTGCGTGCATCAAGGGACCTGCAGCATCAAAAGCCTAAGAAGCATCACCATTATTCTCTCTCCAAGCGTTCTGCCCACACCTCCCCTGCATCAGTGTCCTTGATGCACAGGAAGCGTCCATGCCACAGTGACCGCTCTCCTCTCCAACTTATTTCTCATCAAGAGCCTTCAAGGTCTTTCACATCTCCTATGTCTGCACAGGCTATAACTCAGGCTGCATCAACACCGCTTTCTCAGCCTGTACCGACATCTACAGGAAGAAATCTGGGCTGTGCTCAAGGAGGAACCTTCAGAGCTACTACATTCGCAGTCTACAGGTTTACAGGCCACTTGTACTAGCCTCATCCAGCCCGTTGGTATGTCAGAGAAACAATCACAGGAGAGGTGCTGACCATCTGAGGCAGCACAAAACCGACTGACGTTTGCAACTTGGGAGATTCATACGCTTCAGTGCACCTTGATGCAGAGCCGACACTGTAGTTGACACACTCTTCCACATACTTCCCATGAACAGTACTTTAAAAAGTCAGAGTCGGCATCTCCTGGGAGACGAATCAGAGCCCACATGACCTTTCAGTCCTTCTCCACTGAGAGAGATAGGTCACTTTCAGAAAGTATATGCTTTCCTGTTTTTTTCCGTGAGATATCTCAAACCATATCTTTCAAATTAGAGACAGAGGAAGAACCTTCTTCACAACTGTTTACGGTTCTAGATTTACCCTCCTAGAGAAGGAATCACTGTTCCACTTCATACAGTTATGAAAAATACTCTAATCATAAACTGGAGCCTCCACTGACGTTTAGGTGGCCCCAAAGAAAAGGTACAATGTATAAAATACAGAAATGCACTGGCTTTGAGAGAGCACAGTTATCTCATCATTACCTATGGTGTGGAGTATGCTTTAAAATACACTCGTAGTGCAAGATCTCATGCTTCTGCTTTTCCAGGCAGAGAAGCTAGAACACTGGACTTTTTTTTTTACAGAAAATACTTTTCAAGCTTCAGTGCTAACAACTGCATTTTAGATCCACAGATTGATATCACCAGTCGCCCAACCAACACCTTTGCAAAATTCCATCGCCCATATTCAGCTGACATAAATAGGATTCTCCGAGGACAAGCAGGCTGCTTGTTCTCATTGATGGGTGACGTCCACGGCAGCCCCTCCAATCGGAAACTTCACTAGCAAAAGCCTTTGCTAGTCCTCGCGCGTCCATGCGCACCGCGCATGCGCGGCCGTCTTCCCGCCCGAACCGGCTCGTGTTCGTCAGTCTTCTTTTGTCCGCGCTCGGTACGGTCGTGTTTTCGCCGTGTCGGGCCCCGCAAAGTCGACCTCGCGCGTTCGTCGTCGTGTTAAAAAAAAAAAACAAAAAAAACCCCATTCTGTGTGGAAAAAGACTCTGTGGTCTTTTTTCCCTCCGCTATTTTCAGCTTTTTCGCCCCGGTAAGTTTTCTTTCGTCGTCGGGGTAGGCCGCTTTTAGGCCTCGGGTCGAAGTTTTCTTCCCCTTGTTTTTTCGGTGCCTTTTCCGCCATTTCGACTTTTGATCTCGCCGGCGTGATTTTTCCGCCCATGACATCGAAGTCTCCCAGCGGCTTCAAGAAGTGCACCCAGTGCGCCCGGGTCATGTCGCTCACTGACAGGCACGCGTCGTGTCTTCAGTGCTTGGGGGCTGGGCACCGCCCGCAGGCCTGTAGTCTGTGTTCCCTTTTGCAAAAGCGGACTCAGGTAGCGAGATTGGCCCAGTGGAACGTTTTGTTCTCGGGCTCTTCGTCGGCATCGGCACCGGGGGTATCGAGTGCATCGACGTCTTCAGCGTCCAGAGCTTCATCCTCGGCCGCCAGTGCATCGAGTGCATCGAGGCATAGGCCCTCTGCATCGGCGCTGAGACATCGGACAGCTGCATCGACGTCGGTGGTACCGGGACCTCGTCGGCTGATGTCGTCGGACGGTGGTGCTTCGTCTGGAGTGCAGGTGAGGGCTGTCCATTCCCCTGCTGGTGGCGGTGAGCCTTCTGGTGGGTCTCCCCCTACTCTGAGGGCTCCTGCGGTACAGCCCCCCCCGAGACCAACCTCCTTCGGCCTCGGCCCCGAGGAAGCGACGACTGGATTCTACGTCCTCGTCGGTGCTGGGAAGCTCCGGTGACATGCTTCGTTCCAAGAAGTCGAAGAAGCATCGTCATCGGTCCCCTTCCCGTGTCGGCACCGAGAGCTCTGGGTTGCCGAGGGAGTCGGCGCCCAGCAGGCATCGGCACCGAGAGGACCGCTCACCCTCTGTTCAGGAGGTGTCGATGCGCTCCACTCTGCACAGCCCGGAACAGCCTCCACGCCCGGAACAGGTTCTGACGTCGACGCCTGCATCGACCTCCATGCCTTTCTCTGCAGCCGCTCTGAACGAGAGCCTCCGGGCCGTTCTCCCAGAGATTCTGGGAGAGCTGTTGCGCCCTAACCCTCCGGTACCGGCGGTGCTTGCGCCACCGGTACCGTCGAGCGTGGCGCCGGCTGGCCCATCGCCCGAGGTGAGGTCTCCGGCGTTGGTACCGCGTGCGGTACCGGCTGCCGCCGCCTCCCAGGAAGGCTCCACGACTACGTCGGCGGAGGGAGCTTCGCCGATGCGGGCGAGGGAGTCTACCTCTCGACGCCCCCATCGTGGACGTGGCTCCAAAGAGTCGAGTCGGGCGAGGTTGCAGACACAGGTCCGTGAACTTGTGTCTGACACCGAGGGTGAGGCCTCGTGGGAAGAGGAAGAAGACCCCAGATATTTTTGTGACGAGGAGTCTGAAGGTCTTCCTTCCGATCCCACTCCCTCTCCTGAGAGACAGCTTTCTCTTCCCGAGAGTCTGTCTTTTGCTTCCTTTGTCCGGGAGATGTCTACGGCCATCCCCTTCCCGGTGGTTGTGGAGGACGAGCCCAGGGCTGAAATGTTTGAGCTCCTGGACTATCCTTCTCCACCTAAGGAAGCGTCCACTGTACCCATGCACCATGTCCTAAAAAAGACATTGCTGGCGAACTGGACCAAGCCTCTAAGTAATCCCCACATTCCCAAGAAGATCGAGTCCCAGTACCGGATCCATGGGGACCCAGAGCTGATGCGCACTCAGTTGCCTCATGACTCTGGAGTTGTGGATCTGGCCCTAAAGAAGGCTAAGAGTTCTAGAGAGCATGCTTCGGCGCCCCCGGGCAAAGACTCTAGAACCTTAGACTCCTTTGGGATGAAGGCCTACCATTCCTCTATGCTCGTGGCCAAAATTCAGTCCTACCAGCTCTACACGAGCATACACATGCGGAACAATGTGCGGCAGTTGGCGGGCTTGGTTGATGCGCTCCCCCCTGAGCAAGCCAAGCCTTTTCAGGAGGTGGTCAGGCAGCTGAAGGTGTGTAGAAAATTCCTGGCCAGAGGGGTGTATGACACCTTTGATGTTGCGTCCAGGGCCGCTGCTCAAGGTGTGGTGATGCGCAGGCTCTCATGGCCGCGTGCCTCTGACCTGGAGAATAGACTCCAGCAGCGGATTGCGGACTCGCCTTGCCGTGCGGATAATATTTTTGGAGAGAAAGTCGAACAGGTGGTAGAGCAGCTCCACCAGCGGGACACCGCATTCGACAAGTTCTTCTGCCGGCAGCCTTCAGCCTCTACCTCTACAGGTAGAAGATTTTTTGGGGGAAGGAAGACTGTTCCCTACTCTTCTGGCAAGCGTAGGTACAATCCTCCTTCTCGACAGCCTGCGGCCCAGGCTAAGCCCCAGCGCGCTCACTCTCGTCAGCAGCGTGCGCCTCAGCAAGGCCCCTCGGCTCCCCAGCAAAAGCAAGGGACGAGCTTTTGACTGGCTCCAGCAGAGCATAGCTGACATCCAAGTGTCAGTGCCGGGCGACCTGCCATTCGGAGGGAGGTTGAAAGCTTTTCACCAAAGGTGGCCTCTCCTAACCTCCGATCAGTGGGTTCTCCAAATAGTCCGGCAAGGATACACCCTCAATTTGGCCTCAAAACCTCCAAATTGTCCACCGGGAGCTCAGTCTTACAGCTTCCAGCACAAGCAGGTACTTGCAGAGGAACTCTCCGCCCTTCTCAGCGCCAATGCGGTCGAGCCCGTGCCATCCGGGCAAGAAGGCCTGGGATTCTATTCCAGGTACTTCCTTGTGGAAAAGAAAACAGGGGGGATGCGTCCCATCCTAGACCTAAGGGCCCTGAACAAATATCTGGTCAAAGAAAAGTTCAGGATGCTTTCCCTGGGCACCCTTCTTCCCATGATTCAGGAAAACGATTGGCTATGCTCTCTGGACTTGAAGGATGCCTACACACACACATCCCGATACTGCCAGCTCACAGGCAGTATCTACGATTTCAGCTGGGCACACGTCACTTCCAGTACTGTGTGTTACCCTTTGGGCTCGCCTCTGCGCCCAGGGTGTTCACAAAGTGCTTGGCTGTAGTAGCAGCGGCACTTCGCAGGCTGGGGGTGCACGTGTTCCCATATCTCGACGATTGACTGGTGAAGAACACATCCGAGGCAGGAGCCCTGCAGTCTATGCAGATGACTATTCGCCTCCTGGAGCTACTGGGGTTTGTGATAAATTATCCAAAGTCCCATATTTTCCCAGTGCAGAGACTCGAATTCATAGGAGCTCTGCTGGATTCTCGGATGGCTCGCGCCTATCTCCCAGAGACGAGAGCCAACAATTTGTTGTCTCTCGTCTCGCGGGTGCGAGCGTCCCAGCAGATCACAGCTCGGCAGATGTTGAGATTGCTAGGCCACATGGCCTCCACAGTTCATGTGACTCCCATGGCCCGCCTTCACATGAGATCTGCTCAATGGACCCTAGCTTCCCAGTGGTTTCAGGCTGCTGGGGATCTAGAAGACGTGATCCACCTGTCCACGAGTTTTCTCAAATCTCTGTATTGGTGGACGATTTGGTCCAATTTGACTCTGGGACGTCCTTTCCAAATTCCTCAGCCACAAAAAGTGCTGATAACGGATGCGTCTCTCCTGGGATGGGGAGCTCATGTCGATGGGCTTCACACCCAAGGAAGCTGGTCCCTCCAGGAACGCGATCTGCAGATCAATCTTCTGGAGTTACGAGCGATCTGGAACGCTCTGAAGGCTTTCAGAGATCGGCTGTCCCACCAAATTATCCAAATTCAGACAGACAACCAGGTTGCCATGTACTACGTCAACAAGCAGGGGGGCACCGGATCTCGCCCCCTGTGTCAGGAAGCCGTCAGCATGTGGCTCTGGGCTCGCTGTCACAGCATGGTGCTCCAAGCCGCATATCTGGCAGGCGTAAACAACAGTCTGGCCGACAGGTTGAGTAGGATTATGCAACCTCACGAGTGGTCGCTCAATTCCCATGTAGTGCGACAGATCTTCCAGGTGTGGGGCACCCCCTTGGTAGATCTCTTCGCATCTCGAGCCAACCACAAAGTCCCTCAGTTCTGTTCCAGGCTTCAGGCCCACGGCAGACTGGCATCGGATGCCTTCCTCCTGGACTGGTGGGAGGGTCTGCTGTATTCTTATCCTCCCATACCTCTGGTGGGGAAGACTTTGTTGAAACTCAAGCAAGACCGAGGCACCATGATTCTGATTGCTCCTTTTTGGCCGCGTCAGATCTGGTTCCCTCTTCTTCTGGAGTTGTCCTCCGAAGAACCGTGGAGATTGGAGTGTTTTCCGACCCTCATCACACAGGACGAAGGGGCGCTTCTGCATCCCAACCTCCGGTCCCTGGCTCTCACGGCCTGGATGTTGAGAGCGTAGACTTTGCCTCTTTGGGTCTGTCAGAGGGTGTCTCCCGTATCTTGCTTGCTTCCAGGAAAGATTCCACTAAGAGGAGTTACTTCTTTCTGTGGAGGAGGTTTGCCGTCTGGTGTGACAGCAAGGCCCTAGATCCTCGCTCTTGTCCTACACAGACCCTGCTTGAATACCTTCTGCACTTGTCTGAGTCTGGTCTCAAGACCAACTCTGTAAGGGTTCACCTTAGTGCAATCAGTGCATACCATTACCGTGTGGAAGGTAAGCCGATCTCAGGACAGCCTTTAGTTGTTCGCTTCATGAGAGGTTTGCTTTTGTCAAAGCCCCCTGTCAAGCCTCCTACAGTGTCATGGGATCTCAATGTCGTTCTCACCCAGCTGATGAAACCTCCTTTTGAGCCACTGAATTCCTGCCATCTGAAGTACTTGACCTGGAAGGTCATTTTCTTGGTGGCAGTTACTTCAGCTCGTAGAGTCAGTGAGCTTCAGGCCCTGGTAGCCCAGGCCCCTTACACCAAATTTCATCATAACAGAGTAGTCCTCCGCACTCACCCTAAGTTCTTGCCGAAGGTTGTGTCGGAGTTCCATCTGAACCAGTCAATTGTCTTGCCAACATTCTTTCCCCGTCCTCATTCCTGCCCTGCTGAACGTCAGCTGCACACATTGGACTGCAAGAGAGCATTGGCCTTCTACTTGGAGCGGACACAGCCCAACAGACAGTCCGCCCAATTGTTTGTTTCTTTTGATCCCAATAGGAGGGGAGTGGCTGTGGGGAAACGCACCATATCCAATTGGCTAGCAGATTGCATTTCCTTCACTTACGCCCAGGCTGGGCTGGCTCTTGAGGGTCATGTCACGGCTCATAATGTTAGAGCCATGGCAGCGTCGGTAGCCCACTTGAAGTCAGCCACCATTGAAGAAATTTGCAAAGCTGCGACGTGGTCATCTGTCCACACATTCACATCTCATTACTGCCTGCAGCAGGATACCCGACGCGACAGTCGGTTCGGGCAGTCAGTTCTTCAGAACCTGTTTGGGCTTTAGGATCCAACTCCACCCCCCGAGGGCCCTGTTTGTTCTGTTCCAGGCTGCACTCTCAGTTAGTTGGTAAATTTTTCAGGTCAATCTCAGTTATGTCCTCGCCGTTGCGAGGCCCAATTGACCATGGTTGTTGTTTTGAGTGAGCCTGGGGGCCAGGGATACCCCATCAGTGAGAACAAGCAGCCTGCTTGTCCTCGGAGAAAGCGAATACTACATACCTGTAGAAGGTATTCTCCGAGGACAGCAGGCTGATTCTTCTCACAAACCCGCTCGCCTCCCCTTTGGAGTTGTGTCTTCCCTTGTCTTTGTCTTGCTACATACGGGACTGACGAACACGAGCCGGTTCGGGCGGGAAGACGGCCGCGCATGCGCGGTGCGCATGGACGCGCGAGGACTAGCAAAGGCTTTTGCTAGTGAAGTTTCCGATTGGAGGGGCTGCCGTGGACGTCACCCATCAGTGAGAACAATCAGCCTGCTGTCCTCGGAGAATACCTTCTACAGGTATGTAGCATTCACTCTATAAAGACTCTCCATATTACAGCTGTCCCACAAGACCCACTTCCATCCTCATTAATCAGAAAATTCCTGGTTACATTCTTCCCCTTCATTCACACAGGCCCCAATGACCAGAGGCAAATGTGAGTGCTAAAGGCCATTAGCACTGGACTAGCACACGTGTTTATCTATGCCCCATGATCAGAGCCAGTGAGCATGTGAAACAACATGCTTGTTATGACCGCTAATTGCATGCAAATGAGGGTCTCCTGCATATCTCTTAGTGCGTCTTTTTATTGTTTGGGGGGTCTGAATGTCCACCGGACTTTCAGTCCTTGTGTTTTGGGGGGGGGGGGGGGGGCGGGCTTAAGTTTGACAGATTCGGGAGGAAATCCTGGACCTGTCAAACCTCTTCTGCTGTTTGACGGGTTCCAGGCTTTTTTCTTTTTTTGACAGCCCAGACCTGTCAAACAACTTCAGGCACAGTCCTCTTGCAGAAGTACCCCTATGATCAGAGCTAATAGAGTGCCTAAATTTGCATGCTATTAGCTCTGATCAGAGGGGCGTTAATGCTGAACACTGTTCTGGTGCTAATTTTATAGTGCTGTTTGGAACAGCGCTGGGCTTCTGATCATCTGCACCACCATGATTTATACCAGCCTAGCACATGGAACTGTCCCTTCACTGTGGAAAACTGCTGTCGTATACCATAAACTTAAAGACTCATTAATGCCAGCTTCCGATATTCATAATTACCGGCCCATTGCTGACATACCCTTCATTGTCAAAATTGCTGAAACCATTGTCCGCTCATAGTTAACAGATCTCATTACTAAAACAAATGTTTTACACTCACACGAAACTGAAATGTTGTACACCCACACCAGACTGGTTTCCATCAAAATCACAGCACAGAAACAGCCCTACTAGGAATCATCACTTTCATACATTATCATTCAGACCACTCCAAAAGTGTCCTCCTCCTTTCACTAGATCTTATGACTGCCTTCAACGTGCTCATAGAATCAGCCTCACAGAAATGGTCTATAACTGATATCAGACATATCTTGCAGACAGACAATACACTGTCCAACGTATTTCTGACACCACATCTATGTCCCCTCATCAGGTGTCTCTCAAGGCTCTGTTTTGCTTCCTACACTCTTCAATATCTTTCTAGTCCCTTTGCTCACGTTAGCACAATCTCTTGACCTAACTATGTTTGTCTACGCTGATGACATTCAAATCCTCTGCACCCTCAACCATCTAAATCTACAGAAGATATCTAACATTAACAGTAAACTACTACAACTCACAAATTGGCTTCCAAAATCAGATTTGTCATAAACCCTTCTAAATCTAAAGCACTTCTTATCACCAGTCACTCCAACAAAACCCTATGCTAACCAATTACACTCTGTAATAATCAAGTCCCACTGTCTGACACCACTCGTAACTTCGGGGTCACACTTGATACTGCTCTCACCTTTAATCAACATATAGGTCACTGTCCGTTGCTCATTTTTCAAACTTCATTTAATTAGGTCTGTACAATCTCTACTTCAGCCATCAGCTGTAAACATCCTCATCAATTCACTTGTAGTCTCACAGCTAGACTACTGCAATTCATTGTACAAAGGTATCAGAACCAAGGATCTGAGAAGTCTTCAATTCAGAACACGTCCCTACAAATCATCAATAAGATAGGCAGATATGATCATATCCTTCCCTCCAGCACCACCACATGCAAATGGCTTATTGGCTACCCATTCAACATAGAATTGATCCTTTTAGTCTTTAAAATGTTACTTTCAGAAGAACCTTTATATCTCTCTCATCACCTAATTCACTGTGTGCGTACTCACATCCTTAGGTCTCTTAACCAATTCATACCCAGTCATAGATACTTCATGACCACACCAGGGATTCTATTTTCTCATTTCAAGGACCCTCATTATGGAACTCATTGCCTTCTCATCTCTGTTTACAAACTTCCCTCGTACAATTTCATCTATCTAAAAACTTTACTATTACAGGATGCTTTTTCCTGAACTGCCTCCACCACAGTCTAGTCTCTGTATTCAATCACTGAGAGACACCAGTGCTGCTTTCTGTATGATCCTCTCCATCTTTCCTATCTGGAATTGTAGTTCTACCTCTTGCCCCTACACCGTATTGTTATGTCTAACTCCTCACTTTTTCTTTTAGCCTGTAAGCCATCTAGATGGTACATCCATAGAGCGAGATATTTGTAGTTCTACCTCTTGCCCCTACACTGTATTGTTTTGTGTAACTCCTCTCACTTTTTCTTTTAGCCTGTAAGCCATCTAGATGGTGCTTCCATAGAGCGAGGTATTAAGTATGCAATAAACTTGAAACTTGATCAGCTTTATTCCACAATTTACTTAAATTCTGTAATGCAGAGTACTGTATCCTTTGCAGACTTTCTTCCACCTAAGAAGGCTGAGGAATTCTATAAACTTCACAGGAAACTTCTCTACTGTCGTAAATATCTGGCAAGGCAGCCTTTGTCTCTTCACGCTTTTCCGTCTTAGCAGTAGCAATACGACATCTCTCCTGGCTCAGGGTCTCTGACCTTGAATCTGCTGTCCAGGAGCATCTAGTGGATGTCCCTTGTGGAGACAACTTGTTTGATGACAAAGTTGAAGTAGTAGCTGACCTAATCAAAAAACATACAGATACTATAAAAACTCTAACCTGGCCATAGACTTCTGTTACTACTTCTTCTACTAGAAGATTTGTAAGAGAATTTCGATATTCCAATAAGTATATGTCTAATCATCATTATGCTCCTCCTCCTCCATCCAGGATGGCACCCCAACGCTCACATCCAAGGCAGCAGCCAGGTCAAAAATCCCAGATACACTCTAAGGAACAACCCAGTTTTTGACTCCTTCCTAGAGAGCATTGCCACCATACAGTTGTCTGTGCCAAGCAGCCTACCAGTTGGAGGGAGACTCATCCTCTGTCCTCTCATAACCTCCGGTCGTTGGGTGCTATGCACTATACATCACAGTTTTGCTCTTGGGGGGGGGGGGGAGAAATCTTCCAACCACCCACCAATAGAGTCTTACATCAACTCCCTCCTAAAGATACTACTTTGCAATGAGTTCTCAATGCTTCTCTGGCAGAATGCAGTAGAAATTGTTCCACCACCAGATAGGATTCGAGAGTTCTATTCCAGATACTTTTTAATATCAAAGATGGAAGGAGTATGACCAGTTCTCAATCTATGGGACTTAAACAAGTTTCTACTCTACCAAAAAATGTAACATGATTTCCCTGGGATCATTACTTTCCAAGGTACAACTCAATTACTGGCTTTGCCCTCTAGATCTCAAGGAGGTATTCACGTACATACCTATTCTCCCTGCACACAGAAATTTCCTCTGCTTCTGCTGTGGGTCTCTGCCTTATCCATACAAGGCCTTAATATTTGGCTTGGCTTCAGCTTCTTGAGTCTTCACAAAGTGCCTGATAGGTAGCTGCAACACTTTGCAAATGAGGCATACATATCTTCCCCTACCTAGATGACTGGTTAATCAAGGTAGCCTCCAGGATTATTCTACCTGCCATCGGGCTCCTAGATCTCCTTGGGTTTGTGATCAATTATCCCAAATCACGTTTTCAACCGGTTGAGACCTTAGAATTCAAAGGGGCCATCCTCAGTATTACTCAGGGCCGAGCCTTCCTTCATTCCTCATCCAAGAGCGAACAACATACTATATCTCTCCACTCGGGTGTTCAAATCCACCCGAGCATCTGCTCATCAGATGCTCAGTCACTTGGCCTCAATAGTCCATGTAACACCATTGGCTGGACTCTACTTCTGCATTCCTCAGTGGATGCTTTCCTCTCGGTGGTCCCAAGCCACAGGATTACTCACAGCCCATATTTGAGTTGCTGCACAGCTTTGAACAGTTTATAATTTATTGAAGACTTACTATACTTCTCAACTGACAAGCAGAGCGGTGTACAGGCTAAACACAAAGCAAGAAAAGGAACACCAATTTATAATGAGACAGCAAAAGCACACAAATCAGCTAAGAAAGGAGAGAAAAGGGTCAACAAAATTAAAAAGTCAAAAGAGAGAAGAGGTTCCAGGGGACCGGTGTTAAACATCTTGGGAGGGCATTCAAGAAGGGTCATAAGCCTGATTAAATAACCAGGGTTTTCAGATCAGCTTTGAAACGCTTAAGACTGGTGGTTACGGCGTTCCAAAGGCAAGCTATTCCAGATAGGGGGGCCAAAAAATAAGACAGTGTCTGGTGGACTCTATCCTATTCTGCTCAATATATTTGTGAGTGACGTTGCTGAAGGGTTAGAAGGTAAAGTTTGCCCTTTTGCGGATGACACCAAGATTTGTAACAGAGTGGACACTCCGGAGGGAGTGGAAAACATGAAAAAAGATCTGCAGAAGCTAGAAGAATGGTCTAATATTTGGCAATTAAAATTCAATGCAAAGAAATGCAAAGTGTTGCGCTTAGGGAGTAGTAATCCACGGGAGACGTATGTACTAGGCAGTGAGAGTCTGATATGTACAGACAGGGAGAAGGATCTTGGGGTGATAGTATCTGAGGACATGAACATTCATACCCTGGAGGAAAGGAGAAACAGGGGTGATATGATACAGACGTTGAAATATTTGAAAGGTATTAATCCGCAAATGAACCTTTTCCGGAGACGGGAAGGCGGTAGAACTAGAGGACATGAAATGAGATTGAAGGGGGACAGACTCAAGAAAAATGTCAGGAAGTATTTTTTCATGGAGAGAGTGGTGGATACTTGGAATGCCCTCCCGTGGGAAGTGGTGGAGATGAAAACGGTAACGGAATTCAAAAATACGTGGGTAAACATAAAGGAATCCTGTTCAGAAGGAATGGATCCTCAGAAGCTTAGCAGAGATTGGGTGGCAGCACTGGTGGTTGGGAGGCGGGTCTAGTACTGGGCAGACTTCCACAGTCTGTGCTCGGAAAATGGTAGATACAAATCAAGGTCAGGTATACATATAAAGTAGTGCATATGAGTTTATCTTGTTGGGCAGACTGGGTGGACCGTACAGGTCTTTTTCTGCTGTCACCTACTATGTTACTATGATGGTAACATTTTGAAGCATTTTTAGTGTATAACGGAGCAGACCTACATAAACTATGTTACAGTAATCTAGCCTTGTCATGAAAAAAGACAGAACAAGGGCATTAAAGGAGTCATGGATGAAAAGGTGATAGATCAACCACAACTACCAGAACACAAAGAAACAAGATCTGGACAAGGCTGAAATTTGGGGCAGGAACAATAAGTTAAAATCCCAAATGATACCAAAAATGCCAAAAATGAGGAACCAAAAAGTGATAAAGGAACAGAGAGTTGAGGCATTGGGCCATTTAACCACGAAACAACTGTTTTATCTTTATTAAGAAGGTCTTTTGTGCACTTATTCACTTGATCAAAGCAGATTGGAGGGGGTCTGTCTGGGGAGTGCGAGTTAATGAGAAAAATTAAGAGACTATCATCGGTGTAAAAATTTGAAGAAATCCTCGAAGAATTGATAAGTGATGCAAGGGGGCTAATAAACAGATTTGAATAGAAGAGGGGATAATACTGAGCTTTGAGGGACACCATAGCGAAGTTGCCATTGCTGCGATACTCCTTCATGAGTGCAGACCCAGAAAGAACATTGGGACAGAAAAGAATTAAACTTTGAAAGGACTGTAACAGTGATCTCCATGGAAGCAAGATGTGATAGAAGCGCAGCACATGATAAACAGGTGAAAGGCAGCTGATAGGTCAAGAGAAACTGCTAGAACAATGTTACGTTTTTTAAGGTGAGAATGTGCTTCACTGAACATGGCCATTATCACAGTCTCGGTACTATAGTTTGGTCTGATTGCCGGGTTTTAGGGCTAAAACTTCAGAAAAGGATGTTAATTGAAACCCCCCCCCCCCCCCCCCCCCCCCACTTTTTCTAAGAGTTTAGACATGAAACAAAATTGGAAATAGGACGTAATGACTTGGTACAGTTGGGTCAAGCTTAGATATTTTTCAGGACTGGATGAACCATGGCAAGCTTTCATGCTTCAGGAAATAGGCCACTTTGTAAACTATGGTTGATAATGAGAAGAGTGGGTAGCAGTCCAAGATTGGGTAATTTGAACCAGGAGGATGGTCAATTCGTTCAGTGTCTTTGACAGAGAAGTAAGCGTCTGCGAGTGAAAACTGGACCGGGTAGAAGAGCCGGTATGGGTTGAGCAGGAATCAGTTAGACGCAATGGACTGGCTGAGCCAGAGGACTGAGGGGTGTGGAGAATAGCACTGCACAGGTCAACAATCTTTTTTGTCAAAGAAAGTGACAGGCCTCAGCTGAGGGCATAAGGTTAGGAACGACAACCTGAGAGTGAAAAAACTGCCTGAAAATGGAATAAAGATCTTTCGAAGGATTTGTTGACTTCTGGAGCCTGTTAAGAAAGTAGAACTGTTTAGCCTTCTTTAAATGGAGGTTATATTCCTGATGTTGCCTTTTACATATTACTATGGCTGCCCCAGACCTAGTTTTTCTCCAGTTCCTTTCTGCTGTATAATGCTGGTTTTTTTTAGCAGATGGAGACCTGAGTGATACCACAAGTACTTTCAGTTAGGAGCAGTTGAAATGTGGTGCATTTAGACATGGAAAAAATATCTGGTGGAACTGAGAATAGCAAGGGGGATAGGGCCACAGTATCAGTATGAGAAAGAGGTCTAACCCAAGCGCTTATAGTGGGATGAGAGGCTAGGGTAATGGTACTGCATCTACAGAAATCTTAAAGGTCAGTGAGACGTGGTCAGATGTGGATAGTGAGATCCAGGAGAAAGAGGGTGGTTGAAATGGGGGAATCCCTATAGGTAAATACAAGATCGAGAAAGTGGCCAGCCTGGTGAGTTGGTAGTTGTTGGAGAGTAAAATCAGATATGTAAGTAGAAAAGTGCTGAGCACAGGAAGTTCAAGGGTCATCTAATGATCCCACTGTTCAGCTGTTAATGAAGGTGAACAGTAGAAAAAATTGGATTCTCAACATCCAATTTTGACAATCAGAAGCTCTGGGTAATGGAAAAGTGAAGCTATCCAGGTAACTTTCAGATGGCTAGCGTAAACAATAGCAGGACCACCCCCAGTTTTTCCAGACCTAGACACAGAGAAGACATCAAAGTGCTGCAGGAGAGAACTGTATAGCAGAGAGTCCTCCCCACTTTTCACCTATGTTTTGGTAAGATAGAACAAGGAGCAATCAGATTTCTCTATATGATCCCTTAGTAGAAATGATCTTGAATGCAACAATCTACAGCAAAACACCTACAGTAATACTTGAGGAGGCAAAGGCTTTCTTCTGGCCTTGGACTGACTATAAGGAGATACAGCAGAGATGTAAGTGCTGTGGGGGAATGGAGGAATGGACTGGTTGCTCCACAGCACTGGAATCGGCAGAGAGAAGGGACAGTTATGAATTCGGGATCCTGAAGCAGACTATATATGAATACACCAGAAAAAAGAGGCCAAATAAGCTCACTGAGAGGAGTCTATGATGTAAATTGGGAAGGAAAAATATTGGTGCTCATCCCTGCACCAGTCTGAAAACAGGAGCAGCTTAAATACAAAAACATTAAGGGCAGTTCCAGGAATGAGCGTTGGTTACACACTGGTCCCGTGATGGGAATTCGTAGGGGGTGAGCTGGCTGAAGCCCTTCGAGAGCATTCAACAGCTGCCAGAGGTCCTGAAAGAGATAAACAGCAATATAATACCATACAAGCACAAAGTAGCACCAATTTTGAACACAGAAGCAGCTTAAGTACAAAAACACTAAGGGCAGTTCAGGAAAAGAGCATCGCTTACGCACTGAGCACATGACCAGGAGTTCGTGAGGGGTGGGTGGGCCTTCAATAGCGACTGGTGGATGGTGTCCCAGAATCTAACCTGGAGTCTTCCCTTTCAGCCCCATTCACATCACAAGGTCATCGCCATGGATGTCTCCAAGGGGTGCTCACCTCAGTGGTCTCCACACGCAGGGTTCTTGGTCGCATGGGAGAAACAACGACATATCAAACTCCTAGAATTGTGAGTGGTTTGGAACACCATCAAAATTTTCTATGATTGCATACTCGATCAGATAATACTCGTTTGCACAATCAGTTTGCGATGTATTACCTGAACAAACAAGGAGGAACAGTTTACCACCTCTGTCAACAAGCAATCCAGATGTGGACTTGGGCAGCTTCTCGAAACATCTTTATAAGAGCCGTTTACCTAGCCAGCAAAATGCTGTAGCAGACAAATTGAGCAGAGTCCTTCAGCCTCATGAGTGGCCCCTTAGCATGCCTGCAGCTCATTAAATAGTCCAGCAACAGGGGACCCCAAAGATAGACCTGTTTACTTTTCAGAATAAGCTTCCCCACTTTTGTTCCAGACTTTATGCTTCCAACCATGTAGTCCCAGATGCCTTCTTGCTTCCCTGGGGAATGGATCTTCTATATGCCTTTCCCTCACTACCTCTCATAGAGAAAACTCTTATCAAACTGCGTTGAGACCAAAGGACTGTGATTCTAATTGCTGCATTGTGACTGTGCCAGATCTGTTTCAGTCCTGTCCTACAGTTATTGTCCAAAGAACCATTGAGGTTAGATCCTTTTCCAACCCTAATAACACAGAAAGAGGAGTCTCTCCTTCATCCAGACTCACTGCCTGGCACCGACTACTTGGTTCGTGATGACATACATTTACATTCCTTAAACCTTCCTGAAGGAGCCTCTAGAATACTCCAAGCCTCTAGGAAACCACCTACACAGAAATATTACTGTTTCAAGTGGAACAAATTTTTCTTCTGGTGTGCAGCCAAAGCACTCAACCCTGCTAGATGTTCTATTCCCACTCTTATAGAGTACATCTTTCTGATTCTGGCCTCAAAATGAGCTCAGAGTACACTTAAAGTGCCATTAGTGCATTTCAGTTCAAGGTTGATGATAAACCAGTTTCTGTTCATCCTTTCATCAGATTCATGAAAGTTTTATTTCATACCAAACCTATCAAACCAGCCCCTCTGGTTTGGGATCTCAATGTCATCATTACAGCTCTCGTAAAACCTCTTTTTGAACCTATTCATTCCTGTTCGTTAAAATTCTTCACATATGGTTTATTAACACTTGCTATAATGTTCTAACTGCCATGGCAGAGCACAGCGGTGTATAATCTAAAATTTCAGAAAAGCAAAGAACTCCATTATTGACAGGAAAGGTTTACATTCATTCTAATAAAGAGAAAGGATAGAGGAGTAGAACATTAAAACAGATATAAGGCTTCCGGTTGGGCTATGGAAGAGTTAGGTAGTGGAGACTCGCTGCTCCGCGGTACCTGTGTAATCAGCAGAAAAAAACCAGCATCGCTTTCCCCCGAACAACAGTCTTACACGTGGGGGAATAGCGTGGGAAGTCGGACAGTAGGTGGAGAGGTTGAATTGGAGTGAATGGCTGCCAAATCAGCGAAGAAAGAGAGTCGGGAGAAGAGCCGGATAGCGGAGCCCAAGATGGCGGAAAAAGGTTCGCCGCCTTCCCCAACGCCAAGTTCGCAATGGGCGGCGGAAATAATCTCAGAGGTGAGAGTGGCAGTAGAACAAACAATGGATTCAAAGCTCCAGAAGATTTTGGATAAGTTGGAGAGCATGGAGGAGCGGTACGTAGCCATCGCGACTGATATGCAGGCAATGCAAGACCGCGTGGGTCAAGTGGAGGAGGAACTGCGTTTACTATAGAGCAGCCAAAACTCTCAAAGCGCTTGCTAGCGATTGAAGAAAAACTAGAGGACCTAGAAGATCGGTCCCGTAGGAATAACCTACGGCTGGTAGGTCTCCCGGAGACTTTGTTAGAAAAGGACATGCGGAAGTTCCTGGAAGCCTGGCTCCCTGAAGCAGCAGCTATACCTGAAATAGCGGGAGATTTTTGGGTGGAACGGGCGCATAGATTGGGCCAACGCACAACAGAGGGAGACCGCCCCAGAGTCACTATACTCCGGGTGTTAAATTATACTCACAAAATGCGAATCCTGCAAGCGCTGCGAGGAGGGAAGCAGTTACAATATCAAAATAAAAAAATCCTCTGCTTCCAGGATTACTCGGTAAAGGTAGCAGCAGCCAGACGAGCCTTTGTTCCGGTGGGCTCGAGATTGTTTGAGCTCAAGTGCCGCTTTAGTCTGCTCTACCCTGCACGCCTACGGGTGCTGGACAACGGACGGGTGCTGTTTTTTGATCAAGTGGAGCAAGCAAGGCTTTTTGCTGATAAGATGGCGGCTGCTGGTTCATCACCTGCACGTGGCATGGAGTAATCGCCAAGAGAACCCGACAGAATTGAGTCTGACAAGGGAGGTCTGATTGTTTGACAGATAGGGTGGAGAATCGCGTCTGTATGCTCAAGTTCAGCAGCATATAGGGAGTTTCACAGAACAGTTTGATCATTTGTTTATAAAAGTTCCTGGATATAGCTTGTTTTGTAAAAGACAACCGGTGATCGGCGTGGAGGAATGGAGAGAGAAGGCTGGTTAAGAGCAATTTCATCTAAAGATTCAACAGTTGGAGCGGGAATAAGGAAGATCAGAAGATGGACAAACTGATATTCATGTCCAGTATTTGAGTGTTTTTTGTTGTTTTTTTAATTATATTATCGCCTGTTCTTTCTCTATCACTGCTCTTTTAACCTTTCTGGTTTAAAATGTTGCTTTGCAGTGCTGAAGGAATGCTGGATAAAGTATGTGTGTAATTGGGCATGAAAGTTTATAATGCAAATTTAGTACCAAGTAAGTGGTTAGGCATACTGGAGGGTATAGATCTCTGTAGGGAAGAGGGGCCAGGGGGGAAGCAAGGGATCATAAGGGTGGGGGTACCGTGAGCCCAGGAGCGGAATGGTTTCGGGATTGTGGAACAGATACGCTGGGGGGGAGGGGGAGAAAGGGAGAGGGGAGGGGGGAAGGGAGCGGGATTGGGGGTAGGCGGGGGAGGTGTAGAGCACTGCTTGAGGATTGGGGGGGAAAAGGAACGGGGAATCGATTGGGGATATGGCTGCTCGTTGAGATGGGAGGGCGCGGGCTGGGACGCCTTTCCATTCCAATAGTAACTTTGCACGCAACAGTCCCAGGAGTCCGTAAGGGGATAGGGTAAGCTGAAGGGCTTAGTAATAAGAACATGGAATGTAGGGGGTGTCCATTCTCCAATTAAATTACATAAAATATTAAAGACGCTCAGGGACAGGGGGACCTCTGTTGCTTTCTTACAGGAGACCCATCTGCCGGCGGAAGAACATGCCGAACTAAAAAAGTGGTGGGTTGGAGACTATCTGGAGGCCCCAGCGGTGGGCAGGAGAGGGGGTGTGGTGATCTTGTTCAAAAAGGGGATACAGCTTGAAGCTAAGAAGGTGGAAGCAGACCCGGATGGTAGATTTGTGTTGGCCTCCGTGATCCTAGAACATCAGTCGTTATTATTATGCAACATCTATGCCCCCAATGTATTTGATCGTGGATTTTTATGAGAGGGTAATTCGTAAGATTCTAGACTTTGGAGAGATACCGATCATATTGGGGGGAGATTTAAATGATGTGGCAGACCCTAGGCTAGATAGATCTCAGCCGACAGACAGAGAACTGGCTCGGACAATAAGAGGGGTGAGTCAGCTGAGTAGTGCCTTGGGCATCGTGGATGTGTGGAGAATGCTAAATCCGCTGGAGAAAGATTTCACGCATATGTCCAGGGCACACTCTACGATGTCCCGCCTGGATTTTTTGTTGATTTCAAGAGAACTTTTAACTCAAGTGAGATCGACTAAGATTGGGCCGATCATGATCTCCGACCACGCATGGGTAGAGATGGCCATGAGGGAGGACGATACAAGTCCTCGAAGGAGTACCTGGAGGTTCCCTTCGCAGCTATTCAAAGACAGTCATTTTCTGCCGTACTTGGTAGCTAAGTAGCAACAATATCGGGAGACCAATGCACAGCATAGAGATGATCCTAGTCTATTTTGGGAGACCGCTAAAGCGGTCCTCAGAGGGGAGATTATATCATACGTCAGTTTTCAGAAGAAAGTGAGAACAAGGGAGATCCTCCGTTTGGAAAAGAGGGTAACTACCCTTAGGCAGCAATATGGCAGGGCTCACTCCCTGAGGGTCCGTACACAACTCTTGGAAGCACAGCAAGCATTGAACGAGTTGTTGCAGGTAGGGGCCCAGAAATCGTGGGCATATTATACATTTCAGCTCTATAAATATGCAAATAAGGGCAGCCATTTAATGGCAAGGCTAGCAAAAGGAGGCCTGGGCAGATCAAAAATATCAACGCTGGTGGATTCTAAGGGGGTCAGGCAGAATGAAGATAAAACAATTAACAGGGTACTCCAGGAGTTTTTTGCCAAATTGTACAGACCTCACGAACCACCTTTGTTGGACAGAGAGAGTTATCTGTCCAGCATGGAGTTACCAAGAATCGAGCCAGGGGAGCTAGCAAAGTTGAATGCACCGATAGAAGCTGATGAGGTTGAATGGGTAATCAAGCAAAGTACTTTAGGCAAATCACCTGGCCCGGTTGGACTCCATAATGAGTTTTACAAATTGCTGCAGACGGAGGTAAGCCCGGTCCTGTCTGATGTCCTTAACGGCTATGTCCAACAAAAGAAACTTCCAGAATACTTGAACGCAGCTAGGATAATAGTATTGTTAAAACCGGGGAAGCCAGCTGATTGTCCTGAGTCATATCGACCAATATCTCTGATTAACACGGAGGTAAAGCTCCTGGCAAAAATACTGGCTAATCGGCTGGCAAGAATTATCCCTACGCTGTTGCTTGACCCTCAAGTGGGGTTCACGAGAGGCAGGGTAATAGCAAAAAATATAAGAAGAATCTTGGCAGCGTTAGAGACTATTCGATTGGAAAGAAAACAGGCCTTGCTCATTAGCTTCGACGCAGAAAAAACGTTCGACCGAGTGGACTGGGGGTTTATGTTTGGGGTTTTGCAGACCTATGGAATAGAAGGGTGGTTCTATCAGGCAGTGAGCGCGTTATATGCAGACCCTAAGGCTCAGGTCTACGCTAATGAGAGAGCCTCAGAATGGTTTCCGATTAGTAGAGGGACACGACAGGGGTGTCCGTTGTCCCCCTTACTTTTTGTATTGACCTTGGATCCGTTGCTGCGGGAGATACAGTATAATCCAGACATTAAGGAGGTGGCAATCGGAGAATACTCATTAAATCTGTTGCTTTTGCTGATGATTTACTCCTCCTAGTCACGGAGCCGCAGCAATCCCTACCATCACTCATGGAAAGCTTGACGGAGTACGGAGACTTCTCTGGTTTTGGCTTGAACCTCATGAAGTCGGAAGCTCAGGCAAGCTCGGACCAATTAAAGCGGATTTGGGTGGAGGGATTCCCTTTGCTCTGGGCCGATGAATCGTTCAAATATTTGGAGATCAGGCTACCTATTGATACTACACGGCTATATGAGCTCAATATTACCACTTTACTGAGGGAGACGAAAGAAATTGACACACTGGACGGCATTGCCTTTAACCCTTTTAGGCCGGATACATCTTTACAGAATGATGATCTTTCCCAAGTGGTTGTATTTGCTTCAGACCCTGCCTCTGTGGTTGCTTAGGAAATATCTACTGGCGCTGCAGAGGTTAGTGGGGAAATTTTGTTGAGGGGGAAGGAAACCAAAGCTGAGGTGGCCTTATTTGGTGGGGCACAGAAAATAGGAGGATTGGGGTTCCCAGATATCTGGAGATATAATCAAGCATGCTTGTTTCGTCACTTGAGGGACTGGATGCTGGGTTCGCACATCTATACGGATCTAGGTCTGGAAAGGGCCTTTTTTGGCCTTGGCAGCCAGTAGCACTGCTTCATGTTTCAAGGGGAGATATACCTAAGCGCTACCGAGGTAGTCTTCTGCTTCACCCACTTTGGTGCTTATGGAGAGCGGTGCTCCCAATGTGGGGGCAAAACCCGGGCAGTAGTGTGTGGCTTCCATTACAAGGGAATATACAATTCAGACCGGGTGACGAGAATGGGACTTTTCGTGTTCTGGCTGTAAAGGGAGTAAACGGTCTAGAAAGTTTGGTGCAAGAGGATGGGACTTTAATGACCTATGCAGAATTTGAACGACAATGTGGGCAAGGCCTTTCCACATGGTTGGCTTACAGACAACTAGCGCATTATGTAAAATCGTTACTGGCGAGCAGTTTGCGGTTACGGTTCGGTAGGCAACTGAGAGAGTTGCTGGAAGGAGACGCCACAGGGCAAATTCCGGTCTCATGGTTTCATGGGGCCTTAAATAGGCTAGATCATGAAAGGGATCTGCGGAAGGTAGCAGAAAAGTGGAGTGCAGAGTCCGGCAGATGTATTTCAGCGAAGTTGCTGATTACAGCGCTCCGAGCTGGGCCCCAGTTGGTACACAGTGCGGAGTTGCAGGAGTGCAACTATCGGACAGTGTGCAGGGCGTACTTCTCTCAGAGACAAGCCTATCATGCTGGGGCAACAGGGACATTGAATTGTAGGAAATGTGGGAGGACAGAGGCTACGCTTTACCATGGATTTTGGTCCTGTAGGTGGATTCATTCGTTCTGGATGCGGATTGCTCAATATCTAAGCGAGGTGGTGGGTGAAAGGGTAGTTTTAACCTTTGAGAGGGCTATGTTCAGTACCTTGGGCCAGTGGTCTGTTGGATCTAAGGGTGCCAAACAGTTTTTGAGTAAGGTATGCATATTGGGTAGGAAATGTATCTTACTTTATTGGACGCAGGATCACCCACCTTCCTTCTGGCATTGGAGGAACAAACTGCATGAGCTGGTGACATGGGAAGCCAGAGAAGCAGGTGGGTCTCCGGGAGGACAGCGGAGGTTCTTAGCAGTTTGGGGACCCTACATAGACACAATTTCTCCTTGGGCACGCAGCCAAATTCTGAACAAATGGCCTAGAGGTAGATAGTCCACCAATTCCACAGGCAGTGCTCGGGGCAAGGGGGAGGTTTGGGTAGGAGGGGGGAGTGGGGGTTTGGGTCGGGGAGGGAAGGAATGATGTTATTACACGGTTACTATAAGAAATAGGAAATTTTAGGTTCTGAAGTGCTATGGTTGTTGCAGTTTATGATCCTTAAGGTCTCTGTAATTGGGACTCCGGAAAGGATCCCAGACAGTTCTCATAGATTTAGGTATAGAAGTTGTTCAAGCACGTTATAACGTTCAAGGAGATGTAGGGTTGGATATAGGAGAATGAAAAGCTGTTTATGTGTTAGTCCTACTTCTATATTCCTGGTATAGCCAAACTGTATACTGTATAAAGGAATGCTTTACTGGGACCGGTTATACTAATCTGGTTGACATAGCGGGAATCACAAATAAGGGGGTAAGGGGAGGGTCAGAGGGGAAGGATGGCAATATATTAAAAAAGGTTGGTGATAGCTTTTATCATAAAGTTCTGTTTTTAATGTTCTGCTGGTGATCATTGTTTCTCAAAAAGATACTGATGTGTTACCATAATCTGTCATCAATAAAAATGTTGAAATATAAAACAGAGATAAAATGTAGTGGTCACAACTATCATAGGGAATCCCAAGGTAGCCTTCAGTCCCCAAAAGCTTGATTGAAAAGCCACATCTTTAGATTAACCTTAAAGGATTTCAGGGAGGGATCACTATGGAGGGAAAAGTGTATTCCAGACATTGGGAGGGGGGGGGGGGGGGTGGAGGAGGAGAGGAAAAAGAAGGCACTGTGTCTGGTAAATTCTAAGTAAGCAAATTTGGGGCTGGGAAGAACTAAACTGTGATCATTAATTGAGCAAAGAACTCTAGCAGGAGAATTAGGGTATCATAAGACATGAGAGGTAGTCAGGAATGTCAGTCCTAAAAGCTTTGATGGTCAGAAGGGCAACTTTGTTTGAGATCTGGTATTCAACGGGCAGCCAGTCCTGACATTTCAGCAAGGAAGTGACATGATTGGTTTGATGAGTACGGTACAAAACTCTTATTGCAAAATTTTGTGAAATTTGTAGTCTCTTCAATGTGGCATGGGGAAGATCTGCATACACGATATTGCAGTAGTCAATACAGGAAGTAAGGAGTGAGAGAACAAGTGTGTGAAAGTTATTGTGGTCTATGAAATGACGAACAGTCCACAGTTGACGATAACTGAAGAAGCAGAGTTTTGATACATGAGAGAGTTGAGGTATGAATGAGAGGGAAGAGTCCAAAATGATACCTAAATAAGTGAAATGACAGCACCAGTTGGAACAGAGATCCAAAAAGGGTGATAGGAGAGGATGGTGGATCCCGAGAACAAGCACACTATACTTTTATTCTTATTATGAACAAGGCAATGTTCAAAGAGCCAAGTTGCCATAGCATCAGGACAAGCCTGTAGTGGGGTAATCGAGTAAGGTGAATGAGTTGGAAAAATAAGAAGAATGTCATCCGTCATCTGCATAGAAATAAGCTGAGGTACCAAAAGATTGAATAAGAACCACTAGAGGACTCGAGCAGATTGAAAAGTAATGGGGAGAGGATAGAACGCTTGGGAACACCACACTGAAGTTGCTGTTTTTGAGGGATAGCAGTGGGACTAAACAATTGAAATCAGTGGGAAAGAGAGAACGTGAACCAGGCCAGAATTATATCTGAAAATCTCAGAGATGATAGACGAGAGAGAAGAAAAGAGTGACTAACAAGGAAATGCTACAAATAATAAAGGTGGCTGAGAGAGCTAGGGAGACTGCCAGAACCAGTTTATGTTGTTCAAAATGTGAGTTTGTTCACTTAGCAAAGATGTTATGATGGTTTCTGTTCTATGGTGGATCCGAAAGCCGACTTGATAGGGGTGTAAAGTAAGTATTTTATCAGAGAAGTCAGATAGCTGTGTAAATACAATTTTCTCAAGAATCTTAGACTTAAAGGAAAGATTTGAAACTGGATTACAATGACTTTGTTCAGTCGGATCAGAGTCTGGTTTCTTCAAAATGGGATGTGCAACAGCTGTAGTGTTCTTAATAGCTCTTCTGCCAGAAAGGTAAGGGAACTTTTAGGCCCTAGTCGCAGACCCACCTTTACACCAGGATCTACCACGACAGGGTTGTCCTTCGAACCCACCCTAAATTCCTTCCTAAAGTGGTATCAGAGTTCCACCCTAGTCAGTCCATTGTACTTATGTCAATGTCCCTAAGTCACGCTCTCATCCTGGAGAAGCAGCACTGCATACCTTAGGCTGCAAGCTTGCTCTAGCGCAGCGGTTCCCAAACTGCGCCATGACACTCTGGTGCACGCTGCAGCAAATTCCGACCTTCCGATACCACACAAACCTCTACTGCAGACAGCAGCGGTGACAAAACAGCAACAAAAAAAAAATCAAGCACAGGGCTGCAGCAGCCTTCAAGCATGTGCTGTCAGTTCTACTGGTCCTCTGCCCCGGAACTGGAAGTTGACGTCAGCACTTGCTTTTTTTTTTTTTTTTTTTTTAATGTTGTGGCCACTGGGGACACAGAGCAGACAGCCTTCGGGACTCGCTTTTGCTTCCAAGGAAGTTGAATGAAAACGGGACAGAATGAAGTAAAAAAAATTGAAGCCAATAGGTCAGTTTCTGTTTCCCCTTCCTATTCAAAACAAGCAAACCAACCTTATGAGCTGCTGCATCCATGTTGTTGTTGTTTCCCCCCCCCCCCCCCCCCCCCCCACTTTAAATTTTTATTAGGATAACTCTGCAACAGTCTTTTTCTCAAAGAGCACATCCTGCTCACATTTGCCCACACAGGGGCTCATAAACACTGAACTACTACATCTGGAACCAACATATCCACTGTGTCTACTGCTACAAGTACATTTATTATTGTTACATTTGTACCCCTTGCTTTCCCACTCATGGGGCAAAAGTCACCAGCAAAGTAGCCCGTTCCTTTTCCACTGATGTTTCTAACATTTCTGTTAAATTCAAAGTATCTTTTGGTGGCTCTTCTTTAGTTTTATAGGAACCTTTTATGTAATAAAGTTTAGTCACCGGAGGGTGATTCTCACTCGGTACTCCTAGTATCTCAGACATATATTTTTTGAATAACTCCAGAGGAGAGATAAAAGAAGATTTCTGGAAATTTAAGAGTCTTAAATTGTTTCTCTTAAGTTGATTTTCTAAATTTTCCATCTTCCTGGCATGTGCATTTTTTTCTTTTACCACCTTAGTTACCACCACCTCTTTAACCGATTTTACTTCAGTTCCTATATTTCCAATTTCTTTTTGATGTACCTCTAACTTATTGGACACTAGTAAAAAGTTATTGTTTAATTCCACTGTGTCTTTTCGCGAAGACTGAAATTTGATGCAGAGACGAATTGACCCCCTGTATAGCGTCCCAGAGTAAATCCAACGTAACTTTCTCTGGTCTTACCAGGCCAACGTTTTCTGTAGAAGTCATTCTCCGTGGTGATGGAGGATTCGATAACACCCTCATTCCCTCCACTGATGTTACTCCTGGAGAAGACGTAGCGATAGGGCCTCCTCTGTTCGTCTGGAGATCAGAACCAACTTCGGGTGTCTCCAGTTGCGAAACAC
This sequence comes from Microcaecilia unicolor, assembly GCF_901765095.1. NCBI lineage: Eukaryota > Metazoa > Chordata > Amphibia > Gymnophiona > Siphonopidae > Microcaecilia > Microcaecilia unicolor. Next base: position 348,352,280 of record NC_044034.1, read on the forward strand.
TCTCCTCGCTAATGCTTCCAGGTCGCGGCGGGGTCAAACCAGAGGGAGGGCTAAGCATCACTCCCTCAGTGCTACAGTTCGCTGATGAAATCACTTTTCCTGCCAAAGCATTTGCTGATTTTACCGACGCCTGGACTCCGAATGCATCGAGGGTAGTCTGTCGAACAGTAGGGTTCTCAACCGGGCTCGAGGAGGTAGGGGCTCCGGTTTTCCCTTTTCTCTTCCCCATACCAGCTGGGGAGTGCACTGTTAACCCGACAAATCCAACGAAGTTCAGGAGCTCCTACGGCGTGCGTCTGCTCCAAACGCCATCTTGGATCCTTTTAACCAGTTTTTAATCCACAATAGAACACTACCTCCTATCACATGACTCTCCAATTTCCTCTGGAGTCTTTCATGAGGTACTTTGTCAAACATCTTCTGAAAATCCAGATACACAATATCAACCGGCTCCCCTTTATCCACGTGTTTGTTCACCCCTTCAAAGAAATGTAGTAGATTGGTGAGGCAAGATTTCCCTTCACTAAATCCATGTTGACTTTGTCTCATTAATCCATGCTTTTGAATATGCTCTGTAATTTTGTTCTTAATAATAGTCTCTACCATTTTGCCTGGCATCGACGTCAGACTCACCAATCTATAATTTCCTGGATCTCCTCTGGAACATTTTTTAAAAATCGGCGTTACATTGGCCACTCTCCAATCTTCCGGTACCACGCTCGATTTTAAGGATAAATTACATATTTCTAACATTACATTTCTAGTTGCTGCTCTTATTAGTATGCCTTATTGAATAGGTGGTGTTTCCTTCTTAGATGGTAATGTATTTAAAACTCTGTAAGAGCACTCCTTGCTTGTTACCCAAATAACAATAACTGACTGTAAATGAAGAGTTGTCCTAGGGGTGAGCGGGAAGACTAAATTAGATCCTGCAGTGCCTGTTAGATTCTATCTGTTAATGCTGTGGTACAAAGTTTTTAAAACTAAGTGGAAAAGACTATATTTATTTATTTATTTATTTGCTGCATTTGAACCCCACATTTTCCCACCTATTTGCAGGCTCAATGTGACTTACACTGTGTTGCAAAAGGTATAATCATAAACAGAGTAAGTGGTATGGTCTAATTTAACATATTACTGTGTAAGAAATTAGGTAGATATGTCAGTAGAATTATTTACATAACACAATAATGACCAGTAGTTATAATGTGATTAACATAATCAAATTAGAAGGGATCAGTATTAGTTGGTTTAGAAAGGTTCGTTTGCGGATTAATACCTTTCAAATATTAACCATGGTGGCCAACACTTAAAATAAGCGCTGGCCACCATAGCTGAATATTGGACCAATAGGGAATGGAGAATTTTAGAGGTTATTTAAGGAAAACTGCCATGGAGTGGAGTAGTAGCCTAATGGTTAGTGCAGCGGGCTTTGATCCTAGCAACCTGGCTTTGATTCCCACTGCAACTCTTTGTGACCTTGGGCAAGTCACTTTTAACCCTCCATTGCCCCAGGTACAAGGACTTAGATTGTGAGCCCTCTAGGGACAGAGAAAGTACCTAAATGTAATGGGTACAGCGCTACGTACATCTAGTAGCACTATATAAATGATTAGTAGTAGTAGTAAGTCAATGTAGAATGGAATCAAGTCATTAAGGAGAATTTTTATTGTAAGTCTCTTCGAACAGGTGCATCTTCAATAACTATCAGAAGGTTGTCAAGTCATGCGTTGTTTTTATAGCATTCGGTAGTTTATTCCATGATTTTGTGAAGAGGTATGTGAAGGTAGATGCGTGTAGTGATTTGTATTTGAGTCCTCTACAATTGGGGTAGTGGAGGTTTAAGAAGGTACGTGATGAACTTTTGATGTTTCGTGCAGGTAAGTCAGTTAGGTCTGACATGTATGATGGAGCTTCTCCATGGATGATTTTATGGGTTAAGGTGCAAACCTTGAATGCAATTCGATCTTTTAGTGGAAGCCAGTGTAATTTTTCTCTGAGGGGTTTGGCGCTCTCATACTTCAGCTTTCCGAATATGAGTCTAGCTGCAGTATTTTGGGCAGTCTGGAGTTTCTTAATGTTTTTTTCTTTGGAGATTAGCTGATAAAATTTGTTGAGAAAATTAGTTGATAAAATTTGCTTTTTATATTTTTATTTTGCCTATAACTAACCTAAAATTCCTCCTTTAAACCCCAATCTTTAAGTTCCCAAAGCACAAAGCAAAATAGCGTTCACTTACCAGAGAAATATTCTCTTTTCTCGGACCTTCTCATGATATCAAAATTGTCCCATTAACAGTATCTACTGCCCAACTAAACCGTGTACCCCTAATATACAACATCCCCTTCCCCATCCCTCTAACCATCTCCAACCCCAACTCAACTTGAGAACACCCCCTGGTTCTTTGGGGCACTCTCACTTCCCTTCCCCTCCCATCCCCCCTAACCCACCTCCCTCCTTTAATACTCCACAAACGTAAATAAGTACATAAGTACATAAGTAGTGCCATACTGGGAAAGACCAAAGGTCCATCTAGCCCAGCATCCTGTCACCGACAGTGGCCAATCCAGGTCAAGGGCACCTGGCACGCTCCCCAAACGTAAAAACATTCCAGACAAGTTATACCTAAAAATGCGGAATTTTTCCAAGTCCATTTAATAGCGGTCTATGGACTTGTCCTTTAGGAATCTATCTAACCCCTTTTTAAACTCCGTCAAGCTAACCGCCCGTACCACGTTCTCCGGCAACGAATTCCAGAGTCTAATTACACGTTGGGTGAAGAAAAATTTTCTCCGATTCGTTTTAAATTTACCACACTGTAGCTTCAACTCATGCCCTCTAGTCCTAGTATTTTTGGATAGCGTGAACAGTCGCTTCACATCCACCCGATCCATTCCACTCATTATTTTATACACTTCTATCATATCTCCCCTCAGCCGTCTCTTCTCCAAGCTGAAAAGCCCTAGCCTTCTCAGCCTCTCTTCATAGGAAAGTCGTCCCATCCCCACTATCATTTTCGTCGCCCTTCGCTGTACCTTTTCCAATTCTACTATATCTTTTTGAGATACGGAGACCAGTACTGAACACAATACTCCAGGTGCGGTCGCACCATGGAGCGATACAACGGCATTATAACATCCGCACACCTGGACTCCATACCCTTCCTAATAACACCCAACATTCTATTCGCTTTCCTAGCCGCAGCAGCACACTGAGCAGAAGGTTTCAGCGTATCATCGACGACGACACCCAGATCCCTTTCTTGATCCGTAACTCCTAACGCGGAACCTTGCAAGACGTAGCTATAATTCGGGTTCCTCTTACCCACATGCATCACTTTGCACTTGTCAACATTGAACTTCATCTGCCACTTGCACGCCCATTCTCCCAGTCTCGCAAGGTCCTCCTGTAATCGTTCACATTCCTCCTGCGACTTGACGACCCTGAATAATTTTGTGTCATCGGCGAATTTAATTACCTCACTAGTTATTCCCATCTCTAGGTCATTTATAAATACATTAAAAAGCAACGGACCCAGCACAGACCCCTGCGGGACCCCACTAACTACCCTCCTCCACTGAGAATACTGGCCACGCAATCCTACTCTCTGCTTCCTATCTTTCAACCAGTTCTTAATCCATAATAATACCCTACCTCCGATTCCATGACTCTGCAATTTCTTCAGGAGTCTTTCGTGCGGCACTTTGTCAAACGCCTTCTGAAAATCCAGATATACAATATCAACCGGCTCCCCATTGTCCACATGTTTGCTTACCCCCTCAAAAAAATGCATTAGATTGGTGAGGCAAGACTTCCCTTCACTAAATCCGTGCTGACTTTGTCTCATCAGTCCATGTTTTTGTATATGCTCTGCAATTTTATTCTTAATAATAGCCTCCACCATCTTGCCCGGCACCGACGTCAGACTCACCGGTCTATAATTTCCCGGATCTCCTCTGGAACCCTTCTTAAAAATCGGAGTAACATTGGCTACCCTCCAGTCTTCCGGTACTACACTCGATTTTAGGGACAGATTGCATATTTCTAACAGTAGCTCCGCAAGTTCATTTTTTAGTTCTATTAATACTCTGGGATGAATACCATCAGGTCCCGGTGATTTACTACTCTTCAGCTTGCTGAACTGACCCATTACATCCTCCAAGGTTACAGAGAATTTGTTTAGTTTCTCCGACTCCCCCGCTTCAAATATTCTTTCCGGCACCGGTGTCCCCCCCAAATCCTCCTCGGTGAAGACCGAAGCAAAGAATTCATTTAATTTCTCTGCTACGGCTTTGTCCTCCTTGATCGCCCCTTTAATACCATTTTCGTCCAGCGGCCCAACCGACTCTTTGGCCGGTTTCCTGCTTTTAATGTATCTAAAAAAAATTTTACTATGTATTTTTGCTTCCAACGCTAAATACTTGTCAGTCGCTGCTGTAATCGAGCCCATCCACCCTTATGTCGCTCCATTTGTATTAACTGACCCAATTTACATTTGCAGTCACCCAGTGTCGGGGGGGGGGGGGGGCTGCCCTCTTCTAATACTGTGCTATGAGGCACTTGGCTGCTGCCAACCCCCAGCGCAACCATTTCCGATCCTCTCAAGAGTCCCTCTCAATATATAAGCCCAAGAGACACACCAAAGGGCTGCACACCAAAGATGATCCAGTCAACTTTACTAATGCTTTCATAACAGCTTGCCAAAAGAGCACCACCCTAGAGCATGTCCACCATATGTGTATAAAGGAACCCCTTTGTGACTTACACCTCCAACATAGGTCTGATGTACCAGGGTACATCCGCTTCAATCTCTCAGGTGTGTAATACCATCTGGACAAGACTTTATATGCATTTTCCTGCACCAAAACACATAAGTACATAAGTAATGCCATACTGGGAAAAGACCAAGGGTCCATCGAGCCCAGCATCCTGTCCACGACAGCGGCCAATCCAGGCCAAGGGCACCTGGCAAGCTTCCCAAACGTACAAACATTCTATACATGTTATTCCTGGAATTTTGGAGTTTTCCAAGTCCGTTTAGTAGCGGTTTATGGACTTGTCCTTTAGGAAACCGTCCAACCCCTTTTTAAACTCTGCTAAGCTAACCGCCTTCACCACTTTCTCCGGCAACGAATTCCAGAGTTTAATTACACGTTGGGTGAAGAAAAATTTTCTCCGATTTGTTTTAAATTTACTACACTGTAGTTTCATCGCATGCCCCCTAGTCCTAGTATTTTTGGAAAGCGTGAACAGACGCTTTACATCCACCTGTTCCACTCCACTCATTATTTTATATACCTCTATCATGTCTCCCCTCAGCCGTCTCTTCTCCAAGCTGTATAGCCCTAGCCTCCTTAGTCTTTCTTCATAGGGAAGTCGTCCCATCCCCGCTATCATTTTAGTCGCCCTTCGCTGCACCTTTTCCAATTCTACTATATCTTTCTTGAGATGCGGCGACCAGAATTGAACACAATACTCAAGGTGCGGTCGCACCATGGAGCGATACAACGGCATTATAACATCCTCACACCTGTTTTCCATACCTTTCCTGATAATACCCAACATTCTATTCGCTTTCTTAGCCGCAGCAGCACACTGAGCAGAAGGTTTCAGTGTGTTATCGACGACGACACCCAGATCCCTTTCTTGGTCTGTAACTCCTAATGTGGAACCTTGCATGACGTAGCTATAATTCGGGTTCTTTTTTCCCACATGCATCACCTTGCACTTGCTCACATTAAACATCATCTGCCATTTAGCCGCCCAGTCTCCCAGTCTCGTAAGGTCCTCTTGTAATTTTTCACAATCCTGTCGCGATTTAACGACTTTGAATAACTTTGTGTCATCAGCAAATTTAATTACCTCGCTAGTTACTCCCATCTCTAAATCATTTATAAATATATTAAAGAGCAGCGGTCCTAGCACGGACCCCTGAGGAACCCCACTAACTACCCTTCTCCATTGTGAATACTGCCCATTTAACCCCACTCTCTGTTTCCTATCCTTCAACCAGTTTTTAATCCACAATAGGACATTTCCTCCTATCCCATGACCCTCCAATTTCCTCTGTAGCCTTTCATGAGGTACCTTGTCAAACGCCTTTTGAAAATCCAGATACACAATATCAACCGACTCCCCTTTGTCCACATGTTTGTTCACTCCTTCAAAGAATTGAAGTAAATTGGTCAGGCAAGATTTCCCCACACAAAAGCCATGCTGACTTGGTCTCAGTAATCCATGTCCTCGGATGTGCTCTGTAATTTTGTTTTTGATAATAGCCTCTACCATTTTCCCCGGCACCGACGTCAGACTCACCGGTCTATAATTTCCCGGATCTCCCCTGGAGCCTTTTTTAAAAATGGGCGTTACATTGGCCACCCTCCAATCTTCCGGTACCACGCTCGATTTTAAGGATAAGTTGCATATCACTAGCAGTAGCTCCGCAAGCTCGTTTTTCAGTTCTATCAGTACTCTAGGATGAATACCATCCGGTCCAGGAGATTTGCTACTCTTCAGTTTGCCGAACTGCCCATTTACGTCCTCCAGGTTTACCGTGAAGTTAGTAAGTTTCTCCGACTCGTCCGCTTGAAATACCATTTCCGACACCGGTATCCCACCCAAATCTTCCTCGGTGAAGACCGAAGCAAAGAATTCATTCAGTCTGTCCGCTACGTCTTTGTCTTCCTTGATCGCCCCTTTTACCCCTCGGTCATCCAGCGGCCCAACCGATTCTTTTGCCGGCTTCCTGCTTTTAATATACCAAAAAAAATTTTTACTATGTTTTTTTGCCTCTAATGCTATCTTTTTTTCATACTCCCTCTTGGCCTTCTTAATCTGCGCCTTGCATTTGCTTTGACACTCCTAATGCCTTTTCTTGTTATTTTCAGACGGTTCCTTCTTCCATTTTCTGAAGGCGTTTCTTTTAACCCTAATAGCTTCCTTCACCTCACTTTTCAACCAGGCCGGGTGTCTTTTGGACTTCCGTCTTTCTTTTCTAATTCACGGAATATGTATGGCCTGGGCTTTCTGCACCTCCCCAGAAATAACTTCCCACTCCTGATCAGAAAAGTGTCAATTTAAATCTTCCTCCCAAGCTCCCTGAAAACCAAATTATCTGGGATCATATCCCCTCAAAATTTTATATATCACTGATATTGGTCTGGGAACCTTCCGCAACAAAAGCCACAGATTTTCCAAACTTTCCCTCTCCTGAGGATTTCTCCCCCCCCCCCCCCCCCCCAACCCGATGTCCCCACAAAATGTTTAATCTGTATATAGGGAAAATTGTCTTCCCCCGTCAAACCATACATGGAGCACAGCGTATCAAAACTCTTCACCCTCCCCTTCCCCACCCCCGCAGCACAGCCCAGAAATTCACAATGCCCGCTTGCTCCCACTGCGCAAAACTAGCATTTTCTCTCCCTGCCCCAAATTTTGGCTCCCATCTCAAAGGCGCCAGTGTCGACACCCCATCAGACTGCCCCCATTTCCTCCTCACTCCTCCCCACAATTCCACCAAATGCCTCACATATGGATTCTGTATCCCTGCCAAGATCACTCCCACTCCTTCAGTAGTCCATAAATAAGAACTCATCGGCTTGTGCAGGCTATATTATGATTGCTCCAACTGGCTAACAGTCTTAGTTATCCCCCTCTCCCAATCCATAACCATCCTTAGTTGGGCAGCAACATAATACCATTGAATATTAGGCACTGCTCTACCCCCCCTCTCAGGGGCACCCCATAGCACACGTCCAGCTAAACGGGGATGCCTCCCCCCCCCCCCCCCCCCCCGTATAAATTGTGCCACCAAACCCTGCAGTTGTTTAAATGTCCATTTCGGAACTGCCACTGGTAGCGCCTGAAACAAAAATAACAATCTAGGCAGCACGTTCATTTTCACCACTGCCATACGCCCCCACCATGATAGCCACAATCCCTTCTACCAGGACAACTCCCCCCCTGAATTTGGTCTATTATCTTTCCATAATTGAGACTATACAGCCTACCCAAGTCCCTAGGAATCTGAATCCCCAGATACCGAATGTGGTGCTTGGCCCACTTAAACGCAAACAATGCTCTCAATCTACTTCACCCCCCCCCCCCCCCCCCCCCCCCCCCCCGTTTCAAAGAATTCCCCAATAGCTCACTCTTATCTATGTTAACCCTTAGGCCAGCATATTGTTCAAATTCTTTAAAAATCTCCAACACCACAGGTAGTGTCCACTCAGGGTCCACCACATTAAGTAGCACATCATCCGCAAACAACGCAATTCGATGTTCCAGCCCCCCAACCCTAATACCCTGAAAATCTGGATCCTGCCATATCAGTACTGCCAACGGCTCTAAGTACAGGGCAAAGAGGAGGGGCAACAAGGGACATCCCTGTCTGGTCCCTCTGCCTATTGGGAAAATGGAAGTATATCCCCTATTAATATTAATGCGCGCCTTTGGTGCTGTGTACAAAGCTGCCAGCCGAGCCCCAAAATTGTCTCCCAAGCCCATGCGACTCATCACTGCACGTAAAACCCCCCAGCGTACCCGGTCAAAAGCCTTCTCTGCTTCTATAGTCAACAAAGCTGTGCTAGCCTGGGATCTTTGTGCCTCCAATATCAAACGCCTAACATTATCCCCTACCTGTCTCTTCGGGATAAATCCAGATTGGTTGATATGGACCAATTTCGGCAGCATCCGAGCCAGCCTGTTAGCCAGGACCTTAGCCACTACCTTTGCATCCACATTCAGAGGTGAAATAGGCCTATAGGCACCACAAACCACGGGATCCTTCCCAGGCTTAGGCAGAACCGTTATCCCAGCCTCGGACATATATATCGATAGCCCACTACCCTCCAAAGCTCCATTTCCCACCCGCACCAAGAGGTCTCCCAACTCCCCCACAAAGCATTTATAAAACCTCACCAAGTATCCATCTAAGCCTGGTGCTTTACCATTAGGTAGCCGTTTTATCACACCCTGTACCTCCCCTAATCTAATGGGTTCCCCAAGCTGGGCTCTTTCAGATTCATCCAAGCATGGTAAAGGAATCTGATCCAAAAACTGAGCCATATCTACCATCTGTGGTTCCCCAGAAGCACTATATAACGTTCTTGATAATATTTCGCAAAACAATTTCCAATGTCTAAGTCAGCATAGTGCCATCCTCCCCTCTCATCCTTCGACTTCTGAATAAGGGAACACCCTCTCCGTGCCCGCAAATAACGGGCCAACATTGCACTGGATTTGTTGGCAAACTCAAAATATTGTTGCTTGAGCTTAGTTCTCATAAAATCCACCTCTGCCATCTGCAATTGTGCTATTTCCCCTCTCACGTGCTTAAGGTCTGCCCATACCTGCGGTGTAGGATTTCTTTTGTGCATCTGTTCTAAATGCAATAATCTCTAATGTAAAATCAACAAGCGCTGCCCTTTTTCTCTTTTCTTGCGCGCGCGCCCCCCCCCCCCCCACTTAATCAAAGCACCCCTCACCACTACCTTCAGCGCATCCCATAACACCCCATCTGTTACTTCCCCATTGTCATTAAAGCGTCGAAATTCTTGAATAGTAAGCTGAATATCTTCCCGCACTTTCTCATCCCCAAGCAGTGATTCATTGAGTCTCCAGACTCCTTGTCTCCTGCATTGGCCCAACCCAATTAATTTAATCCACATTGGCGCGTGATCAGAAACACAAATGGTCTCTATCTCCGCAGCCCCCACCATATGCCATCCATCGCGATGCACCCACTGCCCATCTATCTGGGAATACGTCTGTGCTGCATGCGATTAAAAGGTGTAATCCCGCTGTACCCCGTGTAACAACCTCCAACAATCCACCACCTCCAACCCTTTCAAAAATTGTAACAGTGCCTTCTTCCCAGGACCACTCTGCTGCCCTCCTCCTGTCGAATGATCTAGCCTTGCATCTGGGGCAATATTAAAATCCCCTCCTACCACAACTTGCCCTCTCACAAATCCCGAGATTTCTTCTTTTAGTGTTTGAAAAAATTCCCTCTGTCCCACATTCAGAGCATAAATGTTAATCATTGTTCTGCTCATTCCCCTGCAACCACCCTCTGAGGCCCACACAACGCCCACTAGTGTCTCGAAACACCTCTTTAATCACAAGTCTACAAGTTTGTCTGATCAAAATAGCCACTCCCCCCATCTTTTTTGGCCTTATTCCCTGATGTACCACCACTTCCCAAAAAGGCCTACAATGCAGCGAGTGTCCCTCGCCCTAAGTGTGTTTCTTGCAAAAACGTTACATCCCACTTCTGCCTGCCCAACTCCTTGAATACTCTACTATGTTTCCCCTGATTATTTAACCCGTTTACATTCCATGTGCCCACCAACAAAGTCTCTCCCCCCCTACTTGTCCTCTCTCCTCCACAAGCGTTCTCTGCCTTCCCCCCTGCCCCAAACCCACACTCCTCCGCTCCCACTTATCCCCACCCTCCCCTTCATTGTAGCTGATCTCTGTCAGTATATCAGCCATCCCACGAGGAATCAACGGAATCTCCTGGGACTTTAACCTCTCCGAAGCTACTCCCTGTCCCTCCCATCACCCTACTTACACCCACTTTCATTACATTCAAGCATCCCACACTCCGCCCCCCCAACCTCCCCACTGATTCAAGCAATTCACCACAAGTCCACACAGATCTTTGCTCCGTCAAGAAACTTGCTTGTTTGAAATCTTCCCCCGATCCACCACCTTCTGCCATGCCGAATCTGCTCTGGGCACCCTGGCGGCCTCTCGTATCTCCTTCTGAACTGGAACATCTCTGCACCCCAAAGAGCGCAGTGCTGACCATGCCTCCTCCGGGGTTTTGATTTTACGCAATTTACCGTCCACTGATAGCCACATCCCAAATGGGAAGAGCCACTTATACCATTGACCTCATAAATATCATAGCTTCTCGGAAGGATAGACGCTTTTTTAGTGTAGTCCAGGCCAGATCCTGAAATACTCCAGTCTTACAGTTTTTCCAAATGATTTCTTTTTGCTGCCTTGCTTTGGTCAATATCTTCTCCTTCATGGGGAAATCAGCAAAACACACTACAGTGTCCCTCTGGCGAGTTTCCCACTGCAGGCCAGCCACTCTGTGTGCTCTCTGGATGCGGAGGTCCGGCAATTGTCCTCTGTCCTCAGCATGCAAAACGAACCCACACAGTTCTCGAATCACTGCTTCGCAATTACTAAAAATGTTCAATTCAGGGATTGTCGTGTTCTCGAGGACCTTGGCATTCTGTCAGGCTTCTTCCCCGGGAACCCTGGGTACGTGAGTCCTTGGACCACGGCCGAGGAGCGGCAGTGGCAGGCAAGATCACCTTCGGAGCAGAGAAGAGACAAGGCTGGACTGGAACCCCGGACTGGAGTCCTGCACTGGAACACTCGGGACTGGAACACACCGGACCGGAACACACTGGAGTAGGCTTCACCTACGCTTAGCTGCCTTTCCCCGAGGGTTGAGCCCTCAGGTTCGAGCAGCCGGTAGGGCTTACAGGAAAACCAGAACTGGAACCAGCAACAGAAACAACCGGAGTCAGGATCCAGCAGTGCTCCCAGGTACCTAGGCTAACGTGAGACAGGCAGGGAATGTCCGGGATCTGGCAAAAGTCCGAGACAGGTGGCTGGCAGAGAAGATCTGAGTACAGGCAATAGGCAGAGACTAGTGGCTGGCAGAGAATAACTGAGTATAGGCAGAGACAGGCGTGGTCAGGTTCAAAGCAGGAGTCTCTCGGCAGGCGGCTAGCAGAGCAGTAGATAGGTACAGGCAAGGGTCAGAACCAATAGCAAGACTAGGGCTGGAGCTCCAGTAACAAGGAGAACTGGCAAAGGACAAGACTAGGGCTGAAGCTCCAGAAAACAAGGAAACCCCACCGGGGAAAACCAGAGGCTAAACTCAGGAGACCTAGAGGCTGTACACAAGCTAACAAGCAGAGCAGTGCCCAAGCTAACTAGGCAAACACTAGGAACTCACACAGAGCAAACACAGAAGAACTAGTAAAGCTGTACACAGGCTACCAAGCAAGGCTGTGCCCAAGCTAACTAGTCAAACACTAGGCAATCACACAGAACTGGACATTGTAGCAGTGCACAGAGCACTCTAGCATACCAAGAACCTTATACTATGCAAAGGCCAAGGCTGCAGTCTCTAAGTGATTAATAAAGCCCTTCAACACCAGAGACACAGCTGCAACAATCTCTAAGTAACTACGGAGGCTGTTCAGACACAAACCACAGAGCAGGCAGAAAGCACAGTGAAACACAGAGAGGCTTCCCACACCCAGGTGTAGTGTAGTGAAGCAATTAGAGTCATGCTGGAAGCAGCCAGCACACAGAGAGAGAGAGAGAGCTAACCCAGGCAACACCCACAGGTGCAGTATAGTGAGGCAATTAGTGTCATGCTGCTGGATGCAGCCAGCACAGAGAGCCAGAGCTAGCTCAGAAAGGACAGACAGAAGAAACAGGAGCCAGCTAGGAAGCTGACCCCCAGGAACAAGGTAAGTCTGAGGGTGGTCATGGCCATAGACGTGACAGGGATTCCCTTAAATCACAGGTTATTGCGGCGCGACCTATTCTCCAGGTCCTCCACCTGCTCCCTGAGTTGTTGTAGTTCCCGCGTGTCCGCATTCACCAATTTATGCAATTTCCCCATGTCCTGCTTGAAAGTCCGTTTTTGCGATATCACTAGTTTCAAGGCCCTCCTTCCCCGGCCACTGCCGGACTCGCCGTTATCCTTGCTCCACTTCGCTCTGGCCCCACTGACGCCGATGGTGTTTTCATGCCTTGCTCCGTTGAAAAATGGAATCGCTCCAGTCCGGTGGCATTCCTCAGAGACCCTTCCCCTTCGATGCACACTTTGGGATGCCGCTTAATTCTGTGGGATTCTTTCACTCTAAACCAAACCGCGACAGAGCTCCACGCTCGAGCTTCTTCATTTCCTTCATATTTTGTTAAGTTCTTATCAGTCAAATGAAATTTGGTCCGAACCCACTGCCCAAGCCTAGGTCCACTGCAAGCCACCACCGCGGGCTCCTCCCCAAAGACCCGCAACGATTGATGCTGATGGAGCGCGAGCAGCGTATCCTCGGTCTTATGTGGGAAACTCGCTCAGCCACTCCCCAGCCCAGGCCTTCTCACCCTCTTCCACGCGTTACCTCTCCTTCACCTTACACGCCATCACCTCAAAAATCAAAAGATGACCACAGCTGTCGTGTCCATCAAGGTCGGGGGAATCCCTAGAGCCACCTCTTAGCAACCCACAGCAGCAGCTGAAGCATTAATACGCCACCACCTCTGGAAGCAGGCCCAGAAGTGAAGGCTGCAGTGCCGTTCCCACTGCTCCTGACTGCACGTGGGCTGAGGCTCACTCTGTTATGCCCCGAGCTCTCCTCCATTCGAGCCGTGTACCTGAAGTCCAGGCGTGTCTGGTAGGTGCAACAGTTCCCTTGCTCCAGGGATGTCCGCCGAGGTATAGGGCATGGTTCTTTCCCCGTCACCTGCTACCGCCGCCCCGAGCCTCCACGGTGATCGTCCGGAAAGCCGCGTGTTCTCCCCGAGCGGCCTACAGCCCCACCGTCCGGTCCGCACCTTCGCAACTCGCTCTACCCGGCCAACCGACTCCGATTCATATAGGAGTGCGATCCGAACCCTCCAAAGCTCCCAATCGTGCCCAGGATGAATATTTTTTTAAGTTTTAACTGCCGCTTCCTAGTCATCAAGCAGATGAAGCCATTACGTATGGGTTGTGTCCATCAACCAGCAGGGGGAGATAGAGAGCACTCAACTTTTCACAGTGCCTCATGGCCAGCCAGCTCCACTGCCTCTTTAGTATTCTCTATCTCCCCAAGCAGGGTGGCTGCAGCTTCTTCGAGCTCCATCAAAAATCTGCCTGGGGGTGGCTCCTGGCTTGCCAGTTGTTAGCCGGGGTGTTAGAGGCTATAGCAGTTTCACTTTGAAGGCACATAGGTTAGCCCTTTTCCTGCCTTACCCATGCCCCCGTGGATGTGGACATATTAGCTTGCTTTTCCCTGTCCTTTCCCACTCAGTGGATGCAGGCACATTGGTTCGCCTTTCCCTGCCTTTCCCACTCATCTGAGCCTCCAGAGTTCTTATTACCTCTGCGTTCCTCACAGCGTTAAAAAAAAAAAATGGAACAGAGGTTTTCCTTTGATTCTTCTATGGGACCGGAGCTGTGATACTCGGTCCGGTGAGGTAAGAGTGTTTTCTAACTCCTCCGGGGTGGGCCCGCGATTGGGGCGTTTTTGGCGCGAAACCACCATTTTGAATTTTCCCGCCGTTTTCGGCGATGGCTCCAGAGAATGTAAAGCGCTGTTCCCGGTGTGGCAAGCGCAAATCAGCAGTGGGGCTCTGTAAATCATGCTGTACAGGTGTAAGAGCCGGCCCGAGCATGGTGAGCGATGATTCTTCCCGCTCAGAGCTGGCAGAGGACGCCATTTTGAATTCTCCGCATGACGCAGCCTCCATAGAGACGGAGAGCCCTGAGCCCGGGGGGGGGGGGGGGGGATCTCGAATTGAGGCTAGCCCCGGACGGGATCTGGGTGCCCAGGGTGAGTTTTTTTCCCCTGATTTTGTGTTGTTATTCCATAAAGCATACATGCTGAAAAGAGCTCTCCCTCAAGAGTCGTCTGAGGCCTCTTCTATTGTACCCCCCGGTGGATTCTGGCCTGAGACTGCCCGCTGAGGCTATTTTCCCTGATAATTGGCATAAAGAAAAGTGTAGAAGGGCTAATTCCCCTTCAGATTGTGGTGCACCTCCTCTCCCCCCCCCCCCCCTCCCATGGTCGGGCTGTGAGGATTCGGAGAGTTCTGGCAGGCCTTCGTGGTCTGAGGAGCCAGAGTCAGGTGCAGAATTACCACAGGATCTGGATGGATCCCTCCGCGGTGAGGATTTTCCACCGTGATGAGCTGCCAGCGCTTATTTCAGATGCCCTACAGGTCCTTTCTATTGAAGAGCCTGACAGTGGCACGGCCTCCTCTGTGAATCCTAGGATGGCTAGTACCAAAAAGCCTGCTCGAGCCTTTCCTTTGCATGACTCCATCCAAGAGCTTATTTCCGCTCAGTGGGCTGACCCCGAGGGACCTTTGAAAGTTTCCAGGGCTATGGGGCAATTATACCCTCTGCGTGAGGAGTATTTGGCTCACTTTGCAATGCCTAAAGTAGATGCCCTAGTCACTGCGGTGACAAAGGGAACTACCCTCCCTGTGGAAGGAGGAGTTGCCCTGAAGGATAGATAAGACCGTAGGCTGGAAGCAGCACTTAAATGGTCCTTTGAAATTGCAGGTCTTACTGTTCGGGCGTCTGCATGCAGTTGTTATGCTGCTAGAGCCTGCCTGGCGTAGTTGCAACAGGCAGTGGAACAGCCCGGAGATGGAGCGGAGCCCTTCTCGGATGTGGCTCCGTGGCTGGAGTCGGCCTTGTCCTTTTTGGCTGATGCCCTTTATGATATTGTCAGAGCTTTGGCTAAACACATGGCAGTAGCAGTGGCGGCTCGCCATCTTATTTGGCTACGACATTGGGCAGCGGACATGGCCTCTAAGCAAAGGTTGGTGAAGTTGCCCTTTCAAGGCCTTCTCCTATTTGGTGAGGAGTTGAAAAAAAAATTTGTTAAAGGCCTGGGAGATCCTAAACCCCAAAGATAGGCCGAGGCCTTCCTCCTCTTATAGACCTCGCTTCCATGAAGCTAGAAGGTACCGCCCGGGGCGTTCTGCTGGGTTCACTTCTCGTGCCCGGTTTTCAGCAGAGGAACTCCTTTCGCTCGGACAAGCGTTCCGCAGCCACCGGCTCTAGGCCTGGAGTTCAGGGGTGACCCTCTCAATGATGGTGCGCCGGCCCCCTCCTTGCTTCCTGTCATCGGACGACGTCTTTGCCGAGAGTGGGCCAATATTTCCTCAGATCAGTGGTTTCTGGACCTGATCAGAGATGGCTACAGAATAGAATTCAACGCCCCAGTAAGAGACGTGTTTGTGGAGTCCCGATGCGGTTCTGCCGTCAAACGGGCGGCGGTAGAGGAGACTTTGCAAGGTCTGATTCAGTTAGGGGCCGTGTCCCCGGTATCTCCCGCCGAACACGGCTACGGCCGATACTCCATCTACTTTTGTGGTGCCGCGAAAAGGTGGGTCTTTTCGCCCTATTCTGGACTTAAAAGAATTAAACAAGTCCCTGAGAGTGCAGCATTTCCACATGGAAACCCTGCGCTCCGTCATTGCTGCGGTACAGCCAGGAGAGTTTCTCACGTCTCTAGACCTGAAAGAAGCTTACTTGCACATACCAATTTGGTCCCCGCACCAGACGTTTCTGAGGTTTGCGGTGTTGGGAAAACATTTCCAGTTCCGGGCCTTGCCTTTTGGCTTCGCCACAGCTCCCCGAATCTTTTCAAAGGTAATGGTGGTAGTAGCTGCATTGCTCAGGCGAGAAGGTATCAGGGTTCACCCGTACCTAGATGACTGGCTCATCAGAGCAGACTCTGTAACAGAGAGCTATCAAGCTAGAGCCAGAGTGGTCTCAGTACTTCAATCTCTAGGCTGGGTCGTCAATATGGCCAAACGTCACCTAACCCCCTCGCGATCTCTAGAATATTTGGGGGCCAGGTTCGACACAGACTTGGGCTATGTATACCTACCCGAGCTAAGGCGGTGCAAGCTTCAGAATCAGGTCCCTCTGCTCCTGAGGATGCCCCGCCCGCGAGCTTGGGACATTGTCCAGCTGCTGGGATCGATGACAGCCACATTGGAAGTATTGCCCTAGGCGAGAGCGCACCTGAGACCTCTACAGTATTCCCTATTTCAAAGATGGTCTCCAGTTTCTCAGGATTATCAATGCAGACTTTCTTGGCTCCCTGCGGCCCGACTCAGCATGGAGTGGTGGCTCTCAGACAGCATGCTGCGGCGAGGAATGCCGCTGGCGCTCCGCGATTGATGTCTAGTAGTGACAGATGCCAGCCTGAAGGGTTGGGGCGCACATTGCAAGGGGAAGCATGCCCAGGGTCTATGGACAACCGAGGAGTCAGAGTGGTCCATCAACCACCTGGAGTTGAAAGCGGTGTTTCAGGCGCTTCTGGCCTTTCAAGTGACCCTGGAAGGATTGGCTGTCAGAGTGATGTCGGACTACACGACAGCAGTGGCCTACATAAATCGACAAGGCGGCACTCAGTGCAGAGCACTGGCCGCGCAGGCCGAACAAATTTGCCACTGGGCCGAGCTGCATCTTCAGTTTCTGTCGGCAGCTCACATTGCAGGTCAGAGCAACGTGCAAGCCGATTATCTAAGCAGGCATCAGATCGATCCAGCAGAATAGGAACTAGCAGACGAAGTATTCCTGCAGATATGTGCCAAATGGGGCAAGCCCGTGATGGATCTTATGGCAACAAGTTCAAATGCCAAAGTCCCGTGCTTCTTCAGCAGACGGAGAGATCCTCGCTCAGCAGGGTTGGATGCCTTGACTCAGCCCTGGCCTCTGG
Organism: Microcaecilia unicolor; assembly: GCF_901765095.1. NCBI lineage: Eukaryota > Metazoa > Chordata > Amphibia > Gymnophiona > Siphonopidae > Microcaecilia > Microcaecilia unicolor. The sequence continues at coordinate 348,369,766 of NC_044034.1, forward strand.
GCCTACTATATGTGTTCCCTCTGTGGCCCTTGATAGGGCGCGTGCTCCTGCGGATTCGGCTGCACCCAGGAGAAGTGGTCCTCATCGCCCCGGATTGGCCCAGGAGGCCTTGGTATGCGGACCTCCGACAGATGCTAGTGGAGGCTCCCCTTCCTTTACCTCTGGTACCGAACCTGTTGTCACAATGCCCGGTAGCCATGGAGGACGCCTGCCGCTTTGGTCTTATGGCATGGCGATTGAGAGGGCGCAATTGAGGGACAAAGGCTATTCAAACACAGTCATTTCCACTCTCCTGCAGGCCCGCAAGCGTTCCACCAGGATTTGGCGCCAGTTTGAGTCTTGGTGTGCTTCAAAACCGATCACACCCATGCGGGCTCCTGTCTCGCCGATTCTGGACTTTTTGCAGGATGGTGTACAAAAAGGCTTGGCCTATAATTCCCTGTGGGTGCAAGTGGCAGCGTTGGCCTCCCTTCGTGGTAAGGTTGAAGGCGTGTCTTTAGCTGCTCATCCAGATGTGGCACGGTTTCTTAGTGGGGTGTTTCGGCTCCGGCCTTCCGTGCGAGCACCCTGTCCAGCTTGGAACCTGTGGCTAGTTTTGAAGGCCCTGCAGGCTTCTCCTTTTGAGCCGCTTCGGCGAGCATCGGAGAAAGATTTGACACTAAAGGCCGTTTTTTCTTGTGGCCATTACTTCGGCGAGATGGGTGTCAGAGCTCCAGGCGCTGTCCTGTAGAGACCCATTTCTGCAATTCTCAGAGTCCGGGGTCACGGTTCGGACCGTGCCTTCCTTTATGCCTAAGGTGGTTTCAGCGTTTCACCTAAACCAGCCTATTTTCTTGCCCTCCTTTGATAAGGAGGAGTTTCCAGAATCTTTTAGGCAGTTGCACCTGTTGGATGTGCGCAGGACTCTGCTGCAGTATCTGTGAGTTACTATCTCTTTCAGGATCTATGATCATCTGTTTTGCTATCAGGTCCTCGCAGAGGGTCTCCGTCTAAAGCCACTATTGCCCGCTGGCTCAAAGAAACTATCTTTTCAGCTTATCTGCTTGCCGGCCGGTCTCCGCCTGTAGCCTTTAAGGCGCATTCTACCAGAGCGATTTCTTCCTCTTGGGCTGAAACTGGAGCACTCTCTCGTCAAGAGATATGCAGTGCAGCAACATGGGCTTCTAAGCTCTCTTTTGCCCGATATTACAGGCTGGATGTGGCTGCTAGGAGGGATGCGCGTTTTGGAGCACAAGTGCTAGCGCATGGTATGACCTGTTCTGCTTTGTTATATCCCATATGTAATGGCTTCATCTGCTTGATGACAAGGAAGGGAAAATTAGGTTCTTACCTTGGTAATTTTCTTTCCTTTAGTCATAGCAGATGAAGCCATGAGCCCTCCCTGTATGATTGTCTGTATGCTGTGAATCTGTTTCAGGTTCTGTTCTTGTTTCCTGAAGTTCCTTCCTTGGGAGAAAGTTGGAAAACAGTCTTCAGGATTCATGTTCACTTATAGGAGGATGAGTCCATTCCCTCCAGTTTATGTTTTGGAGGATGAGTTTATTCCCTCCAGGAGGTTGCGTGTATCCCCTCCAGTTATACAATAAGGAGGACGAGTTTATTCCCTCCAGGAGGATGTGTTCATTCCCTCCTTTTGAGTTCATGCCCTTGTTAAGGGGCCATCGTTCACTGTAAGGAAAGTTCATGTTATTCCCATTGCGGTTTGCCATACTGCTTTGGAAGCTTCAAATACTGAAGAGGCAGTGGAGCTGGCTGGCCATGAGGCACTGTGAAAAGTTGAGTGCTCTCTATCTCCCCCTGCTGGTTGATGGACACAACCCATACGTAATGGCTTCATCTGCTATGACTAAAGGAAAGAAAATTACCAAGGTAAGAACCTAATTTTCCCTTGTCCGGAGCTTCAGCCCCGAGCCGCCATTCCTGACGCTGACGTTACTTCCTCCCCGCATTTATTGCTGGCAGCATTTTTATTTAATCTGACTTACATTTTCAAATATGCCTTCTTGTGTAGCATACAGATGTATACAGAGGAAGTATAATAGCGGAATAACTTTTCGTAGGTAGAGTATAGTAATTTGTTATAAATCGTAATTGATGTCATTTGGAGGGGCTGGTTATAGGGACACCCTAGCACTGCTAAATTTGTGCAGAGAAAAAGATGGAGACCTGTGTGGCCAGAGGGGTGAGGGTGTGGGAGTGTGGAGATCAGTGTGTGTGTTGGGGGGGGGGGGGGGGGGTGCTGTGAAAAATTGCTTCGACACAAAAGTTACCAGGAACCAAAGAAGTTTTGGAACCACTGCTCTAGCGTATTATCTGGAGCATACAAAACCTTCAGTCCTCCCAGCTGTTTGTATCCTTCAACCCTAACAGATTAGTGATTCCCATCACCAAACGTACTATCTCTACTTGGCTGGCTGACTATCTCCTACACATGTACTCGGGCTGGGTTTCTGCACAATGTAAGAGCCATGACAGCTTCAGTACCTCATTTCTGCTGTTTCCATTGAAGACATTTGCAAGGCGGCTACATGGTCTTCTATCCATACCTTCACTGCTCACTACTGTCTAGAGCAGCATTCTAGGTGGGATAGCTGTTTTGAACAAGCAGTCCTGCAGAATCTTTTTACTACTTGTCAACTCTGCCCGCCAGCCCTTTTTTCCTACCAGGCTCACTAACTTCTTAATTGCTAAAAATTCATTCATATTGTGAACCTGATAGCTAGTGAGTCCCATATGTGAGAATATTATTCAGTCTTATCTTCAAAGAAAGCTGTTACTTACCTGTAGCAAATGCTATCTGAGGACAGCAGAATGTATTCTCACATCCTTCCCACCTCCCCTTGGACTTGTGCTTTAGTACTGTACTGCTGGTCCTGCGCTTGAGCATCGGATGAAAAGGCATCCCGTTCATGCATAGTGGGGACATTTCTGCAAAGATTTAGTGACAGTGCGCTTGGCAGTGTCTGCACCGGGCTCCGTTGATGACATCGCCCACATGTGAGAATATATGCCTGCTGTCCTCGGATGACAACTGCTACAGGTACATAACTTGGCTTTATCCAAACTAGCTTCCCAATGAAGGCATGCAACCTCCTTTAACTGTTGTTCATTCTTCCTTTTACTGTTATGGAGAAATAGAACTGAAGCAGTTGGTTCCTGTGGCTTTAGCCACAAAGAAACACACAAACTTTGGGAGCTTCTCTGGCACTACGTCTAATAGGCCACTTGATTACAAGTAAGCAATTATTTAGGGGGTAATTCTCTAACAGAGTGCCTATATTTAGGTGTTTAAATTTCTTTACAGAATCCTAGCATAACAAGTAATATACATGCCTATGATTAGGCACAAGCACATAAGCCAACCCTAGAGCTGGAGTGTGATTTACACTTTGTATGCACTCTGCCCAGATTCCACCAATCTGTATACCTACCTATATAATATGCTCTATATAAGATATGTGCATGTTTACAGAATAGTGCTTAGGTGGAATTTTGACATTTACATTCACACATAGCTGCATATATACCATTATTCAAATCATTTACGTTGGCATGTAAATGTTAGCATCTGTGTTATAGAATTACCCCCTTAATGAGTAGCTTTTCTTATGTCATTTTTATGTATTTATTTACTGTGTTCAGTTTAATCTAGTTAGATATGTCTATCACAGACCTAATTTTTGGTTTTCTGTTTTTCTTTAGTGCATTTGAAACGCCACTTTATGTTCCGAAACCATCTCTGTTTAGTGTTTGAAATGCTGTCCTACAACCTCTACGATTTGTTGCGCAACACCAATTTCCGGGGTGTCTCGCTCAATTTGACTAGAAAGTTTGCACAGCAGATGTGTACTGCACTTCTTTTCCTTGCAACTCCAGAACTTAGTATCATTCACTGTGACCTCAAACCAGAGAACATCCTACTCTGTAATCCTAAGCGCAGCGCTATCAAAATTGTTGACTTTGGAAGCTCTTGCCAGTTGGGACAAAGGGTGAGTATTGCTAATTGTAAAAACTTATTGGAATGGAAGTTTTATTAATCAGTGCTTGAAGGTTTTGCTAGTTAGAAGAAAAATTATCAGATTTCTTCTTTTAGAATCCTCTCTTCTCCTCCTTCTTTCCTGCTCTGACCCACACTGTTTCCTTCTTTATGGTCTTTTACACCCTGTCCATCGCCACAACTTTTTATTCTGCTTCTCTCCTCAGTTTCTCAACTGCTAAAGCAACAGGAGACCATCCTGCCACTTCCAGCACCGCTTATGGCTCTGTTAATAAAAAGCACTGCGACTCATATTTACTGTTTTTTATATATTTGTTTGCTAAACAATTCTGTTTAACTGGTATTGTGGGATATGAGTTTCAGCACCACTAACTTCCAGCTGCACCATCTTGTACTAACAGAGAAGGGAAAGTCATCAATGCTGACAGGATAGAGATGGGATGTGATAGGTGTAGAAGAGTTAGTGGTACAAAGCTAAGAGAAGGTAGGGAAGAGAGAGGAGTGAGAGTATGCAGGTGATATGTGAGGGAAAGGAAGCTGAGTGTAAAGAACAGTGATGAATGGCTATGTGGTAAAGAGTGGATAATGTGAAGGGAGGGAGAGAGAAGGAAGTCTCATAACGGGTCACATGTGCTTCCTCTTCAACTGGATGTACTAGCAGGAGGACTGAACTTTCTTCCTGTGAACAATGGTTCTGGGGCTGAAAGGATCTTGTACCACGATATAGGTCTGAAAACTCATTTACTGATGAGTCTTTTGGGTTTTCAAGCCTTAACAATAATTTCTGTGAACTGTCTCAAAATGTATACATAGTAACATAGTAGATGACGGCAGAAAAAGACCTGCACGGTCCATCCAGTCTGCCCAACAAGATAAACTCATATGTGCCACTTTTTGTGTATACCTTACCTTGATTTGTACCTGTCTTTTTCAGGGCACAGACCGTATAAGTCTGCCTAGCACTATCCCTGCCTCCCACTACCGGGTCTGCCACCCAATCTCGGCTAAGCTCCTGAGGATCCCTTCCTTCTGAACAGGATTCCTTTATGTTTATCCCACGCATGTTTGAATTCCGTTACCATCTTCATCTCCACCACCTCCCGCGGGAGGGCATTCCAAGCATCCACTACTCTCTCCTTGAAAAAATGCTTCCTGACATTTTTCTTGAGTCTGCCCCCCTTCAATCTCATTTCATGTCCTCTTGTTCTACAAAAGGCTTATACAAAAGACTTCATTCTCAGATTAATTTGTTAATAGTAGTGGTATTCATATAGGGGTTGAATTAAATTTGAAAAAAACTTGTGATTAGTAGAACTAATCAAGAGTTTAGTCATAGCTAGTGTATTTCAATTAATCTTAATATATATCGGAAGTAAAAGTTTTCTATATTGATCTTGAACTAGTAAGAAGGGCTGGGCATACTGAATTTTGTAAAAGTATGTGCAAACATTTTTTTGTACTACTAATAAACCATAGAGCATTAAGGATAGAAAGCAAAAATTTGATCCTTTTAAGCATTATTTCCTTACTGTCTAGATGCATCATCTTGTACATTTGGGTTGTATCCCGTTCCTACCAATAGATTGAGGTAGAGGAACTGAATTTTCCCAGTGACATAATGGCATAAGGTCTGATTCTCTGTGCAAAACCCTAGTATTATTTTCTGCCTCCAGCAGATGGTGGGATCTGTGAGTTGGTGCACATGGTCCCTGGCCTAGTTCCCAGACATGTAGGCTAAGACTGCACCACTTGATAGAGCCTAACAGCCTTTTTCCCAGTGGACTGGACCTGGCAGAGGGTGTGGATCCCCATACCCCCATCCCTCCCTTTCTAGTGCATCTCTTCCCCCCCCCCCCAACTGGGTCAGCCCAGGAAATCTATAAACTGGCTGGGCTGCCTGTTCAAGGATAATTTCCCTGTTGGGGGAATAAAGCTAGTTTAAGAAAAAGGAAAACAAAAGAAAAAAGAAACCCAAACCTGAGAGCCAGGGTTGGGGGGTGGGGGAGCATAAGTCTGGTGAATTCTAGGCCATGATTGTCTCGTGGTGCATAGCTCAGGCTAATGCACATGCCAGGAGACTGGCGCTGCACTGCCTGCGAGAGCTGGCAGTTAAGCATAACTGTCATCCAGCGGGTGCTGGGGTTTTCCCTTGATGACAGCTGAGTCTGCTACTACAGCTGGCAGTTTCTCTGCAGCAGGCGTAGTCACATCCCCCATTGGGGCTTGGGTGGGAGGATCAGAGAGCTGATGCTAGTCCTCCACCACTTAAGGTGCCAAAAAGAGCAGAGGTGACTACTTGCCGAGAGGAGATTCATTGACCTCTGGGGATGGCTATGATAAGGCGGAGGACCTTTCGGACTCTCAGTAACCTTTATTCAGACCCAGAGGAGGAGGCATGTTTCCCAGTCTTTCCCATTTTATTGAATCAGTGCCCGCAGTCCTGTATGTGTCCTTGGCCTCAACATCCAAACCCACAGAAGGGGACCCCCATTCTGGAGGGCTTTTAGGGGCCTCCCAAGCACTTCACCCTACACAAGGTGTTCTGCATGGTGTTGGCAGAGTGGGAAGCCCTGGATGGAGTCCTCTGGGTGTCCAAGGTTCTGGATAGGCTACATCCTCTCCCTTCTGAGGAGGTGGAGATGTATTGACAGATTTACCAAGGTGGATGCTTTAGTTATGGCTGTGGCCAAGAAGATTGCCATCCCTGTGGGAGGGGACTTGGCTCTCAAGGAGATGCATGAGAAGAAGATAGAACAATGTTTCAGACTGTCCTTCACCACCACTACATCGGGTGTTCTGACTGCTGTAAATTGGGGCTTTGTGGTTAGAGCAAGCCATGTTGCACTGGTTGCAACAGTTGCTGGAGTCCCTAGGATTGACCCAGCTGGAATTGGGAGTGGCCTTCCTAGCGGAAGTCCTCAACAGTTTTGTGCAAAATACTTCCCATTTTGGGGTCTCAGTTGTACTGGCCTAAAGGTAGCTTTGGCTGCACCACTGGATGGCAGACAACCTTCAAAAAGTGTCTGAGTCGGCTTCTATTCAAAGGTCTTTTCCTTTAAAGGAGTACATAGAGAAGCTGAACAAAGACCCTGGGGGAGGTTCACCCTCTCCAACTCCCTGAGTTGCGTCAGAAAGGATCCCAGTTTGGCTCCTTGGTCAAGCTCTGACCTAGGGGAGGAGGCCATTTTGGGTAAATAGGCATTAGCTGAGGAAGACCCTTCAAGCTGAGAGTCTTTTCGTGACTGAAGAGGTCAGGAGATTCTGGAACCTGGCTCTGTGGTACACAGTGAGGATGCACTGGGGCCCCTTGCTGGCTCAAATAAGGGGCAGGATTGTCTCTTCAGTCACAAGTGTTCCCGTGCCTTGGACCAAGGGGTCCTCAAGGTGATCAGTCAGGGCTGTGCCCTGGAATTTTCTTCACCAGTCTGACACCTTTGTGGTGCTTCCCCCTGTGTCTCAGCTGCGAAGCATCAGTCCTTGATCACACTCCAGCATCTGCTAGATCTGGATATGTTGAATTCACTGTAAACTTTAGAATGGGGGGCATTATTGCTACTCCATTTATTTCAGCAAGTTTAGTCAAAGAAACTAGCTATTAACAGCACCAGTGGACTAGTAACAGGAACTTAATACAATTGCTCGCAACTTCTACATGGGGTCAGGGGTATGCACATAAGCTAAGGGTGGACAGCTAAGTAGCTGTTTTACAATATTCCTTTTTTTGAACATTAGTTTTTTAACATCAGTTTTTGGATATTGTCTATTAATTAAATATTGTGATCAGGATGGAGGTAGGATGTGCTATGATGTAAATGTGGTGTCCCTGCAAAGCTTGGACTTTTAGTCCACAGCAATACACCAAAAAAAACTGAGCACAACAAATAAATATTTATATAATTTTATTGAGCTTTTTACAAAAAGCAATTATTTATACAACATGAGTAAATGAGAATATTTCTAATACTTTAAAGTTCTAATAAGGGTTTCTGTTATAGTTTGCTATTCTTATGGAGAGCCAGGTGATACACTTGGCTCTAGTGGAGCTCCTCCCCTTATCTGGGGGAGAACTGACTGAGTGATGGTAGTGTGACAGCATTTTCTTCCATCAGCAAGCAAGGGGCACCACCAGCCCTTTTTCATTGGGTGGCGTCAAACTTCCTAGTACTCTTGGCAGTCCACATAGCCGGAAAGGACAGTGCTTAAGCGGACTTTCTCAGCCACTCCTTGCTGGATCCGAGGGAGCAGGAGCTGAGCCAGACAGCCTTTTATCTTCTCCTGGACTCATGGGGCAGTGTGTCATTGATCTTATGGCATTTAGCAGAAATGCTTCTTCAGCCGCAGGAAAGAGGTAGCCTCAGTGGGAATAGATGCCTTGGTTCAGGGAGGAGCCTCTGTATACTTTTGCCGTGGCCTCTGATCAGCCGGGTCCTCCGAAGAGTAGCACATCACCCTCTTCTGATGGCTCCAGTTTGGTTCCGGAAGCCATGGTTTTGGCTTCCCCTTCCCAGGAGTCTTGAGTTGCACAGACAAGGTCTTGTGGAAATAAAGGATTCAAATCCCTTCTGGCTTACAGTTTGGCCTTTCAGAGATGTGCCTAGTGAGATGGGGATTCTTTTCTGCTCTCATTGCCACCTTGTTCAAGGCCTGCATGTCAGCCACTTCCTTGGATTTACCTCTGAGTCTGCAAAGTTTTTAAGGAATAGTGCCAACTATGCTCCCTCTCGCTGTTCTAAGCTCAGTTCTCAAAGGTGCTTAGTTTTCTGCAGTAGGGGTTTGACCAGGGTTGGGGCTGAGCTTCCTTAAGTTCAGGTGCTGGCTTTCTAAAGTTACAGGGGCAAAGGGCTGGAGGTTTCCTAGCAGCTCATGAGGACACTGAACAGTATTTGAAGGGGGGTCGCTCACCTGCAACCTCCCATTCAGCTGTTTCTTCCCTCTTGGGATTTTAATCTGATACTTAACTTGCTTTCAGGAGCTCAGTTTAAGCCTCTGAGGGCAGCCTTATTCAAGGATTTCACCTTTAAGATGATCTTTCTAGTAGCAATTGCTTCAACCAGGAGAGGTCAGTTCTTCAGGCTCTGTCCTGTCGAGACTTGTATCTCCTGTTCTCGGTGTCCATCTGCACTGTTCCCATATTCCTCCCAAAGATGATTTCTTCTTCCTATGTGAATCAGAACATAGTAAATGACGGCAGAAAAAGACCTGCATGGTCCATCCAGTCTGCCCAACAAGACAAACTCATATGTGCTACTTCCTTGTCATCAAGCAGATGAAGCCATTACGTATGGGTTATGTCCATCAACCAGCAGGGGAGATAGAGAGCACTCAAACTTTCACAGTTCCCTCTTGGCCAGCTAGCTCCACTGCCAGTGTTGCCAGGTGGGCGGTTTTACCGCCCAATTGGGCGGTTTTCCGCGACCCGCCGCGGGAAATTTTTGCCCGCGGCGGGTTGCGGTTTTTTGGGCTGCTTTTTGGCTTCAGGGCGGTTTTTTGGGCGGCTTTTTCGGCCGCGGTGGGCGTGGTTAGTGACGTTTTTGGGCGGGGTTAGTGACGTGGGAGGCGGGGCCGATGACGTGGGAGGCGGGGCTGATGACGGAGGAGGCGGGGCCGATGACGGGGGAGGCGGGGCCGATGACGGGGGAGGCGGGGTTGATGACGGCGGGGGCGGGGTTGATGACGGCGGGGGCGGGGGTGATGACGCGGGGGCGGGGGTGTCAGGGGCGGGGTTTGATTTTGGGCGGGTTTTGGGCTGGATTTTGGGCTCCTTTGGGCGGGAAAAAAATTTTCAACCTGGCAACCTTGTCCACTGCCTCTTCAGTATTCTCTATCTCCCCTAGCAGGGTGGCTGCAGCTTGTTCGAGCTCCAGAAAAATCTGCCGGGAGGTGGTTCCTGGCTTGCCAGTTGTTAACCGGGGTGTTGGAGGCTATAGCAGCTTCACTTTAAAGGCACATAGGTTAGCCCTTTCCCTGCCTTACCCATACCTCTGTGGATGTGGACATATTGCCTTGCTTTCCCTGTCCTTACCCACCAACAGTGGATGCAGGCATATAGGTTCGCCCTTTCCCTGCCTTTCCCACTCATCTGAGCCTCCGGAGTCTTCAATACCTCTGCTTTTCTCACAGCTTAAAAAAAAAAAAAAAAGTTGCGTTGCGTTTTTAAACGCAGAGACGCTGGAACAGAGGTTTTTGACCTGATTTTAAGCAGGATCGTAGTTGTACACTAGATCCTTTGAGGTAAGAGTGTTTTCCAACTCCTCCAGGGTGTGCCCGCGATCGGGGCGATTTTGGCGCGAAACCGCCATTTTGGATTTTACCGCCATTTTTTGGCGATGGCTGCGGACAATGTAAAGCGCTGTTCCACTTGTGGCAAGCGCAAATCAGCAGCAGGGCTCTGTAAATCGTGCTGTATTGGCGTAGGAGCCGGCCCGAGCATGGCGAGCGATGTTTCTTCCCGCTCTGAGCTGGCAGCGGGCGCCATTTTGCTTACACCGCATGGCGCGGCCTCCGTGGACACGGAGAGACCTGAGCCGGGTGGGGCACCTCGAGATGAGGTTATTTCAGGAGTGGCTAGCACCGGACAGGATTTGGGTGCCCAGGGTGAGATTTTCTCCCCGGATTTTGTGCTTTTGCTGCGTAAAGCATACATGATGAAAAGAGCCCTTCCTCAAGGGTCGCCTGAGGCTCCTCTGATGGCCCCCCCCCCCCCCCCCCCCGATGGATTCTGGCCTGGGACTGCCCAGTGAGGCTTTTTTCCCGGATGCTTGGCCTAAAGATAAGCGTAGAAGGGTTAATTCCCCTTCAGATTGTGGTGCACCTTCCCCCCCCCCCCCCCCCCCCCCCCCCCTCCGTGGTCGGGGTGTGAGGATTCTGAGAACTCTGACACACGTTCTTGGTCTGAGGAACCAGAGTCAGGTGCGGATTTACCACAGGATCTGGATGATCCCTCCGCGGTGAGGATTTTCCACCGTGATGAGCTGCCAGCGCTTATTTCAGATACCCTGCAGGCCCTCTCGATTGAAGATCCTGACAGTGGCATGGCCTCCTCGGGTAATCCCAGGATGGCTAGTACCAAGAAAGCTGCTCTGGCCTTCCCTTTGCATGACTTCATCCTAGAGCTTGTTTCGGCTCAGTGGGCTGACCCCGAGGGACCTTTGAAAGTTTCCAGGGCTATGGGGCAGTTATACCCTCTGCGTGAGGGACATATGGCTCGTTTTCAAATGCCTACAGTGGATGCCCTAGTCACTGCGGTGACAAAGAGAACTTCCCTCCCTGTTGAAGGAGGTGTTGCCCTGAAGGATATTCAAGACCGTAGGCTGGAAACAGCATTGAAACGGTCCTTTGAAATTGCAGGTCTCACTGTTCGGGCGTCTGCATGCAGCTGTTATGCTGTTAGAGCCTGCCTAGCTTGGCTGCAACAGGCAGTGGCTCAGCCCGGAGATGGAGCGGAGCCCTTCTTGGATGTGGCGCCGCGGATGGAGGTGACCTTGTCCTTTCTGGCTGATGCCCTTTATGACCTTGTCAGAGCTTCGGCTAAACAAATGGCAGTAGCAGTGGCGGCTCGCCGTCATCTGTGGCTACGACACTGGGCAGCGGACATGGCCTCTAAGCAAAGGTTGGTGAAGTTGCCTTTTCAAGGACTTCTCCTATTTGGTGAGGAGTTGGAGAAAATTGTGAAAGGCCTGGGTGATCCAAAACCCCAGCGCTTGCCCAAAGATAGGCAGAGGCCTTCCTCTAAGGGCCAGGCGGTCCACTCCTCTTACAGACCTCGCTTCCGTGAAGCTAGAAGGTACCGCCCTGGGCGTTCTGCTGGGTTCACTTCACGTGCCCGTGGTCAGCAGAGGAACTCCTTTCGCTCGGACAAGCGTTCCGCAGCCGGTGGCTCAAGACCAGGAGTTCAGGGGCAACCCTCTCAATGGTGGTGGGCCGGCCCTCTCCTTGATGCCTGTCATCGGAGGACGGCTTTCCCTCTTTGTCGAAGAGTGGGCCAAGATTTCCTCAGATCAGTGGGTTCTGGACATGATCAGAGACGGATACAGAATAGAATTCAACGCCCCAGTAAGAGACGTGTTTGTGGAGTCCCGATGCGGTTCTGCCGTCAAACGGGCGGCGGTGGAGGAGACTTTACAAGGTCTGATTCAGTTAGGGGCAGTGACCCCGGTGCCTCCCGCCGAGCAAGGCTGCGGCTAATACTCCATCTACTTTGTGGTGCCGCGAAAAGGTGTGTCCTTTCGCCCTATTCTGGACTTAAAAGAAGTGAACAAGTCCCTGAGAGTGCGGCATTTCCACATGGAATCCCTGCGCTCCGTCATTGCGGCGGTACAGCCAGGAGAGTTTCTCACGTCTCTAGACCTGAAAGAAGCTTACTTGCACATACCGATTTGGCCCCCGCACCAGAAGTTTCTGAGGTTTGCGGTGTTGGGAAAACATTTCCAGTTCAGGGCCTTGCCTTTTGGCCTCGCCACAGCTCCCCGAACCTTTTCGAAGGTAATGGTGGTAGTAGCTGCTTTTCTCAGGCGAGAAGGTATCAGGGTTCACCCGTACCTAGATGACTGGCTCATCAGAGCAGACTCTGCAACAGAGAGCTTACAAGCTACAGCCAGAGTGGTCTCAGTACTGCAGTCTCTAGGCTGGGTCGTCAATATGGCCAAAAGTCACCTGACCCCTTCACAATCTCTAGAGTTTTGGGGGGCCAGGTTCGACACAGTCTCGGGCTATGTGTTCCTACCTGAGCTAAGGCGGTGCAAGCTTCAGAATCAGGTCCGTCTGCTCCTGAGGATGCCCAGCCCGCAAGCTTGGGACATTGTCCAGCTGCTGGGATTGATGACAGCCACGATGGAAGTGGTACCCTGGGCGAGAGCGCACCTGAGACCTCTACAGTATTCCCTACTCCGGAGATGGTCTCCTATTTCTCAGGATTACCAATGCAGACTTACTTGGCTCCCTGCGGCCCGACTCAGCATGGAGTGGTGGCTCTCGGACAGCATGCTGCGGTGAGGAATGCCGCTGACGCTCCCCATTTGGTGCCTAGTGGTAACAGATGCCAGCCTGAAGGGCTGGGGCGCACATTGCAAGGGGAAGCATGCCCAGGGTCTATGGACACCTGAGGAGTCGGAGTGGTCCATCAACCGCCTAGAGTTGAAAGCGGTGTTTCAGGCGCTTCTGGCCTTTCAAGTGACCCTGGAAGGATTGGCTGTCAGAGTGATGTTGGACAACACGACAACGGTGGCCTATATAAATCGACAAGGCGGAACAAGGTGCAGAGCACTAGCCGCGCAGGCCGAACTGATTTGCCACTGGGCCGAGCTGCATCTTCAGTGTCTGTCGGCAGCTCATATTGCAGGCCGATTATCTGAGCAGGCATCAGATCGATCCAGCAGAATGGAATCTGGCAGACGAAGTATTCCTGCAGATCTGTGCCAAATGGGGCAAGCCCGTGATGGATCTAATGGCGACAAGTGCCAATACCAAAGTCCCGTGCTTCTTCAGCAGACGGAGAGATCCTCGCTCGGCGGGGTTGGATGCCTTGGCTCAACCCTGGCCTCCGGGTCTACTTTATGTGTTTCCCCCATGGCCCTTGATAGGGCGCCTGCTCTTTCGGATTCGGCTGCACCCAGGAGAAGTGGTCCTCATCGCCTCGGATTGGCCAAGGAGACCTTGGTATGCAGACCTCCGACATATGCTCCTGGAGGCTCCTCTGCCGTTACCTCTGGTACCGAACCTGTTGACTCAGGGACCGGTAGCCATGGAGGACGCCGGCCGCTTTGGTCTTACGGCATGGCTATTGAGAGGGCGCAATTGAGGGATAAAGGTTATTCCAATAAAGTTATTTCCACTCTCCTGCAAGCCCGCAAGCGGTCCACTTCCGTGGCTTATGCCAGGATTTGGTGCCTGTTTGAGTCTTGGTGTGCTTCCAGAGCCATTGCTCCAATGCGGGCTCCTGTCTCGCCAATTCTGGACTTTTTGCAGGAAGGTGTACAAAAAGGCTTGGCCTATAATTCCCTGCGGGTGCAGGTGGCAGCGTTGGCCTCCCTTCGTGGTAAGGTGGAAGGCGTGTCTTTGGCTGCTCACCCAGATGTAGCACGGTTTCTTAGAGGGGTGCTTCGGCTCCGACCTCCAGTGCGAGCACCCTGTCCAGCTTGGAACCTGGGGCTAGTTTTGAAAACCCTGCAGGCATCTCCTTTTGAGCCGCTTCGGCGAGCATCGGAGAAAGATTTGACACTGAAGGCCGTTTTTCTGGTGGCCATTACCTCGGCGAGACGGGTGTCAGAGCTCCAGGCGCTGTCCTGTCGAGACCCATTTCTGCAATTTTCAGAGTCCGGAGTCACGGCTCGGACCGTGCCTTCCTTTATGCCTAAGGTGGTTTCAGCCTTTCACCTAAACCAGCCTATTTTCTTGCCCTCTTTTTCAGAGGAAGAGTTTCCAGAATCTTTTGGGCAGCTGCACCTTTTGGATGTGCGCAGGACTCTGCTGCAGTATCTGCGAGTTACTAACTCTTTCAGGACTTCTAATCATCTGTTTGTTTTGCTATCCGGTTCTCGCAGCGTCTAAAGCCACTATTGCCCGCTGGCTCAAAGAAACTATCTTTTCAGCTTATCTGCTGGCTGGCAGGGTTCCATCTGTAGCCTTTAAGGCACATTCTACTAGAGCGATTTCTTCCTCTTGGGCTGAAACTGGAGCACTCTCTCTTCAAGAGATATGCAGTGCAGCAACATGGGCTTCTAAGCTCTCCTTTGTCCGACATTATAGGCTGGATGTGGCTGCCAGGAGGGATGCGCGTTTTGGTGCACAAGTGCTAGCGCGTGGTGTGGCTTGTTCCCACCCTATCTAGGGATTGCTTTGTTACATCCCATACGTAATGGCTTCATCTGCTTGATGACAAGGAAGGGAAAATTAGGTTCTTACCTTGGTAATTTTCTTTCCTTTAGTCATAGCAGATGAAGCCATGAGCCCTCCCTGTATGATTGTCTGTATGCTGTGAATCTGTTTTTCAGGTTCTGTTCTAATTTCCTGAAGTTCCTTCCTTGGGAGAAAGTTGGAAAACAATCTTCAGGATTCATGTTCAGTTTAAATTTAGGAGGATGTGTTCATTCCCTCCAGCATGTTTTTTTGGAGGATGTGTTGATTCTCTCCAGGAGGCGCGTGTGTTCCCCTCCAGTTCTATAAATAGGAGGATGAGTTCATTCCCTCCAGTGTGTTGGAAGGATGTGTGATTCCCTCCAGGAAGCGCGTGTGTTCCCCTCCACTTATACAATAAGGAGGATGAGTTTATTCCCTCCAGGAGGATGTGCATTCCCTCCTTTATGTGTTCATGCCCTTGTGATGGGCCATCGTTCGCTGTGAGGAAAGCTCTTGTGATTCCCATTGCGGTTTGCCATACTGCTTTGGAAGCTTCAAATACTGAAGAGGCAGTGGAGCTAGCTGGCCAAGAGGGCACTGTGAAAGTTTGAGTGCTCTCTATCTCCCCTGCTGGTTGATGGACATAACCCATACGTAATGGCTTCATCTGCTATGACTAAAGGAAAGAAAATTACCAAGGTAAGAACCTAATTTTCTCTTTTTGTGTATACCCTACTTTGATTTGCACCTGTCCTCTTCAGGGCACAGACCGTATAAGTCTGTCCAGCACTATCCCCGCCTCCCAACCACCAGCCCCGCCTCCCACCACTGGCTTTGGCACAGACTGTATAAGTCTGCCCAGCACTATCCTCGCCTCCCACCTCCGGCTGGCTCTGCCACCCAATCTCGGCTAAGCTCCAGAAAGACTGCTTGCTCTTCTTTTTGGATCAGGGTTCAGAATTGAAAACCAGGAGACTTCACATCCTAGAGAACATAAGCGTTACATACTGGGACAGACAGAAGGTCCATCAAGCCCAGCAATCCTGTTTCCAGCAGTGGTTAATGCAGGTTACAAGTACCTGGCAAGATCTAAAACAGTAGAATACATTTTATATTGCTTATCGTAGAAATAAACAGTGGATTTTTCCCAAGTTCATCTTAATATGGACTTTTCTTTTAGGAAGTTATGCAAACATTTTTTAAACCTCACTAAGCTAACTGTTTTTACCACATTCTCTGGCAAATTCCAGAATTTAATTACACATTAAATGAAGAAATATTTTCTCTGATTTGTTTTAAATTTACTACTTTGTAGCTTCATTGCGTGCCCCCCAGTCTTAGTATTTTTGGAAAGAGTAAACCAGTGATTCACGTCTAACCGTTCCACTCCACTCATTATTTTATAGACCTCTTTCCTATCTCCTCTCAGCTGTCTTTTTTCCAAGCTGCAGAGTCCTAAATCCCTTTCCTGGTCTGTGACTCCTATTGTGGAACCTTGCATCACTTAGCTATAGTCAGGTTCTTCTTTCCCACATGCATCACTTTGTAATTGCTCATATTTAACGTCATCTACCATTTGGATACCCAGTCTCTTAAGGGCCTCTTGTAATTTTTCACAATCCTCTTGTTATTTAACAACTTTGAATAACTTTGTGTTGTCAGTAAATTTAATTACCTCACCAGTTACTCCCAGCGATCCTAGCACAAACCCCTGGGGAACCCCACTATCTACTCTTTTTCTTTGAGAATACTGACTCTTCTTCTTTGAGAATACTGACCATTTAATCCTACTCTCTATTTTCTATTTTTTATCCAGTTTTTAATCCACAATAGAACATTACTTCCTATCCCATGACTCTCCAATTTCCTCTGGAGTCTTTCATGAGGTACTTTGCCTTTTGAAAATCCAGATACACAATATCAGCAGTCTCACTTTTATCTACATGTTTGTTTACCCTTTCAAAGAAATGTAGTAGATTAGTGAGGCAAGGTTTCCTTTCGCTAAATCCATGTTGTTTTTGTCTCATTAATCCATGCTTATGAATATGCTCTGTAATTTTGTTCTTTATAATAGTCCCTACCATTTTGCCTGGCACTGACGGTCAGGCTCACTAGTCTATAATTTCCCAGATCACCTCTGGAACCTTTTTAAATAATGTGTGTTACATTGCCCACCTTCCAATCTTCTGGCACCATGCTTTATTTTAAAAATAAATTATATGCTACTAACAATAGTTCTGCAGTTCATTTTTCAATTCTGTCAGTAGTCTGGGATGAATGCCATCTGGTCTATGCGATTTGCTATTCTTCAATTTGTCAAATTGCCCTATTACATCTTCCAGGTTTACAGTGATTTGATTCAGTTTCTCTGACTCATCAGCTTTGAATACTATTTCTGGCACTGATATCTCTCCCAAGACTTCCTCGGTGAAGACTGAAGCAAGGAATTCATTTAATCTTTCCGTTTTGGCTTTGTCTTCCCTGAGTTCCCCTTTTACCCCTCGGTCATCTAGCAGGCCAACTGATTCTTTTGCTAGCTTTTAATATACCTGAAAAAGTTTTTACTGTTTTTTTTTTTTTTTGCCTCCAACGCAATTTTTTTTCCAAAGTCTCTCTCTGCCTTCCTTATCAGCGCTTTGCATTTACTTGTCATTCCATATGCTGTTTCTTATTATTTTCAGTCGGTTCCTTCTTCCATTTTCTGAAGAATTTTCTTTAAGCTGTCATAGCATACTTCACATCACTTTTTTAAATTTAAAGAAGTATTTATTAAATGAGAAGAGATTTCACCAAAACAGAAGTTCAAAGAAATACAACTTCATATACAAATAATACAGAACATCCCCAAAAAGAAAGTAAACATCATAAACCAATGTTATAGAACATCTTTAAGAAAGTGAACAAAACGAAAAGCTCTCATAAGCATCCAAATACACCTTATAAGTCACTTCTATTTTTTATTTTAGGTGTTATTAAAAGTACCCCCTTACCTATTCCTCCCCCCCCCCCCAAAAAAAAAACCAACCCATCCACTCCTTCTCATCCCATCCAATCCCCAAAACTCAAAACGAATAGTAAGTTATAAAAAAAAAACAACCCATCCACTCCTTCTCATCCCATCCAATCCCCAAAACTCAAAACGAATAGTAAGTTATAAGAGGCAAGTCCTTCACCTCACTTTTTAACCATGCCAGCTGTCCTTTGCCCTACCTTCCTCCTTTTTTAATATATGGAATTTTTTTGGCCTTTACAGCTGCTCCTCTTAATTTTTTTTTTTCACCTTTCCTCTCATTTTATCATAGTTTCCTTTTTGAAAGTTAAATGTTAATGTATTGGATTTCCTGTCCAGAGCTGATATCAAATCTGATCATATTTTGATCACTTTTATCAAGCAGCACCAGCACCATTACCTCCTGCACCAGTTCATGCTCTCCACTAAGGACTAGCAGTGGCGTAGCAAGGGGAGGGCGGAGGGGGCGGTCCGCCCCGGGTGTCAGCACAAGGGGGGGGGTGCTCCGCTGCTTCTAGGCACTCCCCCCGCACCCAAAATCCCCCCTCCCGCCATAGGTGCCTCGATGGTATAACCCTCCTCCTCCTTCCTTCCTGCCCTCGGCAGCCCTCCTCCTTTTCTCCGCCCCCCCATGTCATAATCCTCTTCCCGTGGTGGCAGCGGTGTCAGTTCAGTTACGAAGAAGGCACTGCAGGCTCCCTTCCGGCTTCAGCTTCTCCCTTCGCTCTTCACACAGTGAGTGGTCCCGCCTTCGCGAAGACACATTTCCTGTTTCCACAAAGGCGGGACACTCACTGTGTGAAGAGCGAAGGGAGAAGCTGAAGCCGGAGGGGAGCCTGCAGTGCCTTCTTTGTAACGGAACTGACGCCGCTGCCACCACGGGAAGTAAAGGGTTATGATACAGGGAGGGGGGAGGAGGAGGAGGGCTGCTGTGGGCGGGAAGGAAGGACTCAGAGGGATAGGGAGTGGGACCATTAAAGAGAGCCCCCTGTGTTTGTGGGGGCAGCAGTCAGGTGAAGGAAGGAACGGAGAGGGCAGGGGAGAGAGGAGAATGCTGGACATGGATGGGAGGGGAGAGCAGGGGGAGAGAACAGATTGCTGAACATGGAGAGAAGGGGATGGCATGGAGGAGAGAAGGGGAGGGCATGGGGGAGAGAAGAGATCGCTGGAGAGGAGGGGAGGGCAGGGGAGGGAGGAGAATTGCTGGAAATGAATGAATGGGGGCAGGGGAGAGAGGAAATTTGCAGGATATGGGTGGATGGAGGAGACAGCAGGGGAGAATGGAAAGTTGTTGGACATGGATGGATGGAGGGGAGAAAAGTCAGGAAGGAAATGCACATGGATGGAAGAGAGAAGAAATGTTGGACAAGGATGGAGGGAAGGAAAGACAAAGGAAGGAGATGCACATGGAGAGAGGGCAGATCCTAGATGGAAGGGGCAGGGAGAGAGGGCAGACGTTGGATGGAGGGGACAGGAGAGAGAGGGCAGACACTGGATGGCAGGGAGAGAGAGAGAAGGCAGATGCTGGATGGAAGGAAGACAGTGAAAAGAAGATGAGGAAAGCAGAAACCAGAGACAACAAACTAAGTAAAATATATATTTTTAGGAGGGTGATAGGCAGGGAAATGGGGTGTTACTCATAAATAAAAAGTAAAAAGTTGAAGTATATTTTGTGTTTGATTATGCATTGCAAACTATTGTGTATTCTTTGTTATGTACTTGGCACATTGTTATGTGTAATTTTGTAATGAGAATGTGTTAGGTGCGCTATGTTCAGAATTAACAATGTTCAATAAAGACTTCTAAAAATTAAAAATTTTTTATATATATATTTATTTTTTTGCTTTAGGATAAACTAGTATTGTAGCTGTGTTAATAAATGCTTATAAATAGAACATGGAAATAAGGTAATCTTTATTGGACTAATTTTAATATATTTTGACTAACTTTTGGAGAACAAAACCCCCTACCTCAGGTCAGGATAGGATATTGTAAAATCACTATACTGTACTGATCTGAGGAAGGAGGTTTTGGCCTCTGAAAGCTAAATGTATTAGTCCAATAAAATGGTATTATTTTATTTTCTGTTTCTGTGGTTTTGCATTGTATGCTCAGTCTGGCCTCTTGGGGGTTCAGTTTAATTTTTGTCTAAATAGAAAGTTTGATTACTTATTCTATAGTGGTTTAGGGTTTATCTGTGTTTGTGAAAAAGACACGGCTTTCAGTTGGCATTGACTGTGCAGGATCGAAAATCTGTACTATTCTGTCTGGTTACGTTTTACAATAGGTGAATTGATGTTCTAGTGCTCACTGTAGTGTTTAAGATGCTTTCCTTTTCTTTATGTGACTCGTAGAAATTACTGCTTATGGTATGGTAAAATTGTTCTAGAGATCCTGAGTGTTTTGTATTCTCGGTATGCCTAGTACTGGATTTTTTTTTTTTTTTGGGGGGGGGGGGGGGGTGTTAAAAAATGACCGGCCCCGGGTGTCAACTACCCTAGCTACGCCACTGAGGGCTAGGTCTAGAATTTTTCCTCCTTTTGTTGGCTCCTGTATCAGCTGCTCCATAAAGTAGTTTTTGATTTCGTTAAGAAATTTTACCTCTCTAGCATGCCTTGATGTTACATTTACCCAGTCAGTATTGGAGTAATTGAAACCACCCATTATTATTGTGTTATTCAGTTAGAGGTCTGCAGAAATCTGCTTCAGTACTTGTAGAACAGTGTTTCCCAAAGTTTTCAAGCCAAGTACCCCCTAACTCTAACAAGTATCTGCCGAGTATCCCCAACCACCGATTCCATATCATCATGCTGATCAATCCATAGACTGGTGGGTTGTGTCAATCTACCAGCAGGTGGAGATAGAGAGCAATCCTTTTGCCTCCCTATATGTGGTCATGTGCTGCCGGAAACTCCTCAGTATGTTCTCTATCTCAGCAGGTGGTGGTCACGCACAGCAGCAGCTCTGGCTAGGTCTCCAATCCTAATCTTTAGGTTTTGTTGAGTACCTGAGGTTGAGGGCTCTTCTTGAGCAAGTGCAAACATGGTGGTGCCAGGTCCTTCCTTTTCTCCCCCCTCCCGCTGGCTCCGTTTAAAAAAAAAAATTTTGACGTCCTTTAAGGGCGTTTAATTCAACGTTTATTTCAACGTTTATTGCAGCTGCTCACTGGGACACCAGTTCGTTACAGCTCGGAGCGAGAAGCAGGTAATTTTACCTTTTTATAGCGGGCAGGGGTTTCCCCGTTCGGTCTCCACGTGGCTTATGGCGTCGGAGGGCGAGGGCGCGAAGATTCGCTCCCCGGACCGCGTGTGTACGTCTAGCGGGGATGCGGGGGTTTTCAAAGCCTAAATCGCCTTTGTTGGGCATCAGTTTGGAGTCCGGTCAGTGTCCCGGTTCTTCCTCCGGTGCGGCGGTTTTTCCCGCCATAAGCGCCCATCCCCCGCTGCTCGCCCACTCCATGTTGGCCGGCCACTCTGCTCGGACGGCTTCTTCTTGGGCAGCCCTCGAGCTGGGAGACGTTAATGCTATGGTCGCCCTTGATTCGGGCGACGGCAAGAAAGCGGCGAAAGTTAAGCGCAGTTCTTCCCAAGCAGCTCCTCGGAGTTTCACGCCGGACGCCATTTTGGATGCGCAGCATGTTTCTCCCCCGCTCTTGCGAGCGCCAGTTGAGGGTGCGTCTAGGGCCGTGGCCCAGGCGACAGAAGTGCACAGTCTAGGGGGTTTCCCCCTGAGTTCTTTTTGCTGCTGCATCAGGCTTTTCTTATGATAAACGCTGCTCCGGCTCCCCCCTCTGATCAAGGGGCCGAGGCCTCCGGAAGCAAACGCCCTCGGGTGGACTTCCAGGCCCTAGAGGACTCGGTCTCCTCTGATGTAGATGAGGGCAGCGAATCTGAGTTCTCCCAACGGTCCTTTGGGGATTCCTTGGAGGAGACGGATTCCCGCTCGGATGGAGCGGATGAACCCTCTGCAGCATGGATCTTTTGCTCAGAGGATTTGCCCAACCTGTTAGTGCAGGCCATGAGCATTTTGAAGATTTCTTCTCCGGAGGACGTCTCTCCCTCAGCCTCTGTTGGCTCTGCCATTATGCGGGGGACTAAGCGCCCGCCTAGAACCTTCCACATGCATGATTGCACACCTTGATTTCGGCTCAATGGGATTTCCCAGAAGCAAGCCTTAAAGTGGCTAGGGCTATGTCCCGCCTCTATCCTCTGCTGAAGGTGAACGGGAGGTCTTTCTTTGGCCTACCGTAGATTCTTTAATCACTGCGGTGACTAAGAAAACGGCGTTGCCGGTGGAAGGTGGCCCGGCCCTAAAGGACGCCCAAGACAGGAGTTTGGAGGCGGCTTTAAAGTCGTCCTTCGAGGCGGCTGCTTTAAGTTTACAGGCCTCAATTTGCGGCTTCTATGTGGCCAGGGCGTGCCGGACGCTTGCGCAGCGGGCTTCCCCCTCGGATCCTTCCTTGAGGGCTGATTGGCCAGCCCTGGAATCGGGCTTGGCCTACTTGGCAGGCTGGCTGTATGATGTCTTGAGAGCCTCGGCTAAAGGTATGGCTCAGACAGTCTCTGCGCGGCGGTGGCTTTGGCTGAAGCATTGGTCTGCTGACCACGCCTCTAAGTCTCGCCTGGCTAAGTTGCCTTTTAAAGGCAAGCTGCTCTTTGGGGTCGAGCTGGACAAGATTGTGACCGATCTCGGCACGTCTAAGGGCAAGAGGTTACCGGAGGTCAGGGCTCGGGCCAATGGTGCCCGCCCCGGTTCCTCCAAAGGATGGTTTCAGAAAGCCCGTCGGTATTGCCCGGGCAAGTCGACCTCCTCTGCCCCCTCTTCCATCAAAAGGAATTTCTCCCCCAAGCAGCATTCCTTTCACAGAGACCGCCGTCCCGGAGGTGCCACCTCCAGTCCTCCCCCAGGGTCTCGTACTCAATGACGAGGCGCTGGTCCATGGCCCAGAGCAGATTGGAGGACGCCTATCCTCGTTTCTGGGCGAGTGGACCAGGGTAACTTCTGACGCTTGGGTGCTGGAAGTCATCAGAGACGGCTACAAGCTAGAGTTCTGCCGACCCTTAAGAATCGGGTTTGTGCACTCTCCCTGCAAGTCTCCGGTCAAGCTGTGGCAGTGCAGCAGACTTTGGACAATCTGATCCGCCTGGGTGCGGTCGTTCCGGTGCCAGAGATCCTCTGGCAAGGGACGTTACTCCATTTCTTTGTGGTACCTAAGAAAGGAGGTTTTGTCCGGCCTATCCTCGACCTCAAGGGGTCAATCGGGCTTTGGAAGTTCGGCACTTCCGATGGAGACTCTCCGCTCTGTTATAGCGGCAGTACAGGCAGGGGAGTTCCTGGCATCCTTGGACATCAAGGAAGCTTACTTGCATATTCCCATCTGGCCTCCTCATCAACGCTTTCCGCGTTTTGCAGTTCTGAGGACACTCCCAGTTCAGAGCCCTCCCTTTCGGGTTGGCTACTGCTCCGCGGACCTTCTACAAGTTATAGTGGTCATCGCGGCCTTCCTACGCAAGAAAGGAGTACAAGTCCATCCTTATCTGGACGACTGGTTGATCCGAGCCCCCTCTTATGCAGAGTGCGGCAGAGCTTCAGACCGGGTGATTGCTCTTTTGAGCTCCCTGAGGTGGATCATCAACTGGGAGAAAAGCCAGCTGCGCCCGACTCAGTCCCTGGAGTATCTGGGCGTTCGATTCGACCCTCAAGTGGGCAGAGTGTTCCTGCCAGACAATCGGATTGTCAAGCTTCAGGCTCAGGTGAATAAGTTCCTAGCAGCCTCTTCTCTTCGGGCTCGGGACTATGGGCAGCTGTTGGGTTCTATGACGGCCACGATGGAAGTAGTGCCCTGGGTCAGGGCCCATATGAGACCTATACAGCTCTCTCTGCTGCAGCGATGGACTCCAGCTTCGGAGGATTACGCTGTGCGCCTTCCCTTGGATCCAGCGGTGCGCAAGGCACTGAGCTGGTGGCTGAGGCCAGACAAACCGTCCGCAGGAATGCCTTTTGTGACCCCGGAGTGGGTTTTTCGTCACGGCGGATGCCTCTTTGTGGGGCTGGGGAGCCCACTGCTTGGGAAGGACAGCGCAGGGGCTCTGGTCCCCTGCAGAGGCAGAGTGGTCTATCAACCTCCCGGAACTCAGAGCCATTCGGTTGGCGCCTTTGGAGTTTCTCCCGGGCCTGGCGCTGAAGCCAGTACGGGTCCTGTCGGACAATGCCACGGCTGTGGCCTATGTCAATCACCGGGGAGGTACCAGGAGCGTCCCTCTAGCCAAGGAGGCCGTGAAGCTATGCCTGTGGGCGGAAGCAAACCTGGAACAGCTGTCGGCGGCCCACATTGCGGGAGTCATGAATATTGCTCAGGCGTTCTTGGACATCACGAAGCACTGGGGCCAGCCGAGCCTAGATTTGATGGCGTCTTCAGCCAATTGCCAAGTGCCGCGCTTTTTCAGCAGAGGACGGGACCCTCGATCTCTGGGAGTAGATGTTCTTCTCCCACAGTGGCCGACACAGGAGCTCCTCTTTGTGTTCCCGCCTTGGCCCATGTAGGGCAGGGTGCTAGGCCGGGTGGCAAAGCATCCGGGCCGGATAATTCTGGTGAGTCCGGATTGGCCCAGACGTCCCTGGTATGCGGACTTGATCAGGCTCTCAGTGGACGGACCTCTGCAGATGCCAGCGGAGCGGGGCCTGTTGCATCAGGGTCCCGTGGTGATGGAGGATCCCTCCCCCTTTGGTCTTACAGCCTGGCTATTGAGCGGCAGCGTCGGAGCGAGCAGAGCTTCTCAGACAAGGTCATCGCCACTATGCTCAGAGCGAGGAAGCGCTCTACTTCTACTGATTACACCAGGGTTTGGCGTACCTTTGCATTGTGGTGTGAGGCAGGCTCACTTTCTCCCTTCACTGCTCCAATTTCATCAGTGTTGGCGTTCCTGCAAGAAGGTCTGGAAAAAGGCCTGTCGCTCAGTTCTCTTAAGGTCTAGGTAGCGGCTCTTGCTTGCTTCAGGGGTCACCTGAAGGGTGTTTCCCTGGCATTGCAGCCAGATGTGGTGCGCTTTCTCAAGAGAGTTATTCATCTGCGCCCTCCTCTGCACTCAGTGGTACCTGCGTGGAATCTCAATCTGGTGCTAAGAGCCTTGCAGAAGCCGCCTTGTGAACCCTTGTCGAGGGCATCTCTGAAAGAATTGACGTTGAAAGCAGTCTTTTGGTGGCTATCGCTTCAGCCAGAAGAGTTTCCGAGCTCCAGGCGCTAGCTATCACGTCGAGAGCCCTTTCTGCAGTTCACTGAGGCAGGAGTGTCTATTCGCACAGTGCCTTCCTTCCTGCCCAAGATTGTTCCTTGCTTCCATGTGAATCAGCAGCTCTGTCTACCCTCCTTTCGTAGGGAGGACTACCCAGAGGAGTACTCTGCTCTCAAATATTTAGATAAGAGACGAGTCATCATCAGATACTTGGAAGTGACCAATGATTCCGGAAGTCGGATCATCTGTTTGTGCTGTTCGCAGGTCCTCGTAAGGGTCTGCAGGCTGCCAAGCCTACAGTGGCACGATGGGTCAAGGAACCCATTGCAGCGGCTTATGTGGCTGCAGGGAAGGTGCCGCCTATCCAGCTGAAGACTCACTCCGCTAGAGTGCAGAGGCCGAGTCCGTCCCCTTGGAAGAGATTTGTAGGGCGGCAACTTGGGCATCGGCTCATACCTTCTCCAGACATTACCGCTTGACTGTGGCTGCTCGGGCGGAGGCCCGGTTTGGAGCTTCAGTGTTGTGGTCAGGGATTTCTGTGTCCCGCCCTGGGTGAGTACTGCTTCGGTACATCCCACCAGTCTATGGATTGATCAACATGATGATATGGAAGGTAAAATTATGTATCATACCTGATAATTTTCTTTCCATTAATCATAGCTGATCAATCCATAGCCCCTCCCAGATATCTGTACTGTTTATATTCTGGTTGCATTTCAGGTTCAAGTTTAGTCTTCAGTTCCTGTTCAGGAGGACTTCGTGTTCAAGTTTTTTCAATTGGATTCTTCAGGAGTTGAGACGATTTTGTGTTACAGTGAGCTGCTGCATTCCTCTCCCCCCCCCCCCCCCCCCCGTTTTACGGGGCTGGATTGATACCTAAATTCTGCCGGCGCTCCCTCCCGCTTCGTGCGGCTGTAGGGCAGCTTTGTACCCCTCCCGCTTCGGCGGTGTTAGGGTCAGTCAGCTCCTGTTGCGGTTGCAGGATAAGCCAGATCCCCCCGCATCGGCGGGTGTGGTGTCCCTCCCCCGCTCCGCGGGGATGAGCTGGACGGATTCCCCTCCCCCACTTGTGTGGGGATGAGCTGGGTTAATTCCCCTCCCCCGTTTCGGCGGTGGTGAGCTGGGCAGAGTGTCCCTTTGTGGGTGTAATTCTCTAAGTGCTGAGTCCTGCGGATGGAGCTTTGATATCGACATACTGAGGAGTTTCCGGCAGCATATGACCACATATAGGGAGGCAAAAGGATTGCTCTCTATCTCCACCTGCTGGTAAATGGACACAACCCACCAGTCTATGGATTGATCAGCTATGATTAATGGAAAGAAGATTATCAGGTATGATACATAATTTTACCTTGGTCCGATCAGAAATTTTGAAACTGATATTTTATTATTAAACAGTTAACTTGGCAACATATATAACACGATGTTCAGGTGCGAGTTGACTCCATTCTCCTATACCCCGAGAGCTGCAGTCCTATGGCGTGGAAAGCCAGCAACAGATTGGCAAAAATGGCACTTAATTTAAAGGCACGTATCCCAAGAAACTGGACCCATGCATCATGACGTTCTTACGTCATGGTCTCACGAGACACTGGCGCCTTCAAGACTTCACAACAAAACCAAAACGTGGACAACCCCCATCTGTGATGTGGAATCCCCCCCCCCCCCCCCCAATTTTTTTTTTAATTTATGTTGCTTATCTTTTGTTCGTTTGATGATCTGTGAATTAATCTTCAGTCTCAATCAAAAAATCCAGGAGATCCTGGAAAATGTTCACCAAGACAAACCCTTTTATTTCCAAACTTCTTAAGGGAAAAATTTTTTTAAGAAAAATGTTTAAGAAAAAAAAATGAAAAATATTTAAGAAAAAAAATGCAGTCTGTGTGCTCAGAGCGATTTCATTATTAGACTGTTTTATAGATTTTTACAGTCTTTGCTAATTGGTCCGGTTTCAGTAACTGAGTTGAGCCACAGTAGTATGAGGTTTTTCCTCTCATTTCAGCAATAACACAAGCAGTGGTTGTCAGTGTTCATTTGATTCACAGTGTGTTTGGTTAAGCAACTGAGGGAACAGTGAATCTGATCTATTATGGTTACACCGAACATATATAACACATACAGATCTTTGGAAATGGTATTCAGAAAAAGACACATTTTTAGTTCCATATAAACTCTCTGGCACTTTGACAGCTGGTATGTTCTTACAATCTGAGTAAAAATGAACAATGAGTCTTACAGATGGATCTATTTATAAAAACAGAAGAGAATTTTCTCCACAAAAGTGAAGAACTTCCCTGTAGTGACCAGTCAGATTCCTTGTTTCATTTTCCCAGAGAATACAAAATGAATCTTGATTGATCAACATGGGCAACTTCTCCACCTTTGTGAAGAAATTTCATTTTGCCTTAATAAATAGTTACCAGTGAACCAAGATATTTTTCTATGCATGAAATGTAAAAATAAATAGCATATGGTAACAAGACAAAAATGCAGACTGTCTTCAGAATTTGCAAGGAATTCAGCACACCAGGTTTGGAGGAACCGGTTGACATGGACTGTAATTGTACTTTGGGGCAGAGTTGTGAGAATTGAGGGCAGTGGGTGGTGACAGGAGTCAAGTAGCTGTGTTGTGGGAGGTGTACTGCCATTCTGCAACCACCAAAGCGGAAAGACTTTTAAAACTGAAACCCAGGGGGTTGAACTGGGAGAACTGGGATTTAAATGGAAGGTAACATAGTAACATAGTAAATGACTGCAGAAAAAGACCTGCATGGTCCATCCAGTCTGCCCAACAAGACAAACTCATATGTGCTAATTTTTGTGTATACCCTACTTTGATTTGTACCTGTCCTCTTCAGGGCACAGACCGTATAAGTCTGTCCAGCACTATCCCCGCCTCCCAACCACCAGCCCCGCCTCCCACCACTGGCTCTGACACAGACCGTATAAGTCTGCCCAGCACTATCCTCGCCTCCCACCACCGGCTGGCTCTGCCACCCAATCTCGGCTAAGCTCCTTAGGATCCATTCCTTCTGAATAGGATTCCTTTATGTTTATCCCACGCATGTTTGAATTCTGTTACCGTTTTCATTTCCACCACCTCCCGCAGGAGGTTTTTTTCTTGTTGCTTTGTTTTGAAACTGAATGGGACCTTAACCGCCTTGAACTGAGATTTATGGAGGAGGGGAAATAAACTGCTTGGAACTAAAAGCTGTGTTGTCTGGAAGGACTTTGTTTGTGGACTGCTGAAGGGAGCCTACCACCCCCTGAGGGTTTGCTACCAGGATTACAGTAGTGACAATATTCTGTTTTCGTCTCCACCACTTCCATTAGGAGGGCGTTCCACAAACTTGCCACCCTTTCCGTGAAGATGTATTTCTTCAGGTTACTTCTGAGTATATCCTCTTTCACCTTCATTCTATGCCCCCTCATTCCAGAGCTTCCTTTCAGTTGAAAGAAATTCGCCTCCTGTGCATTTATGCTGAGTAGGGTTTTAAGTTTCAACATTTTTATTGATGACAGTTCAAAGTAAACACCTACAGATAATATGAGTATACAGAGATTCAAATAAGAAAATGTACACAGCAAAGACAAAATTATACAGTCCATCAACAAACAACAATTTTATCCCCGCCCCACCCCTACCCTCTATTTTATGTTTTAACAATTTTTATTGATAGGTCAATGTAATCAAAACCAACATTATTAATGTACAAAGATTCCAATAGCAAAATGTACACAGAGAAAAAGGATAAAACCATACAGTCATCAAGCTTTTAACTGTGTTATCCCCCCCCCCCCCCCCACACACACACACCCGTGACTCTCCCTGGGGAAAGTCCCTAACCTAACTCCCCACTTGTCCCACATCCCCCACCGCGCTCCATGAAAATAAATCCTAATCTCCATTGTGTGTGAAGTAAGAAGTCCATTCCCCCCATCCCCCACAGAACAGGATCCCAAGCACTAGTTGGAGCCTGAGATTGCGCTGTTGGTTGAGAATGGGGCTGTGTGCTCGATGTGCTAAGCTATGGCTATATCATTCCCAAATTAAGTAAAGGTGGCATTGTAATTTAAAGTTTAAGTGGGATTCCTAAGCTCCAACAGAAGCAATGCATGAAATCTATTTTGCCACTGCCAGTAGGAGGGAGCCTCTGGTTTGGTCTAATTTACAAGAATACATTTCTTACCTACCAGACATGCTTTGTGGATTAAAGAGTTTTGGTGGACAGTCCCAACCCTCAACAGGGCGGCACATCCCAACATAATACTGTCTGGCAACCACCGCACCTTCTGTCTCATGATTCTTTTCTAAAAACCTAATCACTAATGTTCAGAAAGCTATGATCGCTGGGCAATCCCAGATGGTATAGTAAAAGGTATTAGGGGAACGGTCGCATCTATTGCACTGGGGAGTGTCCACTCCACCCATCCTATACAACCTCGACCGTAAGGTGTAGGCCCTAAAAATCACTCTTGCCTGACACTCTCTAAGCTCTGCACTTCGTGCTCATTTGGGAACACTACTCATACATCGCAATAAATCTCGAGAGATGACCAGTGTCCACAAGTCTTCTGACCAGCGATGAGCGACATTGCTGAGGTCCCTCTGGGAACAATCCTGTATTAATCTCTTATGGAGCAGTGAAATTGATATACGGTCATCTGAAGTCATCTCAAAAAGCTCTCGAAACCTAGTGGCCAAATCAACACCAAGGTAGGCCGTGGGTAACGCTGCTACAAAGTGAGACAGTTGTTTGCAGGCAAATCTATCTGCTCTGTCCAAGGTATTGAAGGGCAATGACTTTAGGGCCTTGATTGCTCTGCCTGGTTCCAAAAAGTGTTGTATGGAATTGAGCCCTCTATCCACCCAAAGTGACAAACGCAAGTTTTCTGTTCCTGGGGGAAAAATCTCCATTCCCTCGAATAGGCAAAAATCTACTACAACGGGGATCAAATGACCATAAAGCTACTAGAACACTTGCACGAAGATAGGACAGCAATGCTGAGGGCAAAGCTTGCAAGACGTAATGTAAGTGCAGGGGGTGACACAGAGCATTTTCCGTTTGAACTGGAGTGTAGTGCTTCGTCCCAAAAAGTCAGTCTCCCATATGGCGTAGCAAACGAGCCACATTGTAAAGTTTAATTTCTGGAACAGTAAGGCTCCTCTCCAATTGCCCTCCAAAGTCTGAAGACAAATCTGCGGCCTTTTTGTCGCCCAGCAGAATCTTGAAATCAGACCAGATAGAGCCCTTAAGTCCCCACTAGATAGATATAGTGATAGTGTCTGCAGGAAACAACTATTTAGGAAAGACTATCATATTAAACAAAGATAGACGGCTTAACAGGGATAGCGGGAGGCCCTCCCATCTCCCAAACAGTTCTTTAGTGAAAGAAAACAATTTAGCAACATTTACTGTGTATAACTGCGAAGGGTTCCCAGTAAGCTGAATACCCAGATAAGTGAAAGATGTCCCAGATCTCTTAAAGGGGCAACTTAACTGTTTCCACTCTGCCTCCGGCAGATGAAGAGTAAGGACCTCGGATTTATCTAAGTTAAGGCGGAAACCAGAGAAATCTCCAAATTCAGCAAAAATATCTAGTAAGGCTGGCAAAGATGCTCAGGGTTCACATAAGAGCACTAAAAGGTCATCCGCAAAGGCAAATATTTTAAACTGCTTTGTGCCAAGCAGGACACCCTGCAGGTCCTCCGCCCCCAGTATGTCCCGAATCAGGGGGTCCAAGACTAGAACAAAAAGAAGCAGAGAGAGGAGACACCCCTGTCTCATGCAATGCCAAATAACTCCAATGACATCCCATTCACCCACACTTCCGCCACCGGATCATGATATAGAGCCCTTATAGTTTCAGGAAGAACCTGGTAATACCATGTGTTTCCAGTATCGCGAACATGAAATCCCAGTGTACATGATTGAATGCCTTCTCTGCTTCGAAGCTGATAAGCAATGAAGGAGTAGAATTGCGATGCAGCATCTCCAGGGATGCCAAGATCTTTCTCATATTTTGTGCCATTGAGCGCTCCCTCACAAATCCCACTTGAGGAGTAGCCACCAGGACAGGCAGGACCCGAGCACGGCGATTGGCTAGAATCTTTGCGAAAAGTTTAGTCTCATAGGAAAGCAGAGAAATGGGTCGCTACGACCCCGCCTTAAGGGGGGTCTCTCCCTGGTTTTAACAACACTTTAATCTGGACCTTTGTCAAGGTATCCGGCAGCTCACCACTGTGAACAAATCGGTTGAAAACCACTGACAAACATGGAGTGATTTCCGAGACCAAAATTTTATAGAATTCTGAAGATAATGCATCCACTCCTGGTGACTTATATAGAGGACTATCCCGAATACACCATCTGACCTCATCCTCCGTAATATCGGCATTAAGAATGTCTTGTTGGGCCACTTTTGTCCTAGGGAGAGTCTGCCCAGAAAGATACGTCTCACTATCCAGAACCCTATCTTTCGGGGGGGGGGGGGGGGGGGGGGGGGGGGGGAGAGGAGAGTATAAATCAACATAAACATTTTTAAATACAGTAGTGATTCCTTCTGTTGTACGATGATAGTTCCCATCTACATCCTTTAACTGGGACATATGATGTGTTCCCCCCCACCTGCTTCACCAACCACGGAAGCAGCTTTCCATGTTTATTAGCATGTTTGTATAGTTGGTAGCGATAATAGAAATATGACTTTTGCATTTTAGAGTGAATCAACTGGCTCAAGGCCGCTTGTGAAGCCAAAAGGCGTGTCTTGTTAGATATAGTCTGTGTGGACCCAAACATTTGCCTATCCCTCCTGACCTGTGCCTCTAAACGAAGCACCTCTGCATCTCTTGCCTTTCGTTTATGTGTGTAGTAGGATATGATGTAGCCGCTCAAAACCGCTTTGGCCGCCTCCGAAAAGAGTAGTGGGTCATTCGGGAAGCTCTCTGTTATGAGCTGCATAATCCCTCCACTGAGAATGTATATAGGAGTGAAACTGAGAATTGTAGTACAAATCTCTTGGAAATTTCCAGGGAGAGCAAATTTTTGGGTCTATATTCAAGGAGAGCGAAATCCATATCAGAGCATGAATTGACACCTGAGTGGGGCCTATCTCGGCCTGGAGGAGGGCTGTGGACCAGCTTGCCGATACTAAAAGATAATCTGTTCGCAATTGTGTATCATGGGTTCTAGAGAAGTGTGTATAGTCTCATTCACCCTGGTGAAACAAGCGCCAAGAGTCTAGTAAGTCCAGGGAGGAACCACAACCAAGGCACCCCTCGAGCGTAGTTCATAGGCCTCACCCAAGAGGGTTCGGTACTATCCACCAAAGGGTCAAAGACCAAGATAAAGTCTCCTCCCATGGCAATTGGAATTTCGTCAAAAGAGTTCACATGTCTAAGTATGGTCTGATAAAAACTTTTGTCATACTGGTTAGGCGCATAGATGTTAACTAACAACAAGGGTTTTTGATTCAAGTATACCTGTACTATTATATAATGACCCATGGGATCTACAATTGAACATTGTTTTTCAGTTTGAAGGCCTTTATGGAATAGAATAATAACCCCTGCTTTCCTATTTTGCGTGGGTCCGTCTATTTAATCTCCAACCCACCAGCAACATAGTTTTTTTATTTTCCAAGGAGGTCAAATGTGTTTCTTGAAGCATTGCTATGTGAGCTTTCTGTCTATTCATATAACTGGGACAGACAAAAGGTCCATCAAGCCCAGCATCCTGTCTCCAACAGTGGCCAGTCCAGGTTACAAATACCTGGTAAGATCCCAAAAAAGTACAAAACATTTTATGCTGCTTATCCCAGAAATAAGCAGTAGATTTAATAATTGTCTATGGATTTTTCCTTTAGGAAGCCATCCAAACCTTTTTTAAACCCCGCTAAGCTAACCGCCTTTACCACATTCTCTGGCAACGAATTCCAGAGTTTAATTACACATTGAGTGAAAAAACATTTTCTCCGATTCATTTTAAATTTGTTACTTTGTAGCTTCATTGACTGCCCCCTAGTCCTAGTATTTTTGGAAAGAGTAAACAGATGCTTCACTCCACTCCACTCATTATTTTATAGACCTCTATCATATCTCCCCTCAGCCATCTTTTCTCCAAGCTGAAGAGCCCTAGCCACTTTAACCTTTCCTCATAGGGAAGTTGTCCCATCCCCTTATCATTTTCTTCGCCCTTCTCTGCACCTTTTTTAATTCCACTATATCTTTTTTGAGATGCGGTGACCAGAATTAAACAGAATATTCAAGGTGTGGTCGCACCATGGAACGGTACAAGGGCATTATAACGTGCTCATTTTTGTTTTCCATTCCTTTCCTAATAATACCTAACATTCTATTTGCTTTCTTAGCGGCCACAGCACACTGAGCAGAAGGTTTCAACATATCATCAACTACAACACCTAGATCCCTTTCTTGTTCGGTAACTCCTAACATGGAACCTTGCATTACGTAGCTATAATTTGGGTTCCTCTTTCCCACATGCATCACTTTGCACTTGCTCACATTAAACATCATCTGCCATTTAGACACCCAGTTTCCCCGTCTCGTAAGATCCTCTTGTAATTTTTGACAATCCTCTTGCGATTTAACAACTTTGAATAACGACTTTGAATAACGTGGAGGGGCATAATCGAACGTTACTGGCGAAATAGGTCGCCGGCGATCTATTTTGGCGGTGGCGCAACAGCTGGCCGGAACCGTATTTTCGAAAAAGATGGCCGGCCATCTTCTTTTTTGATAATACGGTTTAGCCCGGCCAAATGCCAGAGTTCGCCGGGTTTGAGATCGCCGGTTTTGTTTTTCAGCGATAATGGAAAAAAATGCCGGCTATCTCAAACCCGGCAAAATCAAGGCATTTGGTCATGGGAGGAGCCAGCATTTGTAGTGCACTGGTCCCCCTGACTTGCCAGGACACCAACCGGGCACCCTAGGGGGCACTTCATGACGCTGTGATGATTTGGTAAAGAAGCAGCACATGCCCCCTTCCACCTCATAAACCATACGATTGTCTGATAGATCTCCAGCCAGACACAGAAATTACTTTTGAGAGGATTTAATCTTTATTGGAATTAGAACTATAAATTCAAGAATATCTTAATGTGGCCCTCCACCTTATCTGTAGCTGCACCCATTTTCTTCATGCCCAAAAGAGATTCTCCCATGTCAGTTTCAAGCAGTTAAATGCAGTCAAACCTGCAACAGATGCACACTACCATTAATTGATGAATTGTTTAAATACCTCCATGCAGCTAAGATTTTTACCACTCAACTTGAGAGATGGCATTTTGTGTGCTATCAATCTACTCTAGAGTTTTTGTTAATTGTACTGAAAAGGACAGAATGCTTCATACACAACTGTTAGTCTATCGACTTGCTGACCTGAACATATATACCCTGGAGGAAAGGAGAAACGGGTGATATGATACAGACGTTCAAATATTTGAAAGGTATTAATCCGCAAACGAATCTGTTCTGGAGACAGGAAGGCGGTAGAACTAGAGGACATGAAATGGGGTTGAAGAGGGGGCAGACTCAAGAAAAATGTCAGGAAGTATTTTTTCATGGAGAGAGTGGTGGATACTTGGAATGCCCTCCCGCGGGAGGTGGTGGAGATGAAAACAGTAACGGAATTCAAAAATGCGTGGGATAAACATAAAGGAATCCTGTTCAGAAGGAGTGGATCCTCAGAAGCTTAGCAGAGACTGGGTGACAGCAACGGTGGTTGGGAGGCGGGGCTAGTACTGGGCAGACTTCTACGGTCTGTGACCTGAAAATGGTAGATACAAATCAAGGTCAGGTATATAAAGTAGCGCATATGAGTTTATCTTTTTGGGCAGACTGGATGGCCGTACAAGTCTTTTTCTGCCGTCACCTACTATGTTATTATGTTACTACCACTTAAATGAAAAATGTGGCCTGTTATCTCTTTTAGCATTCTGTGCTTAGACAATCAGTGCAGGTAGCTTTTTTTTTTTTTTTTTCATGCTCATGTACATTCCAAAAAACTGGCATATTCTAACCACACCATAAAAAATAAAATCACTTTTTCTACCTTTGTTGATTGTTCATTTTTATAATTGTGTTGGTCCCAGTCCTCTGGCTTATGCTTTCGTTTGCTTTTCTCTCGTTTGCCAGGGTCTCCTGATGGTTTGACATTTCTTCTCTCTCCATGTTTATTATCTGTTTATCCTCTCTGTGCGTCTGTCTTTCCCTCCATGTTTAGCATCCCTCAGTAAGACAGTGGTTTGACATATCACTTTCCACCCCCAGAGAAACAGAAAAAGAGGTTGAGTGGCTCCATCAAATTACCTCTAGTGGGAGGTTACTGATAGGGGCTGCCAAGACTTCTTGCTGTTTTTCTTAGGCTGGGAGACTTACTTCTACCCCTAGAGAAAACAGAATAAAGGACTCAGCAGACCCAACGTATCACGATAGTTGCAGTGGTCAGGTCTAGACGCATCCCTCAGTAAGACAGTGGTTTGACATATCACTTTCCACCCCCAGAGAAACAGAAAAAGAGGTTGAGTGGCTCCATCAAATTACCTCTAGTGGGAGGTTACTGATAGGGGCTGCCAAGACTTCTTGCTGTTTTTCTTAGGCTGGGAGACTTACTTCTACCCCTAGAGAAAACAGAATAAAGGACTCAGCAGACCCAACGTATCACGATAGTTGCAGTGGTCAGGTCTAGACCCAAACAACTGCAACAGTCATGACACCAACAGTGGAAGTTTAAAAGAACCAACATATCTCCTTTCAACCCCAGAGAAAGATCAAGAGGGGCTTGGCAGCCAGGGCTTATGGAGTCACCTGCAGTAGTACAAATTTGTAACATTATCAACAAAATCTTGGACTAATCATTGTTTTTCTCAACATTTACACATTTGACCCCCATAGTGTTCTCTGAAACTTTTGACAGCTGGGGCGGGGGAGGAGGGCATGAAGAAGTACTGCTCTCTAATGACAAAAAGAAGCAAGTGTCTATTTTTACAGAAGCACTTGTATTTTTACTGAAGCACTTGCTTCCTTTTGCAGAGTAGCTGGGTTGGAGAAGAGGAAAGCTTAAATTTCCAAGGCCTTTGGTCTGACACTGTATAGCAGTTCTTATAAATTAAATTTAAACATTCTCTGTAGCCACAAAAATCCAACCTTCCCCCAACAACAGGACATTTCTCCTTGGAAGTCACCATATAAAAATATTCTGATTCTTATGTCATCTGAGCAACAGCAACATAAATCTCTTCACTACCAGGCATGCTGTAAAATACAAAACCTGACAACTCACCATATATGTAGCAAACCTGACATATACAACACTAGCAGTTATTCGTAAACTTCAAATAGCAAGAACCCTACCTATGAATAGGCAACACTACAAACACTGGGACATAAAACACCAATACACCACTGGTCAAACAGAACAAGTGGGATTTCTATAGATCTCTAAACAAACTCTGGACCTCCCTTCCGCCGTGGTCTGGCTATGCCCCTGCCTCTCCCACATGGTTCCATCATGTTCAGTATTTCCCCTCCTTCCAACTTTGTAGCTCGGCATCTTGTCTCTCTGTGTCTCCTCGCCACCCCCACCCTTAGAGCCCATCTTCTGTCTTTCCACCTCTACTCATGTAGTCAAATGTCTTCCCTCTCTCCCACACCCCCAACATTTGTAGCCTATC
Organism: Microcaecilia unicolor; assembly: GCF_901765095.1. NCBI lineage: Eukaryota > Metazoa > Chordata > Amphibia > Gymnophiona > Siphonopidae > Microcaecilia > Microcaecilia unicolor. The sequence continues at coordinate 348,406,532 of NC_044034.1, forward strand.
ATCTCCCTCTCTTCTCTGCAGCACCTCTTCTTTCTGGCTAACAATGTAACTTCTCCCTTTTTCTCACTCCACCCCCTCATAGTCAGTCAGCATCTCCCTCGCTCTCCATTTCATCTCCTCCCCCCTCTCCCCATTTCATCTCCTCCCCCTCTCTCCCATTCTTCTCCTCCCCCTCAATAGTCAGCATCTCCCTACTCTTTCCCACTTCATATCTAGAATCCTGCTGTCTCTTCTCTCCCCTTGTCCCCATTATGCCTCTCCCCCCGTCTAGCATTTCTCCTCCCCAGTGGTCCAATATTTCTCCTCCCATCCCACCCTACCCCACTGATTTGGTCTAGCTTTTCTCCTTCCTTCCCTCCCATCCCACCCCATTCATTTGGTCCAGCTTTTCTCCTTATTTCCCCTCACCAACCAACGGTCCAGTTTTGCTCCTTCTCCCCCCCCCCCCCCCCCCCCCCACCCCTTCCAATTGATCCAGTTTTTGTCTTTCCTTGCCTTAGCCACCAACCAACCATTGTTCCAGCTTTTTTCCTTCTCCCCCACTCCCCCCACACTACATCACCTCTCCTCACCTCAGTCCAGTTTTTCTTCTTCTACCTTGCCCCACCCACCATTAGCCCAGCCTTTCTCCTTCTGCCCCCCCCCCCCCCACCTACCCACATCCAGCATTTCTACTTCTTCCAGGCCCACCCTTACCCCCACTTCCATTGATCCTACATTTGTCCATCTTCTTTCCTTCCTTCAGCCCCTCCCCTCCATGGTCCAGTTTTTCTCCATCTCTTCACCTCACCCCACTTACCCAGTCATCATTAGTCCAGCTTTTCTCCTCCCTCCTTCCACCCATCATCTGTCCTGCATTTCTTCTCCCTCTCCTGCAGTCCAGCTTCACTCCCTTTTGCTCCTTTTCTAATTTGTGATGGCATCCCTACCTCTCTCCTCCCTCCCCCCATACCTTTTTAAAGCTGCCTTAGAGGTTGCTGGCAGCAGGCAGCAATTCACAACGCGCTGCCCATGCAGACTTCGGAGCTTTCTATCTGACCTTCCCACCCGCCTATGTGGAAACAGGAAGTTGCGTCATACAGAGGGTTCCGACGTCGGCACGAGCAGCTCGTTGTGAATCTCTGCCCCGCTGCTAGCAACCTCTGTAAGACAGCTTTGAAAATTTATGTAGAGTGGGGAGAGAGAGAGAGAGGGAAGGATGCCATTGCGCATTAGAGGAGAAAAATGGGGAGAAACCTGACAGCAAAAGGAGGGACCAATTGAACTTTTTTTTTTTTTTTTGGCCGGGAGCTGTGCACCGCATACCACGTGTTGAGAAACTCTGTTGTAGAAAGTAAACACTTTTTGTGTGTCTGATCATTTGTTTGTCCTCCTCCATGGTGGCATCAAATGTTTCCATTGCATGCTCATTAAAGCCACCTTTATTTGCAGGATCAAACATGTTCCTTCTGGCTTGTGAGCACACTCAACTTGTGCTTAGCAGCACCTTCGGTGGAGGCCTGATCACTTTCACCAAAGGATATCTGTAGAGCGTTGATCTGCTTGTCACTTCGTTCTTTTGTAAAGCATTGCAGACTGAATGTGCTGGCAAGAGGGGGTTTGGACTTCCCCAACCAGTTAGTAAATTTAAAACAGGAGAAAATTTTTCTTCACCCAATGCATAATTAAACTCTGGAATTCGTTGCCGGAGAACATAGTGAAGGCGGTTAGCTTGGCAGAGTTTAAAAAGGGGTTGGACGGTTTCCTAAAGGACAAGTCCATAGACCGCTACTAAATGGACTTGGGAAAAATCTACAATTTCGGGAATAACTTGTATAAAATGTTTGTACGTTTGGGTAGCTTGCCAGGTGCCCTTGACCTGGATTGGCCGTTGTCGGGGACAGGATGCTGAGCTCGATGGACCTTTGGTCTTTTCCCAGTATGGCATTACTTATGTACTTATGCTTTGGTACATCCTTGTCATACAGCTAAAAGATCGAAAGACTTCCATTCAGGTTCCAAAGTGTGTGTTATGTGTCCAATGAAAGATTATTTGGTTAAGTGTCCAGCAGATTAAAAAAAAAGTTATATATTCAACAGCTAAAATCCAAATACTCAGTGTCTTCTAATAATCTTCTGGATATTTCCTTCCAAGTGAGAAAATTTGAGGGTACATACTGGTTCTTGTTTTATATGGTCGTTTAAGAGAGGTTCCATACTAATCAGCTTAGCTTTAGTGTATCCTTCCTGTATATGTTTGGGTAGCCTCTGTTCTTAAATTATTTATTTGTTTATAGCAGTTTGGTTTGATGTGGCTTACAGAGATAGTTAGAAGAGGTAGTGAATTACATTTTAATTGGAAAGAGTGAATCAGTATGGCTTAAAAGAATTGGTTAGAAGAGGTAGCAATTACCGCAATTATTGTTTAAATAGAGAAGATTGGCTTATTCTCTGAGGACTAACAGGCATAATAATATCACATGTGGGTGATGTCATCCACAGAGCCTGGTGTGGACACTGCTGAGTGCACTCTTACTTTTAAATCTTTGAGGCAGTGCCCCCCACCGCACATGTGCAGGTACCTTCCTTTCTGATACTTGAGCATGGGACCAGTAGTCTATCATTTTCCATGGAGCAGAGAGATTGTTTTTTTTTAAATCTCTCCTTGGCGGATCAAACTTGTGCATTTGCCTTCCCTTTTTCTGGATATGTTTTCTTCATATTCTTTTTTTTTTTTTTTTTTCTCTCAATTTATTCAATCATTCGTTTTTAAAATTATTTTTCAGTTCTCAGTTTTTGCCCTTTTGCCCGAGAAGCATCATCCATTTTTGGGTATGTGACTACTTGAACTCCCCGGGCCATAGATCCTGTTGACATTACATTGGCTGTTTTTCCCTCCACGTCAACAAGGGTGCCGAGACGCGTGCGGAGAACCTTCTGTCCCTTGCGTCCAAGGTTTGGACATCGCAGCAAGTCACATCTTGGCAGATGTTGAGGTTGTTGGGCCACATGGCTTCCACAGTATATATTACACCCATGGCATATCTTCACGTGAGATCTGCTCAATGAACCCTGGCATCTCAGTGGTATCAAACTACAGGGAGCCTAGAAGATGTCATCCGAGTGTCCTGCGAGCTGACAAACTCTCTTTAGTGGTGGACAATTCTATCCAATCTGACTTTAAGACTTCCATTTCAAATTCCTCAGCCACAAAAAGTGCTGACGATGGATGCATCTCTCTTGGGGTGGGGGGCTCATGTAGATGGGCTTCACACTCAGGTAGCCTGGTCCTCCCAGGAAACAAATCTTCAGATCAACCTCATGGAGCTCCAAGCGTTCTGGAACGCTCTAAAGGCTTTCAGAGATCAGCTGTGCAACCAAATCATCTTAATTCAAACAGACAATCAGGATGTGATGTATTACACCAACAAGCAGGGGGGCACTGGATCTCACCCTCTATGTCAGGAAGCCATTCAGATGTGGCTCTGGGCACGCCATCACAGCATGTTTCTTCAAGCCACTTATCTGGCACAGTCTGGCCAACAGACTGAGCAGGATAATGCAACCTCACAAATGGTCCCTGAATATGGGCATAGCCCGCAAGATCTTCTGAACGTGGGGCACCCCCTCGGTGGATCTTTTTGCCACTCAGTACAATCGTAAGGTCCCTCAGTTCTGTTCCAGACTTCAGGCCCACGACAGACTAGCATCGGATGCCTTTCTCCTACATTGGGGAGCAGGCCTTCTGTATGCGTATGCTCCCATACCTCTAGTGGGGAAGACTTTGTTGAAACTAAAGCAAGAATGCAGAACCATGATTCTGACAGCGCCCTACTGGCCGCGTCTGATATGGTTCCCTCTTCTTCTGGAATTGTCCTCCGAAGAGCCATGGAGATTGTAGCGTCTCCCGACCCTCATCACCTTAGAATGAGGGGTCACTTCTACATCCCAACCTCTAGTCTCTGGCTCCCATGGCCTGGATGTTAAAAGCCTAGAATTTGCTTCCTTGGGTCTTTCAGAGGGTGTCTCCCGGGTCTTGCTGGCTTCCAGGAAAGATTCTACTAAGAGGTGTTACTCTTTTAAATGGAGGAAGTTTCAAGGCCATAGATCCCCTTTCTTGTCCTACACAGACCCTTCTTGAATACCTTCTACACATCAGAGTCTGGTCTGAAGACCACTTCGTAGGATTTCACTTTAGTGCAATTAGTGTATATCATTAGTATGTAGAAGGTAAGCCTATCTCTGGACAGCCTTTAGTTCTCTTCAAGAAAGGTCTGCTTTTGTCAGAGCCCCCTGTCAAACCTCCATCAGTGTCATGGGATCTCAACATCGTTCTCACCCAGCTGATGAAAGCTCCTTTTGAGTCACTGAATTTCTGCCATCTGAAGTACTTGACCTGGAAAGTTGTTTTCTTGGTGGCTGTTACTTCAGCTCGTAGGGTCAGTGAGCTTCAGGCCTTAGTGGTGGATGCACCTTATACTAAGTTTCATCACAACAGAGTAGTCGTCCACACGCACCCTAAGTTCCTTCCGAAGGTGGTGTTGGAGTTCCATCTGAACCAGTCGATTGTCTCGCCAACAATTATTTCCCCGTCCTCATGCCCAACCTGGTGAAAGCAGCTTACACTGCTTGGACTTCAAGAGAGCGTTGACCTTTTACATGGAGCGGGCAAAGCCCTTCAGACAGGCTGCACAGTTGTTTGTCTCCTTTGATTCCAACAGGATGGGAGTCGCCATCGGTTAATGCACCATTTTCTTCACTTAAGCCCAAGCTGTGCTGACTCTAGAGGGCCATGTCATGGCTCATAATGTCAGAGCCATGGCTGCGTCAGCCCACTTGAAGTCAGCCTCCATTGAAGAGCTTTGCAAAGCTGCGACATGGTCTTCAGTCCACACATTCACATCTCATTACTGCCTTCAGCAGGATACCTGATGCAACAGTCGGTTTGGGCAGTCAGTGTTGCAGAATCTGTTTAGGGTTTGGAATCCAAGTCCACCATTTTGTTCTGTTCTAGGCTGCACTTGTAGCTAGTTTGTATATAGTTTCAGGTTAATCTAAGTCATGTCCTCGCCGTTGCAAGGCACAATTGACCACTGTTTGGTGTTTTGGGTGCGCCTGGATGCTAGGGATACCCCACTTGTTAGAATTATTCAGCTTGCTTATCCTCGGAGAAAGCAAAGATACTTACCTGTAGCAGGTATTTTCTGAGGACAGGCTGATCATTCTTACAATCCTGTCCACCTCTCCTTGGAGTTCTTTCTTTTCTTTTGTTTATGCTAGACAACAAGGGTCATGCTAGTTAGTAGAGAGAGAGCGGCTGCCTGTAGCATACCCACAATATTATATACTATGTGCCCCTTAGGGACATTAAGTATAAAGCACCCAGCCATTAAATTACTCATGAAAAGTCAGATTAATATATGAGTATTTAACCTTCCGGTTGAGCCAGTAAGTTGACGTTAATCCCAGGAGGCGCTAAGTTATCGGGTCAGGGTTTTCCATGTGGGAAAAGCTGTAATCCAGATTTCTGCCTGTTGAGGCAACCTTTGCCATGTGTTGCTCGAGCCCACCACAGGTGTGATGCTCGTGCTCCTCTGGGCCCCCTGTTGTAGATGGCGGGGACTCCCACCTCTGATAGTAAAGCATGAGCTGTTTTCTTCCATACTTTCCAAACACCGGCAGGCTCCTATTAATGTCCGAAGCCTGTCGACGTTTGGAAATACAGGCTTCTACTGGCAGGATCTTCTTAATGTCCGAAGCCTGTCGGCGTTTGGAAAATACTGGAGGAAAACTGTGTTAATACATCATGGCTGCCGGGTGTAGTGCACTCACCCAACAGCCTTAAGATAAGTGCACTTATAATCTTGGTGTTTGAGTTAATTTTGAGTTAACTAACTTATAGATATGTTGGAAGCAGTAAGATATGTTAGAAGTGACATTAGAAGACATTAAGTTTTTTATTTGTATACTTGTATAGTGTGCTTTATATAGATGGTTATAAACAATGTGTGACTTGGTTGTGAGTATAAGTACATATATATATATATAAGCAACTTGAGCACTGGGTGTGCTCTTCACACATCTATCTATATATATAGATGTGTGAAGAGCACACCCAGTGCTCAAGTTGCTTTTAAATATTACAAAATAAGGAAATTTTCAATGATTGAGAAACCTATCCACCCTCTAAGAATAGCCTTTGACCCTTAGGGTGGCCTGCATGGGTGAGTTATTACTCTGATAATTTCTCCTTTCACATACACAGATTGTTTTTAGCTGATGGAGCATTTATAAGTTTTGAAGTCCCCTCTAATATTTGACATTTAACACCCTGGTTTGTTAGGGTTAGGATGAGAGAAACGTATGGTAAGTTAGCAATCTTCACTCAGAAGGAAATTATAGTATTTTAAATTAAATTAATTACTTGGCTTTTTAAATTCAAGCTCAAAGTACATTACTAGCAAATACACAAACGTAACTTATAAATCTCTATAGGGGAAATTTTTTAAGTGATTTTCTGGAGGTAAATAGATGTTAACCTGCTGTGAAAGCCTCTTTTGAAAATCCACCTCTTTTCCAGGGCAGGGAAAGGGCCTAGCCTTGCAAAGTGTGCACAGGGGCTGTATTTATAACTTCCTGTGCCTACTTCCTGGTTGGGATTTTGTACCTTCAAAACTGGATGGCAACTTAGGTATCCATGGTTCCCTCCAGGGAAGAAATTTAAAATAGAGATTCATTTTGGAAATTGGCTTGCAGGCACAATGAGTCTGGAAATCATTATCTTAAACTGTACTAAAGTAATATGTTTGTTGTGTGGTAGCAAAGCTAGGGTTACCATATTTGGTCCCCCAAAAAAGAGGACACGCCCCGGCCCACCACACCCTCCACTCCCCTCCCTGTCACCCCCCCCCCCCCCCCCTTCCCTTCCCTTACTCTACTGCCCTGGTGGTCTAGTGACCTCTTCGGGACAGGAAAGAGCACCGCTCTTTGCGGCCCGGAGCGCTGCCCTGCATCCTGTTGCTGATCTCGGCGCCTATTCAAAATTGCCGCCGAGAGTTGAAGTCTTGCGAGGTCGCGTCAACTCTCGGCGGCCATTTTGAATCAGCGCCGAGATCAGCAACAGAATGCAGGGTAGTACTCCAGGCAGGAAAGAGGGGGCTCTTTCCTGCCCCGAAGGCGGAAGAGGTCACTAGACCACCAGGGCAGTAGAGTAGTAAGTAAGGGGAGGGGAGTGCCGGGAGGCTAGCATAGGGCGACCCGCCCGCTAGCCTGCCCGTTTGTCCAGAAATCCGGACAAACGGGCAGATTGGCAAAACCCGCTCGGTTGCCCGGACATGTCCTCAAAAAGAGGATATGTCCGGGTAAATCCGGACATATGGTAACCCTAAGCAAAGCTACATTGAGAGTTGGTTACCTGGACAGCTTTTATATATGTGCCTGTGCTCTTTTTTTCTTTTTAGATATATCAGTATATCCAGAGTCGTTTTTATCGATCGCCTGAGGTGCTACTGGGTATGCCTTATGATCTTGCTATTGACATGTGGTCCCTTGGGTGCATTTTAGTTGAAATGCATACTGGAGAACCTCTCTTCAGTGGAGCTAATGAAGTATGTAAAATATTTTCACTTTGTGCTTGTGTATTGATTTCTGATTTCTAATTAGGTTTGTATTTTCATTAACAATACATAACATAATCAAGATTTTCCTTGTCATCAAGCAGATGAAGCCATTACGTATGGGTTGTGTCCATCAACCAGCAGGGGGAGATAGAGAGCATTCAACTTTTCACAGTGCCTCATGGCCAGCCAGCTCCACTGCCTCTTCAGTATTTTCTATCCCCCCAAGCAGGGTGCCTGCAACTTCTTCGAGCTCCATCAAAAATCTGCCTGGGGGTGGCTCCTGGCTTGCCAGTTGTTAGCCGGGGTGTTAGAGGCTATAGCAGCTTCACTTTGAAGGCACATAGGTCAGCCCTTTCCCTGCCTTACCCATGCCCCCGTGGATGTGGACATATTAGCTTGCTTTTCCCTGTCCTTTCCCACTCAATGGATGCAGACACATTGGTTCGCCTTTCCCTGCCTTTCCTACTCATCTGAGCCTCCAGAGTTCTTATTACCTCTGTTTTCCTCACAGCGTTTAAAAAAAAAAAAAAAATGGAACAGAGGTTTTCCTTTTCTTCTATGGGACCGGAGCTGTGATACTCGGTCCGGTGAGGTAAGAGTGTTTTCTAACTCCTCTGGGGTGGGCCCACGATCGGGGCGTTTTTGGGGCGATACCGCCATTTTGAATTTTCTCGCCGTTTTCGGCGATGGCTGCAGAGAATGTAAAGCGCTGTTCCTGGTGTGGCAAGCGTAAATCAGCAGCGGGGCTCTGTAAATCATGCTGTACAGGTGTAAGAGCCGGCCCGAGCATGGTGAGCGATGATTCTTCCCGCTCAGAGCTGGCAGCGGATGCCATTTTGAATTCTCCGCATGGCGCAGCCTCCGTAGAGACGGAGAGCCCTGAGCCCCGGGGGGGGGGGGGGATCTCGAATTGAGGCTATTCAGGGAGCAGCTAGCCCCGGACGGGATCTGGGTGCCCAGGGCGAGTTTTTCTCCCCTGATTTTGTGGTGTTATTCCATAAAACATACATGCTGAAAAGAGCTCTCCCTCAAGGGTCGTCTGAGGCCTCTTCTATTGTGCCCCCCGGTGGATTCTGGACTGGGACTGCCCGCTGAGGCTATTTTCCCTGATAATTGGCATAAAGAAAAGCGTAGAAAGGCTAATTCCCTTTCAGATTGTGGTGCACCTCCTTTTTCCCCCCCATGGTCGGGCTGTGAGGATTCGGAGAGTTCTGGCAGGCCTTCGTGGTCTGAGGAGCCAGAGTCAGGTGCAGAATTACCACAGGATCTGGATGGATCCCTCCGCGGTGAGGATTTTCCACCGTGATGAGCTGCCAGCGCTTATTTCAGATGCCCTACAGGTCCTTTCTATTGAAGAGCCTGACAGTGGCACGGCCTCCTCTGTGAATCCTAGGATGGCTAGTACCAAAAAGCCTGCTCGAGCCTTTCCTTTGCATGACTCCATCCAAGAGCTTATTTCCGCTCAGTGGGCTGACTCCGAGGGACCTTTGAAAGTTTCCAGGGCTATGGGGCAATTATACCCTCTGCGTGAGGAGTATTTGGCTCACTTTGCAATGCCTAAAGTAGATGCCCTAGTCACTGCGGTGACAAAGGGAACTACCCTCCCTGTGGAAGGAGGAGTTGCCCTGAAGGATAGATAAGACCGTAGGCTGGAAGCAGCACTTAAATGGTCCTTTGAAATTGCAGGTCTTACTGTTCGGGCATCTGCATGCAGTTGTTATGCTGCTAGAGCCTGCCTGGCGTGGTTGCAACAGGCAGTGGAACAGCCCGGAGATGGAGCGGAGCCCTTCTCGGATGTGGCTCCGCGGCCGGAATCTGCCTTGTCCTTTTTGGCTGATGCCCTTTATGATATTGTCAGAGCTTTGGCTAAACACATGGCAGTAGCAGTGGCGGCTCGCCGTCTTATTTGGCTACGACATTGGGCAGCGGACGTGGCCTCTAAGCAAAGGTTGGTGAAGTTGCCCTTTCAAGGCCTTCTCCTATTTGGTGAGGAGTTGAAAAAAAAATTTGTTAAAGGCCTGGGAGATCCTAAACCCCAGCGCTTGCCCAAAGATAGGCCGAGGCCTGCCTCCTCTTATAGGCCTCGCTTCCGTGAAGCTAGAAGGTACCGCCCGGGGCGTTCTGCTGGGTTCACTTCTCGTGCCCGGTTTTCAGCAGAGGAACTCCTTTCGCTCGGACAAGCGTTCCGCAGCCACCGGCTCTAGGCCTGGAGTTCAGGGGTGACCCTCTCAATGATGGTGCGCCAGCCCCCTCCTTGCTTCCTGTCATCGGAGGACTTCTTTGCAGAGGAGTGGGCCAATATTTCCTCAGATCAGTGGATTCTGAACCTGATCAGAGATGGCTACAGAATAGAATTCAACGCCCCAGTAAGAGACGTGTTTGTGGAGTCCCGATGCGGTTCTGCCGCCAAATGGGCGGCGGTAGAGGAGACTTTGCAAGGTCTGATTCAGTTAGAGGCCGTGTCCCCGGTACCTCCCACCGAACACGGCTATGGCCGATACTCCATCTACTTTTGTGGTGCCGCGAAAAGGTGGGTCTTTTCGCCCTATTCTGGACTTAAAAGAATTAAACAAGTCCCTGAGAGTGCGGCATTTCCACATGGAAACCTTGTGCTCTGTCATTGCTGCGGTACAGCCAGGAGAGTTTCTCACGTCTCTAGACCTGAAAGAAGCTTACTTGCACATACCAATTTGGCCCCCGCACCAGAAGTTTCTGAGGTTTGCGGTGTTGGGAAAACATTTCCAGTTCCGGGCCTTGCCTTTTGGCTTCGCCACAGCTCCCCGAACCTTTTCAAAGGTAATGGTGGTAGTAGCTGCTTTGCTCAGGCGAGAAGGTATCAGGGTTCACCCGTACCTAGACGACTAGCTCATCAGAGCAGACTCTGTAACAGAGAGCTATCAAGCTAGAGCCAGAGTGGTCTCAGTACTTCAATCTCTAGGCTGGGTCGTCAATATGGCCAAACATCACCTGACCCCCTCGCAATCTCTAGAATATTTGGGGGCCAGGTTCGACACAGACTTGGGCTATGTATACCTACCCGAGCTAAGGCGGTGCAAGCTTCAGAATCAGGTCCCTCTGCTCCTGAGGATGCCCCGCCCGTGAGCTTGGGACATTGTCCAGCTGCTGGGATCGATGACAGCCACATTGGAAGTGGTGCCCTAGGCGATAGCGCACCTGAGACCTCTACAGTATTCCCTACTTCAAAGATGGTCTCCAGTTTCTCAGGATTATCAATGCAGACTTTCTTGGCTCCCTGCAGCCCGACTCAGCATGGAGTGGTGGCTCTCAGATAGCATGCTGCGGCGAGGAATGCCGCTGACACTCCCCGATTGGTGTCTAGTAGTGACAGATGCCAGCCTGAAGGGCTGGGGCGCACTTTGCAAGGGGAAGCATGCCCAGGGTCTATGGACACCCGAGGAGTCGGAGTGTTCCATCAACCGCCTGGAGTTGAAAGCGGTATTTCAGGCGCTTCTGGCCTTTCAAGTGACCCTGGAAGGATTGGCTGTCAGAGTGATGTTGGACAACACGACAGCAGTGGCCTACATAAATCGACAAGGCGGCACTCAGTGCAGAGCACTAGCCGCGCAGGCCGAACAAATTTGCCACTGGGCCGAGCTGCATCTTCAGTTTCTGTCGGCAGCTCACATTGCAGGTCAGAGCAACGTGCAAGCCGATTATCTAAGCAGGCATCAGATCGATCCAGCAGAATAGGAACTAGCAGACGAAGTATTCGTGCAGATATGTGCCAAATGGGGCAAGCCCGTGATGGATCTTATGGCAACAAGTTCAAATGCCAAAGTCCCGTGCTTCTTCAGCAGACGGAGAGATCCTCGCTCGGCAGGGTTGGATGCCTTGACTCAGCCCTGGCCTCCGGGCCTACTATATGTGTTCCCTCCGTGGCCCTTGATAGGGCGCGTGCTCCTGCGGATTCGGCTGCACCCAGAAGAAGTGGTCCTCATCGCCCCGGATTGGCCCAGGAGGCCTTGGTATGCGGACCTCCAACAGATGCTAGTGGAGGCTCCCCTTCCTTTACCTCTGGTACCGAACCTGTTGTCACAGGGCCCGGTAGCCATGGAGGACGCCTGCCGCTTTGGTCTTATGGCATGGCGATTGAGAGGGCGCAATTGAGGGACAAAGGCTATTCAAACACAGTCATTTCCACTCTCCTGCAGGCCCGCAAGCGTTCCACCAGGATTTGGCGCCAGTTTGAGTCTTGGTGTGCTTCAAACCTATCACACCCATGCGGGCTCCTGTCTCGCCGATTCTGGACTTTTGCAGGATGGTGTACAAAAAGGCTTGGCCTATAATTCCCTGTGGGTGCAAGTGGCAGCGTTGGCCTCCGTGGTAAAGTTGAAGGCGTGTCTTTAGCTGCTCATCCAGATGTGGCATGGTTTCTTAGTGGGGTGTTTCGGCTCCGGCCTTCCGTGCGAGCACCCTGTCCAGCTTGGAACCTGGGGCTAGTTTTGAAGGCCCTGCAGGCTTCTCCTTTTGAGCCGCTTCGGCGAGCATCGGAGAAAGATTTGACACTAAAGGCCGTTTTTTCTTGTGGCCATTACTTCGGCGAGACGGGTGTCAGAGCTCCAGGCGCTGTCCTGTAGAGACCCATTTTTGCAATTCTCAGAGTCCGGGGTCACGGTTCGGACCGTGCCTTCCTTCATGCCTAAGGTGGTTTCAGCGTTTCGCCTAAACCAGCCTATTTTCTTGCCCTCCTTTGATAAGGAGGAGTTTCCAGAATCTTTTGGGCAGTTGCACCTGTTGGATGTGCGCAGGACAAAATCCTGTCCTAGTACTCATTGAGGTGGTGGTAAGGGCTCTCGCGCTAACCTGGCGTTATCTGGTTTCTGCCGGGTACACACGGCTCTACAAAAATAAATATATTGACATGTGGTCCCTTGTAGCGCCAGATATGGCAGCATGCTTGGGGTGGGAAGTACGCTGGGCTTCTGTGGTAGCCTGGTGTTACTTCCTTTTTAGCGGACAGTATGCCCATGTTTGGCTTACCTAGCCGCTTTGTAAAAGGAGCCCTAAATATGCTATTCAGTACTTAACTGGCTGTGGGGTGCCACATAAAGATAGGACTGACTTTTATGTGGTCCTATTATGTGGTGATCTTGGCCAATTAAATGCTGTCTATCGGCACAACTGACCGAATCTTGCCCCCAAAATAGCCCTTTTTTTATCAATTCAGCACTAACAGATTATTTTCAGCGGCACTAACTGGTTAAGTGCAGCAAGTCCCTCTACCAGCAGGTGGAGATAGAACTTCAGAGGTTTACTATATGTGGACATATGCAGCCATCTTATCCTCAATATTCTCTTTATCTCAGCAGGTGGATGGACATCTCCTTTGCAGCTCTGGTGTGGTCTTTGCTCCTAACCTGTTCCCTCGGGTTTAGTTGAGCTAGGGGCTTAGCATGGTTTGACCAGCCAGTTGGGGTACACCTGATGGAGCCGGGTCCCTCCCCCCCCCCCCCCCCCCCCCTCTCGTTTCCCACCTCTCTGTTCTTCTTGTGGGCCTGTGCATTTCCTGGGCTTATGGCTCTGGTTCCTCCTGCCTCTTTAAAACAAAACAAAAAAAAAACCTCTTCAGCTTTCTTTTCTTGTGGGCACCTTCAGTTTAAATTGGAAAAAAAAAAAGAATATTTTTGGCTGCCCTATTCTCCCCGATCTCTTTCTGGCTAGTGTCCTCTCAAGAGTGACTGTGCTGGGCTCAGGAACACTCTCCGAATGTGTCGACCTGCAGTACTCCTGGAGGGTATGGTTGGAGCTGCAGATGCTCCTGCAGCTCTGTATTTTCCTCCTGGACAGCCCTCAATGGCCTCACCTTCTTAGGAAGTTCCCGGCCCTGGCCTCTATGGGTCTCTGGAGGGAGCAGGGTGTGCATGCTGGGGGTGTTCTGATAGCACTCTGCCAGTGACTGGGCATGCCTCTGTACTTAGACTGTTTTTAGAGTCTACCACAGGACCTTCCTGGGTTTATAATTCCCTAGGGTCCCCTCGGAGCCTCCCTTTTCTCCTAGGGTCCTTCCGGGGAGCACCCTCTTCTGTGGTGGACTCTTTCACTCCTATAGTACCTTTGGGGGTCCACCACACCCTCTGGGGTGTCTCTGCTATGGTGGTTTAGGGGAGTCTCCTGGTCTTCAATGGGGCTGATGCCAGTTTCTGGCATGCTTGTTCTGTTGGCCTCCCTTTCTCTTGTTTCTCCTGCCCAGGTGTGTCATACCGGCTTGGGCAGCCTTCTACTTCGGCTGCACCTGCCTGCTTTTCGATTTCGCTGGGATATCTGTGGGCACGCAGGGTAGGCGTTGAGCTATGCTCCTGCAGCGAGTTTCATCTTGCTAGCTCAGCCGGGCTGTCTTCATTGGGTGTTCATTTTTGCGTCCTGGCAGCCGGTTGATTCGAGATGGCAGCTGGGATGCATTTTCAGGACACCTCTTTTCCCATGAGGTGGCGCTTCCGTTGGTACTTGGGTGGCCGGTTCTAGGGGCGGAGTGCGGGTCCTGAGCTTCAGGTGGCTCTTACGCTGGAATGCTCAGACCCTTTCTTTTCCAGGGCACTGGTGTCTTCCTTTTGGTAGATGAGGTTGCCTTTCTCTTGCTGATCAGCTCTATCACTTGACTGCGGATTGGAAGCAGACTCCCCTTTGCCGGACTAGTTCGGCAGAGCGTCTAGCCTTGCTTCGCCTCGGAGCGCCGAGCCTTGCTCCACGACTTCACCTCGTGCATCAGACCCTGGATCCTTCTCCAAGCATCGAGTGTTGCTCTGTTTCTGTGCGGCGTCCTTTGTCCTGTCTCCTGGCGTCGAGCCTTGTTGAGCCATGTTGCAGGGTATCGGGCCTTGCTCTGTGTCTGGGCATCGAACCAGGTCAAGCCTTGATCAGTCTCTGGGCATGGAGCCTGGTCAGGCCTTGCTCTGGGCATTAAGCCTGGTCAAGCCTTGCTCCGTCTCTGGACATCGAGCATTTTGTCAAACCTTTCTCCATCTCTGGATTCTGAGCATTGTTGGGCATTGGCAATCTTTGCTCAGTCTCTCTTCGTTGAGCATTTTTGAGCATAGTTCAGCCTTGCACCATCTCTGCACATCGAGCTTTGCTCCATTCTTGGATGTCAAGCCTTGCTCGGTCTCTAGACGTTGATCATTGTGGAGCCTTACTCCATTGCTGGGCGTCGAGCCTTGTCGGGCCTCGATCCTTGTTGAGTCTGGCTCCGTCTCTGGGCGTTGACCCTTGTCGAGCGTTGACCCTTGTCGAGCGTTGAGCCTTGTGCCAATTCCCGACGTTGAGTCTTGCTCTCTTTTGGGACGTAGAGCCTTGCTCCTTACCTGGTGGCCGCAATGGGTGCAAGCCATCGATATTTGCTCCATCGGGGTTAATGGAGTTTGCTCTGTCACAGGATGCTGGCCTCCTTTCTGTCATCGGCCTTTGGTTGGTCGTGGGAGGTCCAGGCTTTCTCTGTCTCTGGGCATTGATCTGGTTTCTTCTGGTGTTCATGCTTTGCAGCTCACTGGGAGGTTGGGCGTGGTCTGGATCTGGAGGATGTGGCTTCCTCCGTGTCTTTAGGTTTTATTTTGTTTTCTCGGGAATGGTGAGTTCACTTCCTCTTGGGAGGGTAGTCCTCGTTGCTATTTCTTGGGGTTGAGTGGCTCTCTTGCTCTCTGTGGATCTTATCCTTTGGAATGCTCTGAGCATTTTGTCTTGCTCTGATTTGGCATGTTGAGCTTTTTTAGTTCTGGCCATTTAGTCTTATGGCGCTTCTGTGGGCCCACCTAATTTGGGAACTGCTTTGGTACATCCCACTCGTCTCTGGATTGATCTGTGGGATGCTATGGATGGTAAAATTATGCCTTACCTGATAATTTTCCTTCCATTAGTCCCAACAGATCAATCCAGAGGCCCACCCTTTGTTGATATTGGCGGAGTCTTTCTTCCCGCTTGTTTCTTCTTTAATTCATTTAGGTTTCTTCATTTGGTTTGTAAAAAAAAAAAAAAATAGACACTCATCGTGCTACAGTTTCCCACTTCAGATGTTTCCCTCCAGCGGGATCGGGGGAGGAGGAGCCTACACAGACTTTATAGAGGCAGGAGAGGACTTACAGTTTAGATTTCCTCTCTCATCTTCCACTGCTTTGGTATCAACAATACTGAGGTTAAGATGGCTGCACATGTCCACATATAGTAAACCTCTGAAGTTCTCTCCAGCTGCTGGTAGAGGGACATAACCCACTCATCTCTGGATTGATCTGCTGGTACTAATGGAAAGAAAATTATCAGGTAAGGCATAATTTTACCTTACTTCTGGTGGCAGAGAGTAGGCTGTAGTTTCCTCAAGACATGTTTGTTGGTGGTTTGACTAATCAATCTGTAAGTGTCAACATGGAGCTTTATTTGGCTCCATTATCCTAAGGGATACAGTAAATTCAACTTCACACCTAGATAGGATTAGCTAACGGGTGTTAGTTTTCACAGTTGTCATTTACTGAGAAAACAAATTCTATAGAGCTGATGAAACTGTAAATGTATGATAGGGAAAAAAAACTGACGGGAGATTGAACAGTTTGTATCTTTAAAAAAAAACCTAAAACTACAAACATTTCATACAAGCTACCAAATTGGATAATTATTGCCTCCACAATTGTATAAATGCCTCTTTCAAGATTCCATTGATACGAAGTATTAATTTGAATGTAATAGATTTACACCTTCACAGAGAACATAGAGATCAGAATTCAGACAAGCAGGTTGGGATACACTCAACACAGTGTCTTTTCCACAATACCTGCAGGGAGTGCACGTGTGTTTTGTCTGTACATGCAGCAGGAGCAGCCATTGTACAATATACACATTGAAAATTTGAATGGCATGATCCTGGCAGCTTCCAGGAAGAGGTGTCAGCCCTTGCACTTGGAAGTAATGCCACTTACATGTATGTAGCAGCCTCATGTTACAAACCTATAAATGAAAGTTCCATCAGTTAAATAGTGAGGCAACTGTATTGGTTTCATTTTGGAGACAGATATAAACAATGGGAGGGTTAAAGAAATAACTCGGTCACTTATGTGTAAAGCCCTTTGTAAAATGTGGAAAGCATGTAAATTTTAGTCCTGTGCAAATCATGCCTCCTTGAAATCTGTGTGTGGTGTGATTCTCCATTTGTGAATATCAGTTTCTGAAATTTCTATTCACATGTGGATATATAGTAGAATGCTGATTATCTGAACGCCGATCATCCAGATTTCCAATTATCCAGACCCATTATCTGCCAATAGCTTCCCACCCAACCCTCGCAGTCTTTGCAGAGAAAAGCCCTGCGCTTTCCTGCCTCTTAGGCAGCAGAAAAAAGCCCTTTCTGCCTTACTGTTATGGGGACGTGGCAGAGGAAACAGCCTTGCTATCGCTGCTGGGAAATGGAAAAAAAAAGTTTAAAAAAAAAGGCACATTTTGTCATTAAAAGAGAAAGTTGATAATGTGGAGAAATTAAGAAAAGGAATGTCAGTAAAAAATTTGGCAGAAGAATATGATGTAGGAACAGCAACAATATCTAACATAAAAAGACAATGATGCAATTATCCGAATTTATGATTATCCGGACCACCGTATGTAGAGGATAGTCCGGATGATCAGTGTTCTACTGTATTGCTAAAATAATGGTCCTAAACATTCTGAAGGTAAAAACAGTTGATATGATATAGCTAAATATTAGGAAAAGTGAAAATTTGATGATCCTGAGCTGATCGCTGTTTTTGGAGTTAGGAAGACATTTTTTTAAATGTGCCTCATAGTTGGCTATAAATATGCTTTGAAGGTTTTTTTTCTCCCCAGAATTCAATATAGGTAGACCACATAGGCATTATAATGTAGGACTTGATGGACCCCCCCAAGTTTTTTTTCTGTCTGACAATCTATGTAGCTGTGTTATTGACCGTTACTTTGATTTCTTTTAAACTAAAAGTAAAAACTGCTTAGAAAACAGACTGCCATGCTTTCTGTAGGTAGGGTCTCTTATTTGCAGTTTAAAAGGATCTTTATAAAAAAATGTATTAGGTTTTATAAAACATAGTGTTGTGACATTCAACATGCAGAACTTGTTTTCATCCTGCAGTATTTATAGCATACCCATTTTCTCTTCACCCTAGCCCCAGTACTAAGTTGTTCACCTACACTCCACAGTGCAATCCATGGTCTTCATGTGCATCCTCCCTGGTACTCCTTCCTCTCCCCTCTGGCACAGGAGGAGAAGCTGAATGGTGCTTCTTTCTTTTGCCTCCAAAATAATTCTTATCCTGGTAAATCAGTTCAGACGAGTGGGTTATGCCCCTAACCAGCAGATGGAGACAGAGAAAACTGATAAATCAGTGACATCATCACTAGCATAAGGAGTGATGCACCCTGGAACTTGCCAGTATTTCTATGCCTCTAGCAGATAGTGTAGCTTGGATTGGTGCAGTAGAATTTGTCAGGGCAAGCCTGAATCCCAAGGGTACAGTCTATGGACTTGTGGCCCTATGGTTGAGTCTAGTGACTAGTGGTTTTTTTTTGTTTGTTTGTTTGTTTGTACCCCGCGCTTTCCCACTCATGGCAGGCTCAATGCGGCTTACATGGGGCAATGGAGGGTTAAGTGACTTGCCCAGAGTCACGAGGAGCTGCCTGTGCCTGGAGTGGGAATCGAACTCAGTTCCTCAGGACCAAAGTCCACCACCCTAACCACGAGGCCACTCCTAGTGTTGGCTCCTCGAGGTCAGTCCAAGGGCCCTCCTCTGTTAGAGCCCAGAGAGGTCTGGGCCCTTTGCTCAGTGTGCCTGGCTGGCAGAAGTCCTGCAGGGCCTCTTCCAGCAGGGATAATTATCTCCCCCTCTTTTCTTGTGCTAAAAATAAAAATGAGGGTTTCTGAGGATTGGGTAATAAATCCTTTTCCCTCGTGGAGCCGGGAGGAGCCTCATTCTTGAGGGGGGCCAGGTCGCTTGGACAGGGTGGCCCCTTTCCCTGTAAGGCAGAAGCATTAGGTAAAGGTCCTTGGCTGTAGTATCCCTCCTCCTTCCCCTGTCTGGTTCTGGGCAGCAACGGGAATATATATATATATTTTTAACTGTGGTGGGGGGGAATCGGTGCAGTTAGGCTAATGGGAGGTTAGCGCTAGTGGAGATGCTGAGGTATCTCCCAACAGGAAGCAAAAGTGTGGATGGAAACCAGATAGCCTGCTAGGGAGTGGCTCTCTGTTAGCAGGCCTTTGCTGCAGCAGTTCATCCAAGGTGTGCTCTTCTTCCACTCTGAATGTATGATGGATTCCTGTGGGGGCAGGATGTTGAGAGAAGTAGTATTGAAAAGGACAGACTCTGGGCTTTGAGGCCACAATCAGTGCTGCCTCCCCACTAGCGGGAACCACAGCCATGTTGGTCAAACTGTGTGTTTTTATATGACACAGCTCAGTGAGGGGCAGGGATGGCTCGACAGGAGAGTGCAGCTCCCTTGCAGTCAGATCCATGAGCGTTGTTTTGCACAGCAGGAGAGACACGAGCTGGGGTGTGACTGAACTTTCCTACTGTTCCCGCAGTCAGAGTACGAGTTTCATAAAAGGTCTCATGGGCTCTTTGATTGGTACCTATTAGGTGGTTCCTGCGATCTGGCCCAGGACCATACTCTTCAAGCTAGGTACTTCGAGAGGCTAGACAAGACCCCACTGGGGGTTAACTTTACCTTCATCTTGAGTGAATGTGCTTTTCCCGGTCTGCATGCCGTCTAGATCAGACAGGACACAGCACAGTGGAGTGCTTGGGCACTAGGTGGGGTAGTGAAGGGAAGCTTATCACCTCTGTGTGTGTGGTAGATCCCTCAAAAACTTTTATTTTTGCTGCCTGGCACTACAGGTATTTTCATGGCATGTGGGGTCCATCTTTCCCTTCCACCTAGGGTTAACAGGTATGATCGAGAGGTTGTGAGTAAATGTACCAGAGCTGGTGCATCTTCAGGTCTCTGCTTGGTTAGTGGTTCAGCGACTGCCATCACACATGTCAGAGTCCCCCTCCCCCCTCACTAGAGGAGGCTTGAAGGGAGGCAATCTGATGAACTGGTGGGCTACCCAAGTCCTTAGAGTTCCAAGAGGTGGTTTCCTGTTAACAGCACCTTTGGGTCCCACCCGCACTGAAGCAATGTTGGAAATCTGATTTCTAGGGGCAGTATTTATTGATTTTAAAATTTTATACACTGCTTACAGTTAGGCGGTTTCCTAAAAACATGCATAGTAAAATAGAAACAGAAAAAAACACAATAGTATGCAATATACAGAGAGGGGTCCAGAGCCAAGGTGAGGGGGCACATTTTACCCCCGCGCCACTGCTGACACCCGCCATTGCTGACACCAACAACTTTGACGCCGCCGCCAACCCGCCATCTCCGTCTGCTACCTTTGCTGGCGGGGGACCCCAACCCCCGCCAGCCGAAGTCTTTCCGGGGGTTGGGGGTCCCCCGCCAGCAATGGTAGCAGACGGCAACGGTGGGTTGGCGGCGGGAGGGTGGAGTAGAGAGGGTTGTCTGCAGGGGGGTCCAGGGCCAAATCTGCGGGGGCCCAGGCCCCCATGGCCCCATAATAGCTACGCCCCTGATATACATTATATAGTTCTTCATTCCCAAATTCCCACAATCTCTCCCAAATAATTCCTGTTGCCATCAGTAGGGGATGGACTCATTGGAAGAGGTCCTGATCTTGGCCATAGAGAGGCTAACATTGAAGGGAATATAATCCCTTCCTGATTCTGAGTGGACAGTGGGTTATCAGTGAAGATTGTTTATTTTTGAGTCATAATTGGGGGGGACCATAATATGCAGGGATTTCTCATGTAAGACTGGTATTTCTATTTAAGTAATCAATCTTTTATTCTTCCACAATCTTTCTATCCCTCTCCCCTCCCCCTGCATATTGGGACCTTCTTGCAGGTAGTGGGTAGAGGTGACAGGTTCAGCCTCCCTCTTTGGACTCTGGCAATGTCTGTTCTCAGAAATGGCTGGTGAGTAATACACAGTGGAGGAAAAGTCTCTTGGGAGCTTCACTGGATGAATTATATACATCCTCTGTCCAGGTTCAGATCCTCAAGATGTTGGCCAGGTTTCTCAAGAGCTCCTGCATAGCATAAAACATGATTCTTTCGAGTCTAGTGAACAGGCATAGGTTTTATAAAATAATAAAAAGGGGAAAGGAGAGTATAACCATCTACAAAAGGTGCTGCAGCTCAGGAGACATCAAGGCTTGCTGGAAGAGTGCTGAGGGATTTCCCTTTCACTTCAGTTACTGCCTCAATTCTGGTCGGGGTTGAATGAAGAAGCAAAAAAAGGAGAAAGTCCAATCCTCACGAATATGCAAAACAAAAGGAAAAAGGAGTGATTTGATCAAAGATGAGGATAACAAGCTTGCAGGTTTAAAGAACTGATAAACAATAGACTTTTAAATCTGTTTGGCCACGTTAAGATCATTACTTATAATCATACCCAAGTCCTGCTCCTCTTTGGTGTGCAAAAGTTCTTCAACCCCTAAACTGAACTGTTCTCTCAGATTTTTGTTATCCTCATCTTTGATCACCTGTCTCCTTTTTCTTGCTGGGATTGAATGAAGGCTAGAAGTCATACATAATGCTATGCAGACAGCTCCCTTCTTTCCTCAGGAAGGTAGTCTTAGTGGAAGTGGGCCTGGGAGTGATCATAGAAACGGAGAAAAATATCTGCTCTCCCTATCACTGTTCTTAGAGATCCTATGTACTTGTCCCAAGCTTTCAATTCAGATACTGTTTCTGTCTCCACCATTTTCACTGGGACACTGTTTCACAAATTTGTCACCCTTTCCGTGAAGAAGTATTTCCTCAGGTTACTTCTGAGTATTATCTTCCACCTTCATCCTATGCCCTCTTGTTCCAGAGCTTCCTTTCAATTGAAAGAGACTCACCTCCTGTGTATTTATGCTGCATAAATATTTAAATGTCATATCTCCCCTCTCCCACCTTTCAATCCTATGCCTCGTTCCAGGGCTTCCTTTCAGTTGAAAGACTCGCCTCTTGTGCATTTCTGCTGCATAAGTATTTATATGTCTATCATATCTCTCCTCTCCCTTCTTTCTTACAAAGTATATATATTGAGATCTTTAAGTCTGTCCCCATATCCTTTATGATGAAGACCACTGACCATTTTAGTAGCCGCCCTCTGAACTGACTCCATTCTGTTTATATCTTTTTGAAACTGCAATCTCCAGAATTGTACACAATATTCTAAACGAGGTCTCACCAGATGCTTATACAGAGGCATCATCACCTCCTTTTTACTACTACTACTACTTATCATTTCTATAGCGCTACTAGACGTACGCAGCGCTGTACACTTGAACATGAAGAGACAGTCCCTGCTCAACAGAGCTTACAATCTAATTAGGACAGACAAACAGGACAAGCAAGAGAAAAGGGAATATTAAGGTGAGGATGGTAAAATAAGGGTTCTGAACAAATGAATAAGGGTTAGGAGTTAAAGCAGCATCAAAAAGAGGTGGGCTTTTAGCTTAGATTTGAAGACGGCCAGAGATGGAGCTTGACGTACCGGCTCAGGAAGTCTATTCCAGGCATACGGTGCAGCAAGATAAAAGGAACGGAGTCTGGAGTTAGCGGTGGAGGAGAAGGGTGCAGATAAGAGAGATTTACCCAGTGAACGGAGTTCCTGGGGAGGAATGTAGGGACAGACGAGAGTGGAGAGGTACTGAGGAGCTGCAGAGTAAATGCACTTATAGGTCAATAAGAGGAGTTTGAACTGTATGTGGAAACGGATAGGAAGCCAGTGAAGTGAGGAGAGGGCTAATATGAGCATAACGACACTGGCGGAATATTAGTCGTGCAGCAGAATTTTGAACAGATTGAAAAGGAGAGAGATAGCTAAGTGGGAGACCTGTGAGAAGCAAGTTGCAATAGTCTAAACGAGAGGTGATAAGAGCATGGATGAGGGTTCTGGTAGTGTGTACAAAAAGGAAAGGGCGAATTTTGCTGATATTATAGAGAAAGAAATGACAGGTTTTAGCAGTCTGTTGAATATGTGCAGAGAAGGAGAGGGAGGAGTCAAAGACCCCAAGGTTACGAGCTGATGAGACAGGAAGAATGAGAGTGTTATCCACAGAAATAGAGAATGGGGGAGGAGGAGAGGCTGGTTTAGTGGGAAAGATAAGAAGCTCAGTCTTGGTCATGTTTAGTTTCAGATGGCGCTGAGACATCCAGGCAGCAATGTCAGATAGGCAGGCTGATACTGGCCTGAGATTTCTGGTGTGGAGAGGTAGATCTGGGAGTCATCAGCGTAAAGATGATACTGAAAACCATGGGATGAGATCAGAGTACCAAGGGAAGAAGTATAGATGGAGAAGAGAAGAGGTCTCAGGACAGATCCCTGAGGTACACCAACTGACAGTGGGATAGAAGTAGAAGAGGAGCCACTAGAGTATACACTAAAGGTACGCTGGGAGAGATAAGAAGAAAACCAGGAAAGAACAGAGCCTTGAAATCCAAGTGAGGACAGCGTATCAAGGAGTAGGCTGTGATCAACAGTGTCAAAAGCAGCAGACAGATCAAGAAGGATGAGGATAGAATAGAGACCTTTGGATCTGGCTAGGAACAGATCATTGGAGACTTTAGCAAGCATTGTTTCAGTTGAATGAAGGGGGCAAAAGCCAGATTGAAGTGGATCAAGAATAGCTTGAGATGAAAGAAAGTCAAGGCAACGGTGGTGAACAGCATGTTCAAGTATCTTGGATAGGAAAAGGAGGAGGGAGATGAGGCGATAGTTGGAAGGACAGGTAGGGCCAGTGAAGGTTTTTTAAGGAGTGGTATGACTACGGCATGTTTGAATACATCAGGAACAGTCGCAGTGGACAGTGAAAGATTGAGGATATGACAGATAAACGGGATGACAGTAGGAGAGATAGTGTTAAGTAGATGGGTGGGAATAGGATCAGAGGAACAGGTAGTTAGTTTCAAGGAGGAAAGAAGATGTGTAGTTTCCTCTTCAGTGATTTCAGAAAAGGAAGAAAGGGAGGCAGGGGTTGAAGGGTTGAGAGAATGGACTAAGGGAAGGAGAGGTAGAGGTGACCTGGTTGAGAATTCAAGTTTAATCTTGTGAACCTTATCATGAAAGAACTCAGCCAGAGTCTGGGGGGAAAGTGAAGGGGGTGTTGGAGGTGAAGGCACTTTGAGGAGAGAGTTCAGTGTGGCAAAGAGACGTTGAGGGTTTGAGCCAAGAGAATTTGTCAACTGGATGTAATAGTCCTGTTTGGCAAGTAAAAGAGCAGACTGGAAGGAGGTCAGCAAGAATTTGAAATATATGAAGTCAGCATGGGCACGGGATTTCAGCCATTCCTCCCTATGCACCCAAGCATCCTTCTAGCTTTCTCCATCGCCTTTTCTAGTTGTTTGGCCACCTTAAGATCATTACATACGATCACACCCAGTCCCACTCCTCTTTGGTGTACAAAAGTTCTTCATCCCCTAAACGGTACTGTTCCCTTCAGTTTTGCAGCCCAAATACATGACCCTACATTTTTTTTAATCATTAAATCTAAGCTGCCAAGTTCCAGACCATTCCTCTAGCTTTGCTAAGTTCTTATGTTATCCACACCGTCAGAGGGTGTGTATCCTATTACAGATTTTGGATCATCCACAAAAGGGCAAACCTTACCAGAGAGCAATATCGCTTACAAAAATGTTAAAAAGAACCAGCCCAAGAACCAAATCATGTGGCACATTACTGAAAACATCCTTTTCCTCAGAATGTGCTCCATTTACCACTACCCTCTGTTACCTTTCTCTCAACCAGTTCCTAAGTCAGTCAGTCACTTTAAGGCCCATATCATGTTCATTCAATCCATATAAGTATTTAAATGTCTCTATCATATCTCCCCTCTCCCACCTTTTCTCCTTGTTTGTTGCAAGCTAACAGTTTAGTGGGGTCATCAGTGAACTTCCGTGGTAACATTTTCAGTAGTTCTCTCCATTCCACATGTGTAGGATCCAAGAGGCAGTCAGAGCTCCAGTCTCATTGCATGGATGAGACGATGGTGCAGGGAAGAGGGATTTGATTTGCTAGGAACTGGGCAACATTCTGGGGAAGTGGGAGTCTATTCCAAAAGAATGGACTCCACCTTAACTGAAGAGACCCAGACTGCTGGCACTAACATTTAAAAGGGAGATTAGAATAGCTTCCAAATTAGAATAGGGTTGGGGGGGGGGGGGGGAGCTGACAGTCGCTCAGGAGCGCATGATTGGAGTCAGATATCCTTGAAGGATGCTATTATAGCAGGACATTTAAAGAATCTCAGAGAGGTTTCAATAAAGATGAAAGAGAGCCTGTAGTGTTTAATGGTAGAACATTTCAAAGGTTGCTAAGTATACCTGACAATTTCTAAGCAGCTTGTAGATGCAAGTTAAAAACACAGAAGTGTCCCTCTCCGATCTTGGATTTGCTTCAACAGTCTCTCTCTTTTAAATGGGTTACGAAAGGTATAGTTTACTTGGGGGTTACGATTACTCATAATATATCTGAGTTGTTTTCTGCTAACTATCCTCCTCTATTGAAGGTACTTTATAGAGACCTGGGGAAATGGGATATTATTGACTTATCCTGGTTGGGGAGAATTGCGGTCCTGAAGATGAATGTATTGCCGCGGTTGATGTACCTTTTTCAGGTTCTTCCTATTAGGGTATCTAGGGCTTTTTTGAAGGGGGTGCAAGATAAACTGATTCGATTTGTTTGGGCCAACAAATGTCCTCGGTTGCCAAGAGCTTTATTGTTTAAGGATAGGAGAAATGGTGGTCTTGGGGTTCCAAATGTTAGGTGGTACTATAGGGTGGCTCAAGCGCGAGCGGCTTTTGAGTGGTTTCATGGTCACCCACATAAGTTAAGCGTGAAGTTGGAGCAAGGCTGAGGTGGGCTGTTGTCTGCTTAGGGCTATGATGTGGCTTCCTCGTAAACACAGGTCTTTGGGTACGGGTCTGTGTCCATCGATATATTCTACTTTTTTCTATTGGGATGAACTCTTTGATAGGCCGGAAGCGGTGTTATCTAAGTTGTCGCCAATAGCGCATAATCCTCTCTTTCCTCCTGGGGTTTGTATGGGGCCTTTTTTTTTAGCTGGGAATCTTTGAGATTGGTTTCTTGGGGCCAGATGTTTGAAGAAGGCAGGGTGATTTCATTTGAATCTTTGCAGGAGCAGTTTCATATCTCGTCCACTGAGTTTTTTGCTTATTCTCAATTGAGGCATTTTCTTCTCTCCAAGGAGGTTCGGGCGGTTATATTGCGAGAGAACACTTTCCTGGAGGACTTATGTGAAGATTCCAAAACAACCAAGGGTCTTATTACGTGTTTGTACTCGTTTTTACGTGGGAAGATGGGTCCTAACTATGCTCATAGAGAACGGTGGCATCAGGTGGTTATTGAGGACGGTGATTGGGCCTATTTTGAAAGTAATTGGTCTAAGATCTCTATTTCAGTTCCCTTCCAGGAGAATGTGGTTAAAGTGCTCTAACGATGGTATCTTACTCCGGTCAGGCTCCACCACATGTTTTCTGGGGTTTCACCGCTTTGTTGGCGTGGCTGTGGTCAAAGGGGCACGATGGGACATATTTGGTGGGTTTGTACTAAAATCAGGGCCTATTAGAAAGCTATACATTGTAGATTGCAGAATTAGATTCAAAGACCTATAAAGTAGTCTCCTGAGTTTTTTATGTTTTCTAAGAAACCCCCAGGCCTTTCTAAATCACAGGCAATGGTGGCGGCCAGAGTAGTGATTGCTGGGCAGTGGAAATCTAGGGAGGTCCCACACCTGTCGAGATGGCTAAACAAACTTTGGTTTCTTTGTGAAATGGAGAGACTTCGAGCAATTTGAAATCACACAGAGGCAAAATGGGAGGCGATCTGGGAGCCCTTCTTGAAACACTGCTCATGTTAAGGGGTAGGTTGGGCAGAGGGGAGGGAGATTGGGGTACAAAAACTTATAAATATAGGGTCAGAGAGTGTGTTTTCATTGGATTTGAATTCCAGTTGGGGTTACTATGTACAGTTCTTTTTATCTTGAGTTTGAATAGAGGCTATGCTGTTAGATGGTTCTCTTGGCTTGTACACAAATATTTACGTTCCTTATTGGAAAGGAATATTGAGTATCACAATAAAGACTCTTTACAAATTAAAAAAACAAAACACAGACGTGTCTGTATACAAATGCTAGAAGCCTAAAAAATAAGATAGGGGAGCAGAGGGAGAGTGAGAGCCACCCTATTGCAGTGAATGTGCAGAGGATTTCATCTGGCAGCATTTGTTGTCATTCTAAGGCGTTATCCCCATCCTGTATAAAGGCTTGCCAGTCTTGTTGTCTGCTGGGAACCGAGGGAGAGTGAGATCCATCCCATTGGAGTGTGTTTGCAGAGGATTCTTTCTGGCAGCATCTGTCGTCACTCTAAGTTGCTGCCCTCTTCCTGCGGCTTGCCAATTGTGGCACATGGCTGTAGGCACGTGCCCAAAGGGGCATGCCTGGCCTCTTAGAAGCCACGAAGGAGCTGGAGCTTGTCACTCTGCCCAGATTTCTGCTCAGGTACTTTAATTGTTTTTTGAATATTTTATGAAGGGGAAACATCGTGCCAAACTGAAGGAGAAGGTTATAGCAATCACTCCTAGGGCTACCAACCCAGTGGATAAACATGCATTGGTTTGAGGTGGTTCTGCCTCCCCTGAAGATTCTGAGGCTTCTGTTCCTTGAGCCCTGGGGGTTAGCCTAACCTTGCTGCACCATATTCTTCCTTTGGTTTCTGTTCAGGAGAGCTTTCTCTGGAAGGTTTGCCCTTCTCCGGAAGTGGTCAGACTCATAAGTTGGTGTCAGTGACTGCTGTGGCTCTCCCTGTGGCAGTTTAGTGCCTGGATTTAGTTTCCTCGGACTCCAAGTCAGCCAAAAATACTACTTTGACTCTTATCTGGAGGGTAGTCATTAGGACCAAGAACTGTTTAAAAAAAGTTACAAT
This sequence comes from Microcaecilia unicolor, assembly GCF_901765095.1. Classification (NCBI taxonomy): domain Eukaryota; kingdom Metazoa; phylum Chordata; class Amphibia; order Gymnophiona; family Siphonopidae; genus Microcaecilia; species Microcaecilia unicolor. The sequence continues at coordinate 348,434,142 of NC_044034.1, forward strand.
TCCTCAAGTATGTACTTTTCCTAGCAGACTGTGGTAAACTTTCAGATATAGAGTCCCTGGTTCAAACGTGGGAAAAATTTAGATCAGAATTCATCTCAGATTTAAACTTTGCAGAATGCTAGCATAACAGCTATCAAGAATAGCTTATATGTACATAGGCTTCTTGTTAATTTGGAGAATATGCTGAGAGTGAAAATTTTGCATTTTTAAAAAAAACTTCCTACTCACCATTTGCTAGCTCCCGATATACTCCAGAGGAGAGATCAAGGGCATTTAGCTGAAGGATGAAGTGTTTTTTTCTGAATTATTATGTTTACTAGTAAAAAAGGCCCATTTCGGACACAAATGAAACGGGTGCTAGCAAGGTTTTCCGTGGAGTGTGTATGTTTGAGAGAGTGTATGTGAGAGTGACTGTATGTGAGAGAGAGAGAGTGAATGTGCGAGTGTGTGTGTGTGAGAGTGTGTCTGTGAGAGAGAGAGTGACTGTGTGTGAGAATGAGAGTGTGTGCAAGTGCGTATGTGAGACAGTGTGAGAGAGAGTGTGTGTTTCACACAGATACAGTGTGTGCGAGAGAGAGAGAGAGAGAGAGAGAGAGAGAGAGTGTGAGACACAGACTGTCTGTGAGACTGAGTGTATGAGACCAAGAGAGTGTGTGAGTGACTGTGTGACACATAGAGAGTGAATGTGAGACATTGTGTGAGAGAGAAAGACATTGACTGTGAGAGAGAGAGTGTGTGTGACAGAGATACCTTCCCCCCCCCCCCCCCCCCTCTCTGGTGTCAGCCCCCCCCCCCCCCCCCCCCCCCCTCCTCTCTCTGGTGTCTGAACATTACTGTGTAGGACGCTGAGCTCTGGCTGTGCTTCAAGGAACTGACCAATCCTGTTTAATAGAATGCACCTCCAACATTCTGAAGCCGAGAAACCTCATGTGGTTGGTCACTTCTGCTTGTGATGAACCCGGAAGTACGTGATGTCAATTCAGGAGATGGATACAGAGAGCAGGAATGCCTCAGCCATGTAGTCAGCTTCAAAATGTTGGAGGTGCGTTTTATTATATAGGATATTCCAAAATCAGGGAATGAGGCACAAGCAGAGCTGCCTTCATTGAATTTAACTGAATTTTTGGAGATTTCTCAAAATATCATTCACGATAGGGCTACTTTGCTTTTTAATATGGAACAGAAAAAGTTAAAATTATTGAAGCTTTATTTTAATAAAGAAAGAAATACTTTTTTGTGGCCATTGTATTCAGATTCTTACAGATGTTGCTAGTGCAACTCAGTTAAAAAGGAAAGTTTCTTCAGTTAAAGGATAGTGTTATAGCTTTTAGTGCATCCGTTACCCTGTAAGATGTCTTATTACATGTCAAACTAAAAAAATATGCATTTTATGATTGTGCTCAACTAGAATCTTTTCTTTTGTTGAGAGAGAAAGATAAGGTGGAAAGTGAGGTCTGAATTATGTGGAACTAAATGTATTAGATATTATATCTGATTAGTTTCCTGAATTGTTTCTTTAGAAGATATTTCTTCTTGCTCCTCGTTGATGTGGACTGGTTTATTTTCTTATTTAAGCAATGTATGCAGTAATAAATGAAAATATGAATGAAAAAATAGGAGAATTAGAATAAAGGTAGATATAATAGGTATCTCAGAGACCTGGTGGAAGGAGGACAATCAGTGGGGACACTATGTTAACAGGATAGAAATTATATCGCAATGATAAGGTGAATCAAATTGGAGGAAGGTTGCGCTGTATGTTAGAGGGAATTGAGTCGAATACAAATTCTGCATGAAACAGTAACATGGATTCTCCGAGGACAAGCAGGCTGCTTGTTCTCACGACTGGGTTGACGTCCACGGCAGCCCCCACCAACCGGAAAAAAACTTCGCGGGCAGTCCCGCACGCAGGGCACGCCCACCACGCGTGCGCGGCCGTCTTCCCACCCGTGCGCGACCGTTCCCGCTCAGTTTTTTTCTATTCTGCACTGGAGAGAGACGTGTTATCGTCTCTCTGTCAGCCCCGGAAACCGGATTGCGGCTTAGCCGCGCCTTTTTTCTCTTTAGCGTACGCGTTCGCGTATTTTTTCTACTGAACTTAAAGAGTGTCCTCGTCGTTCTTAGCCGCGAGGGCGCTTCGTTGCGGCCTTGTGGCCACGCGGCCGTTTCTTTTTCGGGTGTGCTTTTCACCGCCACCATCGACAACTTTGACTTCGCCGACGCAATTTTTCCATCGATGTCTTCGAAGGTCCCGAGCGGATTCAAAAAGTCTGGTCGGTGCGGCCGGCAGATCTCGCAGACCGATACTCACGCTTGGTGCCTCCAGTGCCTCGGGCCGGAGCATAATTCTAAGACGTGCACCATGTGTCTCGGCTTGAGGAAGCGGACACAGATGGCGAGGCAAGTTCTTCGGGACCGTCTTTTCGGAACTTCCACCAGCCCTTCGACGTCGACTTCGACGACATCGGTGTCGATGGCCGGATCTTCGGTACCGGTACCGATGTCAACGAAATTGGCGCCGACCCTGGCACCGACCCCAGGAGTACAGGTACCGTTGCCCCGCCAGCCTGCCGGTGACGGTGAGCGGCCGCGTGGGCAGTCGGCCCCGGCCACTCCCTCTACCCAGGGCCATCGGAACTGAACCCTGTCGGATCTGATTCCTCGAGGCCGGGGGGTTCTACCTCCTCTTCGTCTCTTCCGCCGAGCGCCGATGACGGGCATCGAAAGAAAGCAAAGAAACACCGTCATCGGTCGCCCACGGCACACGGGACTGCCAGCTCCGGTACCTCGAGGGATGACTCAACGCCCAAGAAGCGGCAGTGCCGGGAGGAGCGTTTCCCCTCGGTTGAAGAGGTGTCGCTGCATCAGTCCGCGGGTACTTTGGTGGACTCCTGGACCCGAGCAGCTTCCGGCACCGACACCCACACCGGCCCCCCTGCCTTTCCCGACAGCGGGCCTCGACGAGTGCCTCCGAGCCATCCTTCCGGGGATTCTGGAAGGGCTGATGCGCCAGGCTCTGCCGGCACCGGGGGTGCTTGCGCCCCTGGCGCCGCTGATGGAGACGCTGGTGTGCTCTGGCCCGATGCCGAGGCCGCCAACACTGCTTGCGGCACCGGTGTCGATTGCCACGCAGGTGGAGTCGACGTCGATGGGGGAAGCTTTGTCCCAGCCGGCGCGGGAGTCCACCGCTCGACGCCATCATCGAGGACGTGGTTCCTCGCAGTCGAGACGGGCCCGGTTGAGGACTGAGCTGAAAGAGCTCATGTCCGACACCGAGGAAGAGGAGGCCTCGTGGAGGGAGGAGGAGGACCCCAGATATTTCTCCTCAGAGGAGTCTGTGGGCCTTCCCTCCGACCCCACTCCTTCATCGGAGAGGAAGCTCTCGCCCCCTGAGAGCCTCTCCTTTGCCTCCTTTGTCAGGGATATGTCTATTTGCATTCCCTTTCCCGTGGTCACTGTGGATGAGCCGAGGGCGGAGATGCTCGAAGTCCTCGACTATCCATCACTACCTAGAGAGGCACTGCTTCGGAACTGGCTGAAGCCACTATCTAATCCCACCATCCCCAAGAAAGCGGAGTCCCAATACAGGATTCACTCAGACCCAGAGTTGATGCGGCCTCAATTGCCTCATGACTCGGCGGTCGTGGACTCTGCTCTCAAGAGAGCACGGAGTTCGAGGGATACCGCCTTGGCGCCCCCTGGGCGGGAGTCTCGCACTCTGGACTCGTTTGGGAGGAAGGCCTACCAATCGTCCATGCTTGTGACCTGCATCATTCATACCAGCTCTACATTCACATGCGGAACAATGTGAGGCAACTGGCGGACCTGGTCGACAAGCTCCCCCCGGAGCAGTCAGGCCTTTTCAGGAGGTGGTCAGGCAGCTGAAGGTGTGCAGAAAGTTCCTGTCCAGGGGTATCTATGACACCTGTGATGTGGCATCTCGAGCTGCGGCTCAAGGTATAGTGATGCGCAGACTCTCCTGGCTGCGTGCCTCTGACCTGGACAACCGCACCCAGCAGCGACTGGCGGATGTTCCTTGCCGGGGGGATAACATTTTCGGCGAGAAGGTTGAGCAGTTGGTGGACCAACTACACCAGCGGGAAACCGCTCGACAAGCTCTCCCACTGGGCGCCTTCAGCATCCACCTCTGCGGGTGGACATTTTTCCCGGGCCCGGCAGGCTGCACCCTACGCCTACAGCAAGCGTAGGTACACCCAGCCGGCCCGAAGGCCTCCTCAGGCACAGGGACAGTCCCAGCGCGCTTGTTCCCGTCAACAGTGTGCGCCTAAGCAGCCCCCTGCGCCTCCACAGCAAAAGCAGGGGATGGGCTTTTGACTGGATCCATGGGAACATAGCCGCCATCAAAGTGTCCATGCCGGACGGCCTGCCGGTCGGGGGGAGGTTGAAAGCTTTTCACCAAAGGTGGCCTCTTATAACCTCCGACCAGTGGGTTCTCCAAATAGTGCGGTGCGGATACACCCTGAATTTGGTCTCTACTCCACCAAATTGCCCACCGGGAGCCCAATGCTTCAGCTCCCACCACAAGCAGGTACTTGCAGAGGAACTCTCCGCCCTTCTCAGCGCCAATGCGGTCGAGCCCGTGCCACCCGGGCAGGAAGGGCAGGGATTCTATTCCAGGTACTTCCTTGTGGAAAAGAAAACAGGGGGGATGCACCCCATCCTAGACCTGAGAGGCCTGAACAAATATCTGGTCAAAGAGAAGTTCAGGATGCTTTCCTTGGGCACCCTTCTGCCAATGATTCAGAAAGACGATTGGCTATGTTCCCTGGATTTAAAGGACACTTACACTCACATCCCAATACTGCCAGCTCACAGACAGTATCTCAGATTCCGTCTGGGGACACGGCACTTTCAGTATTGTGTGCTGCCCTTTGGGCTCGCCTCTGCACTACGGGTGTTCACGAAGTGTCTCGTGGTGGTTGCGGCGTATCTACGCAAGCTGGGGGTGCACGTGTTCCTGTATCTCGACGATTGGCTGGTCAAGAAGACCTCAGAGGCAGGAGCTCTTCGGTCCATGCAGTGCACTATTCACCTTCTGGAGCTGCTGGGGTTTGTGATAAATTACCCGAAGTCCCATCTCCAGCCAGTCCAATCTCTGGAATTCATAGGAGCTCTACTGACTTCTCAGACGGCTCAGGCCTTTCTTCCCGAAGCAAGGGCGCAGAATCTTCTGTGCCTCGCTTCCCAGACCAGAGCGTCTCAGCAGGTCACAGCTCGGCAGATGTTGAGACTCCTGGGTCATATGGCCTCCACGGTTCATGTGACTCCCATGGCTCGCCTTCACATGAGATCTGCTCAATGGACCCTAGCTTCCCAGTGGTGCCAAGCTACCGGGAATCTAGAAGATGTCATCCACCTGTCTGCCAGTTGCCGCAATTCGCTGCACTGGTGGACCAATTTGACCCTGGGACGTCCATTCCAAATTCCGCAGCCCATGAAGGTGCTAACGACGGATGCATCTCGCCTGGGGTGGGGAGCTCATGTCGATGGGCTCCCCCTCCAGGAACAAGATCTTCAGATCAACCTCCTGGAGTTCCGAGCGATCTGGAACGCACTGAAGGCCTTCAGAGATCGGCTGTCCTACCAAATCATCCAAATTCGGACAGACAATCAGGTTGCAATGTATTATATCAACAAGTAGGGGGGCACCGGATCTCGCCCCCTGTGTCAGGAAGCCGTCAGGATGTGGCGTTGGGCTTGCCAGTTTGGCATGCTTCTCCAAGCCACATACCTGGCAGGTGTAAACAGTCTGGCCGACATGCTGAGCAGAGTCATGCAACCGCACGAGTGGTCGCTCCACTCCAGAGTGGTACGCAAGATCTTCCGAGAGTGGGGCACCCCCTCGGTGGACCTTTTTGCCTCTCAGACCAACCACAAGCTGCCTCTGTTCTGTTCCAGACTACAGGCACACGGTAGACTGGCGTCGGATGCCTTTCTCCTCCATTGGGGGAACGGCCTCCTGTATGCTTATCCTCCCATACCTTTGGTGGGGAAGACCTTGCTGAAGCTCAAGCAAGACCACGGCACCATGATTCTGATACCGCCTTTTGGTTCCCTCTACTTCTGGAGTTGTCCTCCGAAGAATCGTGGAGATTGGAGTGTTTTCCGACTCTCATTTCGCAGAACGACGGAGCGCTTCTGTACCCCAACCTTCAGTCTCTGGCTCTCACGGCCTGGATGTTGAGGGCGTTGACTTTGCTTCGTTGGGTCTGTCTGAGGGCGTCTCCCGCATCTTGTTTGCCTCTAGAAAGGACTCCACTAAAAAGAGTTACTTTTTCAAGTGGAGGAGGTTTGTCGTTTGGTGTGAGGGCAAGGCCCTAGAACCTCGTTCTTGTCCTGCACAGAACCTGCTTGAATACCTTCTGCACTTATCAGAGTCTGGTCTCAAGACCAACTCAGTAAGGAATCACCTCAGTGCGATTAGTGCTTACCATCATCGTGTAGAGGGTAAAGCCATCTCTGGAGAGCCTTTAGTCATTCGATTCATGAGAGGCTTGCTTTTGTCAAGGCCCCCTGTCAAACCTCCTGCAGTGTCATGGGATCTCAACGTCGTCCTCACCCAGTTGATGAAATCTCCTTTTCAGCCACTGAATTAATGCCATCTGAAGTACTTGACCTGGAAGGTCATTTTCTTGGTGGCAGTTACTTCAGCTCGTAGAGTCAGTGAGCTTCAAGCCCTGATAGCTCATGCTCCTTTACCAAATTTCATCATAACAGAGTAGTACTCCGCACTCACCCTAAGTACCTGCCAAAGGTGGTGTCGGAGTTCCATCTTAATCAGTCAATTGTCTTGCCAACATTCTTTCCCAGACCGCATACCCGCCCTGCTGAACGTCAGTTGCACACATTGGACTGCAAGCGAGCGTTGGCCTTCTATCTGGAGCGGACACAGCCCCACAGACAGGCCGCCCAATTGTTTATTTCTTTTGACCCCAATAGGAAGGGGGTCGCTGTCGGGAAACGCACCATCTCCAATTGGCTAGCAGATTGCATTTCTTTCACTTACGCCCAGGCTGGGCTGGCTCTTGAGGGTCATGTCACTTCTCATAGTGTTAGGGCCATGGCAGCGTCAGTGGCCCACTTGAAGTCAGCCACTATTGAAGAGATTTGCAAGGCTGCGATGTGGTCATCTGTCCACACATTCACATCACATTACTGCCTTCAGCAGGATACCCGACGCGACAGTCGGTTCGGGCAGTCGGTGCTGCAGAATCTGTTTGGGGTTTGAATCCAACTCCACTCTCCAGGACCCCATTTTATTCTGGTCAGGCTGCACTCTCAGTTAGTTGTTCTTCGTAGGTCAATTTCGCCGTTGCGAGGTTAAATTGACCTGGGTTCTTGTTTTGAGTGAGCCTGAGAGCTAGGGATACCCCAGTCGTGAGAACAAGCAGCCTGCTTGTCCTCGGAGAAAGCGAATGATACATACCTGTAGCAGGTGTTCTCCGAGGACAGCAGGCTGATTGTTCTCACCTACCCTCCCTCCTCAGCTTTGGAGTTGTGTTTTACTCATTCCTTTGCTTGTCATTCAACTGAGCGGGAACGGTCGCACACGGGTGGGAAGACGGCCGCGCATGCACGGTGGGCGTGCCCTGCGTGCGGGACCGCCCGCAAAGTTTTTTTTCCGGTTGGTGGGGGCTGCCGTGGACGTCAACCCAGTCGTGAGAACAGTCAGCCTGCTGTCCTCGGAGAACACCTGCTACAGGTATGTATCATTCGTGATCCTTAATGAATAGACATTCTATGTGTGAAGGGAAAGAATATACGCATAGGGCTATACTACCATCTGCTAGGCCAGAATGATTACACAGATGGGTTAACAGAAATAAGAAAAGCTTACAAATTTGGCAACAGTATAATGGTGATTTTAATTACCATTCACAAACAAACCTCCACTCTTTTATTCTGTATCTCAAGAAGGGTCATGCAGAGCAATACTATCAAAAATATCGAAAAAAAGACTTCAGAAACAATGAGATACACATCCACTTATAAGGCAAACCTTCATATCTGTGGGTGGATCTCCCCAACCATTAGTTTTCTAACTCAAAAATTGTTTATAAGTGTAGTTCTTTGTATTCACCTTTTCTGGGCTTGAGCTTGTTTTTCCTTGCATTAAGGTGGGACATCTTCTTTGATGTATTCTAAATTTGCTCATGGAAATTTTTACCATTGGAATTCAATAAAAACTTCTCAAAATAAAAATTTAAAAAAAAAAACCTCATAGTAATAACTTTTTCAGGCATATCAGAAGCAGAAAGCCTGTGAGGGAGTCCGTGGGATCGTTAGATCATCAAGGAATAAAAGGAGCACTCAGGAAGGACAGGGCCATAGCAGAAAGGCTGAATGAATTCTTTGCCTCGGTCTTTACTGAAGATGATGTAAGACATCTACCTGTACCAGAGATGGTTTTCAAGGGTGATGATGCGGAGGGACTAAAAGAAATCTCTGTGAACCTGGAAGATGTCCTGAGCCAAATTGACCCAAGAGTAGTAAATCACCTGGACTAGATGGTATATACCCTAGGGTACTGAAAACTCAAATATGAAATTGCAGATCTGCTGTTAGTGATTGGAGGGTGGCCAATGTAATGCCTATTTTTTAAAAGGGATCTAGGAAATTATGGACCAGTAAGCCTGATGTCAGTGCCGGGCAAAATATTGGAAACCATTATAAAGAATAAAATCACTGAACACATAGACAAATATGGTTTAACTAGCCGTTGAGCCCGTGAAAACGGGCTACTTTTGGAATGGGGGGGTTTCCGAGCCCCCGCCCCGCCTCCCCCGGAGTCGCTGCCGCCGCCCCTCCACCCGGGCCCGATTAGCACTGTGAACTTACATCACCACGCAGCAGCAGGCACATCAGCAAAGCTGCCATCAGGGCGGGCTTCCTTCTCTGCCTGTGTCCCGCCCTCGTGTGACGTAACGTTGGCGAGGGCGGGACAAAGGCAGAGAAGGAAGCCCGACGGCAGCTTTGCTGATGTGCCTGCTGCTGCGTGGTGATGTAAGTTCACAATGCTCGGGCCAGATGGAGGGGCGGCGGCGATTCCGAGGGGGGGGGAGGGGGCTGGTTCCGATGTCTACAGAATGCCAGTAGAGACTTCCCTCTCTGTCCCGCCCCCGTCGTCACGTATTGATGCGGGGGCGGGGCAGAGAGGGAAGTCTCTACTGCGCATTTGCGAGTGAGTACGGTCACTCGCCGTTTATATGTTTGATGGGACAGAGTCAACATGGATTCAGCCAGGCAATTCTTGCCTCACCAATTTGTTTCATTTATTTGAATGCATGAAATAAACTTTTGGATAAAGGTGAGCCAGTTGATGTAGTATATCTAGATTTTAAGAAAGCTTTTGACAAAGTCCCTTATGGGAGACTCCTGAGAAAATTAAAACCCCATGGGAGAGGAGGCAATGTTCTGTTGTGGATTAGGAATTGATTGGTGGATAGAACACAGAGGATAGGGTTAAATGGCCAATTCTCTCAGTGCAGGAGGGTGAGTAGTGGAGTGCTCCAGGGATCTGTACTGGGGCCGGTACTATTTAACATTTATTAATAATCTGGAAATGGAAATGATGAGTGAGGCGATTAAATTTGCAGGCGATACAAAACTATTCAGAGTTGTTAAAATGCATGCAGATTGTGAAATATTGCAGGAAGCCCTTAGGAAGTTGGAAGACTGGGTATCCAAATTGCAGAACAGATTGAATGCGGACAATGCGGACAAATGGGAAGAACAATCCAAATCATAGTTATTTGATGCTAGGTTCATCCCTAGGAATCAGCACCCAAGAAAAGGATTTATGCTGAAATATAAGGCAAAGAGTATATTGCTTCTGTTCCGCCCTATGGTGTGACCACATCTTCAGTATTATGTGCAGTTCTGGTCACCGTATCTTGAAAGTAAGATAATGCAGAATTAGAAAAGATTCAAAAGAAGGGCGACCAAAATAATTAAGGAGCTGGAACTCTTCTGATATGATGAAAGGCTTAAAAGGTTAGGACTCTTTGACTTGGAAAAAAGACTGCTGAGGGAGGATATGATAGAGATAGCCAAAATACTGAGTGATGTAGAACAGATGAACATAAATAGTTGTTTGTTTTTTTTAGTCTTTCATAAAAATAGACTAGGGGACTCTCAAGGAAATTACATGGTACTACTCTTAAAACGAACAGGAGGAAATGTTTTTTCACTTGACAAATAGTTAAGCTCTGGAACTCATTGCCAGAGGTATCAGCGGTTAGTGTATCTGGGTTAAAAAAAAAGGTTTGGACAAGTTCTTGGAGGAAAAGTCTGCTATTGAGATAGACATATAGAATGCCACTGCTTTTCCCTGGTATCAGTAGCTTGAATCTTGCTACTACCTGAATTGGTCTGTCCCAGTATGGCTATATAATTTTCTGTATTTATTTATTTGGATTTTGCGTACACCTTTTCCAGTAGTAACTCAAGGTGAGTTACATTCAGCCCTGAAGGGCTGAAATACTAAGTTTGTACCTGAAGCAATGGAGGGTTAAGAGACTTGCACAATATCACAAGGAGCAGCAGTGGGATTTGAACCCGGCAACTCTAAAGATGTCAAGACCAGTGCTCTAAACACTAGGCCACTCCTCCACTACAGGTGATATAACATTGGCTTGTGATTTTCTGGATGGGCCCAATGTTTGTTTGTTTGTTTGTTTGTTTGTTTGTTTGTTTGTTTTTTGGGGGGGGGTGCTCCTTGGCAGAACACCTATTCAGGTGATAGTCTGCAGGGTTCAGCAAAACATTTCCTCCTGGGGTATTTGAGATATTTCCTGTTTGGTATCCAGTATTCCTCCCGCAGCTTTGCCCTCCTTGCCTGCTTGGTGGGAAAGAAGTAACTGCTTTGTCACTACTCTTTGCTCTGGGACTATTGGAACATTCCACTGCAGGGTATCCCTAACCTGGTAGTGCATGGTGACATATAGTCTTTCAGGTTACTTTATGGAGCAGTTTTGGCTCCTGTTAGCATTGAGTCCTTGTGTTTCTGGGCAGCATGGATGTAAAGCCTCTCCCAGTGCCTAGGGTTTTTTGGTTCTGTGTCCTTTTACGATTATCCCTCCAAACGTTATAGTCAGTAGTTTTATCATAGTTCTGATCTGTTATGTGTCCCCTGTTCCATTCTCCTTCAGCGGAATGGAAGAGTTGATTTGGTCCAGGAGTCATCCTTCATATTGTAATAAAGTGTCTGACAGTGGTTTGGCAGTGGAAGGGAAGCAACTACATTAGTTCTGTTGTGCAAGCAGTGGCCATTCGGATCAGTTGCAGGAAGGAGCTGCTTGAATTGTCTCTGTGTCCTTAAATTTACCCCTTCTGTATCAACTGGTCCATTTCCGAGTTGCAGGGTAGCGAGGAACCTTGCCCCATGGTGAATCAGTGGCAGCCTTCAGGGCTTGCTCAGTTAGCTTTTGAAGGATTTTGTATCTTCTTTTTTTAGGGCACACTGAGTGTTCAGCATGACACTTCTGGTTAAATCATGTCCAGGCCAGATCTGGTCACCTTTGTCTGTGCAAAAGACCTTTGGTAATGAGTTGTCTTCATTCCTAGCTTGGGCAGTTCAAGGTTGCTCTGATTAGCCATCAGCAGGTAGGCAGAACAGTGTTTATGATGCGTGCATGAATGGCTAGCAGGGCCTTAAGGCTTTGATTCCTCAGGTCAGCATAGTTCTAGACCTTTTTCATTGATAGAGTGAGCATTGGCAATGACTACCCCAAAAGCAGTGAAATAGGTGGCTATAAGCAACAGGTATGCTTAGTCTTTGGTATACCCTTGTTTGATTGTTGCACTGCAGATGCTTAATGTAATAGAATTGCTGCCTTGAGAAGACAGTGTCTCTGGGAGCCTGGTCTTCTCCCACCCGAGGTTCTTACATCTTGGGTACATCCCATTCTTTTGCACTAGTCTAGTAGGATAAGGAAAGTGAAATTTGTTCTTACCTGCTAATTTCTTTAAGACCAGTTCAGGACCCACCTGAGAAGACAGCAGATGAAAATTTCTTCCAGTAGTTGTGTTTGTGACTAAGAGACTTTTCAGGGGGTTTTTTTTTTCCCTGCTGCTGGCTCTGGGACAGTATTTCCTGATCTGTGAAGAAATGGGAGCCCAACACTTCTTCCTGAATGTGGAGCCACGATGGTGGTATATAGCGTTGTTCTTTAATGCTAGTCAGAGTGTTATTTTATAATATGGGGCCCTTGTGAGCTTTTATTTTATTGCCTCATGGTGGTGCTCTGTGGTGTATGTAGTTCTGTGGCATGGCTGCCCATGGTGGTGCAGTTCTGTGGCATAGCTCTATGGCATTTTTATGTGGCCTTCTTGGACCTGTGCTCTGACATTGATCTAGGATGTTGCTCCAGAATGGGAATTCAGGTAGTTCTATACTGTTTATCTGTCATCTTAATACCTAAGGTTAATGTATGATGATAATTGTGTTTTGGATCTTCTTTGGGAGTAGTATATTGGCAAGTTCCAGGGCTGCACCTTTCCTTATACTAGTGATGACATTAGTGATTTGTCAGTTTTCTCTGCCCCCATTTGTTGGTTGGGGACATAACCCACTCATCTTGACTGATCTAACAGGATTCAAGGAAAGGAAATTGGCAGGTAAGAACAAATTTCACCTTATTTTTACTCAAAAAAAATGCTGTTTTTACATCAGATTTTCTTTAGTTTTCTTTTTTGTTATTTTAATATACAATAATAAATTTCTAAATAGAATGAAAGTGAAACACCTTCCTCATGTGCTTCTGAAATCTGTTGTTTGTGACACATTTGTCTACCTTGTATAAAATGAATGTTTTATCATTTTTTTAGATGTATAAATAACATTTCTCATAGGTGGCATATCAGTAATAAAGAAAAGTATATGTAAACCCTAAATGCAAGGTACTAGTTCTTATTTGCTTGTGAATGTTTGAATAGGTGGATCAGATGAGCAAAATCGTGGAAGTTCTGGGTATACCAACTGCTCATATTCTTGACCAAGCACCAAAGGCAAGGAAGTTCTTTGAGAAGTTGCCTGATGGCAATTGGAATTTAAAGAAGACCAAAGATGGAAAAAGGGTTTGTTACCTAATCTGTATAAATCAATTCATTTCAAAGCAATGTTTAATTTCATAGGATTCACTTTGCAAGTCATAGGGAATACTTATTACAGTGTGTGATTCAGGTTGCCATTTTGACTCTGTTTAGTATTCTAAATACCTAGTGAGATAATTAGATCATAAAGAGTGTGGAAATTTTGGCAGGTGGATTCATTTTTTTTTTTTTTTTTTTTTTTTTACAGTTTGTGTTTTATTTCCTAAGATTTTCCCCATGTGAGGGTAATTTTATAACCAGTTGTCTAGGTAGGAAGTCTAAGTAGGAACCTATTTTGGGGCTAATTTAGAAAGACACATAGGTGTGAGCTGCACAGGAATGGGGATCCTGGGAATCCCATGGGTTTGCAGAATCCTATTGGGATCGAAAATGTTGCTGCAGGTTTCCCGCAGGAGTGTAGTAAAAATCTCTGGCAATGCTAGAGTGGGACTTGGAATGCGCTGAGAGATGCTATCAGAGAACCAGAATGAAGCTTAAAATGCACTGAGAGAGGCTATTAGAGCATCGGAATAAAGCTCAGAATGTACTGAGTGTGGCTATTGGACTGCCAGATTGAGGTTTGAAATGCCTAGAGAGGCAGCTGGAACACCAGACTGAGACTTGGAAAAATTATTGAAAAGTCTGACTAAGTACGTCACTAGTTTTGACAACAGTAAGATGTTACATAACTGTGTTAAATGAGTCTGGCAGTCTCAGGCCATTTAAAATGAAAGGACATGTTCAGTACCCACATGAGAGTCCCTGCCTCATAGATCTTAGAATGTACTGAAGATAGTACAGCCAGGAAAATATGTTAAACAGCTGTGTTTCTCCTTATGACTCACCTTCCGGTTTCATGTAAGTAAAGTCAGAATAAGCAGCTAGCTTTCACTTTTTTTTTTTTTTTAAGCATAAAATTAATGGTTACGGAGATTTATTTTTCTCCTACTTATCAATAGTTAAATCATCTTGAGGAGGATTATAGATGAACTGTGAAGGGAAAAGCTGCTCTCCATTCCTGAAACCTTTATTTTGTTTGATTTCTGTAATTATAACTGTGGCAGGTTGTATTCATGTTCAGATGCTCTCATCAATAGAAGGAAGGAAGTACCTGTGGGTATGGATAAGGATGAAGGAGATTAATTGTGGTGATGGGTGGGGTTGGAATCAATCTTAGCAGATATGCATGAGTGTGGGTTAGATTCCATTGGAGACAGGTGAGTATGAGTGAAATTTCTGTCCCTATGCAACTCTCTTTCATAGATAGCCTCACAAAGCTCTCACCAATCATGGGTAAATGCACCTGCTCTGCAATAGATGTATTTTATTCACATATTTTGTCTTATTAGTGCTTCTTTCAAATTCCTCTCCCAAACACGCCTGCACTTTGCATCAAAGTAGGCACAGATGTTCTTCATGCCTGCTTTATATGCACATAACTCCTGGAGTAATTTTTATAAAATTCCTTTCTCATGAGTAAAATGCCATTAATCTATTTGGATTTATTTACCGCTATTTTGAAGAAATTTGCCCAAAGCAGTATACATCAAAAATAAGCCAGATGTAACCAATAGATAATTACACCAGCAAAGATTTTCAAATAATTCATATAATGACACATTAAAACAACTGAATAGCACAAAATTAAGCAGAGGTGGAATATATTAGAGATCAACCGAAACGAATCTGCGGCTCAGATTCAACTCCTGGAGAGGCCACTAGACCACCAGGACTTGTTAAGGTAGGTCTGGGGAGGTCTTACTGATGCTTGGCAGGGGCAAATCTCTTTCATAAATATCTATCCATTGTGGACATCCTGAAAACCTGACTGGCTGAGGTGCTTCCAGAACTAGGGTTGGGAACCACCGTTATAGAAGATAAGCTAGAATAACAGTGGTTAGAAAATAAAGGTGGTTAACGTAAGATAAAATTGTACATGGAGTGGAGGAAGTGATGTCACTCTTGGAGATGGCTGCATGAAGATAGAGCTCCATCAGGGCTGTAGTGGGTTTTTTCAATTCTCCATCCCGATTTGTGTTAGTGACCATGAGTTAGTGTACCGGTGACAGGGCAAGATGTTGACTGACAAGAGATGGGAGACATTTTGATACATAGCTGGGATTGGGTACCATCCAAAGCTGGATGTGATGGCAGGTCCTATAGTACTAAGCAAAACATGGCGACAGCGGGTTCTGAGTCCGAGAAGGAAGAAACTGGACAGACGGGATGAGGGATCTGAAAGCAAGAAATGTTGGGAGTTTGTCAAGATGTTCAGGAAGTGCTGGCAGGGATCCATACGGCGGTAGGAGAGTTGGGCACATATATTGGCCAAGTGGAGGACCATGTGACGGCCTTGTCGATGGAGGTGAAGGCTGTAAGAGTGGTATGATTGAGGAGCTGTGGGGACCAGCTAGAAGGAGACTATGATAAAATATGAAGAATGGTGAAAAAAAAAAAGAAGAAGAGCAGCTGCAAAGGTCAAACATTTACATCAGGTGTGGATGCTGTTCAAAAATACCATCCTGGAAGCCCAGGCCAGTAATGTTCCATGTATTAAAAAGGAGGTAGAAAGACAAAACGATATCCAGCATGGTTAAAAAGTGAGGTGAAGGAAACTGTTAGAGCTAAAAGAAAATCCTTCAAAACATGGAAGAATAATCCGACTGAAAATAATAGGAAACCGCATAAAGAATGACAAGTCAAATGCAAAGCGCCAAGGAAGACAAAGAGAGACTTCGAAAAGAAGATTGCGTTGGAGGCAAAATGGCATAGTAAAAACTTTTTTAGGTATTTTAAAAGCAAGAAGCCGGCAAAAGAATCAGTTTACCGCTAGATGACCAAGGAGTAAATGGGGCACTCAGGGAAGCCATAGTGGAGAGATTAAATGAATTCTTTGTTTCGGTCTTCACTGAAGAAGATTTGGAAGAGATACCGGTGCCAGAAATGGTATTCAAAGCTGACGAGTCAGAGAAACTGAATGAAATCTTTATAAATTTGGAAGATGTAATGGAGCAATTTGACAAATTGAAGAGTAGCAAATTGCCTGGACTGGGATGGTATTCATCCCCAGAGTACTGATAGAATTGAAAAATGAACTTCCAGAATTATTATTAGTAATATGTAATTTATCTTTAAAATCAAGCATGGCACTGGAAGATTGGAGGGTGGCCAATGCAACGCTGATTTTTAAAAAAAGGTTCCAGAGGTGATCTGAGAAATTAGACCGGAGAGCCTGACGTCGGTGCTGGGTAAAATGATAGAGACTATTATAAAGAACGAAATTACAGAGCATTTTTTTTGTTACATTTGTACCCCGCACTTTCCCACTCATGGCAGGCTCAATGTGGCTTACATGGGGCAATGGAGGGTTAGGTGACTTGCCCAGAGTTACAAGGAGCTGCCTGTGCCTAAAGTGGGAATCGAACTCAGTTCCCCAGGACCAAAGTCCACCACCCTAACCACTCCTCCACTGTCCCCGCCGCCACATTCAAAAGCATAGATTATTCAGACAAAGAGTAGAGAGATGTGGTAGCCGTGTTAGTCCACTTTTAAAGGTAATCAATAGAAATAAAATAAAACAAAGAAAAGAAAGGTATCATCTTATTTTTTCTTTGTTTTATTTTATTCTATTTCTATTGAAACAAAGACAACATGGATTTAGTAAAGGGAAATCTTGCCTCACTACTACATTTTCTTTGAAGGGGTGAACAAACGTGGATAAATGTGAGCCAATTGATATTGTGTATCTAGATTTTCAAAATGCGGTTGACAAAGAACCTCATGAAAGACTCTAGGGAAAATTGGAGAGTCATGGGATAGGAGGTAATGTTCTATTGTGGATTAAAAACTGGTTGAAAGAAAACAGAGAGCAGGGTTAAATGGTCAGTATTATCAATGCAGAAGGGTAGATAGTGGGGTTCCCCAGGGGTCTGTGCTGGGACCGCTGCTTTTTACCATATTTATAAATGATCTAGAGATGGCAGTAACTAGTGAGGTAATTAAATTTGCTGATGACACAAAGTTATTCAAAGTTATTAAATTGTAAGAGGATTGTGAAAAATTACTAGAGGACCTTATTTATTTGTAACATTTGTATCCCACATTTTCCCATATATTAGCAGGCTCAATGTGGCTTACAAAATACCGTACTGGTGGACATCTAGTACGGTAGCTTTTAAACAAATACAATAATTAAGAGTCATGTAAGGTAGGGGTAAATGGATACAATAAGGGACAAGGAGATTAAAAATAAAATATTCATTGCAATGTATATGAGGATGCATTGTAGGGTTGAGGTAATTAAGTAGGATCAATAGCGTAGGCTTTGTGAAACAGGTATGTCTTTAAAGTTTGTTTAAAGTCTTGATGGGCGTGCGTTATTTTAACGCTCTTTGGTAATGCATTCCACATTTGCTTACTTAAATAAGAAAAGTTGGATGCGTAGGTTGACTTGTATCTGAGTTCAATGCAGCTTGGATAATGAAGGTTCAGATAAGTACGTGATGAACTGCTTCTGTTTCTGGCTGAAAGATCTATTAAATCAATCATATATCCTGGGGCCTCACCGTAGATAATCTTGTGGACCAGAGAGCAAATTTTGAAAGTTATGCGGTCCTTGATAGGTAGCCAGTGTAGTTTCAATCGAACAGGTTTAGCACTATCAAATCTTTTTTTGTTGAATATCAGTCTGGCAGCTGTGTTTTGGGCTGTCTATAGTTTTTTCATGAGCTGCACTTTACAACCCGCATATATTCCATTACAATAATCTGTGTGGCTCAGTACCATTGATTGTGTTAGGTTACGGAATATATCCTTCGGAAAGTAAGGTTTTATACGTTTAAGTTTCCACATAGAATAGAACATCCACTTTATAGTGGCGTTAACTTGGTTCTCTAGTGTGAGGTGGCTATCAATAATAACTCCTAAGATTTTCAGGCTTTCAGAAATAGGGAGAGAATAAGTAGAAGTGTTTAGGGTTGTAGGCTTGGTCTTATTGTATGGGGATGAGAGGATAAGACAATGTGGGGGTTTTTTTCAGTGTTTAATTTTAGTTGAAATGAATTAGCCCATGAATCCATAATGTTCAAGCAACGAGTGATGTCATTGGAGATATCCGAGAGATCATTTCTGAAGGGAATATAAGTTGTGACATCATCAGCATAGATGAACGATTGGAAGTTCTGTCTGCATAAAAAGTTGGCTAATGGGTTATGAGACTGGGCTTCCAAATGGCAGATGACATTTAATGTGAGCAAGTGCGGAGTGATGGATGTGGGAAAGAGGAACCCCAACTACAGTTACGTGGCGCAAGGTTTCACATTAGGAGTCACCGACCAGGAAAAGGGATCTAGGCGTCAACATTGATGATACGTTGAAACCCTCGGCTCAGTGTGCAGTGGCAACTAAGAAAGCAAATAGAATATTAGGTATTATTAGGAAAGGAATGGAAAACAAAAATGAGGACGTTATAATGCCTTTGCATCACTCCTTGGTGTGTCTGCGTCTCAAATACTGTGTGCACTTCCAGTCACCGCATCTCAAAAAAGATATAGTGGAATTAAAAAGGTACAGAGAAGGGCCACAAAAATGATAAAGGGAATGAGACAACTTCCCTATGAGGAAAGGCTAAAGCGGCTAGGGCTCTTCAACTTGGAGAAAATACAACTGAGGGGGAGATATGATAGAGGTCTATAAAATTACTACTACTACTCATTTCTAAAGCACTACTAGACGTACGCAGCGCTGTACGCTTGAACATGAGACAATCCCTGCTCGACAGAGCTTACAATCTAATTAGGACAGACAAACAAGAGATAAGGGAATATTAAAGTGAGGATGATAAAATAAGGGTTCTGAACAAGTGAATAAGGGTTAGGAGTTAAAAGCAGCATCAAAAAGGTGGGCTTTTACCTTAAATTTGAAGACGGCCAGAGATGGAGCTTGACGTACCGGCTCAGGAAGTATATTCCAGGCATACGGTGCAGCAAGATAAAAGGAACGGAGTCTGGAGTTAGCGGTGGAGGAGAAGGGTTCAGATAAAAGAAATTTATGCAGTGAACGGAGTTCCCGGGGAGGAATGTAGGGAGAGATGAGAGTGGAGAGATACTGAGGAGCTGCAGAGTGAATGCACTTATAGGTCAATAAGAGGAGTTTGAACTGTATGCGGAAACGGATAGGAAGCCAGTGAAGTGACTTGAGGAGAGGGCTAATATGAGCATAACGACATTGGCGGAATATTAGTCGTGCAGCAGAATTTTGAACAGATTGAATAAAGAGACGGCTAAGTGGGAGACCTGTGAGAAGCAAGTTGCAATAGTCTAAGCGAGAGGTGATAAGAGTGTGGATGAGGGTTCTGTTAGTGTGCTCAGAAAGGAAAGGGTGAATTTTGCTGATATTATAGAGAGAGAAACGACAGGTTTTAGCAGTCTGCTAAATATGTGCAGAGAAGGAGAGGGAGGAGTCAAAGATGACCCCAAGGTTACGAGCTGATGAGACAGGAAGGATGAGAGTGTTATCCACAGAAATAGAGAATGAGGGAGGAGGAGAGGTTGGTTTAGGGGGAAAGATGAGAAGCTCAGTCTTGGTCATGTTTAGTTTCAGATGGCACTGAGACATCCAGGCAGCAATGTCAGACAGGCAGGCTGATACTTTGGCCTGGATTTCGGCTGAGATTTCTGGTGTGGAGAGGTAGATCTGGGAGTCATCAGCGTAAAGATGATAATGAACCATGGGATGAGATCAGAGTACCAAGGGAAGAAGTATAGATGGAGAAGAGAAGAGGTCCCAGGACAGATCCCTGAGGTACACCAACTGACAGTGGGATAGAAGTAGAGGAGGATCCACTAGAGTATACACTAAAGGTATGATTGGAGTGGAATGGTCAGATGTGAATTGCTTTTTTACTCTTTCCAAAAATACTAGGACTAGGGGGCATTCAATGAAGATACAAAGTAGTAAATTTAAAACAAATCGAAGAAAATATTTCTTCACTCAACATGTAAATAAACTCTGGAATTTGTTGTCAGAGAATGTAGTAAAAGCAGTTAGCTTAGAAAGATTTTAAAAAGGTTTGGGTATCTTCCTAAAAGAAAAAGCCATAAGCCATTATTAAGATGGACTTGGGAAATTCCACTGCTTATTTCTAGGATGAGCAGCATAAAATGTATGGTATTGTTTTGGGATCTTTCCAGGCACTTGTAACCTGGATTGGCCACTGTTGGAAACAGGCTGCTGGGCTTGATGGACCTTCGGTCTGTCCCAGTATGGCAACACTTACGTTCTTATGTTACTCTGAAGACTGAGGCCTTTAAAGCAGCAAAGCAGTGGTGCTTCAAATTTGCAAGACTCTTCTAAAAGATGTAATTTTAAGGTAATGCGAGCTCATGAAGGGATGGTGCCCTCGAGAGGGGTATCCTTGGGATATAGTGGCCTGCTTTGTGCATTTTGCCAACAAAGAGCATGTGCTGCAGAAAGCACACCAGCAAAAAGACTTAAAAATCATGTACTTTCAGGACTTTGCATGGATTACCATACAAAAAAGGCGCTCGCTTAGAGAGATTACTCTGTTCCTATTAAATAGTAGATATAAATACCGTTCAATGTTCCTATTTGCTTTATGGGTGACTGTGAGTGGGAAATCGAGGAGAGTTAAAACGCCGGTGGAAGCCTTGGGCGTCTTTGCAAGAGTTGGACTGTAATATATCACCACAGCAGCTACCTCGTGGCGAACCGTGTCAGCAAGAACTGCGACCAGATTCGGCCTGGCGTCAGTCTCATCTGACTTGATGCCGCCCTGGAAACCCATAACAGTGAGATCTTGGAATGTCAAAGTTCTTATCAGGGTAAAAGATCAAGGGTCTTTAAGGAGCTGGATATTCTAAAGTGGGACATTGTCTTTTTACAGGAGGCCCATGTCCGGAATAGGGACACGTGTGCTCAGGCATAGAGATTATGGAGAACTTTGTGTTCTTCTGTATAGGGGTCATAATAGAACTGGTGGGTTAGCGATCATGCTCCGAAGGGGATTTTTTTTTTTTTTTTTTAGTTACAGAGGCAGTTTAAGGACCAGGAGGGGGAGATGTTTGGCACTAAG
The DNA here is from genome assembly GCF_901765095.1 of Microcaecilia unicolor. Taxonomy (NCBI): domain Eukaryota; kingdom Metazoa; phylum Chordata; class Amphibia; order Gymnophiona; family Siphonopidae; genus Microcaecilia; species Microcaecilia unicolor. Next base: position 348,455,347 of record NC_044034.1, read on the forward strand.
GATGAACAGTGAATGTATATGTACCTAACTCTGGTCAGGCTGAGTTCTTTACTGCTTTAAAACAGTCACTGGGAAGTTTTGTGTAGGGGGATCTTATTATAGGGGGGGGGATTTTAATGTGGCTCCAGATGCAAGGTTGGAACATTTCGAAGGGAGGAGTTGATTATAGTAAAATGCTCCGCAAAGCTCTCTTTAAAATGCTGAGTCATTTGGAATTGGTGGATAGTTGGAGACTTCTACATGGTTCTCAAAGGAACTCTACATTTTACTCCTATGCTCAAGATACATGCACCCACATTGATATGTTATGGGCTTATTGTAATATCTGGGGAAGGATGCAGGACGCAGAGGTGGAGGCTATTCATATTTCATACCATTCTCCGGTGTGGGTGGCTTTTTCTGGGGTGGGGGATTCTGGTGACAGAGGGTTTTGGTGCCTTAATGAGTCTCTTGTGGGGGATGAGAGGGTTTGCAGAGATGTCCCGGTCCTCAGTATCCAAATTTCTTACCTTTAATGATACCTGAATGTAACTCACCTTGAGCTACTACTGAAAAAGGTGTGAGCAAAATCCAAATAATTAAAAAGGGGACATTAGTGAGGGTATGCTTTGGGATACTCTTATTTTTTATTTATCACATTTGTATCCCACCTTTTCCCACTGATAGCAGGCTCAAAGTGGCTTACAAGAATATTGTAGTAAGTTACAATGCAATAAGTACAATTTTTCAAATTTAGCAGAATAAAAAATAACAGTTAAGCAGCGACTCTTCAGGCATTGATCCTAGTGGGGGGGTGCTTATTAAATGGGGGGGGGCACCTCAAGAAGGGGCGGGATGAGTGTACCCTGAAATTGAGAGAAAGTTTGGTACAATTGGAAAAATGGCATAAGCAATCTCAGAAGCGGAACTTAGACTCAGATGCACCAAGGTCCCCGCTAAGAATCCGTCAGTATTTCCAAATCGGTAAATATTACTGATTTGGAAATACAGAGGGATTCTCAAAGAGAATAGCAAGCAAATGAGCTGCTCGTTGCTTTTGCGAACAGACTCATTTGCATGCAATATGGGGGAATCCAGTTGGCTTAGCTATGTGCAGAGCAACCCATTGCTAAGTGTGGCTGCTCTGCACATGCCACACAGACAGCTTTTCAATTATTTGTGTATGAAAGCAGGTAGCCTTTTTCTTTTTGTTTTCTTTTCCACTCTGCTGGTAAAGAGAAATCAGCTCTCCTCTTACAACACAGCAAGAATTGTCCAGTTTCTTTTCATTCAGTCCCTCTCCAGCCATCTCCTTATTTATATTAATTAGCCATGGTCTCTGCAGGGATTGGAGAAAAAGGCAGAGATCTTGATGGCTACAGGAGATACTACAGGCTGCTTTTAAGGCTTTTGAAGTCGAGAGCAGCCATAAACCTGTGATCCCCTAATTATATCATGATTAGGCACAGTTTCGGTTTTTACGATTTCATATCAGTCTGTCAGATACATGCCCCGATAGAAAAGGCTGCCCTCCGAGAAAGGTGGGGGAAGAGGTGCCCTTTGTTAACCCTTCTTCTAGATGCTGGGCACCACAGTTGACTTCTGCACTTCTTGCAATCATGTATTCAATGATTTTGAGCGCCAGCCAGGCATTACCGACAACTCCAGACCACCTGTTAAAATTTCAGCACTAAAGGTAGGGGCTGCTTCTCTGCATTCACTTGGAAAATGTATGTGCGTCGCTTTGCATGCATATTTGTATAGTAATTAGCTTATTGTAATAGCTTTGCATTCCGTTTTCATTAACTGCTACCATGATAGGAAAAGAACTCGGAGAAACCTTTTGTGCATGTCTCGTTTTACTTTCTCATTAAACCAGATAGAACTGGTATAAAAACCACGTTGTTGGTTTGTTAGGTTTAGTGCATCTGGTCTTTAGTAGGCTTCAGATAGCCCAGGTCGAATTCCAGAGAAGGAAGTTAAAACAACAGGTTTTTTGAATTTGTTAACAAGTCTGGCTCTGTTGGCTAATTTTTGTAAGAGCTGTCAGAGCCAATGCCATTCAAAAAAAAAAATTAACGGGCCTGGAGATCGCATGTGTCATATGGATGGGGAAATTACCCAACGGTTTGTGGACTTTCACATGCTCATCTTCCAATGTGGTATATATCATTCAGTGTAAAAAATGTAACGAAGGATGATATATTGGCCAGATGCTTAAGACAAGATTCAATCTGCACAGACATCACATGAAGATAGCCGGTGCAGTCAGGTTCCCACCTCGGTGGGCCAGCATTTTACAAGACCAGGAAACTGCACCAGTGATTTCATACAGGAACGTAAGACCTTTGAAGTCAGAAGGACTGAATATTTTGACACCCAACAGACAGGACTTAACAAGGATCTGGGTTTTCTAGCCCATTATAAACCATAAAATTGTATTTCTCTGTTTACCACCCTCCTCTCACCTACCCACACCCATCCTGTTAGAATATCAATGAAATGCTTTGTTGTCCCCATGCATACCTCCTACCCACCCCACCCTCCCACCCTGTCAGACTGTCAAAGTAATGCTTGGATGTCTCACTCATATATACTATCTGCTACCACATTTACTTATTTTCGAATCTGACGAAAAAGGGCAACCTTTGAAAGCTAATCAAGAAACTGTATTAAGTTATGTCCAATAAAAAAGGTATCTTATTTTCTTTTCCATGTTTTATTTTTGTTTGATTTTTATTGATAACCTTAAGAGTGGACTAACACGGCTACCACACCTCTGGACTTGTATGGAAATTTATATAAGGCGGATTTAGTTTTTTCTTCTGCAGATACTGATTGATATCTATTCTTGATTACCGAGGGAATGGATCCTCAGAAGCTTAGCTGAGATTGGGTGGCAGAGCCGGTGGTGGGAGGCGGGGCTGGTGGTTGGGAGGCGGGGATAGTGCTGGGCAGACTATACGGTCTGTACCCTGAAAATGACAGATACAAATTAAGGTAAGGTATACACAAAAAGTAGCACATATGAGTATCTTGTTGGGCAGACTGGATGGACCGTGCAGGTCTTTTTCTGCCATCATCTACTATGTTACTATTTGTCAGAGGAGGAGAAGGCTCAGTCGGATGAACTATCCTGCTTGGGTGAAATTGCAGGGGCTATAAGAATCTTAATCCAGATAGGCACACCGGTTTAAATGGGGTTTATGGGTATTTTTGTAAGAAATTTGTGGGGAAAGTGGTAATCATGTTGGAGCAGGTGGGTAATGGCTTGCTGGAGGGACAGGCTCCATGCGAGAGGCGGGGATTACAGTTTTATTGAAACCAGGAAAGGGTCCCACAGTTTGCGGGTCCTATTTGTCTCATCTCTTTGAATTTAGATATCAAGATTCTTGCAAAAAGTTTGGCAAGGGTTTCTTCCCCGGGTATTATTCATGTTGACCATCCTGGTTAATTGCGGAAGCATCAAGGGGTGATAAGGATCGATGGGCTCTCCACTTGATGTGGGGGGGGGCTCAGCATATCCCAGACAAGGCAATGTTGTTGACATTTGATGCCAATATGGCAGTTTATGCGGGCTTTTCTCTGGGCTGGCCTGGATCGAGTGGGCGTAGGTCCCAGGCTTTGTATGTGGTACCAGTGACTTGAGTGAGGATTAATGGGACATACTCAGATTCCATTTCCTATAGGACGAGGTACGACACAAGGATGTCCTTTGTCTCCCTTGTTTTTTGCATTGTCTCACAAGCTGCTGGCAGCTCATATTCAAAAATCCCAGATGTGAAGGCATCCGACGGGGGTACATGGAGCATAAGTGGGTGTTATTTGCAGATGACATTCTCTTGTACATTTGCGAGCTGGGCCTTACTCTTCCAATAGTGATGGCAGAGCTTAAGTATTTTGGAGTGGTTGCTGGTTTTAAGGACAACATGGATAAATCCGAGCTTCTGGGGTTAACCACATCAGAGGAGGATACAGACTTCTGGGGAATCCTTTCCCCTTTAGAGTGCTTGCCAAAGCCATCCGATATTTTGGGAATTATGATTCCTAGGGATCTTTCTGCCCTTTTCTGTGCAGCTATTCAGTTAATTGCAACAGGTCAGGGAGGATCTAGGGCGGGTGGAAGGGGGTGTGGCTTTTTGGTGGGGCAGGAAGAATATCAGTGATCAAAAAGAATATTTTACTCTGTTTTGCTTTTTCTCTTTCAAATTTTGCCCATAGAATGTGCCCCGCATTACTATATAGGTTTTACAGCAGGCAATTTTTGCTTTTCCTCCGAGGACAAGCAGGCTGCTTGTTCTCACTGATGGGTGACGTCCACGGCAGCCCCTCCAATCGGAAACTTCACTAGCAAAGGCCTTTGCTAGTCCTCGCGTGCCCCTGCGCCACCACGCATGCGCGTGCGTCTTCCCGCCCGAACCGGCTCGTGTCGTCAGTCTTCTTTTGTCTGCGCTCGGTACGGTCGGTGTTTTCGCCGTGTCGCGCCCCGGAAAGTAGACCCTCGCGCGTCGTTCTTACTACGTGTTAAAAAAAAAAAAACTCTGTGTGGAAGGAGACTCTCCGGTCTTTTTCCTTCCCATATTTCCAGTTTTTCGCCCCGGTAAGTTTTCTTTCGTCAGGGTAGGCCGCTTTTAGGCCTCGGGTCGAAGTTTTCTTCCCCTTGTTTTTGTGGTGACTTTTCCGCCATTTCGACTTTTGATCTCGCGGCGTGACTTTTTCCCGCCCATGACATCGAAGTCTCCCAGCGGCTTCAGAAGTGCACCCAGTGCGCCGGGTCATCTCGCTCACTGATAGGCACGCGTCGTGTCTTCAGTGCTTAGGGGCTGGGCACCGCCCGCAGGCCTTAGTCTGTGTTCCCTTTTACAAAAGCGGACTCAGGTAGCGAGATTGGCCCAGTGGAATGTTTTGTTCTCGGGCTCTTCATCTGCATCGGCCACCGGGAGGATCCAGTGCATCGACGTTGTCAGCGCCCGGACCTTCATCTTCGCCCCTGACTGCATCGAGTGTATCGAGGCATCGACCCTCTGCATTGGGGCGACATCGGAGGGCCGCGTCGGTGACATCGAGACCTCCTCTTTTGCTGATGTCGTCGGACGGTGGTGCTTCGTCTGGAGCGCAGGTGAGGGCTGTCCATTCCCCTGCTGGTGGCGGTGAGCCTTCGGGTGGGTCTCCTCCTGCCCTGAGGGCTCCCGCGGTACAGCCCCCCGCCCCCCCCCCCCCCCCGAGACCGATCTCCTTCGGCCTCGGCCCCGAGGAAGCGACGACTGGATTCGACGTCCTCGTCGGTGCCGGGAAGCTCCGGTGGCATGCTTCGCTCCAAGAAATCGAAGAAGCATCGTCACCGGTCTCCTTCCCGTGTCGGCACCGAGAGCTCTGGGTCGCCGAGGGAGTCGGCACCCAGTAGGCATCGGCACCGAGAGGACCGCTCACCCTCTGTTCAGGAGGTGTCGATGCGCTCCACTCTGGACAGCCCGGAACAGCCTCCACGCTCGGAACAGGTTTTGACATCGACTCCTGCATCGACATCGATGTCTTTCTGCACGAGAGCCTCCGGGCCGTTCTCCCAGAGATCCTGGGGGAGCTGTTGCGCCCTACCCCTCCGGTACCGGGGGTGCACAGACTCTCATGGCTGCGTGCCTCCGACCTGGAGAATAGAATCCAGCAGCGGACTCGCCTTGCCGTGCGGATAACATTTTTGGAGAAAAAGTCGAGCAGGTGGTAGAGCAGCTCCACCAGCGGGACACCGCATTCGACAAGTTCTCCCGCCGGCAGCCTTCAGCCTCTACCTCTACAGGTAGAAGATTTTTCAGGGGAAGGAAGACTGTTCCCTACTCTTCTGGTAAGCGTAGGTACAATCCTCCTTCTCGACAGCCTGCGGCCCAGGCTAAGCCCCAGCGCGCGCACTCTCGTCAGCAGCGTGCGCCTCAGCAAGGCCCCTCGGCTCCCCAGCAAAAGCAAGGGACGAGCTTTTGACTGGCTCCAGCAGAGCATAGCCGACATCCAAGTGTCAGTGCCGGGCGACCTGCCAGTCGGAGGGAGGTTGAAAGCTTTTCACCAAAGGTGGCCTCTCCTAACCTCCGATCAGTGGGTTCTCCAAATAGTCCGGCAAGGATACACCCTCAATTTGGCCTCAAAACCTCCAAATTGTCCACCGGGAGCTCAGTCTTACAGCTTCCAGCACAAGCAGGTACTTGCAGAGGAACTCTCCGCCCTTCTCAGCGCCAATGCGGTCGAGCCCGTGCCATCCGGGCAAGAAGGGCTGGGATTCTATTCCAGGTACTTCCTTGTGGAAAAGAAAACAGGGGGGATGCGTCCCCTCCTAGACCTAAGGGTCCTGAACAAACATCTGGTCAAAGAAAAGTTCAGGATGCTTTCCCTGGGCACCCTTCTTCCCATGATTCAGGAAAATGATTGGCTATGCTCTCTGGACTTGAAGGACGCCTACACTCACATCCCGATACTGCCAGCTCACAGACAGTATCTGCGATTTCAGCTGGGCACACGTCACTTCCAGTACTGTGTGCTACCCTTTGGGCTCGCCTCTGCGCCCAGAGTGTTCACAAAGTGCTTGGCTGTAGTAGCAGCGGCACTTCGCAGGCTGGGGGGGTGCACGTGTTCCCATATCTCGACGATTGGCTGGTGAAGATCACATCCGAGGCAGGAGCCCTGCAGTCCATGCAGATGACTATTCGCCTCCTGGAGCTACTGGGGTTTGTGATAAATTATCCAAAGTCCCATCTTCTCCCAGTGCAGAAACTCGAATTCATAGGAGCTCTGCTGGATTCTCGGACGGCTCGCGCCTATCTCCCAGAGGCGAGGGCCAACAACTTGTCCCTCGTCTCGCGGGTGCGAGCGTCACAGCAGATCGCAGCTCGGCAGATGTTGAGATTGCTGGGCCACATGGCCTCCACAGTCCATGTGACTCCCATGGCCCGCCTTCACATGAGATCTGCTCAATGGACCCTAGCTTCCCAGTGGTTTCAGGCTGCTGGGGATCTAGAAGACGTGATCCACCTGTCCACGAGTTTTCTCAAATCCCTGTATTGGTGGACGATTTGGTCCAATTTGACTCTGGGACGTCCTTTCCAAATTCTTCAGCCACAAAAAGTGCTGACCACGGATGCGTCTCTCCTGGGATGGGAGCTCATGTCGATGGGCTTCACACCCAAGGAAGCTGGTCCCTCCAGGAACGCGATCTGCCAGATCAATCTTCTGGAGTTACGAGCGATCTGGAACGCTCTGAAGGCTTTCAGAGATCGGCTGTCCCACCAAATTATCCAAATTCAGACAGACAACCAGGTTTGCCATGTATTACGTCAACAAGCAGGGGGGCACCGGATCTCGCCCCCTGTGTCAGGAAGCCGTCAGCATGTGGCTCTGGGCTCGCCGTCACGGCATGGTGCTCCAAGCCACATATCTGGCAGGCGTAAACAACAGTCTGGCCGACAGGTTGAGCAGGATTATGCAACCTCACGATGTGGTCGCTCAATTCCCGTGTAGTGCGACAGATCTTCCAGGTGTGGGGCACCCCCTTGGTAGATCTCTTCGCATCTCGAGCCAACCACAAAGTCCCTCAGTTCTGTTCCAGGCTTCAGGCCCACGGCAGACTGGCATCGGATGCCTTCCTCCTGGACTGGGGGGAGGGTCTGCTGTATGCTTATCCTCCCATACCTCTGGTGGGGAAGACTTTGTTGAAACTCAAGCAAGACCGAGGCACCATGATTCTGATTGCTCCTTTTTGGCCGCGTCAGATCTGGTTCCCTCTTCTTCTGGAGTTGTCCTCCGACCCTCATCACACAGGACGAAGGGGCACTTCTGCATCCCAGCCTCCGGTCCCTGGCTCTCACGGCCTGGATGTTGAGAGCGTAGACTTTGCCTTTTTGGGCCTGTCGGAGGGTGTCTCCCGCATCTTGCTTGCTTCCAGGAAAGATTCCACTAAGAGGAGTTACTTCTTTCTGTGGAGGAGGTTTGCCGTCTGGTGTGACAGCAAGGCCTTAGATCCTCGCTCTTGTCCTACACAGACCCTACTTGACTACCTTCTGCACTTGTCTGAGTCTGGTCTCTAAACCAACTCTGTAAGGGTTCACCTTAGCGCAATCAGTGCATACCATTACCGTGTGGAAGGTAAGCCGATCTCAGGACAGCCTTTAGTTGTTCGCTTCATGAGAGGTTTGCTTTTGTCAAAGCCCCCTGTCAAGCCTCCTACAGTGTCATGGGATCTCAATGTCGTTCTCACCCAGCTGATGAAACCTCTTTTTGAGCCACTGAATTCCTGCCATCTGAAGTACTTGACCTGGAAGGTCATTTTCTTGGTGGCAGTTACTTCAGCTCGTAGAGTCAGTGAGCTTCAGGCCCTGGTAGCCCAGGCCCCTTACACCAAATTTCATCATAACAGAGTAGTCCTCCGCACTCACCCTAAGTTCTTGCCAAAGGTTTTGTCGGAGTTCCATCTGAACCAGTCAATTGTCTTGCCAACATTCTTTCCCCGTCCTCATTCCTGCCCTGCTGAACGTCAGCTGCACACATTGGACTGCAAGAGAGCATTGGCCTTCTATCTGGAGCGGACACAGCCCAACAGACAGTCCGCCCAATTGTTTGTTTCTTTTGATCCCAACAGAAGGGGAGTGGCTGTGGGGAAACGCACCATATCCAATTGGCTAGCAGATTGCATTTCCTTCACTTACGCCCAGACTGGGCTGGCTCTTGAGGGTCATGTCACGGCTGATAATGTTAGAGCCATGGCTGCGTCGGTAGCCCACTTGAAGTCTGCCACTATTGAAGAGATTTGCAAAGCTGCGACGTGGTCATCTGTCCACACATTCACATCTCATTACTGCCTGCAGCAGGATACCCGACGCGACAGTCGGTTCGGGCAGTCAGTGCTTCACAACCTGTTCGGGCTTTAGGATCCAACTCCACCCCCCGAGGGCCCTGTTTGTTCTGTTCCAGGCTGCACTCTCAGTTAGTTGGTAAATTTTTTAGGTCAATCTCAGTAATGTCCTCGCCATTGCGAGGCCCAATTGACCATGGTTGTTGTTTTGAGTGAGCCTGGGGGCTAGGGATACCCCATCAGTGAGAGCAAGCAGCCTGCTTGTCCTCGGAGAAAGCGAATGCTACATACCTGTAGAAGGTATTCTCCGAGGACAGGAGGCTGATTGTTCTCACAAACCCGCCCACCTCCCCTTTTGGAGTTGTGTCTTCCCTTGCTTTGTCTTGCTACATATGGGACTGACGAACACGAGCCGGTTTCGGGCGGGAAGACGGCCGCGCAGGCGCGGTGCACATGGGCGCGCGAGGACTAGCAAAGGCCTTTGCTAGTGAAGTTTCCGATTGGAGGGGCTGCCGTGGACGTCACCCATCAGTGAGAACAATCAGCCTGCTGTCCTCGGAGAATACCTTCTACAGGTATGTAGCATTCGCTTTATGCAATTAAACAGGCAAATCGCTCATACTTCGCAGATAAATTGAAGTCTATTGGCAAAGATGCACGCAAGTTGCAGCATCTCCTAAACTTATTCCTTGATACCAGAAAGCTGTCCTTACAAGCAGACCTTCCCTCTGCAGATTCCCTTGCAACCTATTTTAACTATAAAATCAAAAAGTTGCGTGCATCTTTACACAGTAGTACAATTGCCATTGACGACTTCCTTGGTACCCTTGACCCTCCTACTGAACTGTGCCCGGTGGATCGATCCTGGACCACTTTCACATGTCTGACAGTCGACAATGTATTGAGAACACTTTCTAGGTTCGCCTAAAAGGCATTGTGGCCTTGATATTTGTCAAATTATTTGTTACAAACTGCCCCACAGTGTTTCATAGAGGAGTTTACCACCACTGGTCCATAAGTACTTTTTACCTCTAAACTTTGCTCATATTTTCAAAGCATTTTTCATGTACTTTCAATTGCAAATAATCCTAGGAATTACCATTCGCATATACAGCAACGATTTGTTTGAGTGGCTTTTCCAGAAAAAAAAAAAAACAATATCTTGGAAAAGCCAAAAGTTTGTAAGTATAAGCTCCATCCTAACCTCCCAGACATCTCCTCACCCCAGAACACTTCACCGTATGTAGACAAAAATTAAACTGAAATACAAAGAAGCCAGACTCTGCATACAGTGTGACACCAGAAAAACAGAACGATGTGCATTTCTCTCTGTACAGTATAAAATGTAAAAGATTACGTTTATACCTTCTAAAAACAGACGCATTCCAATCATTAAATTAAAAATAAAATTTTCTTCTACCATTGCTGGCTGGCCATTTTATTTTCTAATCATGTTGGTTCCATTCTCTGGTTTCTGCTTTCATCTTTCTTTTCTTAGCTCTTGTTTTCCCTCAGGGCATGGACATATTCTCTTAACACCTATTCCTAAAAACCCTAAAATTAAAGCAGATGTCATTTCCAACTATCGCCCTGTGGCGTCTATTCCTTTATTTGTCAAAACGATGGAAAGTCTAGTTTATTCTCAGCTCATGTACTATCTAACTAAATTTGACATCTTACACTACTCTCAATCCGGGTTTCGTCCACAATTTAGCACTGAAACAGTGTTGGTTACCATTATGTTAAATTTTAATAGAGAAATTTCCTTGGTGCGGAAAATATTATTACAATTCGACATGTCCAGTGCTTTTGACATGGTGGACCACAGGCTTTTAACCTATCTTATGGACACTTATGGCATTGGAGGCAACGTGCTTAACTGGTTCAAGGGTTTTCTGGCTTCAAAAACTTACCAAGCTAAAACCAACTCGACCATTTCCGCACCATGGGAGACTCAATGTGGAGTACCTCAAGGATCACCTCTCTCCCCAACCCTATTCAATCTAATGTTGCCCCCTCTGGCGGAAGCGCTTGCCAAACAGGATCTTAATCCATTTATTTATGCAGATGACATAACTATTTACATCCCTTTCAAATCTACGCTGATGGAGATCTATGAGAAGATCAAGGCTAGCTTTTCTATCCTAAACTCATGGGCAAAATTATTTCAGTTTAAGATAAACAAAGACAAAACACATTGTCTTATGCTTTCATCCCAGCACAATAAGGTAATACCAACTTCACTTGATGTCAATGAGTTTAAGCTACCAATCTTAAATAGCTTAAAAATCCTTGGCGTCGAGCTAGACAGCCATCTGCTTTTGGACCATCAAGTGAAGGTTGTCGTGAAGAGAATGTTTTTTGCAATGTGGTGGCTGAAGCGTATCAGAAATTGCCTACCTAGAGATCTATTCCGCACTCTCGTTCACTGGCTGGTCCTTTCACACCTGGACTACTGTAGCGGGATTTATGCTGGTTGTCATGACTATTTACTACAAAAACTCCAGACGGCCCAGAACATGGCTGCTAGGTTAATACTAGGCAAATCACGCTTTGCCCATGCACAACCATTGCGTTTTGACCTGCACTGGCTCCCAGTCAAAGATAGCATCATCTTCAAAGTCTGCTCTTTAACACACAAGATCGTATACGGAGAGGCCCCTGTATACATGCACAACCTAATTGATCTGCCCCCAACATCGCGCAACTTTCTCTGTCTTCATTATCCCAGAAGTAAGAAAGCCAGATACAAACTTATGTTTGCTTCTTCTTTCCCATATACCAGTGCTAAGTCTTGGAATGAACTGCCGAAGCAATTAAAAGGGATATTAGACCATCAATTATTTAAGAAGTTCTTAAAGACATTCCTATTCATGAAAGCCTATTCCTTAACGAATCCCACCATTTGACTCTCCCGTTGTGGTTTGAAGTTGGACAGTTTTTCCTTCCCATGTCTTTTCTGTGAATTCCTCCTAACTGTGCCATCCTATGTTTATAGCTTTCTTTAAATGTAATTTTTCTTGAGCTACTGTACGCCACATTGTGCCTGCACTTGTGGGAAAATGTGGGATAGAAATGCACTAAAATAAATAAATCTTTAGCGGAGAAGCATGTCTGCTTTTTATTTCTGTATCTGGCGCTTTTGAAAGTATACCATGAAGATCACTGGAAGGTACTGGAATCTGCCTCGGCAGCACAATATCTTTTGAATACTTTACTGATGCCTGAGGGAGCTGATGCTTGAGGTCTCTGACCTTTGTTCTGCACCAGACTGACTGGAAGAGCACTTTAAACATTCTGTGCTTCACAGAGGAGCTATCACACGTGATGCTTTATGTGGTGAGCTGCAGTATAAGTTTCTATTGTGTTTGTATGTGCCTCCCAATAGGGCATTCCTGGCCACTCTGCGCCCAGATGGTGTGTGTCTGAAGTGTTTGCAAGTTTCAGCTATCTTGGGTCATATATTTTGGTCCTGACCTAAGATGATATTATTTTGGAGGGCATTACCTTTCATGTCACTCATCTTTGGCATTGGGGGTGGCATCCCACAGTTACTATGTTATTTGACTCTGTTTGTAATGCTCGCCCTGCACCGCAGGTTTCTTTTTTTAAGCTAAACGCTCTATTTTGATGGGGAAGAAATATATGTTGCAAACCTGGCTGATAACTGACCCTTCTACCATGGTGTTCAACGATGCTGCAGCTTGCTGCAATAGGGCAGTGTGCTCTTCAGTCCCTTGACTGTTCCTGATCTTCAGTTTAAAATATTTGGGAACCTTTTTGGAACTTACACCATTGGCATGAAACCGTCTGCTTAATCGGTGATATGCAAGCTTGTTTGTGTTTTTCTTTCATTGGTTTGTGAACTTTGAAAGATTGAGTATGGCGAGTGGAGTGGGTTTGGGGATTGGGTGTGTAAGGGTAATGGGTGTGAGGGACTTTATATTACTACTACTTATCATTTCTATAGTGCTACTAGACATACGCAGCTCTGTATTATAAAAATTGTTTGGTTCTGGTGTTTGATGTGGCTTCATTGTTTTCTTTTTACTGTGAACCAATAAACATAATTTTAACACAAACGTTCCAGCCCTTTTTAGTCAGAGAGAGGTCTGTGCTCTGATCATGGCTGGACAGATTCAGCTTCAGAGGTTGGAGAACAAGGCCAGTACTAGGCTGGCTTCTACAGTCTGTGCCCTGATAGGGGCCAAATGGACTTGGATGGGCTGGAGTGGAGCTTTTCAGGGGCTTCGACGACAACTTCAGAAATTTTAGAACAAGGACAGTGCCGGGAAGACTTCTACGGTCTGTCTTGAAAATGGCAAAGACAAATCAATATCAGGTATTCATATGAAGTATCACATACCATATATAATGAGTTTTTCTTGTTGGGCAAACTGGATGGACCATCATCTACTATGTTACTATGAAGTCAAAAGGAATAGATGCCGTAATTCAGCCATGGCTACGGTTGGGTCTTCTATATGTATTGCCGCAGTGATGTCCATTCAACGGACAGAGAAACATCAGACTCTATCAGTGTTAATTGTTCTGGATTTTTCAAGAAAACCTTGGTATGAGGACTTGATGCATCTGAAAGTAGTGGATCCTCTATCTCTGGCAAACAGGGACGATATTTTGGTTAAAGGCCAGATCAGTATGCTGTATGTATCTCAGTTTTGTCTTATGGTTTGGGTCTTGAGAGAACAAAGTTAAGAAGAAAGGCTATTCAAGTCACGTGATAGCTACTTTGTTACATTCTTCTGTTCAAGATTAAATTTCTTGCAAAATTGTTTGGACAAGGGGTTGGCATTCGCTTTGTTTTTAAGGTCTAGTGAAGGGAAAGGACATGCCTTTGCATCCAGACGTGGTACCTTTTTTAAATGGTTCTAAACTTATCAGTCCATCATTTTGTCTGTTGTTTCCCCCCTGAGATTTCAGCTTGGTTTTCCCTACCTTAGTTCATTCTCCTTTTGAACCTCTTATTTGAACAACTTTAAATATATATTACCCTTAAGACAGTTTTTCTTGTAGTTATTTATTCAGTTATGTGAATTTCAGAATTACAGACTTTGTCCTGTAGAAAACCATTTTTGGTCTTTAGCAAGGAAAAGGTTGCACTGAAACTGATTCTGTCCTTCCCTAAAGTGGTGCCATCCTTCTATCTGAATTAGACTATCTCTTTACCTATTTTTCAGGATCATAAAAATGAAGGAAACATTGAGAAAATTCAATAAAAATTCTTCTGAACTGAAAAACAAAATGGTACTACAGTTGCCTTGTGGGATGCAGAGCCAATAAGGAAATAAATAAGCTCTCCTATTCTTTTCAATGGAACCTGTAAATGGGAAGGAGAATCAAAAGTGACAGTTGCTCGATGAGTAAAGAGACTAGTGCTTCTGTGTATGTTCTTGGTGGTCATCCAGTTCCAACAGTTTTGAAAGCTCATTCTACAATAGGTCAATCTGCTTCTTTGGTGGAGCTACATGATCCAAGGTTCAACATTAAGAGTAACCACCCAGGAAAAGGATCTAAGTGTCATCATCAATGATAACGTTAAAACCCTATGCTCAGTGTGCAGCAGGGGCTAAAAGCACAAATATAATAGGAATTATTAGGAAAGGAATGAATAACAAAACTGAGAATATTATAATGCATTTCCATTACTCTATGGTGTGACCGCAGCTCGAATACTGTGTGCAGTTCTGATCACTGCATTCTCAAAAAAATGATATAGCAGAATTAGAAATGGTACAATGGACGACAAAAATGATAAAAGGGGTGGGACAACTTCCCTCTGAAGAAAATCTAAAACGGCTAGGGCTTTTCAGCATGGCGAAGAGACAACTTAGGGGAGATATGATAGAGGTCTATAAAATGGAACAGGTAGATGTGAATCGTTTCGAGAAAGGATGGTGAGCTTGATGGACCTTCAGTCTGGTCCAGTATGGCAGCTCTTATGTTCTTTGTTCCTTCTCATGAAATTTGAAAAGTGGCAAAATGGATATCTGTGCATTTTTTTGTGTATCACTACAAATTGGATGTTCATGTTCAAACTAATGTGGTCTTTGGGCCAAAGTGTTAGAGGTAGGAATTTCCATATCCCACCCTCAGTAAGTACTGCTTTGGTATATCTCGGGTGGGATGATAAGGAAAATTAGTTCTTACCTGCTAATTTTCTTTTCTTGAGTCCCTCTAGGCCAGTCCAGAACTTACTTGTGGTTCTTAGCATCGGTTTGTTTTCTGTCTCCTGAAGCGTGAAGGTTTTGTTTTGGGTTAATTCATTATTCCTGTAGGATCTTTAGTCTAGAGGGCTTTATCCTTCATTAGTGGTTCTTTGTTGAGTGGTTCATTAGTTCCTTGGGGAATTTTTTTTCCTCTTAAGTGCCTTTTTTTTTCTACTTTATGATAAATACTGACTGGCCAGGGGGTTGCACTGGGTTTTTTAGTGATGACATCAAGCTCAGCGGTTCTGGCTCCACCTGTTGGCAGGACAGCACAAACAAGTGTGTGGATTAGTCTGGAGGGACTCAAGGAAAGAATATTAGCAGGTAAGAACTAACTATGGCAACAGTGATATTATTTAATAGACTTTTATGTCATTAGATTAAAAAAGATACATTGAAATATATTAAAGATGAAGACCGTGGCTAGAAATAACAGTCCAGCCATTGCTGTTTCCAGTAATGGTTAGCACCAAAAGTGTTATGGCATCAGTTTTAACCAAGTATAAAACATCACGTTTTGTTTACTCAATACATTATAAGAAATCACCCAGTAGCAGAGCAACTTTTTCAGCACTTGTTGACGTAATTATTCTACCTTGTGCTGATAAAAGAAAAAAGATGATTCCTGTAGCAGTTTTGATATTAGCATGATTCTAACATGTTAAAGAATTTTATACAGCACAGCATGCATAATGCTTCCTGGTTTAGTGGTATTGCAGTCTAATATTTGGGCTATAAGAAAGCTTTCAAAGATGTAAAAGAAAAGTATTTGTGTGTTGTTAAGTAAAGTGAGTAAAATATGATGTAAGGATATTGGTCACTTGCCCAATTTTACAATAAACTAATAGTAGAGCAAGAATTGGAACTGACATAAGCTCTTACACAGAGTGGCAAGATACTCTTGTTTTCTTCACTTTCTTCCATCTCAAGTATTGATATTTCCATTACGTCCCAAGAATCAGTCCAGACAAATAGGTTGTGACCATCCACCAGCAGGTAGAGAGAGAAAACTGTGAGTTGTGCCTCAAGCTCCTGCATTTAGCAACCAAGCCAGTATTCTGTATCTCTAGCAGGCAGGATAGCAGCTCCTATGCACTGTGGTGACTTCTGTGTGGCCTCTTGTCCTGCTTGCAGGTTTGGTTGGGGTTGAGAATATCCTGTGCCTCAGGTGTAAACCTAGTGGTCTAGATCCCCCCCTGCTCCCCCATTGCCGCTTTCTACCTCTTTATCTCAGTCCTCCCTTCTCATTTACTCCTGCCTCTATCTTTAAAAAAAAAAAAAAAGCAGCAGCCACTGCGGTTCTTTTTGAGTGTTTGTGCTGTGGGAAGATTGTGGGGCTTCAGTGCCTTGGAGGTCATGAGACTAGCTGTTTTCTTTAAGTATATTTATTATTCTCTATGTCTGAGCCTATTAAGTCTTGTGCACGCAGAGGTAAGCTCTTGGCTACCGGTTCATGCACACTTTGCTTTACCTCTGTAGACATTATGCTTTTGCCACTTTGGCTGTCAGTACTCTGTCTGTCTAGAGGCTGGAGATTTTTCTGTGGAAGTCACTCTCTTTTACTGCTTTATTATTGAATACTGGCTTTTTTGCTAAGCGCAAGAGCTTATGAGGCACAACTCAGAGTTCTCTATCTCCACCTGCTGGCAGATGGTCACAACCCATTGGTCTGGACTGATTCTTTGGGTCAAAAGGAAATAAAATTATCAGGTAATTAATTTTTCCTTTCTTTCAGCTTTCTTCTATTTTATTTCACATTTCTTTCTTCCTTTACTATCCAGTCCTCAATTCCCCTCTTTTATTCTGTCTAACCACAGCTTAATTCATACCCCACCCTCCCATTCCCTAACTCCTTTCTTTCCCAGCCCATTATTCCACAGTCTTTTACTAACTCTCCTGTTTCTCCCTCCCCCATTTATGCAATATCTCTACTCTCATCTAGCATCTGCCCTTCTCTTCTCTCTCAGTCCAGTGTCACTTCCATCTTTTGCTCCCTCCTTATCACCCTGCTTGCAGCATTTCCCCCCTCTCTCTGTCCTTCCCCTTCCATATCTAGCATCTTAACCTCTTTGCTTTCTCTCTTCCTATGCTTCCATATCCAACATCTTACTCCCTTCGCTCTTCCTATGCCCCTCCTACATGTCTAGCATCTCCCTTCCATCCGTTTATGCCCCCTTTGTGCAACTCTCATGTATCTCTCTGCCCTCTCCCATGTTAAGCATCTCCCTTCTGCTTCCCTATATCCCCCCTCTGACTTGTGCAGCATCTCTCCTTCATTTCCCTATGCACCCCTCTATGCAACATCCCCCCTCTGTCTCCCTGTGCCCCCCTGGGTCCAATATCCCTCCTTACCATCTTCCCAGAACCCCATCCTCTATATTTTGCATCACTCCTCCCTCTCTCTAGTCCCTCCCTACTCCCATGTCCTGCTCCTGTTCGTAACCCTCCCCGTGTCACATGGTCCCTGCATTGCCTTTCTATTCTCTAGTTCCCCATTCCCACATTTTCCTTACCAATGTATTCATCCCTCTCCATGATGCTGCTGCAACCACTGCTGCCATATCATCTGTACAGGCTTGTGGCCATGACCATTAAAAAAAAAAAAAAAAAAAAAAAAAAGTGACTGGGGGGCTTATGTGACACAGATGCTCCTCAGATGGCCTGCTATCCTGCACACTTTGATGTGAAAAGTTGCCAATAGAGGGAAAGTACCAGCAGGACCTTCAACTCCAAAGCATGCCTGAAATTCAAAGGCCCCTGCATTTGATGTATTTTTTGTTGGTGCCATAGCCGCTAACCTGTCGAGAGGCTGCAGGAGAGAAGGGGGGAGATGCTGCTGCTGCTGCTGCAAGCTTTGAAAAAAAAAAGTGTCAAAGCAGGGCTGGGATTCACTGAAACCTTTGAAAGTCCTGAATGCATGCCACTATCATGGACTTTGCACAAATTCTGGCAGTTACAAAATTACTCCTATAATGCAGTCAGCCTGTATTTACTTATCATTGTTATTTCTGGTCCCAGATCCCAAACATATTTTATGTTTAAAGTAGTTGCCAGGCTTTTCTAAATATATTAATGGTGATCTGTTTGTTTTTGTCATCTTAAAGAGATCATTTTGTGAAATGTTAAATTCATGTGTTATAGTAAGAAAACAAAACAGATAATATAATTTTTGACCTCCCAACAGGAGTACAAACCAGCTGGAACACGTAAACTTCATAACATACTTGGAGTAGAAACAGGAGGACCAGGGGGTCGTCGTGCTGGAGAATCAGGTCATACTGTAGCGGATTACTTGAAGTTTAAAGACTTAATCTTAAGGATGCTTGATTATGATCCCAAGACCCGAATTCAACCTTACTATGCCCTTCAGCACAGTTTCTTTAAGAAAACGGCAGATGAAGGTACAAATACAAGTAGCAGTGTATCTACAAGCCCTGCCATGGAGCAGTCACAGTCCTCAGGAAACCACCTCAAGTACATCATCCAGCTCAGGTACCTTTTTAGCTTATACAGATAAAACTAATATGTTATGGAATAGAAAACAGATTACTGAAGAGAAATCTGTAATTATTTTCTTAGACATCAGTTTTACTATTTATAAGTGTAGTGGACCTCTCACATTAGTGGGGCTGAGAAAGATCTCAGAGGTTAGTGCGCAGATATAATATCTATGGCCAAACTTCTCACTTGTTGCACACAGACTATTAAGGGTCTCCTGACAGCAAGTGTAAAATTCTTTATAGTTCTTAATAATTAGGCAAAGCAAATTCAAAAGAAATTGGAAAGCAGTTCTTAAATACAATAAACTCCCTTTTAATCGGCTCTCAAGTAATGTACCTCTCAAGTAATGTACAAGTATATGCAAACGAAGGGATAAGAAAACAATAAGGCGAGAAGTTCATAAAAGCAAAGTGAAGTAATTACAAAAAAACTCAAATACTGTAGTTTCAATGGATTGTTGTCTCAGGGCCCTATTTACTATGTTCCTAAAAATTAGCACCCACTAGTGCTAGAGACGCCCATAGGAATATATGCACACCTTAGTAAATAGGGCTTTGGGTCTCCTTTGCACATCATAGTCAATTATCTTTCACACTTATTCACAGATTGGATCATTGTAAAACCCTCACTCCCTTTTACAGTGTCTTTAGTTCAACTTGATATTATTCAGTTGCCCTCTCATTTACCAGTTACAGTAGTCTATTGGGCAGTGGTTAAATCCACTCACACTTGTATCCCCTTTCTCACTACTTTGCAGCTGTATTTTCTCCAGTGGTTATTCTCCCTGTAGGTTGATAAGACCATGAATCGGTTCTTGTCTCCTGTTACTTGAGGTGCCAGGACTCACTAGCTCCACTAGTTCCAGTTTTCAGATTTTTTCCCTGATAAGGACTTTTGTAAGCAACTTCACTCTCTTACTTTCTCCTTTAGAGGACCAGGATCAAGTTTTCCCAATGACCAATCCCTCCTCCTAAGTGTGGCACTCTGTGTCTCAGGAGATAGCTGTGAATCAGACTGGTAACCCCTGATCTGTTCAGTCTGTCTTGGGAATATGTCTCTGTTTTCCACCAGAGGACCAGGAGTGTAGCCAAATGGCAAATTTAGGGCGGGCCTGAGCCCAAAGAGGGTGGGCGCAAAAACTCATCTCTTCCCTGCCCGGTGCTTTCCCTGCTCTCCTCGGCCCCCTCCAGTGCTCCCCCCCCCCCCCCCCCCCAATCATCAAACTAAAAGAAATACCTGAGCTAGCAGGGATCCACAAACCCTGCCAGCCGAAGACCACCTCCTGGCAGAAAGAACACTTTACACCCTGTACAACCAGTGTTAGTGTCCCGGAGTCACTGACATGACCAGCCCCTTCACATGAGCAGAAACTGAGCATGTGCGAGGGGTGGGACAGCAGCGGCAATACTGCTGGCTGCACAAGGGTGTAAGTGTTCTTTCTGCCGGTAGGAGATCTTCAGCTGATGGGGCTTGCAGATCCCCGCCAGCCACACTTACGGAACACTGATTTTGGGTGAACCTGACCCCAAAGTGTGGCTACGCCACTGCAGGGGACGGCTGTGGATCAGACTGCAACCCTTGTAGTTATTTCTCCTCAGCCTCTAGACCAGGGAACCAAGGCTCCTATGGGCCCCAGAGTGGGGTGACTCGCCTCCTTTGGTTCTGTATATTCCTGGCTGGACCACCTCCAGAGAGGAAGGGACAAAGCTCTTCCCTGAACTCGAGTTTTATACTTCCATCCAATGGGAGGTCACGTGATGGTCTGAGGGAGGAAGTCACGTCTTCCATCTCTCCAGGGCTCCCCCTCACCTTTCGCAGCTAAACCGAGCGCTAAAAACGCACGAATTGTGCCCCTGCCCGCACCTCCCGGAGCGGAGCTCGGAGGAATCCAAGATGGCGCCTGCGCTGCTGCCGGATCCTCCTTCATAGTTTCACCCGACCCAGCTGCAACAAATAGTGGATGCAGTAAACACCGCTTTCGACCCCCAGTTCTCCAAGCTTTCTGAACAGCTAGTGGGGGTCGATTCCCGCCTCGGAGAGACAACACGCAGGACTGGGGAGCTGGAGGTTGGGATGTCAGCGTCGGAGGACTCCACGATTGAAAAGGACAAAGCCATAGAAAAATTACAGCAAGCCCTGAGAGCGCAAGCAAAGCACTTGGATGACATAGAAAAACGATCTAGAAGATCCAATTTGAGACTGATCGGTATACCAGAATCGATCCCTGACCGATCTCTTCCCACACAGCTGGAGCGCTGGCTAAAGACTGAATTTGCATTATCAGACAGTTTTGGTCCGCTGTGTTTTGAGCGGGCTCATCGGCTTGGCAGGAAAACCACTGCAGGGAACAGGCCCAGGGCGGTGATTATCAAAGTCCATAATTTCCTTCATAAGGAAGAAATCCTGCGAGGGGCAAGAACCAAATGGGACACTCTGACTTACGACGTAGCAAGCGTAAAGATCTTTCAGGATTATTCAGTGGCTTTACAAGAACGGAGGAAGGCCTTTGGGCCACTGTGCAGGCACTTAGCCGGGAAAAATCAGCGGTTCATGCTCCTGTATCCCGCCCAGCTGAAAGTGTTAACATTGGAGGGATGGAAAACCTTTGCGTCCCCAGAGGAGGCCCAAGAACTCCTGCAGTCAGCCCCCCCCCCCCCCCCCCCCCCCGGCGGGAGAGGGGCAGAATGGATGATAGGAATCCAGACCATAAGATGGACGACAGGACCTATGGAGGTGAATTTATGTGGCATGGGGTTTGGGAGCACATGGTATGAATGTTAGAAGTTATGCATGGTTATGGATGTTGAGGTTGAGTTATCGGGCGGAAGAGGAGGGGGGGAATGAAGAGTAGTGATACAATGCACACAATAAGGATAGGTCCACACTAACACAAGCGGAGCAAGTCTCGAGCGGCTGTCTCAACACCTATGGAGTGATAGCAGAGCCGGTAGTGGGAGGCGGGGCTGAAGGTTGGGAGGCGGGGATAGCAGAGCCGGTAGTGGGAGGCGGGGCTGGAGGTTGGGAGGCGGGGATAGTGTGGGGCAGTCTTATACGGTCTGTGCCCTGAAGAGCATAGGTACAAATCAAAGTAGGGTATACACAAAAAAGTAGCACACATGAGTTGTCTTGTTGGGCAGACTGGATGGACCGTGCAGGTCTTTTTCTGCCGTCATCTACTATATTACTATGTTACTATGATAGCGGCGGGGAGGGGAGAGTGAAGCAGGAGACATGACTGAGACATCAAATACCTTAGAAAAGTAGTAGGGAATAGGGACCAAGACCGGGGGAGGGGGGGGAGTCCATAGTCACGTGGCCTTTGTTCTACTACCACGGTGGTGGGATGTCCAAGGGGGAACAAACAGGGTACGAGAGGAGTCAAGGGATGGAGAGGAGGGAGGGAAGGGGGGAGAATAGTAGATGGGAGAAGGGTAGGGACGGGAAGCTGCACCACATGCAAACTCACAGATCCTCTAAACTTCAGAATTCGGAGCAGATGTATAGAGCTCTGCATATAGCGAACCCCCTGGCGGGTAGAGACCTGAGATGTCAGATGGAGGGGCGGGAAAGGCTGGGTGCCCGAACCTTCGCAAATAGACAGGTGCACATACGACACAATACACCACATAGTAATCAGGGATGACAAAGGTAACTAGGTTTATATCCTGGAATGTGGGGGGCATTGCAACACCGGTTAAATGGGCAAAAATACTGCAAGCCCTGAGGAGGCATAAAGCTGATGTGGCTTGCCTTCAGGAGACCAGACTTACGGAGGAGGAACACAAAAAGCTGCAGAGGGACATGGGTGGGACAGGTGTTTTCTGCCTTGGCGGAGGGAAGGAAGCGGGGAGTGGCAATCCTAATAAGAGGGACTGCCGGCGAAAGCTGAGTTACTAGCGGCAGATCCCCAAGGGTGATACATGATGATCCGCCTATGGCTCCAAAACAGGGAGCTTTTGGTGGTCTCATTATGTGGGCTGAATGATTACTCTCCCACTTTCTTTCAAACTATTGTAAGGCACTGCTCCACCCGGGCCCCACTGAAGTTAATGATCTGCGGGGACTTTAATTTAATAGCAGATCCGGAAAGAGATACCACAAATCCTAGGGAAGCGCCTCGGGGAGGTAGCAAGCAGAGAGCGCTCCGAACATTTATGCGCACCCTGAACCTAGTGGACACTTGGAGGGCCCTGCACCCAGAAACCAGAGATTACGCACACCTATCTAGGGCATATGGAACTAGCTCTAGAATAGATTATATGCTGATAGACAGCCTTGCCTTCCCTGGATGTGTGGGTTGGGTATTGGGCCCACAGAGATATCGGACCACGCGCTGGTGTGGACGGAGCTGGAAGTCCCGGAACATTACCGGGGAGCTGGGGGATGGAGATTCCCGGGTTACTTGCACGGGGACAAAGAGTTCACACAATTCTTAAAGCTAAATGGAGGGAGTATGAACGATTTAACAGGCAGCACATGGACCACCTCCACCTTTATTGGATGGCCTCTAAGGCGGTCCTCAGGGGAGAAATAATAGCATTTGTGCAGGCACAGAAGAAAAAACAAGCTAGAGCGATGTTGCACTTGGAGAATCAGCTCTGGAAGGCCAAAATCCATAAAAACTCCAACGGCTGTAAATAAAGAGCAGTACCTAGCGACTCAGATGACGCTTAACGCATTAATCCACACCCAAACCAAAAGATCTCTCTTAGCTTACAAATGTAAGCTGCAGAGATTTGGTAACAAAACAGGCGCACACTTGGCGCGGTTAGTGCAAACGGCAGGTAATGGAAGAGTGATAACAGCAATGATAGACTCCCAGGGAAGGACCAAACACAATAGCGAAGAAATAGGGAAGATCTTCCATGAATATTTTAGTACCCTCTATAAGGGGAGGGAATCGACGAACTTGGCCAACTTGCCAAATTATTTAGAGCAGGTGGGGCTCCCGAAACTCCAGCAGCAGTGCATAGACATATTGAACCAGCCTATTACAGGCAAAGAACTGCAAGACACAATTAAATCCCTAGCCTTGAACTCGGCCCCGGGTCCGGATGGATTTATGGGAGAATACTACAGGTCCTTACCTAAGGTTGGGTTGGAAGCAGTTGGGGACTTTCTGGAACAAATAGTCGAGGATAAGAAATTCCCCCCATATGCAAATGAAGCCCTGATTACGCTGATACCTAAGCCAGGAAAAGATGGGGCATACCCGGGGTCCTACCGACCCATCTCTTTGATTAATATAGATGTGAAAATCTTAGCACGGATATTGGCTGCACGCTTGGGGAGCCTATTACCGGAACTTATAGGTGAGGATCAGGTGGGGTTCATTCGGAATAGACAGGCAGGTAGTAATGTCCGGCGCCTCTTATTAGCAATGGCGCAGTGTCAGAATGAACGGAGCTCTGCAGTGATCCTTAATCTGGACGCCGAAAAAGCGTTCGACAGGGTGCACTGGGAGTACCTCTTTGGGCTCTTGAACTATATGGGAGTGCAGGGTTGGTTTGGAGACGCTTTAACAGCATTGTATAGTGACACTAAAGCAGCAGTATTAGTGAATGGGGTAAAGGGAGAATTTTTTCGGATCTATCAGGGGATGAGACAGGGGTGCCCACTCTCCCTGCTCCTCTTCGTCTTAGCGATGGAACCATTACTCCGTGCGTTGCGGGGGGTTGCCTTTGAAGGGTGGAACAGTCAAGCCCTGGCCTTCGCAGACGACTTGCTTGTAGTGACTCGGGAGCCTGAACAATCAATACCTAGGATACTGGAGGTGATCAAAGAATATGGGGAGTACTCGGGTTACACACTTAACATCCAAAAGTCCAGGGCACTAGAGATCCTACCAGGCGATAGTATACAGCAGAGGATCATGTTACCCATAGAGTGGGAACAAGAAACAATCAAGTACTTAGGAGTCAAAATACCTCGAGATCTCTCCCTAGTGTACACCTGGAATGTGAAGAAGTTGCTGAATGATACAAGACTGAGCTTGCAAATGTGGCAGGGCCTCCCCATATCATTACTAGGTAGAATAGCCTTATACAACATGGTGATAGTCCCCAAGTGGCTGTATGTGTTCCAGACCCTGCCACTATATCTGACCAAAGCTGATGAAAAACGATTAAACAAGATCTTACAGACCTTTTGTGGAAAAAGAAAAACCTAGAACAGCTTTGTCTAATCTACACCTTCTGGTGGAGTTTGGAGGCCTGGGGTTGCTGAACTTGCGCTACATGACAATATCCAGTGGCCTAAGACACTTGAATGATTGGCTGAGGCGCACGCAATACTTTACTCCATCTCGATTAGAACTACAAGAGACTGAACAGAAGCATATAAGTTACTTACTTCATAGACGAAACAAAGAAGAACTTACCCTGCTGGATGAGGCGCAGCTCCTGCCGGCAGCGCGGGCAGTCTGGCGCTGGCTCTGCCGACATCACCGATTCTCGTCGCACATTACCCCATACCTCCCAATTTGTGGCAACCCGGAATTCCGACCGGGTCAGATTTATGAGGTGTTTGCCCGATGGAAAGAGAAAGGGCTAGCTAGAGTACGGATTGCAGGCCATCGATGAAGGTCGGCCTAAGTCGTGGGCAGTACTCCAAGCCCAATTCTCCCTGAGTGCCTCGGACTGGTTTCATTATTACCAATTAAAGCACTATATAGAGAGCCTCCCACCAGAAGCACTAGCGAAAGATGTACAAGAGGAACTAGGTTCGGCGCTCTCTTTGGGGGGTGCAACACAAAGTGCCACTACGTTCTACATAGACACTTTAATGACATGGCAAAAGAACCGGACTTGAGGGACTGTCTAAATTGTAGAGTGAGGAATTGGGGACGGAGATTACAACTACACAACTGCGGGAGCATCTTGTTGGCTACCGCAGAAACACGGACCAAACAAGTTATTGGGAAATACAATTTAAGTTTACACTGAGGGCGTATGTGCCTCCCAGACGAGCATTCCATATGGGAGTATCGCCAGATGGAGCATGCGCCAAATGTACAGCAGAAGGCGCAACGTTGGGGCATATGTTATGGAACTGTCCACGGATCCGGAAGTTTTGGAGGGACTTGACTAAACAGATGGCTGTTATCTGGAACGTAAACTGGCAGATGGCTGCTCGACTTCTTTTTGGTTACTTGCGAATTTCCAGACCCACTCCGAGGGGCTGTCGAGCTTTTGCCATGCGATCAGTGATGGTGGCGAAGAAAACAATATTGTCGGCATGGCTGACTGCGGAGGGACCAACGATATCTCAGTGGAGAGGACAGATGATTGACCTGCTGTGCACGGAAAGAACGAGCCTGCGAACCCGGAGGCCATTGGGCATAAGGACTTTCTGGAATTGTTGGATGCCGTTCTGGCTTATGTTGACACCCTATGCTAAGGGGAACATAATGAACATGTAACAAAGATGTATAACAGAGGCTATCATAATAGTTGGAGTGTGAGGACTGTAACTGAAGACTGAAATAGGGAGGGGGGTTGTTGGAAGGAGTGGGAGTAGAGGGGGGAGGAGCATAGGGGGAGAAAATGTAAAAAAGAACTGGAGAGGCAATTAGACCAGAAGACGGTGAGACCTGTGCTGTTGTGTGCAGTGTAATGAGCATTATTGTTGGAAGCATTAAGATTGCAGTGTTAAATAACTATGCAGAGTCATCTGTATGTTACTGATGTTTTATGATTTCTCCAATAAAAATTATTGAACCATACTTCCATCCAATTGCTTAAGCTTCAATGCTGTTATCGCCACTTTCTCAGAATAGACCACCTAGTATTTTAATTATTTATTTATTTATTTGTAGCATTTGTATTCCGCATTTTCCCACCAATTTGCAGGCTCAATGTGGCTTACATTTGTGGTAATGGCGGTTGCCATTTCCGTGTAACAGGTTTAAAAATGGTATTGCATTAGGGTGTATACATAAATGGTAACATATAAGGAACAGAATATATATGGAACATCTCATGGTGTGAGTATATACAAATTGCAAACATATTTGGTAAGGGAGAATACATTATGGTATTGTAAGAAAATCCCTGAATAATAGATTGTAACATACATTAGATCATCGACTATAGGGAGACCCTATTCGACATAAAGTTTAAAGTGATATTGCTTGATCATCAGTATTAGAGAGGGTAAGCAGTCAGGCGATAGTAGTTCGGTCTGGTATAGATCATGTATAAAGTTAATATTTAGTAGTTAAGATGGATGTTTGCAGTATGCCTTCTTGAAAAGATCCGTTTTCATTAGCCTTCGGAAGATGGTTAGGTCTTGTGTTATTTTTATGGCCTTCGGTAGTGCATTCCATATCTGTGTGCAGATGTATGAGAAACTGGTCGCGTATATGGATTTATATTTCATTCCTTTACAGTTAGGATAGTGGAGATTGAGGAACGTGCTTGATGATCTTTTTGCATTCCTAGTAGGCAAGTCTATTAGGTCTGACATGTAAGTTGGGGCTTCCCCATAGATGATTTTGTGGACCAGGGTGCAAACCTTGAACGCAATTCGTTCTTTTAGTGGGAGCCAGTGTAGTTTTTCTCTTAGGGGTTTTGCACTTTCGTATTTCGTTTTCCCAAATATGAGTCTGGCTGCAGTGTTCTGCGCGGTTTGGAGCTTCTTGATTATTTGTTCTTTGCATCCGGCAAAAATGGCATTGCGGTAGTCTAGATGGCTTAGCTCCATAGATTGTACTAGGCTACGGAATACTTCCCTTGGGAAGAAAGGTTGATTCTTTTAAGTTTCCATATTGAGTAGAACATTTTTTTTGCTGTATTTTTCGCATGGTCTTCCAGTGTGAGATTTCGATCAATTGTGACTCCCAGAATTTTAAGGCTGTCTGAGACCATAAGTGTATAATCTGGGGTGTTTGTGGTATTGGGTTTGTTTGTGTTGTATTGTGAGGACAGGATGAAACATTGTGTTTTTTCTGCATTTAGCTTTCATTGGAATGCATCCACCCATGAGTTCATTATTTGAAGGCTATGTGCGATTTCGTGTTTGATTTCATTTATGTCTTGTTTGAATGGGATATATATCGTGACATCGTCAGCATAGATGTATGGGTTAAGTCCTTGGTCAGATAGTAATTTGGCTAAAGGTGTCATCATTAAGTTAAAAAGGGTTGGTGAGAGTGGTGAACCTTGTGGTACTCCACATTCAGGCTTCCATGGTGCTGATGTTTTTGAGTTTGAGATCACTTGATAGGATCTTGCTGTTAGGAAGCCTTTAAACCATCTAAGAACTTTTCCTCCAATCCCGAAGTAGTCTAGGATGTTCGGGAGTATTTGGTGGCTGACCTTGTTGAACGCGCTGGACATATCAAATTGTAGAAGTAGCACATTGTTTCCCGTTGCAATTAGTTGTTTAAATGTGGATATGAGAGTGGTTAACACTGTTTCAGTACTATGGTTGGATCGAAATCCTGACTGTGATTCATGTAGTATTGTGAATTTGTTTAGGTAGTTGGTGAGTTGTTTGGTTACTAAACTTTCCATTAATTTTACTATCGGGGATAGATGCAACTGGTCGATAGTTGGTTGTGTTATTTTGTTTTTTCTTTAGATCTTTGGGTATGGGAGTAAGTAGTATGTTTCCTTTGTCCTTGGGAAAAAGTCCGTGTTGTAGCATGTAGTTCGGGTGTGACGTCAGGTCTGTTATAAAGCGTTTGGGGGCGAACCTTAATAGGTTACTGCAAATATCCAATTTGGAGTGGGTTTTGGAGAATTTGTTGAGTGCTTGAGTGATGTTTTCTTCGGTTATCAAATCGAAATCATTCCAAGTTCGGTCTGCTGGGTATTCACCGGGAGTAGGGTCCAGGCAATCCATAAATTTCTCATAATCAGTGGTAATTTGTTAAATTGTACAGCGCTGCGTAACCCTAGTAGCGCTCTAGAAATGTTAAGTAGTAGTAATGTGGATTGAAGTTTTATAATTTTCTCATTGAAGTATTTGGCAAGTTGGTCTGCCGATGGGGTGTCTGTACTGGTTGTGGTAACCGGTGTGGTATCTGTTAGTTTATTCACGAGTTGGTAGAGTTTATGTGCGTCTTTGTAGTCTGGTCCTATTTTGGTTTTGTAGTATGCTCTTTTGGTTTGTCTTACTGTGTATTTGTATTTTCTTTGTATTTGTTTCCAAGCATTGAGTGTATGTTCATTTTTTGTTTTTTGCCATGCGCGTTCGAATCTTCTGACTTGTGTTTTTAGTTTTTTCAGTTCTTCGTTGAACCAAGGTATTGAGCTGTGTCTTCTTATGGTTCTTGTTTGTAGTGGTGCAATTTCGTCTAGTATATTCTTGCACCTGTCGTCCTAGTTTTGGAGGTAGTATTCAGATTTGATTGTCACCTTTCTGGAGCAGTGACCTAGACTGTTCTTCTGCAGCTGCAAAGGAAAGCACGTTCTGGCAATCTATTACACTGGCTTTCTTTTTTAATTTTGTATTATTGTGGTTTTGGGTTTGTTTGTGTTGTATTGTGAGGACAGGATGAGACATTGTGTTTTTTCTGCATTTAGCTTTCATTGGAATGCATCCACCCATGAGTTTATGGGGGCAGACTCAAGAAGAATCTCGTATTTTTTCACGGAGAGGGTGGTGGATGCTTGGAATGCCCTCCCGCGGGAGGTGGTGGAGATGTATCCTAGACTACTTCGGAATTCAAACATGCGTGGGATAAACATAAAGGAATCCTGTGCAGAAGGAAGGGATCCTCAGGAGCTTAGCCTAGAATGGGTGGCAGAGCTGGTGGTTGGGAGGCGGGGCTAGTGCTGGGCAGACTTATACGGTCTGTGCCGGGGCTGGTGGTTGGGAGGCGGGACTAATGCTGGGCAGACTTATACGGTCTGTGCCGGGGCTGGTGATTGGGCGGCGGGGATAGTGCTGGGCAGACTTATACGATCTGTGCCAGAGCCGGTGGTGGGAGGCAGGGATAGTGCTGGGCAGACTTATACGGTCTGTACCCAGAGGCTGGTGGTGGGAGGCGGGGACTGGTAGTTGGGAGGCGGGGATAGTGCTGGGCAGACTTATACGGTCTGTGCCAGAGCTGGTGGTGGGAGGCGGGGTTGGTGGTTGGGAGGCGGGGATAGGGCTGGCCAGACTTTTACGGTCTGTGCCCTGAAGAGGACAGTACAAATAAAAAAGTAGCACATGAATTTATCTTCTTGGGCAGACTGGATGGACCGTCCAGGTCTCTTTCTGCCGTTATCTACTATGTTACTATGAATATAGCATTGTATATGGTCATTCACATAGGTAAAATATCCATAAAGCTAAATATTTGCAGTCCTTGCTTATCAGCTTATCATAAATCAAAGAATAGCCTTATAGACCCCTATGCTATATCCGCTATTAGAGTAATTTTATACATAACCAGAGCATGTAAAATAGCATTGTACACGCTCAAGTAGGCTTAAAATTTTCCAATGATATATGTGCATAAAAATTTGTTCTGGTGAGTAGCAGATATATTTATATAATATATTCATAGGTATTCCTAGGGGCCGAAGTGAGATGGAGTTGAGAATATTTGTGTGTTATAAAACATATATATAGATATATCCAAGTAAACGTACACAGATCATTCATGCCTGCCTCATATCAGATGTAATTACCAGCAGCTACTTTGTGGTGGGTTAATTTTATAAAGGTTCATGTGCACCTGTGTGCTTTCCTTGCCAGGCATCCTGTTATAAAATTACCATTTGTGCTGCATAACTTCATTTCTCCCATAATTTCAGCAGCACAGTCAATCAGTTCAGCAACTTCAGCTTCCTTCAGGTTACCAAATATTGGCAAATAATATTTTGCTGAATTACAAAGAAAGCAAGAAATTACAGATAAGTCCAGCAGATTTTGTTCTATGAGGAAAAGATTTTCTTTCTTTGAGAATAAGCCGGATATACTATTACACAGTACCTACATGGATGCTCTTAAAGAGATTTCTGGAAAAAATCTTTATGGGCATTCTTTGACTTTCTTTGCAGTGCCACCTTTCTGCAGCTCCTTGTGACTCTGGGCAAGTCACTTAAACCTCCATTGCCCCAGGTACAAAATAAGTACCTATACATAACATGTAAACTGCTTTCATTGTAACCATAGAAAGGCAGTATATCAAATCCCAACCCCTTTCCACTAACTGTATGGTTTTGTTCATAATGGCGGTTGGATACATTTTCTTCAGTTGTTTCTTTCTGCTTTACCCCACTTAATAATTTTTTTTTTTTTGGGGGGGGGGCATTTTTTAAAGTTTCAAGGTTTTTCTTTTATGGTTGCGAGTCAGAATCATTTTGAAGAAGAGACTACAGTCTGCATTAGTGACAAAGAAGGAATGCACTACAGTGGTTCTGGTCTTCAGTGGAGCATGCCATTGCATATGTGCATTGCATACTGCAGTTCTGCATTTTTGTTGATGATTTGCTAATGACACCTACTGTCTGATGGGATCTATTTGACTCTTTGACTATGTTTCATGAACAAGATGCACATTACATTTAGTGAAGCAAGAGATGTTTTTGTAATTTATTTATTATTTATTTAAAACACATATCCTACTTTCTCATTTTCCAAAAATGTCCAAAACACTATACAGCATTGTAAAAACATTGAAAGATAACAATCTAAAATTCATAAAAATCCATTACTCATACCCACCCTCTTCCTTTTCTCTCCATTAACTACTGAGTGATAAAACAGTATAAACCAGCAAAAGATAGTCCCTTCTCTCAACGTCATCTTATTTAGAGAAGAACCAGGAATATGCTATGATCCTCGTATATCCTGTTGTCGTTTGGAAGTTGTTTCCACAACTCCAGAACAACAGTCGAAAAGGCCTAATCTCTAAATGTCACCTGCCTTATCTCTTTAACCACAGGGTCTATCAAACTAGATCTTATTGCTTGACCAGGCACTTACTACTTTTGTCTGGTGTATAGGTAACTTTGCATATTTACCCTTGGCACCCTAAAATGCCAGCAACTTAGTCCATCCTCACTTTCACTTGCAACCTTGGCAAGATCTTTGACAAAGAAGAGGTAGGCATCCACTTTGGACATCTCATCATCATCCATGTTGCTACTAATTTTAAATCACTTTAAATTGATTACTGTAGTCTAGATGGGGATGCTTGGACCACAGTATGGAATGCATCAGGCTCTAAAAATGGACTGTTTTTAACTGCTCTTGCCATGCTAGATACTTGCACCTCCCCTGTTATCTCATTATCTAAATTAAAAATCCAAATTGCTAACCAGCTTTATGGAGGACAAGGTCCCAACATCTAAATTCACCTGCATTAGGAACATCTTCCAGCAGAATCTCAGACCTGGCCAATTGGAGTTAAAGCCTAAAACTGCATTAAGAGAGGCTAATGAATATCTCCTTTCCTTGGCATTCTTGCCACATCAGTCCAGAACCTGTGGGTGTTGTGCCTCCTCTCCCAGCCAGCAGATAGAGACAGAGATATATTTATTTATTAAAATTTGCTATACCTGTATTTATGAACAAACAGGTTAGGGCAGTTTACAAAAAAAGCTACAAAAATAAAATAGTTCCATGTTATTCACCCTTTAAGGATATGCAGGCACAGATGTTCAGTATTTTTCTGTCTGTGGTAATGGCTCACATTGCAGGTCCTGGGCTTTAAGCCTGGTAGGCTTCTGAAC
The DNA here is from genome assembly GCF_901765095.1 of Microcaecilia unicolor. Taxonomy (NCBI): domain Eukaryota; kingdom Metazoa; phylum Chordata; class Amphibia; order Gymnophiona; family Siphonopidae; genus Microcaecilia; species Microcaecilia unicolor. The sequence continues at coordinate 348,487,557 of NC_044034.1, forward strand.
CATTTCTCCTTGGTCCAGTTGATCTATAATTATATTTTACATATCAAAGCACTGGAAGAAAGTTTATTTATTTTTATTTATTGCATTTGTATCCCACCTTTTCCCACCTATTTGCAGGCTCAAAGTGGCTTACAGAGTGTGGTTATGACATAATCATTTCATGATAACAGGTACAATTCTTAAAGTTTGAATGTTGGTAAGAGAAGGTAGGCCTAGTCATTTCATGATAACAGTATAGTTATTACTGTTTAAAGATTAGGTAAGGAAGGATGGACGGAAAGTGTTATGTAGGTTAGAGGTGAACTGCGGTAACTGTGTGGATTGTTGAAGTAGTTTTGTAGGCTATGTATTTTCCTTGTAGGCCTTTTGGAAGAGATGAGTCTTCAGGGATTTGCGGAAGTTAATTATTTGTCAATAGCTTTCAGGTCTGTAGGTAGAGCATTCCACAGCTGCGTGCTCAAGTAGGAGAAGGTGGTGGCATGTGTCAGCTTGTATTAGTCCTTTACAGCTGGGGAAGTGCAGATTGAGATATTTGCGGGATGATCTTACAGCGTTTCTGGGTGGCAAGTCCACAAGGTTTAGCATGTAGATTGGGGCGTCTGCGTGTATAATTTTGTGTACAATCGTGCAAATCTTGAACTCAACGCGTTCTTTGAGTGGGAGCCAATGGAGTTTCTCTCTTAGGGGTTTAGCACTTTCATATTTATTTTTTCCAAATATGAGTCTGGTGGCTGTATTCTGGGCTGTTTGGAGTTTTTTGATGGTTCTTTGCAGCCGGCGTATTGTGCATTACAGTTGTCCAGGTGACTTATTACCACTGACTGTACCAGGGTGCAGAAGATATGTCTCGGGAAGAAAGGTTTTACTCTTTTGAGTTTCCACATGGAGTGGAACATTCTCTTCGTTGTATTCTTCACATGAGTTATCGAGTGTGAGGTTTCGGTCGATAGTCACTCCAGAATTTTAGGTTTTGCGCGACAGGAAGAGAACAGTATGGTGTTATTTTGGAGTAGATGTTTTTGTTGTGTTGTGAAGTTAGTACAAGACATTGTGTTTTCTCTGCGTTGAGTTTCAGTTTGAACGCATTAGCCCAGGAGTGCATGGTTTGGAGGCTTTGATTGATCTCGTTGGTGATTTCGTTTAGATCCTGTTTGAATGGGATGTAGATCGTGATATTGTCTGCATGTATATAGGGATTGAAGTTTTGAGTGGCTAGAAGTTTGGCTAGCGGTATCATCATTAGGTTGAAGAGTTGGTGATAGGGGGGATCCTTGGGGAACTTCGCATTCAGGTGTCCATGGGGGTGATGTGTCCGCATTGGTATGATCTTGTTGTCTTGGAAATACTTGGATAGGTCCAAGTTCCCTTCCTTTCTCTCTCCCTTTTCCCCAGCAGGGGATTCTCTGCCATATGCTTGTGGAGCAGTTTAAGGGCTGGGTCATTGTTGAGCATGGGGAGAACTTCTCTGGAAAGCATTTGAGCAACATGAGAAAACTCACAGCTGTGTGAGTCCCTTCCCTCCCTCCTTTCCCATCCTGTGGCTGCCTTCTCGCTCTTCAACTACATGATTTGTCTTCAGTAAAACAGCAAGTATATTTCTTATTCTTTTCCATTTTATACTGTGTGGCTGTGTACTAAGAGAAGTCTTGTTTTCGGTCAGCTCTCCTTTGAGAGATCTCAGAGGACTATTTACTACTACTACTTATCATTTCTATAGCACTACTAGGGTGTAAATAGTGTTGTACACATTATATGCAGGTAATTTATCTGTCCCTAGTAGTCTCACAATCTAGTTTACTTTGGGGGGGGGGGGGTTGTACCTGGGGGGTGGGCATGGGTGGTCCTCACAAGATAACACCTATAATAGACAGATCTTTTCTAATAACATAATTTCCTCGTTTCTTGTGTGGTGCACTACTCTCCCTAATAGCTACTACCTTGCTTGCAGCTGAATGGACTCAGGTTGTTTTGTAAGGTCAAACTTAGTTTGGTTTCATGTGAAATAATTCTCTGGCAAGCCTGAGAGTGACACCACTGTACTACCTGTATTCTGTCTATGGCTGTGGAAAACAATGCTTTAAACTCCTTGTAGGAGCATATTAAGCTGTGGTTTAATAGCGAGTGTTGATTTGATTGTTCTTCATGATCTCCTCAAGCTTGAGCACTTTATTAATGAAGTGCAGTGGCACCATTTTGGCTGCTTCCTGCCAGCTGCATTCCATTTTATTTATTTACTAGTAAATCAGGCCCGTTCTGACACAAATGAAACGGGCGATAGCAAGGTTTTTGTCGGAGTGTGTATGTTAGAAAGAGTGTGTGTGAGAGTGACTGTGTGAGAGAGAGAGTGAATGTGCGAGTGTGTGTGTGAGACAGAGAGAGTATGAGACTGCTGGGTGCGAGCGTGTCTGCTCTGTCCCCTGCCCCCCCCCCTCCAGCCACCCAGCGATTCTCCTCTGTCCCCTGCCCCCCCCCCTCCAGCCACCCAGTGATTGTCCTTTGTCCTCTGCCCCCCCCTCCAGCCACCCAGCGGTTCTCCATTTTCCCTTGACCCCCCACCCACCGATGCTCTTCTCTCCCCTGCCCCCCTTCCATCCACCCAGCGAATCTCCTGTCTCCCCTGCACCCCCCCTTCCAGCCATTTAGTGATTCTCCTCTCTGCTCTGCCCCCCCTCTAGCCACCCAGCGATGTTCTCCGCCCCCCCCAGCGATTCTCCTTTCTCCCCTGCCCCTAACGATACCGGCGAAATCTCTGGCCCTCCGCCAACCGGCCAGCCTCTGTTGGCATTCACAGCTCACCGTGCAGGCCCACTAAACGATCGATCCATTCGCCCCTGTGCGCTCGCCCTCCCATCTCTGGTTGGTCAGCTTTTGTGTCCGCCCTCCCACCTCTGGTTGGTCAGCTTTTGCGTGTGACGTACCCAAAGGTACGTGACGTCAATTCATGATATGGATGTATCCTTTCTGAGAGCACAAATGCTTCAGGCTTTACTGCCATGGAGTCAGCTTCAGAACGTTGGAGGTGTTTTATTATATAGGATTTAATTAAAAAACTTATATACCACCTATAACTAGGTGGTTTCCATAAAAACGTTCATAATAACCACAATACAAAAACATTACACAGCATCAAACAGCAGACTCGTGTACAATTACCAAAACACAAAGTTTTATTTTCAAAATTTTTTTAAACTGCTTAAGATCAGAGCATCAACAAAGCTGACCAGATAGTTCATTCCACAAGGAGATTGCAGCTGATACAACCACAGACATGACATGCGCATAGTAGATTCTGATCTTAACATACATCTGGGGTGGTACATCTGCAGTGCTTTCTTCAGATAAAATGGAGCAGAAGCACATGCCTGATGAACAATTGTCAGCACCTTAAAATGAAACCTTTGTGCCACTGGAAACCAGTGTAGTTCCTTAAGAGCAGGTGTCACGTGAAAATCTAGATAAACCCACAGTCCTCACAGCAGCATTCTGGATTTCTCCTCAGTAACTACTATATTACTTTATACTAGACTTAAATTGAATAAAGAAAATACATAATTTCTCAGGTTGGGGTCTGTGGATCATCCTTTTAGTTGTTTGCAATTTAATATTGGGACAGATTGTTTTCATTTTGATAAGTCAACAAGGTTACTTGGGTAGAGTTAGATAATATGCTTATTCTCCGAGGACAAGCAGGCTGCTTGTTCTCACTGATGGGTGACGTCCACGGCAGCCCCTCCAATCGGAAACTTCACTAGCAAAAGCCTTTGCTAGTCCTCGCGCGCCCAAGCGCATGCGCGGCCATCTTCCCGCCCGAACCGACTCGTGTTCGTCAGTCTTCTTTTGTCCGCGCTCGGGACGGTCGTGTTTTGCCGCCGTTTCGCGCCCCTCAAGTTAACCCTCGCGCGTCTTCGTGATTTCGCTAAAAAAAAAAAGAAAGACCTCGTTCTTTGTCCCTTCCCGTGTATCCAGTTTGTTTCCCCGACGTAAGTTTTTTTTTCGCTTTCGGGGTAGGCCTTTTTTCTGGCCTCGGTACGGGTTTTTTCTCTCTCCCTTAATTTTGGTGCCCTTCATCACCATCGCGAATTTTGATTTCGCCGGCGTGATTTTTCCGCCCATGTCATCGAAGTCTCCCAGCGGCTTCAAGAAGTGCACCCAGTGCGCCCAGGTAATCTCGCTCACTGATAGGCACGCGTCGTGTCTTCAGTGTCTGGGGGCTGGGCACCGCCCGCAGGCCTGCAGTCTTTGTGCTCTTTTACAGACGAGGACTCAGGTAGCGAGATTGGCCCAGTGGAACGTGTTGTTCTCTGGCTCTTCGTTGACAACAGCACCGGGAGGCATTGAGTGCATCGGCGTCGACAGCATCAAGACCTTCGACCTCGGCATCGACAGCATCGAGGTATCGACCCTCTGCATCGGAAGTCGGCGTCGGTGGTACCAGGACCTCCACTGTTGCTGATGTCGTCAGACGGTGGTGCTTCGACTGGAGTGCAGGTGAGGGCTGTCCATTCCCCTGCTGATGGCGGTGAGCCTTCGGGTGGGTCTCCTCCTACCCTGAGGGCTTCTGCGGTACAGCCCCCCCCCCCCCCCCCCCCCCCCGAGACCGACCTTCTTAGGCCTCGGCCCCGAGGAAGAGACGGCTGGATTCTACGTCCTCCTCATCTGTACCGGGAAGCTCCGGTGACATGCTTAGTTTGGAAAAAATCAAAGAAGCGTTGACACCGGTCACCTTCCTGCATCGGTACCGAGAGCTCTGAGTCGCCGAGGGAGTCGGCACCCAGTAGGCATCGGCACCGGGAGGACCGCTCACCCTCTGTTCAGGAGATGTCGATGCGCTCCACCTTGGACAGCCCGGAACAGCCTCCACGCCCGGAACAGACACTGACCTCGACGCCTGCATCGGCTTCCATGTCTTTCTCCACAGTCGCTCTGCACGAGAGTCTCCGGGCCGTTCTCCCGGAGATCCTGGGAGAGCTGTTGCGCCCTTCCCCTCCGGTATCGGGGGTGCTTGCGCCACCGGTACCGTCGAGTGAGGCGCCGGCTGGCCCCTTGCCCGGGGTGAGGTCTCAAGCGGTACTGACTGCAGCCGCTTCCCAGGAAGGCTCCCCGACGACGTCGGCGGAGGGAGCTTCGCCGGTGCTGGCGAGGAAGTCTACCTCTCGACGCTCCCACCGTGGCCGTGTTTCCACGGAGTCGAGTCGGGCACGGCTTCAGACACAGGTTCATGAACTTGTGTCTGATACTGATGGTGAGGCCTCGTGGGAGGAGGAAGAGGATATCAGATATTTCTCTGATGAGGAGTCTGATGGCCTTCCTTCTGATCCCACTCCCTCCCCTGAAAGACAGCTTTCTCCTCCCGAGAGTCTGTCTTTTGCGGCCTTTGTCCGGGAGATGTCTACGGCCATCCCCTTCCCGGTGGTCGTGGAGGATGAGCCCAGAGCTGAAATGTTTGAGCTCTTGGACTATCCTTCTCCACCTAAGGAAGCGTCCACAGTACCCATGAATCATGTCCTAAAAAAGACATTGCTGGCGAACTGGACCAAGCCTTTAACTAATCCCCACATTCCCAAGAAGATCGAGTCCCAGTACTGGATCCATGGGGACCCAGAGCTGATGCGCACTCAGTTGCCTCACGACTCTGGTGTGGTGGATCTGGCCCTAAAGAAGGCTAAGAGTTCTAGGGAGCATGCTTCGGCGCCCCCGGGCAAGGACTCTAGAACCTTAGACTCCTTTGGGAGGAAGGCCTACCATTCTTCTATGCTCGTGGCCAAGATTCAGTCCTACCAGTTCTACACGAGCATCCATATGCGGAACAATGTGCGGCAGTTGGCGGGCTTGGTGGATAAGCTCCTTCCTGAGCAAGCCAAGCCATTTCAGGATGTGGTCAGGCAGCTGAAGGCGTGCAGAAAATTCCTGGCCAGAGGGGTATATCATACCTTTGATGTTGCGTCCAGGGCCGCTGCTCAAGGTGTGGTGATGCGCAGACTGTCATGGCTGCGTGCCTCCGACCTGGAGAATAGGATCCAGCAGCGGATTGCGGACTCCCCTTGCCGAGCGGACAACATTTTTGGAGAGAAAGTCGAACAGGTGGTAGAGTAGCTCCACCAGCGGGATACCGCTTTCGACAAGTTCTCCCGCCGGCAGCCTTCAGCATCTACCTCCTCAGGTAGACGTTTTTATGGGGGAAGGAAGACTGGTCCCTACTCTTCTGGTAAGCGTAGGTACAATCCTCCTTCTCGACAGCCTGCGGCCCAGGCTAAGCCCCAGCGCGCTCGCTCTCGTCAGCAGCGTGCGCCTCAGCAAGGCCCCACGGCTCCCCAGCAAAAGCAGGGGTCGAGCTTTTGACTGGCTCCAGCAGAGCATAGCCGGCATCAACGTATCAATGCCGGGCGATCTGCTAGTCGGGGGGAGGTTGAAAGCTTTTCACCAAAGGTGGCCTCTTGTAACCTCCGACCGTTGGGTTCTTCAAATAGTCCGGCAAGGATACACCCTCAGTTTGGCCTCGAAACCTCCAAATTGCCCACCGGGAGCTCAGTCTTACAGCTTCCAGCACAAGCAGGTACTTGCAGAGGAACTCTCAGCCCTTCTCAGCGCCAATGCGGTCGAGCCCGTGCCATCCGGGCAAGAAGGGCTGGGATTCTATTCCAGGTACTTCCTTGTGGAAAAGAAAACGGGGGGATGCATCCCATCCTAGACCTAAGGGCCCTGAACAAATATCTGGTCAAGGAAAAGTTCAGGATGCTTTCCCTGGGCACCCTTCTTCCCATGATTCAGGAAAACGATTGGCTATGCTCTCTGGACTTGAAGGATGCCTACACACACATCCCGATACTGCCAGCTCACAGACAGTATCTGCGATTTCAGCTGGGCACACGTCACTTCCAATACTGTGTGCTACCCTTTGGGCGCGCCTCTGCGCCCAGAGTGTTCACGAAGTGCCTGGATGTAGTAGCAGCGGCGCTTCGCAGGCTGGGAGTGCACGTGTTCCCCTATCTTGACGATTGGCTGGTGAAGAACACATCCGAGGCAGGAGCTCTACAGTCCATGCAGATGACTATTCGCCTCCTGGAGCTACTGGGGTTTGTGATAAATTATCCAAAGTCCCACCTTCTCCCAGTGCAAAGACTCGAATTCATAGGAGCTCTGCTGGATTCTCGGACGGCTCGTGCCTATCTCCCAGAGACGAGAGCCAACAACTTGTTGTCCCTCGTCTCTCGAGTGCGAGCGTCCCAGCAGATCACAGCTCGGCAGATGTTGAGATTGCTGGGCCACATGGCCTCCACAGTTCATGTGACTCCCATGGCCCGTCTTCACATGCAATCTGCTCAATGGACCCTAGCTTCCCAGTGGTTTCAAGCTGCTGGGGATCTAGAGGACGTGATCCACCTGTCCACGAGTTTTCTCAAATCCCTGTATTGGTGGACGATTTGGTCCAATTTGACTCTGGGACGCCCTTTCCAAATTCCTCAGCCACAAAAAGTGCTGACTACGGATGCGTCTCTGCTAGGGTGGGGAGCTCATGTCGATGGGCTTCACACCCAGGGAAGCTGGTCCCTCCAGGAACGCGATCTCCAGGAACACGATCTGGAGTTACGAGCGGTCTGGAACGCTCTGAAGGCTTTCAGAGATCGGCTGTCTCATCAAATTATCCAATTCAGACAGACAGTTGTCTGTCTGAATTTGGATAATTTGATGAGACCAGGTTGCCATGTATTACATCAACAAGCAGGGGGGCACCGGATCTCGCCCCCTGTGTCAGGAAGCCATCAGCATGTGGCTCTGGGCTCACCGTTACGGCATGTGGCTCCAAGCCACATATCTGGCAGGCGTAAACAGTCTGGCCGACAGGTTGAGCAGGATTATGCAACCTCACGAGTGGTCGCTCAACTCCAGAGTGGTGCGACAGATCTTCCAGGTGTGGGGCACCCCCTTGGTAGATCTCTTCGCATCTCGAGCCAACCACAAGGTCCCTCAGTTCTGTTCCAGACTTCAGGCCCACGGCAGACTGGCATCGGATGCCTTCCTACTGGATTGGGGGGAGGGCCTGCTGAATGCTTATCCTCCCATACCTCTGGTGGGGAAGACTTTGTTGAAACTCAAGCAAGACCGGGGCACCATGAATCTGATTGCTTCGTTTTGGCCGCCTCAGATCTGGTTCCCTCTTCTTCTGGAGTTGTCCTCCGAAGAACCACGGAGATTGGAGTGTTTTCCGACCCTCATCACACAGGACGAAGGGGCGCTTCTGCATCCCAACCTCCGGTCTCTGGCTCTCACGGCCTGGATGTTGAGAGCGTAGACTTTGCCTCTTTGGGTCTGTCGGAGGGTGTCTCCCGTATCTTGCTTGCTTCCAGGAAAGATTCCACTAAGAGGAGTTACTTCTTTTTATGGAAGAGGTTTGCCGTCTGGTGTGACAGCAAGGCCTTAGTTCCTCGCTCTTGTCCTACACAGACCCTACTTGACTACCTTCTGCACTTGTCTGAGTCTGGTCTCTAAACCAACTCTGTAAGGGTTCACCTTAGCGCAATCAGTGCATACCATTACCGTGTGGAAGGTAAGCCGATCTCAGGACAGCCTTTAGTTGTTCGCTTCATGAGAGGTTTGCTTTTCTCAAAGCCCCCCGTCAAACCTCCTACAGTGTCATGGGATCTCAATGTCGTTCTCACCCAGCTGATGAAACCTCCTTTTGAGCCACTGCCATCTGAAGTACTTGACCTGGAAGGTCATTTTCTTGGTGGCAGTTACTTCAGCTCGTAGAGTCAGTGAGCTTCAGGCCCTGGTAGCCCAGGCCCCCTGCACCAAATTTCATCATAATAGAGTAGTCCTCCGCACTCACCCTAAGTTCTTGCCGAAGGTAGTGTCGGAGTTCCATCTGAACCAGTCAATTGTCTTGCCAACATTTTTTCCCCGTCCTCATTCCTGCCCTGCTGAACGTCAGCTGCACACATTGGACTGCAAAAGAGCATTGGCCGTTCTATCTGGAGCGGACACAGCCCAACAGACAGTCCGCCCAATTGTTTGTTTCTTTTGATCCCAACAGGAGGGGAGTGGCTGTGGGAAACACACCATATCCAATTGGCTAGCAGATTGCATTTCCTTCACTTACGCCCAGGCTGGACTGGCTCTTGAGGGTCATGTCACGGCTCACAATATCAGAGCCATGGCTGCGTCAGTGGCCCACTTGAAGTCAGCCACTATTAGAGATTTGCAAAGCTGCGACATGGTCATCTGTCCACACATTCACATCTCATTACTGCCTGCAGGAGGATACCCGACGCGACAGTCAGTTCGGGCAGTCAGTGCTTCAGAATCTGTTTGGGGTTTAGAATCCAACTCCACCCCCCCTAGGCCCTTGTTTTATTCTGTTCCAGGCTACACTCTCAGTTAGTTGGATAAGTTGATAGGTCAATCTCAGTTATGTCCTCGCCATTGCGAGGCCCAATTGACCATGTTTGTTGTTTTGAGTGAGCCTGGGGGCTAGGGATACCCCATCAGTGAGAACAAGCTGCCTGCTTGTCCTCGGAGAAAGTGAATGCTACATACCTGTAGAAGGTATTCTCCGAGGACAGGAGGCTGATTGTTCTCACAAACCCGCCCGCCTCCCCTTTGGAGTTGTCTTCCCTTGTCTTTGTCTTGCTACATATGGGACTGACGAACACGAGCCGGTTTGGGCGGGAAGATGGCCGTGCATGGGCGCGCGAGGACTAGCAAAGGCTTTTGCTAGTGAAGTTTCCGATTGGAGGGGCTGCCGTGGACGTCGCCCATCAGTGAGAACAATCAGCCTGCTTTCTTCACCCCCTCGTCCACACTGCTTTCTCAGCCAGTACCAACACCTACTCTTCACAAGGAAATCGGGCTATGCTCAAAGAGGAGCTTTCAGGGCTACTGCATTCACAGTTTTGCACAGGCTTACAGGGTGCTTGGGCCAAGCCCAGCCTATCGATGCATCAGAGAGACAGTCATGGGAGAGGTCCCACATGCTAGCTCGGAGTTGACCGTCTGGGGCAGCACAAACCCGACTGATGCATGCATCAGATGAGTTTTCTCTAACTTCGGAGACGCATCTGCTTCAATGCATAGCCGACGCTGTAGTCTTCACTTTCTTCCATGTACATAAGTACATAAGTAATGCCATACTGGGAAAAGGCCAAAGGGTCCATCGAGCCCAGCATCTTGTCCACGACAGCGGCCAATCCAGGCCAAGGGCACCTGGCAAGCTTCCCAAACGTACAAACATTCTATACATGTTATTCCTGGAATTTTGGATTTTTCCAAGTCCGTTTAGTAGCGGTTTATGTACTTGTCCTTTAGGAAACCGTCCAACCCCTTTTTAAACTCTGCTAAGCTAACCGCCTTCACCACATTTCCGGCAATGAATTCCAGAGTTTAATTACACGTTGGGTGAAGAAAACTTTTCTCCGATTTGTTTTAAATTTACTACACTGTAGTTTAATCGCATGCCCCCTAGTCCTAGTATTTTTGGAAAGCATGAACAGACGCTTCACATCCACCTGTTCCACTCCACTAAATTTTTATATACCTCTATCATGTCTCCCCTCAGCCGTCCTCTTCTCCAAGCTGAATAGCCCTAGCCTCCTTAGTCTTTCTTCATAGGGAAGTCGTCCCATCCCCGCTATCATTTTAGTCGCCCTTCGCTGCACCTTTTCCAATTCTACTATATCTTTCTTGAGATGCGGCGACCAGAATTGAACACAATACTCAAGGTGCAGTCGCACCATGAGCGATACAAAGGCATTATAACATCCTCACACCTGTTTTCCATACCTTTCCTAATAATACCCAACATTCTATTCGCTTTCCTAGCCGCAGCAGCACACTGAGCAGAAGGTTTCAGTGTGTTATCGACGACGACACCCAGGATCCCTTTCTTGGTCCGTAACTCCTAACGTGGAACCTTGCATGACGTAGCTATAATTCGGGTTCTTTTTTCCCACATGCATCACCTTGCACTTGCTCACATTAAATGTCATCTGCCATTTAGCCGCCCAGTCTCGTAAGGTCCTCTTGTAATTTTTCACAATCCTGTCGCGAGTTAACGACTTTGAATAACTTTGTGTCATCAGCAAATTTAATTACCTCGCTAGTTACTCCCATCTCTAAATCATTTATAAATATATTAAAAAGCAGCGGTCCTAGCACAGACCCCTGAGGAACCCCACTAACTACCCTTCTCCATTGTGAATACTGCCCATTTAACCCCACTCTCTGTTTCCTATCCTTTAACCAGTTTTAATCCACAATAGGACATTTCCTCCTATCCCATGACCCTCCAATTTCCTCTGTAGCCTTTCATGAGGTACCTTGTCAAACGCCTTTTGAAAATCCAGATACACAATATCAACCGACTCCCCTTTGTCCGCATGTTTGTTTACTCCTTCAAAGAATTGAAGTAAATTGGTCAGGCAAGATTTCCCCACACAAAAGCCGTGCTGACTCGGTCTCAGTAATCCATGTCCTCGGATGTGCTCTGTAATTTTGTTTTTAATAATAGCCTCTACCATTTTCCCCGGCACCGACGTCAGACTCACCAGTCTATAATTTCCCGGATCTCCCCTGGAGCCTTTTTTAAAAATGGGCGTTACATTGGCCACCCTCCAATCTTCTGGTACCACGCTCGATTTTAAGGATAAGTTGCATATCACTAGCAGTAGCTCCGCAAGCTCATTTTTCAGTTCTATCAGTACTCTAGGGTGAATACCATCCGGTCCAGGAGATTTGCTACTCTTCAGTTTGCCGAACTGCCCCATTACGTCCTCCAGGTTTACCGTGAAGTCAGTAAGTTTCTCCGACTCGTCCGCTTGAAATACCATTTCCGACACCGGTATCCCACCCAAATCTTCCTCAGTGAAGACCGAAGCAAAGAATTCATTCAGTCTCTCCGCTACGTCTTTGTCTTCCTTGATCGCCCCTTTTACCCCTCGGTCATTCAGCGGCCCAACCGATTCTTTTGCCGGCTTCCTGCTTTTAATATACCGAAAAAATTTTTACTATGTTTTTTTGCCTCTAATGCTATCTTTTTTTCGTAATCCCTCTTGGCCTTCTTTATCTGCGCCTTGCATTTGCTTTGACACTCCTTATGCTGCTTCTTGTTATTTTCAGACGGTTCCTTCTTCCATTTTCTGAAGGCGTTTCTTTTAGCCCTAATAGCTTCCTTCACCTCACTTTTCAACCAGGCCGGCTGTCTTTTGGAGTTCCGTCTTTCTTTTCTAATTTGCGGAATGTGTATGGCCTGGGCCTCCAGGATGGTATTTTTGAACAGCGTCCACGCCTGTTGTACAGTTTTTACTCTCTCAGTTGCCCCCCTAAGTTTTTTTTTTTACCGTTCTTCTCATTTTATCATAGTCTCCTTTTTTTAAAGTTAAACGCTAACGTATTTGACTTTCTGTGTACATTTACTTCAAGGTCGATATCAAAACTAATCATATTATGGTCACTGTTATCAAGTGGCCCCAGTACCATAACATCCCTCACCAGATCATGCGCTCCACTAAGGACCAAGTCTAGAATTTTTCCTTCTCTCGTCGGCTCCTGCACCAGTTGCTCCATAAAGCTGTCCTTGATTTCATCAAGGAATTGTATCTCTGTAGCGTGTCCCGATGTTACATTTACCCAGTCTATATTTGGATAATTGAAGTCACCCATTATTATCACATTGCCCATTTTGTTCGCGTCTCTGATTTCTTTTATCATTTCTGTGTCTACCTGCTCATCCTGGCGAGGCGGACGGTAGTACACTCCTATCACCGTTTTTTTCCCTTTTATACATGGAATTTCAACCCACAATGATTCAAAGGTGTGATTTGTGTCTTCCTGAATTTGTAATCTATCTGAGTCAAGGCTCTCGTTAATATACAATGCTACCCCTCCACCAGTCCGGTCCACCCTATCACTACGATATACTTTGTACCCCGGTATGACAGTGTCCCACTGGTTATCCTCCTTCCACCAAGTCTCAGTAATGCCTATTATATCCAATTTTTCGTTTAGTGCAATATATTCCAACTCTCCCATCTTATTTCTTAGACTCCTAGCATTTGCATATAGACATTTCAGAGTATGTTTGTTGTTCTTATTTGCATGATGCTTAGTACCTGACACTATTGATTTGACATCTTTTGTCTGATCTTTAGTTGTATTTAAGGGCACCTGGTCTACCACGGTCTGTTGTGCAACCTCACTACTTTGAAGAGTTGTACTCGCACCTCTCCTGGGAGATTGATTAGGGACCTACAGTGTCTCTCAGATAAGGAGTCCTATGGCATTCCATCTGATCCTTCTTTGCCACCTGAGAGGCGTAGATCTCCAGAGAGTATCTCTCTTCCTGGTTTTGTCTGAGAGGTAGCTCAAGCCATACCTTTTTTTTTTCCCTTCCCATATATTGTATTGAAGAATTTGCATTTATAACAACACAGCAGATATAATAACAGCAAACATAAACAAAGAGCATCCAACACATGTACTAGAATATCGGGTGAGCTGCATATATAAAGGTGGGAAGAATACAGCGTCTTCTGTAAGTGCGTTTAGCACTGGAAATCCTAGAAAGTAATGTTATTGGTAGCAGTGCAGTAACAGTCTAATAGTGCCCAAGTCTTTAAGGAGGACTGAAGGTTGTGCTGTTTGAGAGCCAGAGCAGCCTCATATTTAATGATTATACAAATGTGACTCATCCATTATATAAAATTCAACTTTGAATTGTCCTTCCAGTTACATATTATAAGGTGCAAAGTATAATATTAAACAGTTTCTGATGATCATCTTCTATGATAATGACAGGATCAGATGAACACAAGACTGTTTTGTAGGTAGTGACTGAATTTCTAGGTAAGTCAAAATTTTACACCATTCTATTCCAAATAAGGTTCCAGTAAGCTGTAACATATTTGTAATAAAAAGTTATGTGTGATGAGAGGCGTGGCAAAGATGGTGACTGAAAAGGTTGCAGTGTTTGGAGCTCCAGTTAGCTGAAGAGAGTAGCCTAGTAGCTAGTGCAGTGGACTTTGATCCTGGGGAACTGAGTTCGATTCCCACTGCAGCTCCTTGTGACTCTGGCCAAGTCACTTAACCCACCATGCCACTGGTACAAAATAAGTACCTGAATATATGTAAACCACCTTAAATGTAGTTGCAAAAACCTCAGAAAGGTAGTATATCAAGTCCCATTTCCCTTCCCTTCTTCAGGGGATTTTTGATACCTCATACAAAGAGGAAGGGGATGGTGTGGGCTGTTTCATCGCCAGCCACTGCATCATCCTCGATCCAGCCTACTCTTCAGCAGACGCTTAAACGCTGTGCTGCATGTTCCCAGCTTGAAGACAGGGGATAGCCAATGGAGGGAGTAGAAATGATGAGAAGGGATCTCCAAAAATTAGAAGAATGGTCTAGGGTGTGGCAGTTAAAATTTAATAGATACAGATCTTATACTGGGGAGTATCGTTTCAGCCCAGAGTACAATATATATAAATACCAGTAAACACAGTACCCTGTTATTACTTACTTAATAATTATATCCTTTATTTAAGTACACTCATAAACCCATAAAACTCTGAGGAGCCTAAGGACTGACACAAGCCATGCATCCTTATTCTTATAGGTTTTACATCCTTATTAGATAAATCTTTTGAAACATTTACAAGCCTGTGATGAATATGTGCTAAAAAGACTTACTTGAGACTCTGCTGGTTCCTTTTGAAGTACAACGGATATAGTTCTTTTCAAATGTATAGCAATGATGTATTCACATAAGTATATGGAAGGAATATAGTGTTGCAATGTAATAAGAATATAAAAACTTTAAGAATAAGGATGCATGGCTTGTGTGAGTGAGTCCTTAGGGTCCTCAGAGTTTTATGGGTTTATGAGTGTATTTAAATAAAGGATATAATTATTAAGTAAGTAATAACAGGGTATTGTGTTTACTGGTAGTTAAAATGTAATACTTTATTCAGAAACCGCTGCCAAGAAGTGCAGAGTGATGCATTTGGGGTGTAGAAACCCAAAAGAGATACTGAATAGGAGGGGGAGAGATTAGTAAGCTCGACTCAGGAGAGAGACCTTGGGGAGTTGGTGTCGGAGGATATGAAGGTGAAGAAGCAATGTGACAAGGCGACGGCCATGGCCAGAAGGATGCTAGGCTGCATAGAGAGGGGTATAACCAGCAGAAGAAAGGAGGTGTTGATGTCCCTCTACAAGTCGTTGGTGAGGCCCCACTTGCAGTATTGTGTTAAGTTTTGGAGGTCTTATCTTGCTAAAGATGTAAAAAGACTGAAAGCGGTGCAAAGAAAAGCTACAAAAATGGTATGGGATTTGCGTCGCAAACCATATGGGGAGAGACTTGCAGACCTGAACATGTATATATACTCTGTAGCTAAAAAACGGATTCTCCGAGGACAAGCAGGCTGCTTGTTCTCACTGATGGGTGACGTCCACGGCAGCCCCTCCAATCAGAACACTTTCTAGCAAAGTCCTTTGCTAGTCCTCGCGCGCCGATACGCACCGAGCATGCGCGGTCGACTTCCTGCCCGAACCGGCTCGTGCCGGCCAGTCTTCTTTTGTCCGCGCTCGGTACGGTCGTGTTTCGCCGTTCGCGCCCCAAAGTTGACCTCGCGCGTCGTTTATCGACTTCGTTCTTCAAAAAAAAAAAAAAAGGTGTCGGGAGGAGGCCTTTATGGTTTTCTCCCTTCCCGTACTTCGAGTTTTTGCCCCGGTAAGTTTTCTTTCGTCGTCGGGGTAGGCCCTATTTAGGCCTCGGTCAAAGTTTTTCTTCCCCCTATTTTTGTGGTGCCATTTCGAGTTTTGATCTCGACGGCGCAATTTTTCTGCCCATGACATCGAAGTCTTCCAGCGGCTTCAAGAAGTGCACCCAGTGCGCCCGGTAATCTCGCTCACTGACAGGTACGCGTCGTGTCTTCAGTGTCTGGGGGCTGGGCACCGCCCTCAGGCCTGTAGTCTGTGTTCCCTTTTACAAAAGCGGACTCAGGTAGCGAGATTAGCCCAGTGGAACATTTTGGTCTCGGGCTCTTCGTCGGCATCGGCACCGGGAGTATCGACTGCTTCAACGTTGTCGGCGCCCGGACCTTCATCCTCGCCCCCGATTGCATCGAGGCATCGGCCCTCTGCATCGGGGCGACATCGGAGGGCTGCGTCGGCGTCGGTGGTATCGAGACCTCCTCGTCTGCTGATGTCGTCGGACGGTGGTGCTTTGTCTGGAGTGCAGGTGAGGGCTGTCCATTCCCCTGCTGGTGGCGGTGAGCCTTCGGGTGGGTCTCCCCCTACCCTGAGGGCTCCTGCGGTACAGCCCCCCCGAGACCGACCCTCTTCGGCCTCGGCCCCGAGGAAGAGACGGCTGGATTCTACATCCTCCTCGTCGTTGCCGGGAAGCTCCGGTGACGTGCTTCGTTCCAAAAAATCGAACAAGCATCGTCACCGGTCCCCTTCTCGTGTCGGCACCGAGAGCTCTGGGTCGCCGAGGGATTCGGCACCCAGTAAGCATCGGCACCGAGAGGACCGCTCGCCCTCTGTTCAAGAGGTGTCGATGCGCTCCCCTTTGGACAGCCCGGGACAGCCTCCACGCCCGGAACAGGTTCTGACATCGACTCCTGCATCGGCTTCCATGTCTTTTTCCACAGCCGCTCTGCACGAGACCCTCCGGGCCGTTCTCCCAGAGATTCTGGGAGAGCTGTTGCGCCCTACCCCTCCGGTACCGGGGGTGCTTGCGCCACCGGTACTGTCGAGCGAGGCGCCGGCTGGCCCATTGTCCGGGGTGAGGTCTCCGACATCGGTGCCGCTTGCGGTACCGAGTGCGGTAGCCTCCCAGGAAGGCTCCCCGACTACGTCGGCGGAGGGAGCTTCGCCGGTGCAGGCGAGGGAGTCTACCTCTCGACGCTCCCACCGTGGCCGTGGTTCCACGGAGTCGAGCCGGGCACGGTTGCAGACACAGGTCCGTGAACTTGTGTCTGACACCGATGGTGAGGCCTCGTGGGAAGAGGAAGAAGACATCAGATATTTCTCTGACGAGGAGTCTGAGGGTCTTCCTTCCGATCCCACTCCCTCTCCGGAAAAAAAGCTTTCTCCTCCTGAGAGCCTGTCTTTCGCTTCCTTTGTCCGGGAGATGTCTACGGCCATCCCCTTCCCGGTGGTTGTGGAGGTCGAGCCCAGGGCTGAAATGTTTGAGCTCCTGGACTATCCTTCTCCACCTAAGGAAGCGTCCACAGTACCCATGCATCATGTCCTCAAAAAGACATTGCTGGCGAACTGGACCAAGCCTCTAAGTAATCCCCACATTCCCAAGAAGATCGAGTCCCAGTACCGGATCCATGGGGACCCAGAGCTGATGCGCACTCAGTTGCCTCATGACTCTGGAGTTGTGGATTTGGCCCTAAAGAAGGCCAAGAGTTTGCTTCGGCGCCCCGGGGCAAGGACTCTAGAACCTTGGACTCCTTTGGGAGGAAGGCCTACCATTCTTCTATGCTCGTGGCCATGATCCAGTCCTACCAGCTCTACACGAGCATACACATGCGGAACAATGTGCGGCAGTTGGCGGGCTTGGTGGACAAGCTCCCCCCTGAGCAAGCCAAGCCATTTCAGGAGGTGGTCAGGCAGCTGAAGGCGTGCAGAAAATTCCTGGCCAGAGGGGTGTATGACACCTTTGATGTTGCGTCCATGGCCGCTGCTCAAGGTGTGGTGATGCGCAGACTGTCATGGCTGCGTGCCTCCGACCTGGAGAATAGGATCCAGCAGCGGATTGCGGACTCGCCTTGCCGTGCGGATAATATTTTTGGAGAAAAAGTCGAGCAGGTGGTAGAGCAGCTCCACCAGCGGGACACCACATTCGACAAGTTCTCCCGCCGGCAGCCTTCAGCCTCTACCTCTACAGGTAGACGATTTTTGGCGGGAAGGAAGACTGTTCCCTACTCTTCTGGCAAGCGTAGGTACAATCCTCCTTCTCGACAGCCTGCGGCCCAGGCTAAGCCCCAGCGCGCTCGCTCTCGTCAGCAGCGTGCGACTCAGCAAGGCCCCTTGGCTCCCCAGCAAAAGCAAGGGACGAGCTTTTGACTGGCTCCAGCAGAGCATAGCCGACATCCAAGTGTCAGTGCCAGGCGACCTGCCAGTCGAAGGGAGGTTGAAAGCTTTTCACCAAAGGTGGCCTCTCATAACCTCCGATCAGTGGGTTCTCCAAATAGTACGGCAAGGATACACCCTCAATTTGGCCTCAAAACCTCCAAATTGTCCACCGGGAGCTCAGTCTTACAGCTTCCAGCACAAGCAGGTACTTGCAGAGGAACTCTCCGCCCTTCTCAGCACCAATGCGGTCGAGCCCGTGCCATCCGGGCAGGAAGGGCTGGGATTCTATTCCAGGTACTTCCTTGTGGAAAAGAAAACAGGGGGGATGCGTCCCATCCTAGACCTAAGGGCCCTGAACAAATATCTGGTAAAAGAAAAGTTCAGGATGCTTTCCCTGGGCACCCTTCTCCCCATGATTCAGGAAAACGATTGGCTATGCTCTCTGGACTTGAAGGACGCCTACACACACATCCCGATACTGCCAGCTCACAGACAGTATCTGCGATTTCAGTTGGGCACACGTCACTTCCAGTACTGTGTGCTACCCTTTGGGCTCGCCTCTGCGCCCAGGGTGTTCACGAAGTGCTTGGCTGTAGTAGCAGCAGCACTTCACAGACTGGGGGTACACGTGTTCCCATATCTCGACGATTGGCTGGTGAAGAACACATCCGAGGCAGGAGCCCTGCAGTCCATGCAGATGACTATTCGCCTCCTGGAGCTACTGGGGTTTGTGATAAATTATCCAAAGTCCCATCTTCTCCCAGTGCAGAAACTCGAATTCATAGGAGCTCTGCTGGATTCTCGGACGGCTCGCACCTATCTCCCAGAGACGAGAGCCAACAACTTGTTGTCCCTCGTCTCGCGGGTGCGAGCGTCCCAGCAGATCACAGCTCGGCAGATGTTGAGATTACTGGGCCACATGGCCTCCACAGTTCATGTAACTCCCATGGCCCGCCTTCACATGAGATCTGCTCAATGGACCCTAGCTTCCCAGTGGTTTCAGGCTGCTGGGGATCTAGAAGACGTGATCCACCTGTCCACGAGTTTTCTCAAATCCCTGTATTGGTGGACGATTTGGTCCAATTTGACTCTGGGACGTCCTTTCCAAATTCCTCAGCCACAAAAAGTGCTCTCTCCTGGAGTGGGGAGCTCATGTCGATGGGCTTCACACCCAAGGAAGCTGGTCCCTCCAGGAACGCGATCTGCAGATCAATCTTCTGGAGTTACGAGCGATCTGGAACGCTCTGAAGGCTTTCAGAGATCGGCTGTCCCACCAAATTATCCAAATTCAGACAGACAACCAGGTTGCCATGTATTACGTCAACAAGCAGGGGGGCACCGGATCTCGCCCCCTGTGTCAGGAAGCCGTCAGCATGTGGCTCTGGGCTCGCCGTCACGGCATGGTGCTCCAAGCCACATATCTGGCAGGCGTAAACAACAGTCTGGCCGACAGGTTGAGCAGGATTATGCAACCTCACGAGTGGTCGCTCAATTCCCGTGTAGTGCGACAGATCTTCCAGGTGTGGGGCACCCCCTTGGTAGATCTCTTCGCATCTCGAGCCAACCACAAAGTCCCTCAGTTCTGTTCCAGGCTTCAGGCCCACGGCAGACTGGCATCGGATGCCTTCCTCCTGGACTGGGGGGAGGGTCTGCTGTATGCTTATCCTCCCATACCTCTGGTGAGGAAGACTGTTGAAACTCAAGCAAGACCGAGGCACCATGATTCTGATTGCTCCTTTTTGGCTGCGTCAGATCTGGTTCCCTCTTCTTCTGGAGTTGTCCTCCGAAGAACCGTGGAGATTGGAGTGTTTTCCGACCCTCATCACACAGGACGAAGGGGCGCTTCTGCATCCCAGCCTCCGGTCCCTGGCTCTCACGGCCTGGATGTTGAGAGCATAGACTTTGCCTCTTTGGGTCTGTCAGAGGGTGTCTCCCGCATCTTGCTTGCTTCCAGGAAAGATTCCACTAAGAGGAGTTACTTCTTTCTGTGGAGGAGGTTTGCCGTCTGGTGTGACAGCAAGGCCCTAGATCCTCGCTCTTGTTTTACACAGACCCTGCTTGAATACCTTCTGCACTTGTCTGAGTCCGGTCTCGAGACCAACTCCGTAAGGGTTCACCTTAGTGCAATCAGTGCATACCATTACCGTGTGGAAGGTAAGCCGATCTCAGGACAGCCTTTAGTTGTTCGCTTCATGAGAGGTTTGCTTTTGTCAAAGCCCCCTGTCAAGCCTCCTACAGTGTCATGGGTTCTCAATGTCGTTCTCACTCAGCTGATGAAACCTCCTTTTCAGCCACTGAACTCCTGGCATCTGAAGTATTTGACCTGGAAGGTCATTTTCTTGGTGGCAGTTACTTCAGCTCGTAGAGTCAGTGAGCTTCAGGCCCTGGTAGCCCAGGCCCCTTACACCAAATTTCATCATAACAGAGTAGTCCTCTGCACTCACCCTAAGTTCTTGCCAAAGGTTGTGTCGGAGTTCCATCTGAACCAGTCAATTGTCTTGCCAACATTTTTTCCCCGTCCTCATTCCTGCCCTGCTGAACGTCAGCTGCACACATTGGACTGCAAGAGAGTATTGGCCTTCTATCTGGAGCGGACACAGCCCAACAGACAGTCCGCCCAATTGTTTGTTTCTTTTGATCCCAACAGGAGGGGAGTGGCTGTGGGAAAACGCACCATATCCAATTCGCTAGCAGATTGCATTTCCTTCACTTACGCCCAGGCTGGGCTGGCTCTTGAGGGTCATGTCACGGCTCATAATGTTTGAGCCATGGCAGCGTCGGTAGCCCACTTGAAGTCAGCCACTATTGAAGAGAGTTGCAAAGCTGCGACGTGGTCATCTGTCCACACATTCACATCTCATTACTGCCTGCAGCAGGACACCCGACGCGACAGTCGGTTCGGGCAGTCAGTGCTTCAGAATCTGTTTGGGGTTTAGAATCCAACTCCACCCCCCTAGGCCCATGTTTGTTCTGTTCCAGGCTGCACTCTCAGTCAGTTGGTAAATTTTTTAGGTCAATCTCAGTTATGTCCTCGCCGTTGCGAGGCCCAATTGACCATGGTTGTTGTTTTGAGTGAGCCTGGGGGCTAGGGATACCCCATCAGTGAGAACAAGCAGCCTGCTTGTCCTCGGGGAAAGCGAATGCTACATACCTGTAGAAGGTATTCTCCGAGGACAGCAGGCTGATTGTTCTCACAAACCCGCCCGCCTCCCCTTTGGAGTTGTGTCTTCCCTTCTCTTTGTTTTGCTACATATGAGAGTGGCCGGCACGAGCCGGTTCGGGCGGGAAGACGGCCGCGCATGCGCGGTGCGCATCGGCGCGCGAGGACTAGCAAAGGACTTTGCTAGAAAGTGTTCCGATTGGAGGGGCTGCCGTGGACGTCACCCATCAGTGAGAACAATCAGCCTGCTGTCCTCGGAGAATACCTTCTACAGGTATGTAGCATTCGCTTTACATTCCCTGAGGAGGCAGAGCAGGAATTTTCTTTTTCTCCTGATCAGGAAATGCCATCCTTAGAAGAGGAGGTATGTTTTCCTGAGGAGCAGTTTGCTGAGGAGCTGGAGCAGACAGCAGAAGGTGAGGAATCTCTTCTGTGGGAGAGGATCCTTCGGTGGTAAGGATTTTTCATAAAGATGACCTTCAGGAGCTTATTTCTCAGGTTTCTTCTACTTCGCATTTTGATGGTCAAGGGTATTCGCACAGCAGGTCAGTCTTTTCCTCTGCATCGGGATATTGGAAATATTATTCAGGCTCAGTGAGAGATTCCTGATTCTGCTTTTCGGCTTGCTAGATCTATGGTTAGGCTTTATCCGGTTCCTGACTCAGATAAAGATCTTTTGCGCAAAACACTGTCCCTGTAGATGGTGGTACGGCTCTGCGAGATCCCCAGGATTGCCGTATTGAATCCTTGCTAAAGAATTCCTTTTTCTGCTCTGGCAGTGCAGGCTGCAATTTGTGGGTCCTTGCTAGCGAGAGCTTGTTTCCGCTGGTCAGAAAGAGTGTTGGAAAGTTCTTCAGATGATCTTTCAGCTATTGATAATGAAAGGTATAAATCCGCAATCGAACCTTTTCCGGAGATGCGACGGCGGTACAATGAGAGGACATGAAATGAGATTGAAGGGAGGCAGACTCAAGAAAAATGTCAGGAAGTATTTTTTCACGGAGAGAGTAGTGGATGCTTGGAATGCCCTCCAGCGGGAGGTGGTGAAAATGACAACGGTAACGGAATTCAAACATGCCTGGAATAAGCATAAAGGAATCCTGTGCAGAAGGAATTGATCCTCAGGAGCTTAGTCGAGATCGGGAGGCGGGGCTGGTGGTTGGGAGGCGGGGATAGTGCTGGGCAGACTTATACGGTCTGTGCCAGAGCCGGTGGTGGAAGGCAGGGATAGTGCTGGGCAGACTTATGCGGTCTGTGCCAGAGCCGGTGGTGGGAGGCAGGGATAGTGCTGGGCAGACTTATGCGGTCTGTGCCAGAGCCGGTGGTGGGAGGCAGGGATAGTGCTGGGCAGACTTATGCGGTCTGTGCCCTGAAGAGCACAGGTTCAAATCAAAGTAGGTTATACACAAAAAGTAGCACATATGAGTTGTCTTGTTGGGCAGACTGGATGGACCGTGCAGGTCTTTTTCTTCCGTCATCTACTATGTTACTATGTATATCTTGGAGGAAAGGAGAAACAGGGGTGACATGATACAGACGTTCAAATATTTGAAAGGTATTAATCCGCAAACTAACTTTTTCTGGAGACGGGAAGGTGGTAGAACTAGAGGACATGAATTGAAGTTGAAGGGGGGCAGACTCAGAAGTAATGTCAGGAAGTATTTTTTTTCACAGAGAGGGTGGTGGATACGTAGAATGACCTCCCGCGGGAGGTATTGGAGATTAAAACGGTAATGGAATTCAAACATGCGTGGGATAAATTCAAAGGAATCCTGTTTAGAAGGAATGGATCTATGAAATCTTAGCGGAGATTGGGTGACGCCGCCGGTATTTGAAGAATAAAACTGGTGCAGGGCGGACTTTTACGGTCTGTGTCCTGATCGTGACTGAATAGATATGGAGGGGCTGGAGTGTAAATTTTAAGGGGCTTTGACATTAGCTTCAGAACTTTTAGTACAGGAACAGTGCTGGGCAGACTTTTACGGTCTGTGTCCTGAGAAAAGCAGGGACAAATCAAACTCGGGTATACATATAAAGTATTACATACCATGGAAAATGAATTTATCTTGTTGGGCAGACTGGATGGACCGTTTAGGTCTTTATCTGCCATCATTTACTATGTTACTATGTCTGAACATAGGGAAGCAGACTCAGAGGTAAGTTTTGAGTATGAGCCAAGAAGTGGTGGAGCTCGGTTCTAGGAAGAAGCAGCTGTGTTGGGAAGTGCAGGGTCAGCCACAGAGGTGTCTGCCCCCAAGGCGTGACTCTGGAGACTATCTGGATGGCCATTAAGAAACTGGATGGTACAGTTGAGAAAATTGCTGCTATATTTATGAGTAAAGTGGAAAGTCTGTCTTAATCTATAGACAAAGTTCAACAAGAGAATTCTGAACAAATCAGATTCAACTGGATGTTACTAATCTTAAAACTGTGTTTCAACAATAGTAAAGGATCATACATGAAGCTATTCCTCCGATTAATAAAGCGTATTATTTATCAATTGCCCCTAAGATATCTTTAGTTGGGGGTCAACCCACAGAAAACCAGAATTTGATGAAACATTTATCAACTGAAGTTCAGCCTCAAGACCAGCTGCACTTAAAAATAAATGATTTAAGTAATATATCAGCAATCTTTGAGAGCTCTTTTTCTGAAATGAGTGATCATGCCACTTTGATTGTAAATTTTGTCTTTGAACAAGATTTGAATTCCATCATGAGACTTTATTTTAGGAAATCTGGATTACAATTTTGTGGTCAGTGAGTTTGGTTATACCCTGATGTAACAAAATCTAGTCAGGATAGACGTAAAGAGTTCTTGGCTATGAGAGAAGAGAGAAAGAAATTGGGTGTGACCTTTGTACTAGCATATCCATGTAAATGTGTTGTGAAGTACCTTGCATTGAAGTATATTTTCTTTGTACTGGTCCATCTAAGATCATTTTTTGACCTAAAGATGTTGACTAGCAGTGGGTCATCATGATTCATCTTATATTGTGAATGTTGAGAATTGTCCCAGTTAAGTCTTTCCTTGATTATATTTTTGTATGATATTCTATATCTTACCTAAACCTCTCCACCTTTTTTTGAGGTCTGAGGAAATGTTAGCCGCCTTTGATATTTGTTTTTGCTTAATGACTTTCATATTAGTGTGTATAATTGAAATTTGTAATAAGCCTTCATTGTATTTCTTGTGCAAGTGGTTTGACTTGTAGTTTTGTTTAAACCTTATAAATAAATAAATAATTGTTTTTCTAAAAATCATGTGTGATAGGGAACCTTGTTCAGTAGAGCAGGACCAGCATAGTTCCAGGGTTGGCATCTTCCTGACTTTAGCCAGTCTAGAAGGGGTCTAGTAAGCTCTATTGAACGTGAAGAAGGAAGATTGTTATCACCGCTGGTTTTGTGGGTTTAATTACTTTGGACCAAAAGGACGCCCAGTCATGTTCA
This sequence comes from Microcaecilia unicolor, assembly GCF_901765095.1. Classification (NCBI taxonomy): domain Eukaryota; kingdom Metazoa; phylum Chordata; class Amphibia; order Gymnophiona; family Siphonopidae; genus Microcaecilia; species Microcaecilia unicolor. The sequence continues at coordinate 348,512,241 of NC_044034.1, forward strand.
GTTGAACATAGATTACGTTCATTTTCCCATATAGATGCCGGTAGAGAAGTACACTTTTTGCTCATCATCATTTGTTGATACAATGAGGAAAATCTGATGTGGAGGTGTTAAGATTGACTGGAATGAGGATATATACGAAGTAAGCTGTGTCTAAGACATAGAATGGGTTAGTGACAAGTCAGAAGGCGGAGAACTCTAGACGCCCCACGGACAACAAGAAATAAAATAAAAGTGGGAGGACGACCAAGGATTCCAAAGACTGAAAGGATATATAATAATAAAGATGTTTATTGAGGTATAAAGAGTCGACACAACATCGTGTTTCGGCCGTTAGGCCTGCATCAGGAGTCTTAATGCCGAATGCTTTTGAGAACTATTTGATGAAGGCAAATCCTCAACAAAGGGAGGTCTTTAGAAAGACCGTTGTGAAGGTGAGCGTGCTTCGTTGTCTCCTCTGACACAACGCTTGTATAGAATGATGCTCTTCATTCTAAATTTGACAGTAAACCAGTTTCAGTTCGTCCCTTAATAGTTAGATTCATGAAAGGTTTGTTTCATACCAAACCTTTTATCAAACCCGTTTCTGGTGGCGTTTGATCTGAATGTCATCCTAATAGCTATCATTTCTCATGAAACCTCCATTTGAACTGCTACATTCCTGTTCTCTGAAATTCCTCACAGAAGGTAGTGTTCTTAATAGCTCTTACTTCTGCCAGAAGAGTCAGTAAGCTTCAGGTCCTTGTGGGCAGACCCTCTTTATATTAGGACAGAGTTGAACTCCGAACCCATCCAAACTTCCTTCCTAAAGTTGAATCTGAGTTCCAGCTCAATCAATCCATTGTACTACCTGTCTTCTTCCCTAAGCCATACTGTAATCCTGGATAAGTAGCACTGTATACCTTAGTGTGGTAGATCATGCTTGCAGTCCATCTTGAATGTACAAAACCTCATCGGAGGTCATTCCAGGTTTTTGTGTCCTTCGATCCTAACAGATTAGGAATAACCATCACCAAACATTCAATCTCAACTTGGCTGGATGACTATATCTCCTACCTGTATTCTCAGGCTGGGCTGACCCTTCATGGCGGGTCACCACTGACAATGTGAGAACCATGGCAGCTCCAGTAGCCCATTACCTACATTGAAGACATTTGCAAAAGGGCTATGTGGTCTTCTGTTCACTACTCACTATAGTAGCATTCCAAGTGGATAGTCAGTTTAGACAAGCAGTCCTGCCGAATCATTTTACTACTTAAAAGTCAACTCTGCCCTCCAACCCTGTTTTTCCACCAGGCTCACTATCTGTTTAATTGCAGAAACTGATTTATATTTTGAGCCTGGTAGCTAGTGAATCCCACATGTGAGAATATTATGCCTGCTTGTCCTCGGAAAAAGCTAAGTTACTTACCTTTAGCAGGTGTTCTTGAGGACAGCAGGGATATATTCTCACATTCCTCCTGCCTCCCCTTGGAATTGTCATCTTAGCTTTAGAACTGTACTGCTGGTCCCTCACTCGAGTATCAGGCAAGAAGGTGCATGTGCAGTGGGGACACTGCCTCAGGGATTTAAAATGACAGTGCACTTGGCAGTGTCCACACAGGGCTCCATGGATGACATCACCCACATGTGAGAACATATGCCCACTATCCTCGCAGAGCACCTGATATAGGTAAGGGAGAGAGGATGGGACCTGATATACTGCCTTTCTATGGTTTTACATATTATATTCATTTTTTTTTTAATTTATTATTTTACTTAATTACATTCATATTTATCACATAAATGTAAGGAAATACAGAAATTAATATAAAAAGGAAAACATTTCTCTCAACAATATATATTTACATAATTGTCCACAATTGGAAGATCCAAGATCAAGAAAACAATCTTAAAGAAAATAAGAAAAACTCAAAATGGTTAATCTTACACTTCACATTTTCTGAGGGAGGAAGGTTAATCGGTCATTGCAGCCGGTACAATGGTAAGTGAAGGAAGTTGCTGCAGAGCATTCTTCATCTGTTTCCACAAACTCTTATAATTTCTTAGGTTCAAACAAATAAGTAATAAGGAAATAAAACACTTACAAGGGAATCGCGCTAGGAAGGTCCCACCTAGGGCAATGATTCCTGGCTTAAAAGCCAAGACTTCACACCTCCCAGTCTGCGATTCCCTTGATGTGTCAGGAAATATATCCATCTTTGAACCCAAAAAACTATCAACCATGTATCGGAAATACAATTTCAAAACATTGTTCCTATCTAAATCAAAGACGAAAGTCACTAATAATATAACTCTATCTATAACTTCTGAATTTTCCAAAATGTCGGTTAAACTTACATCTCTCTTCTCTGATAAAGAAGATTTATAAAGGAAATATAATTTTAGTCGCCAATAGGTGGCTATCAGAAGGTATTAGCAAAGTATCAGAGAAATATTTCTTCAAGAATTCAGTAGCTGATATATAGGATATTATAGGTAAATTTATCATTCTCAAGTTTTTTTTCCCTTGGTTCTCCAGAAATTCCAATTTTTACAAGAAAGATAACTATTCTTCATTACCAAATTGTCTGATTTTCATAGAGAAGCCATTTCCGTAATCAAAGTCTCTATTTTTATATCTTGGACTTCCACATTGTTAGATAGGTATTAATACAAATTCTTTAACTCACATAGTGAAAAATTTTAAACATCTGAAGAAGAGAGTTATTCACATTCTGCTGCAGTTCCTATAGTACGTCCATTATGACATTATTGGCTTCACCAAGTCCAATTTCTCCTCAGAAACCGCTCCAGATATCTTCGGGAGGAAGAGCTCACTCTCCAATCCCCCAGTTGGTTTATTATTCGAGTCGATGCTGCGCCAGGACCTCCTCGGGTCACGTGAAAATCCTAATCCACTTTGGGCGTTTCCATTATTGACCTCCATAGCGAAGCAATACTGTTTCCAGGTCTTGGAGGGGTCTTGCCAACAGGGGGACTCAAAGTCACTCCCTCTCCACTGAGATTCGACAATAAAGCCTTGCTGTTCCCCGAAGCAGGAACCGATATCCCCGACGTTATGACCCCGAATCTTTCCAAAATAGAATGAGAAGTGGTGGGAACCCCAGCCATGTTCGAGGAGGACAACACCATGGCTTTGCCTTTTCTCTTCCCCATTCTCTGGGGAGCGCGCCTTCTTCTTCAGGCATTCTGGTGTAAAACGGGAACTCAACTAACGTACGTCCTCCCTCAACGCCATCTTGGATCCTCCAGGTTGGGACACTCTTTGTCTGGTTTCTCCTCAGAGGCCTGTCTGATATGGGTAACCCTACAGCATAGCCCTCTGAGTCATTGAAACACGGAAGCCCCTCCACCACTTACAAGGTGGTGTCCCTTCGGAGGGGTACATATTATATTCAGATACTTATTTTGTACCTGAGTCAGTGGAGGGTTAAGTGACTTGTCACTAGGCTACTCCAGCATAGGTTTCAAACTTCCTAGTAAGGATTCCAAGACGTTTATCGGCATTACTGAAGATTTAGTCTTATTCAGCCTATACTCTGACATATCTGTACGGTTTGCAGGCTATCATAAATGCAGGGAGTTCTAAGTTTGCAAGCATCAATAAAGCGTCATCCACATACAGAGTTAATTTATGGTAACAGCTACCCACTGCAGCCCCTGAATTTCATCATCCTGCCTGATCATTTGAGTGAATGGCTCAGGAGCAATTGCAGATAATTAGGTAGCGAGCAAGCATCTCTGTCTGGTCCCCTGCCTCAAACTAAACATTTTTGTCAGTTGACCATTTATTCTGATTCTGGCAGAGCCATCATGGTATAGAGCTTGTATTATTCTTAGGAAATTAGGGCCACAATTCAGCTGTTCAATACCAGCTTCAGGAAGTTCCATTCCACCCTGTCAAATGCTTTTTCATCATCTAGGGCGAGAAAGGCCACTGGTATCTATTCTAAATTTAAACGTTGGAGTACATTCACAATTCTGTAAATATTATCAGATGCCATATCAAGCCTGTCTGATCTTTATGAATGATTAAGGTAAATATTTATAAAGGTACTCTTGTAAGATATGACTGTTGTAATAGCGACAGAACTACCAATACATTGTAATGAGGAAAAGGCCTCGATAAACCCCGCAAACTACAAAAAATGAGGGGCACTCGGGGTTGGGCTTTCTCATCATGGGCCAGAAAAACCTCATTGAACCAATTTGAACAAGCTATTTGAAAACTTTAAACACACTTAGCTTGGTTGGAAGTAAATCTCTGTGTTATCATCTGGCTCTTAGTCTGTGATCACGGCCCAACCCCGAGTGACCCTCATTTTTTGTAGTTTGCGGGGTTTCTCGAGGCCTTTTCCTCATTACAATGTGTTGGTAGTTCTGTCGCTATTACAACATTCATATCTTATAAGAGTACCTTTATAAGTATTTACCTTAATCTGAATGTTTTAAGGTCCTCACCCCAACTAACTTTTGATTAGCAGGTCACGGCTCAGCAGATGTTGAAGATGTTGGACCACATAGAGGCATATTTTCAAAGCACTTAGCCTTCCAAAGTTCCATAGAAACCTATGGAACTTTGGAAGGCTAAGTGCTTTGAAAATATGCATGACCGTGTTCACAGTTTGTGACACTTGTGACACGCCTTCACATGAGATCAGCCAAGTTGACCCTGGCTTCTCAGTGGTGCCAAGCCATGGGAACTCTGGAAGATGTCATCAGTGTGTGCCCGGAGCTTGCTCGCTCTCTGTTGTGGTGGACCATTTGTTCCAATTTGACTGTGTTGGACTTCCATTCCAAATTCCTCATGCCATAAAAAGTGATTACATCAGATGCATCCTCTCTTGGGTTTGGGAGCTCATGTGGATGCATTTCATACACAAAATGCTTTGTTCCCAGGAAATAGGTCTCCTGTTCAATCTCCTGGAGGTTCTAAAGGCTTTCAGAGATTGGCTGTCTTACTAAATTGTACTCATTCAAACTGACAGTCAGGTTGCCATGTATTACACCAACAAGCAGGGGGGACACCAGATCAGTCCCTCTTTGTCAGAAGGCCATCCAAATGTGGGGTTGAGCTTGCCAACATGGCATGTTCTTTCAAGCCATTTTTTCTTGGGTGGGCAAATAGCAAACAGCCTGGCCGACGGAGTGAGCAGGGTTATGCAACCACACAAGTGATCTCTCAACATGGGTGTTACCCGAGAGATCTTCCAAGCATGGGGCACCCCCTCAGTGAATCTCTTTGCCACTCATATGAATCACAAAGTCCCTCAGTTCTGTTCCAGGTTTCAGATCCGCGACAGGCTAGCATAGGATGCCTTCCTCCTTCATTGGGGATCTATCGCTAAGCCTGCTATTTCCTTCCCTGCCACCATCTCTTCGAGCTCTGATGGGGAGTCAGGTACAGGCAAAGCCTGTCATGGCAGCCTCGATCCTGCGGGAGATCCCCAATTGAGAGGCTGAGCAAAGTGAAGCAGGACTGGGAGAGACTGTTGGTCCTCCTGAACCAGGAGCTAGAAGTGTAGGTGAGATTTCATTATCAACATTTGCTGTTCCTCCTTTGCTTAAGCCACTTGTGGTCACTCTTGAAGAACTATGGAAGGCAGTGGAATCTATGAACAAATTTTGTGACATTTTTGCACAAACTGCTTCTCAGTCTTTGGCTAAATCACAGTTGACTGATACTCTGCAAAGAAATGTTGTTAATTTAGATCAAGAGATAAAATCTATTAAGAGTACTCAGTCCTCTCTAGTGATGGACAAGATGGCTGTTCATTGAAGGCTGGAATTTATGGACAACAGAGCAGATCTTTAAACTTGTGTATTTTGGATGTGATACAACTGGCTATCCTCGAGGGGGAGGAGTCAAGATGGCTCGAGCCTGAGGTTCCGCGGGTTGTGTCGGCTGTAATTCTCTTGATTCAGGTAGAAAGTGTTACCTTATAATGCCGCACACCAAGAGAAAGGGGGTAGTAAAGGATTCGCTACCGTCGACCTGAACATCTTCCCCCAGTCAGCAAACACTCCTGCGGTTTATCTCGAGCACCCCAGTGGAAGCCGGTGAGAAGGATCCCGTGGTTGGAGCCGTCAGAGGAGCGTCAACTCCATTAGGGATCGAAACATCTTTATCTCCACCGTACCTTAATCCACTGCTTTGTCCTGCAATTCTTCGGGCTAGCGATGAGGACTCAATGGAGTCGGAAGTCGGCGTCCGGAGGTGCCTCAGATGGTGGTGCTCAGCCCCAAGAACCAGACGAGATGAACATGGAGCTCGCAGCTCCCAAAGTGGTAACTTTGCAATCTATCTGGACAGCTATTCAAAATTTAACCGTAGCAGTTACCAAAACATCTCATGATACTGCTTTGCTTGTAAACAAGATAGACTCATTAACATTAGCGCTTGAGAATGTTAAACGGGAATCGTTAGCCCAGACTACACAGATGCAAACAGAAATTTTATCTCTGAAAAAAGTCACAGAAACGCTGATTATGGATAAAATGAAGGTATCCCTAAAGTTGGAACAAATAGAGAATTATAACAGACATTTAAATCTGAGGATTCTAAATTTCCCAATATCTACTGGAATATCACCGATTGATTTCCTTAAAAAATACCTATCTGACGTATTGGCATATCCTCAGTCTGCTATTCCACCGATTAATAAAATTTACTACCTTCCAGAAACCAAACAATCTAAGGTGAATCCAATAGAAACAAATCAAGTACCTGAATTAAATCTTCAAGATATTTCAGCTTTATTGGAAGAATCCATATCAGAGGTGTCTACTCGAAGGACACTTCTAGTATCATTTGTTTTCGAGCAAGACTTGAATGCCTTATTGAAACTTTACTTTAAAAATCACAACATTTTGTGGACAAAAAATATAGATTTTTCCTGATGTGATAAGAACAACGCAGGAACGGAGAAAGGGGTTTCTTGCTTACAGAGAAGAGGTTAAATCTATGGGAGCTACATTTCTGTTAGCATATCCTTGTAAATGTTGCATTAAATATTTGGGAAATAAATACATTTTCTTCGAGCCAGATCAGCTTAAATTGTTCATAGAAAATAAAAAAAACTGCCTAGTTAGTATGTGCAAAGAAATTAAGAAAAAGAAAGTATATTCTGGGGGTTTAGCGGACCAGGCCATATACCTTATAATTAAAATTTATTATTTAGATCTCCTCAGTTACTTATCCTCCCCCTAAAATTGATTGTGGTCTAAGAAAGCAGAAACTTTTCCTTCTATTCCGTTTGTTTTCCTTTTATATTGATAAATAGAGCTTATATATTTTCAATAATGGCTAAGCATATTGTTTCTTTTTGTAACTAATGTAATCTCTGTAATCTAGGTGCTGTGTTACAAATTTATAAGTTTGTCTTGTAAATTAAAAGAAATTTAATAAAGCATTAAAAAACTTGTGTATTTTGAATTTTCCTCTTATAATCTAAATGGCACCTAGAGAGGTTTTCTTAGGGTTACCATATTTTGTCCCCCAAAAAGGAGGACACATGCCCCCCCTTTCAGGCCTTTCCCCCTTTCACACCCCACCCCGCCCCCTGTCACATTTCCCCTCCCCCCTGTCACACACCCCGTCACTCCCTCTCCCCGTCACCCCCTCCCCTTACCTTACTACTGCCCTGGTGGTCTAGTGACCTCTTCTGCCTTCGGGGCAGGAAAGAGCCCCCTCTTTCCTGCCTGGAGCGCTGTCCTGCATGCATCCTTCCTGTTCATGATCTCGGCGCAGATTCAAAATAGCCACCAAGAGTTGAAGTCTCGCGAGGTCACTTTAACTCTCAGCGGCCATTTTGAATAGGTGCCGAGATCACGAACAGGAAGGGTGCATGCAGGACAGCGCTCCGGGCAGGAAAGAGGGGCTTTTTCCTGCCCCGAAGGCGGAAGAGGTCACCAGACCACCAGGGCAGTAGTAAGTAAGGGGAGGGGAGGCTAGCAATCTACCCGTTTGTCCAGATTTCTGGACAAACGGGCAGATTGGCAAAACTCGCCCAGTTGCCTGGACATGTCCTCAAAAAGATGACATGCGGACATATGGTAACCCTAGGTTTTCTATAAGTATTTAAAAGACATTTTGAAATTTCCGGAAAATACTGTGCCCGCTTTAAATAATATATATTTTCCGAGGACAAGCAGGCTGATATTCTCACATGTGGGTAACGTCACGTCGGGCCCGGAGGATTTTCAAGCAAAAATCGCCAAAAGTCTCTTCTAGAGCGTTCTGTCGCGTGAGACGATCACACCGCGCATGTGTGCGCACGATTTCCCGCCCGCCGTGCGGACACGCTCCTCAGTTCTCTTTTTTCCGCGTCTGAGGTGACACGGAGTTCCTTTTCAGGTGCTTCGCGCTACGAACGTGTTTCCATTCCTTAATTGTTTTAAAACTAAAAAAAAAAAAAAAAGCTCTATTTCCTTAGTTTTTTTCCCCATTTATAAGTTTTCTTTCTTTTCCGTCGCGACCGTGTTAGGTCGCTCGGTCGGGGCTTTTTTCTTCCCTTATTTGTCAATTTTTCTGACAAAATCGTGTCTTTTAGAGGACGAAGTTTTTCCTGCCATGTCATCGAAGACGCCAGCGGCTTCAAGCCATGCGCTCGCTGCAACTGGACTATCTCGGGCACTGATCCGCACTCCTGGTGTGTTCAGTGCCTCGGGCCTGACCATCTTCTGGAGAAATGTAAGTTATGTCTTAAAATGAAAAGACGTACTCAAATCTCCAGGGAGGTCCAGAGAAAAACCCTTTTTGGTTCCGGTACCTCGGTGTCGTCAACATCGAGGGCAGCGCTGGCATCGGGAGACCAGGTGAAGGCTGCTAAAAGACGGATGCACGCTGGGAGCAGTGATGCATCGAGCAGGTCTCCACCCGCCTCGGCCCCTCCTGCTTTGCAGGCCCACCGGGACCGACCTGTATCGGACCCGGCCCCCGAGGAAGCGTGTGGATTCCACGTCTTCCTCACCGGTACCGAGGAGTCTCGATGACGGGCGTCGGGCAAAGGCCAGGAAGAACAGTCATCGTTCTCCTCAACATGGTACCACGAGCTCCGGGTCATCGAAGCATTTGGTACCCGAGAAGAATCGATGCCGAGAGGATCGCTCTCTCTCTGTTATGGAGGTATCGACGCGCAGGTGCCTAGCAGCCCGGTACCGGCTCCCCAACCCCTGCAGGTTCTGCCTCCGAAGTCCACACCGGCACCGCAGCCTTTCCCGACAGCTTCTGTAGATGAGCGCATCAAGGCTATCTTTCCTGATTTCATGGAAGCGGTGCTGCAGCATTTGCGCCCGGCACCGGAGGTACTGGTACCGATGATGCCGGAGGCTCCTGCGGCATCGTGCCTTTCCGCCGGTGATGAGGTCTCCTTCTCCGGTACCGCTTCAGGTATCAGGGTCGGCAGCTTCCCAGGTCGACTCTCCAGTGCCTTCGAAGGAGGAAGCTTCACCATAGTCTCCTGGGGAGTCGACTTCTCGACACCGCCATCGAGGTCACCGCACCTCCATGTCGAGACGGGCTCGGATTCGGGCTGCTCTTTCTGAGTTGCTAGCCCCATCCGATGATGGCTCATCTGATGAAGATGGGGGTCATGGAGTGTTCTCTGATGAGGATTCTCTAGGTCTTCCATCTGATTCGACCCCCTCACCTCAGAGACAGCTCGGAGAGCTTGTCTTTTTCATCTTTTGTGCAGGAAATGTCTGAGGCCATTCCCTTCCCTGTGGAGACTGTGGATGAGCCTAGGGCCAAGATGCTCGAGGTCCTGGATTATCCATCTCCACCTAAGTCTTCTACCACAGCGCCTTTTCATGATACACTCAGGGAAGTGCTGATGAGGAACTGGGAGAAGCCTCTTTCTTGTCCAACTATTCCCAAAAAGGCTGAATCCCAGTATCGGATCCACGGGGAACCCAGTTTCGCCCAGCCTCAGTTGCCTCATGACTCTGCGGTGGTGGATTCCGCTCTCAGAAGAGCTAAGAGTTCTAGGAACTTTGCCTTGGCGCCCCCAGGGCGAGAACATAGAACCTTGGATTCTTTTGGGAGAAAGGCGTATCAGGCTGGCATGCTCGCTTCCAAAATTTAGTCGTTCCAGCTCTTCACGAGCATTCATTTGCGGAATTCAGTGCGGCAGCTTGAGAGCTTGGTTGATGCACTCCCACCGGAGCAGGCCGAGCCTTTTCACCAAGTGGTCAGGCAGCAGAAGGCGTGTCGCAAGCTCCTGTCCAGGGGCATTTACGATACTTGCGATGTGACATCCAGATTTTCTGCTATGGGTATAGTGATGCGCAGACTCTCATGGCTGCGTGCCTCTAACCTGGAAGAATGTACTCAGCAGAAAATTGTGGATATCCCTTGCCGGGGGGGGGGGGGGTCATCTTTTCAGTGAGAAAGTCGAAGAGTTGATTGATCATCTCTATCAGCGTGATAACGCTATGGACTCTCTCCCCCGCCGGGCGCCTTCTGCATCCGCTTCCTCATCTAGGAAGTTTTTTAAAGGGAAGAGAAGTGCGCCTTTAGGGGCCGTAAGTACGCTCCTACTTCTCGACAGCCGGTTCAGGCTCTGCCACAGCACGCTCATTCTCATCAACAGCGTGCGCCTAAACAGGCCCCTGTAGCTCCCCAGCAAAAACCAGGGACGTGTTTTTGACTGGTTCCAGTTGAGCATAGCCACCATAAATGTGTCTGTGCCGGGCGATCTGCCTGACGGGGGGAGGTTAAAATTTTTTCACCAAAGGTGGCCTCTGATAACCTCCGACCGGTGGGTTCTTCAAATAGTCCGGTTAGGATACACTCTCAGTCTGGAAACCAAGCCTCCAAATTGCCCACCGGGAGCTCAGTCCTTCAGCTCCCAACACAAGCAGGTACTTGCAGAGGAACTCTCCGCCCTTCTCAGCGCCAATGCGGTCGAGCCCATTCCACCAGGGCGAGAAGAGCTCGGATTCTATTCCAGGTACTTCCTTGTGGAAAAGAAGACAGGGGGGATGCATCCCATCCTAGACCTAAGGGGCCTGAACAAATATCTGGTTCGAGAAAAGTTCAGGATGCTTTCCCTGGGCACCCCTTCTTCCCATGATTCAGGAAAACGATTGGCTATGCTCTCTGTACTTAAAGGATGCTTATACCCACATCTCGATACTTCCAGCTCATAGGAAGTATCTGCGGTTTCAGCTGGGAACGCAGCATTTTCAGTACTGTGTGCTGCCTTTTGGCTTGGCGTCTGGCAGTTGTTGCAGCGTCTCTACGCAGACTGGGAGTGCATGTGTTCCCTTATCTCGACGATTTGCTGGTGAAGAGCACCTTCCAGGAAGGAGCTTTGCAGTCCATGCGGATGACTATTCAAGTGCTAGAACTACTATGGTTTGTCATCAATTACCCAAAGTCCCATCTCCACTCGGTTCAAAAATTGGAATTCATAGGGGCTCTGTTGTGCACGAAGACAGCTTGTGCCTATCTTCCTGAGCCCAGAGCAGACAACCTTCTGTCTCTGGTCTCCAAGATTCAAGCGTCTCAACAGATCACAGCTCAGCAGATGTTGAGACTTCTGGGGCACATGGCTTCCACAGTTCATGTAACTTTCATGGCACGTCTTCACATGAGATCAGCTCAGTGGACCCTAGCCTTCCCAGTGGTATCAAGCTACAAGGGGATCTAGAGGATGTGATTCAGCTGTCCACTGTCAGTGGTGGACAATTCGATCTAATCTGGTTTTGGGACGCCCATTTCAAATTCCTCAGCCACAAAAAATGCTGACGACGGATGCATCCCTCCTAGAGTGGGGAGCGCAAGTAGATGGGCTTCATACTCAAGGAGCTTGGTCCCTTCAGGAAAAGCGTCTTCAGATCAACCTCCTGGAGTTGCGAGCGATCAGGAACGCTCTAAAGGCTTTCAGATTGTCTGATACAGACAGACAATCAGGTTGCGATGTACTACACAAACAAGCAAGGGGGTACCGGATCTTGCCCCCTGTGTCAGGAGGCCGTGCAGATGTGGCTTTGGGCTCGCCATCATGGTATGTTTCTCCAAGCCATTTATCTAGCCGGCGTAAACAACAGTGTGGCCGACAGGTTGAGCAGGATCATGTAGCCTCACGAGTGGTCACTGAACATGGCTGTAGCCTGAAAGATTTTCTGAGAGTGGGGCACCCCCTCGGTGGATCTTTTTGCCACTCAACTCAATCACAAGGTCCCTCAGTTCTGTTCCAGACTTCAGGCCCAAGGCAGGCTAGCGTCGGATGCCTTTCTCCTGCATTGGGGGATAGGTCTTCTGTATGCGTATCATCCCATACCTCTGGTAGGGAAGACTTTGCTGAAACTCAAGCAAGATCGTGGAACCATGATTCTGATCGCTCCCTTCTGGCCTCGTCAGGTTTGGTTCCCTCTTCTTCTGGAGTTGTCCTTCGAAGAACCGTGGAGATTGGAGTGTTTTCCAACTCTCATTACTCAGAACGAGAGGGTGCTTCTACATCCCAACCTCCAGTCTCTGGCTCTCATGGCCTGGATGTTGAGAGCTTAGAATTCGCTTCCTTGGGTCTTTCTGAGGGTGTCTCCCGAGTCTTGCTTGCTTCTAGGAAAGATTCCACTAAAAGATGTTACTCTTTTAAATGGAAGAGGTTTGCCGTCTGGTGTGACAGCAGAGCCCTAGATCCCTTTTCTTGTCCTACACAGACCCTGCTTGAATACCTTCTGCTTTTATCAGAGTCTGGTCTCAAGAGCAACTCTGTAAGAGTTCACCTTAGTGCGATTAGTGCTTACCATCAACGTGTAGAAGGTCAGCCTATCTCTGGACAGCCTTTAGTCGTTCGCTTCATGAGAGGTTTGCTTTTGTCAAAGCCCCCTGTCAAACCTACTACTACTTAACATTTCTAGAGCGCTACTAGGGTTACGCAGCGCTGTACAATTTAACAAAGAGAGACAGTCCCTGCTCAAAGAGCTTACAATCTAAACCTCCTCCAGTGTCATGGGATCTCAATGTCGTTCTCACCCAGCTGATGAAACCCCCTTTCGAGCCACTGAATTCCTGCCATCTGAAGTACTTGACCTGGAAGGTCATTTTCTTGGTGGCTGTTACTTCAGCTCGTAGGGTTAGTGATCTTCGGGCTCTAGTGGTTCATGCTCCTTATCTTAAATTTCATCATAACAGAGTAGTCCTCTGCACGCACCCTAAGTTCTTGCTGAAGGTGGTGTCGGAGTTCCATCTGAACCAGTCAATTGTCTTGCCAACATTTTTCCCCGCCCTCATACAAGTCCTGGCGAAAGCAAGCTGCACACTTTGGACTGTAAAAGAGCATTGGCCTTTTACGTGGAGCGGACAAGCCCCCAAAGACAGTCCGCCCAGTTGTTTATTTCTTTTAATCCCAACAAGAGAGGAGTTGCTGTCGGGAAACGCACCATATCTAATTGGCTAGCAGATTGCATTTCCTTCACTTATGCCCAAGCTGGGCTGACTTTGGAGGGCCGTTTGAGAGCTATGGCTGCATCAGTGGCTCATTTAAGGTCAGCCACTATTGAAGAGATCTGCAAGGCTGCGACGTGGTCTTCAGTCCACACATTCACATCTCAATACTGCCTTCAGCAGGGTAGCTGACGCGACAGTCAGTTTGGGCAGTTGGTGCTGCAGAATCTGTTTGGGGTTTAGAATCCAACTCCAACTCTCCTAGGCCCATTTTTCTTCTGTTCCAGGCTGCACTCTGTTAGATGTTTCTTGTTTCAGGTCAATTTTTGTTATGTCCTCGTCATTGCGAGGCCCAATTGACCACTGTTTGTTGTGTTGAATGAGCCTGGGGGCTAGGGATACCCCACATGTGAGAATATCAGCCTGCTTGTCCTCGGAGAAAGCGAAGTTTCTTACCTAAAAGAGGTATTCTCCGAGGACAGCAGGCTGGATATTCTCACAAACCCTCCCACTTCCCCTTTGGAGTTGTTTTTCTTTCATCTTTTGGATTCAACTGAGGAGCGTGTCCACGTGGCAGACGGGAAATCGTGCGTGCGCATGAGCTGTGTGATCGTCTCGCGCGACGGAACGCTCTAGAAGAGACTTTTGGCGATTTTTGCTTGAAAATCCTCTGGGGCCGATGTGTCGTCACCCACATGTGAGAATATCCAGCCTGCTGGCCTCGGAGAATACCTGTTTCAAGTAAGAAACTTCGCTTTATGTTCCACTTGTTGGGAAAGATCATGGAGGACCTATACAAACTGAATCCTCTGAATTAGGTGTTACTGGCCTGCTGGAAGCTTCTGGAGAATTTGTGACTGGGACTGCCACTTAAATTGTTTCTTTCATATTTACTCAAGACAGTGATGCGCTTGCATTTTTGTTTTCAAAATGTAGAATTTCTTGGATATAAAATTAGAATTTTTCCAGATGTTTGTAAAAAAAAAAAAACTCAGGAATGTAGGAAACAAGTTTCTTCTTTCTATGAAGCAGGATATCCTGACTCTTGGGTTTACATTTTTCTTACGGTTTCCGTGTAAATGTAAGATTCAACTGCAAGAAGCATCATATGTATGTTATGACCCAATAAAGTTGCAGACTTTCTTTCAGAGCAAGAAATAAGGTGTAGAAACGGTTACAGAGAAAGTATGAGTTAATGGAGCATTGTAAATATGTGGGTTGGGATTTTCAGTTCCTCTGTTAGATTTAATAATTGTTTATTTTTCCTCAGTACGAGTTCTCTGATATTTTCATTTCGTATTCTTTTTGTTGGACTTTTATTTTGTTTTTTTTCCTGTAAACATAGCTTTTTAATAGGAAAACTTTCCATTCAAGATTGTTTCTTAATGTATAATTGTGAAATTTATAAATAATTTTAACAAATTACCAAACCTGAGTGAGACAAGGGTTAATCTTAATTACCTAAAATTATGAAAAACTAATCATAAAGAAGGTATTAAAATATATGCCCTAGGATGTTATCCTACTTGTAGTTCAGTTCTCTAACCGCTAGAGTAGTGTCTATACCTTGCTCCTTCTACTAGAAAATTATTTTTTTTATGAGATTCATTCTGCTTGATGTGATTTGATGACTTTTTTAATGTAAGTTTTGTGTTAACAATCTCAGAATAAATAAATATAAAGGTGAAAATATGTTCTGAATTTAAAGGTGGATCATCTGGGACAAGCAACAGTGGAAGAGCACGGTCAGACCCAACACATCAACATCGACATAGTGGTGGGCACTTCACTGCAGCTGTCCAAGCAATGGACTGTGAAACTCACAGTCCACAGGTACGTCTTTGAATAAATTGTCTTCCTTGCCTTGTAAACGACAAATCTGTATCCAGGAGCAGAAGGTTCACTAATAATCCATCAAGAACAAAAACTGATATAAACGCTTACAACCTTTTTATTGGTCCTTGGTGATAGACCAGCTATTACAGCACAGACTTTATTCATGTTTCACAGGGAAGGAATTTATATGCGTGTATATACTGTAATGCTGTAATTTAATAAATACCAGGAAAATATTTTTGATTTATAGTTAGCAAGTACTTCTGTATCTTCCTCACCACTGACCTTTGTGTTAGATTTTTTTTGTTCATTCCTTCAACCTTTTATGTTTAAACACAGCATTGTGGTAGTGTCATATTCTTTAGACCATGAGTGTAAATAAACATGTGGGGACGGAGACAGAACCCACAGAGATGGGGCGGGGACAAATTTTGTCCCCGTGTCATTCTCTCCCTGAGAGTTAGCTCTCTGACATCCAGCACAGCCCCTGGATCAGAAGCTTCTTGATTTGCATCTGCTACATGCTGTACACACCTGGTGTTCAGAACCCCAACTACACAGGTCAGTACAAAAAGGTAAAAACCAAGCATAATTACAGAAGATTCAACTTGAAAAAGCTAGAGGAAAGATGTAATTTTAATATTTATTTGCTATTGTATGGATTTTACATTTTCTCTAAGGGTTTTTTCTTTTTTTTGGTTAAAAATTTCCTTGTTCGGCTGATTTTAGGGACATTTGTATAGCACTGCTTTAAAAGTTTAATTTTAAATGTATAGTCCCCATTCCCTTATCATATTCCCGTTTCCAATTTTCACAGACCGAGAAGACAGAGGCCTAAATTTTTGCATGTTTACTTTTTTTTAAAGTAGCCTCTTTGTTCTGAGCTATTAAGTCTCATCTCTCTGGTTCTTCCCAATCAAGCCTTTATAGATTTTAACCCAAAGCCTCTTATTTGTTTTTTATTGAGTAGAATGAAAGCTGTAAAATGGACCACACTTTTGTGCATTTTGTAGTGTTGTATAAAAGGGTTAGTAGTAACAGCATTAATTTTGGTCCACTATCTCCATACTGACTGGTTAAAAGTGATCTGTTTTTAAAAATTACGTATTGGTTTTATACATGAACCCTAGCTTCAGGCTGATTTATGATGTGCTAGTTTCAGGATGTACAGGATCCCCCATGCAAATTTTGCTAGCTGTGGCCAGCATGTTTGCTTGTTTTTCCCAAAAATAAAAATATTGTCATCTGCATCAAATAAGCATAAATAACAGTCCAGTTCATTAATAGGCTTCAAAGTAGAAAGTGACACGGGGATAAAGTTTCTCCCCATCCTCACGGACTCTGTCCCCGTCCCATCCCCACAGACTCTGTCTCTATGCCCATCCCTGCGGTTTCTCCTGGTCCCCGTCCCCATATCATTCTCTACTTCAGTAAAAGCTAATAGAACAGGAATTTATGGTAAAATAAATTCTCATATTACTTTATTAAAGTTGGATAGCAATAGTTTGGTCTTAACATTTTTCTTCTGTACTTCAGTGCTAAGAAACCTGAATAATAATGGAAACTACGGTCTGCCATTTGTTACAATGTTTTTTTCTTCTATATGTTCTAGTATTTTATTTTATACTAGTAAAAAAGGGCCGTTTATGAAAGAAATGAAACAGGCGCTAGCAAGGTTTTCCTCGGAGTGTGTATGTTTGAAAGAGTGTGTGTGAGAGTGACTGTGAGAGAGAGAGAGAGAGCGAGAGAGTGAATATGCATGTGTGTGTGTGACAGAGTGAGTCTGGGTGCGAGTGTGTCTGTGAGAGAGAGAGTGTGTGTTTGTGTGATTGAGAGTGTGTGCCACCCCCCTCCCTCCCTCCCTCCCTCCCTCCCTCCCTCTTCGAGTTCCAGGGTCGTCCCCTCCCTCCCTCCCTTCGAGTTCCAGGGTCCCCCCTTCCTCCCTCCCAGTTCCAGGGTCGTCTTCCCTCCTTCCTTCCCTTCCTCCCTGTTCCTGGCCTCCTCCCTACACAGTTTGAAAGTCATTTTGACTTACATCGTTGGGGTTACGGCGGCCGCCAGCAGTGTTAAAAGGCGTGCAGCCTAGGCCCTTTTCTCTTTCTCAGCTGTGGTCCCGCCCTTATTTCCTGTTCCTGCAAAGGCAGGACCACAGCTGAGAGAGAGAAAAGGGCCTAGGCTGCACGCCTTTTACCGCTGCTGGCGGCCGCCGTAACCCTGACTTGGTAAGTGAAGATGGAACAACCGGCACCGATACCTGAGCGGGAAGTGAGAGGGACATGGGGTTGCGGAGGAGAGCAGCAGGCACCGATACCTGAGCGGGAAGCGAGAGGGACGTGGGGTTGCGGAGGAGAGCAGCAGCAATACAGAGTCTGAATAAAGCGAGACAGAGGCGACCACAGTAACATCTCCTGACGTCAGGCACGCAGACTTCTACTGTGGGAGAGTGACGTCAGGAGATGGTTACGAACGCAGGAAGCCTCATTGGAACGTTGGAGGAGCAAATTATTATATTAGATATTTATAGCTGTTTATCAAAAGATCATCTTGATAAAATGTGCTATAACCAGATATTATAACTTAGTACATACTTAAACAGGGCATGGAGTATCATAGTGTCTAATTTTTTCATTATCAATTGCAGGTGCGACAGCAGTTTCCTCCTCCTGTTGGTTGGACAGGCACAGATGCCCCTACACAGGTCACAATTGAAACTCACCCAGTTCAAGAAACTACTTTCCATGTAGCCCCTCAACAACAGAATGCATTACATCATCCCCATGGAAACAGTTCCCACCACCACCACCATGGACAGCAAGCCTTGGGCAACAGGACAAGGCCTAGAATCTACAATTCTCCAACAAATAGCTCCTCCACCCAGGAATCTATGGAGGTGGGCCATAGTCACCATTCGATAACATCTTTGTCTTCCTCAACTACTTCTTCCTCTACGTCTTCATCCTCTACCGGTAATCAAGGCAATCAGGCCTACCAGAACCGTCCAGTGGCTGCTAATACTTTGGACTTTGGTCAAAATGGAGCTATTGATATGAATCTGACAGTCTATTCTAATCCTCGCCAAGAGACTGGCATAGCTGGACATCCAACATACCAGTTTTCAGCTAATACGGGCCCTACTCATTATGTAACTGAAGGACATCTGGCAATGATGCAAGGAATTGATAGAGAAGAATCTCCCATGACAGGAGTCTGTGTACAGCAAAGTCCTGTGGCTAGCTCGTGACTAAATCAAAACTAGGTTTGTTTATTGTGGTTTTTTTAGAAGTGTTGTTTTTCCAAAAAGAAAACACAATTGTAAAGCTGCTTGAATCAAAGGGAGATAAACACACTGAACCGCTACAAGAGAGCAGAGCTATTTTTTTAAACTTGAAAAAATTGCAAAGGAACAATGACGTGAAAGTATTTTTTTTATTCTTTTAAACAGCAGCATCCAAACACATTGTATTGGATAGCTCAGAGATGTCACCTCGCCTTTTGCTTCCCTCCCATTTTAATTCATTGAAGTTCAATCACATGTTTTTTATTGAACCACAAGTAATTATACTAATCATAGTCTGTTTGCCAACAATATTTTTAAAAATGGGACTGCGCATTGTTAAAAATGCGTCCTATAATTCCCTTTTTGTGTAATTTATGTTGGGGGGGGGGGGGTTCAGGTTCTCCAAAGCATGGGCACAGAAATAGTCATGTACAAAAGGGACTTTCAGAACACAGAACAGCAGATTCAGCTGTACAAAAAGAAGGTTGTGTTTGTGTTGGTATGGTACAACAAGCATGCTATGTGGCGGTCAGTGGAAATCTCCTTGTCTGAATCTACTGAGGATCAAAGCAGCAGTTCCAGTGGGATTCTGTGAGTCTCACCAGGGAGACTATAGTCAGCTAGTGCTGAAACATGACTGGTCTCGTACTGGAAGCACTGAGAAGCAATCATCGGGTCAGTTTTAGGGCGGTATAAGTTGTGGTCTTTGGGTATAACCTTTGGCCTTATGGATTTGGACTCGAGGTAGAAGAGCCTACTATTTCAGATGCAATCACTCTGGGACGTGCTTTTGCAGACAGTCCTTAATGCTGAAAACACAAGAATGGGTAATTCTAGAGGCCTTTCTTTTAAAACAGACTTTTGAGACCCGCTAATTATAGGGTTCTACAGAGTCACAGAAGTAGTGGTTTGCGTTTGTTGGAAATAGCTACAACTGTGTCCTTTCTTGCTTTTTTCCCCCCTTTTTCCTTTTGCTTTTTCTTGGCACGTGGTATTTCCACCATTACTTCTGCACAAAGATGTCTTCTGTTCATCCTGAACATTTTTAAAAATGCAGAATTTATGTGACTGCTTTTTTGCCTCACAATTATGCTGTGAATTTTACAAAATTTATTTTCTTTTTTGATAATTTATTGTACCAAAGCTGTTTTTATAGCACATAGATGTCTGTAACCAATAATGTAGCAGTTCTGCACTTTGACACAAGGTGTAACTAGACCATTTTTAAATATCATTTGAAAATTATGGCTGTTGTATTGCTTAAACAAAACTGGAACTGTTGCTGAACTCGTAGCCATACATTTACAGCAGTCTGTGTACTGAACATAGTAGATTTTGTTGATAATTAAAACATCAGTTACATTATAAATACCTGTTCAGAATTCTGAAGGTAAAAGGGGTGGCCAGTTCAGAAGTCATGGAACCAGCAGGTGATCCTCGTATTTATTTAATATACCCGCACAGCCTTGAATTAAAGATTGTTGGTTGCCATGAACAAATCTAGAGCAGTACCACAAGTCAAATAACCTGATAGAAGATCTGAGGTTCTCGGACTAAATTACCAAGGTGCCTACATTTTGAGTTCTATTGTTTTAGTATAACACATTCATGTTGCAGTTGCTAAATTAATATATCATATCCCCAATATAAGGTTAAAAAAACAGACTAAATATGCAAAGAAAGCTGCACTGAAATGTTAGGGGAGAATGTGGTCAAAAATAAGACTATATGGATATTTAATTTAATGAGGCTAACTAGGTTAATTTTATTTTACATAACATAAAAAGTTGTTGATCCGTGAGTGGCTTATTATGACATAGGTGGAAATATAATGACTTTTTAAAAAGCCCCACTTTTATGAAGGAAATTGTTCCTTTAAAAATGGAATTGTCAAGGCTACAGATAAAGGTGTTTATTAACAGAACAGCTTAGAAATTTTTACAGCGATGAGACAAGGCTACAGATAAAGGTGTTTATTAACAGAACAGCTTAGAAATTTTTACAGGGATGAGAAAAATATATTTAAAGAGACTCAAAACACAATAGAAGAATGAGGGAGAAATCAACATGTTAGCAAGGAATCCGTTACTTTTTACTATCTTGGGATAGAAGGTTAAGAAAATAATAAACGTTATTTTTAAAGTGCTGGTGGCCATGCCATAGCATGCACCAAAAATGAACATTTTAAAACAATATGCGCATAAAGAAAACTAATCATAAAATTCAGTGCATCTGCACACCATGTTACAGTCCAGTTTTGTGTGCTTTACTACACAGTTTGGTTACAGGACTTCTGTGCATTGTAAACATAACAGCATGGAAAAAGGTTATATACCTGTGTTCAGATTGTAAGATCTAGTCCGGACTTGCTGTGTATATTGTAACGTTAAATGAAAAAAGAGAATGAGCCCTTTGTAATATAGTCATGCAGTCTTATGTATGATAAAACAGTTGAATAATTTGTCCTCAGACTCTTTATTTTACATAGTAAGTGATGGCAGATTAAAGAAATGGCCCATCCTATCTGGCCAGTTGTCTGTCTTTCTGGTTTACTATCATACCATTTGGGTAGATGAGCATATAAACCCTTGTACTTAGACCCAACCAACTGCTTTCTTTTTCTTTTTATGTATGTCCCATACATCCTTGTTTATGTAAAGGCTATAACTATAGCACTCTGTTCAGGTTGCCACATCCTGGGAAGCTTGCTGCTGCTGTTTGGGTAGCAACTATGGCTACACCCTGCAGGTGACACCAGCCTTCTTGGAATTCTAGTGCAGCCATAGCAGTGATATAACATTTTTAACAAATAGTACTCTTACTATATGGTAGCTGTTGATTTATGAAAATTAAGGTTTCCTTTTAAGTTTAGAATTAGTTCACATTCCTTATGATCCTGCTAGATCAGTGGGTTGTATCCCTGTATCAGCCAATGGAAGGCGGAAGGCAGAAGAATTTGAATATTCTGATGACATCACCGGTGTAAGGAATGGTGCAGCTTGGATCATTTCAGTATTTTTTGCCTCCAGCAGATGGTGCAGGTCAGAGTGGTGCAACAATATAGGAGGACAGGCCTGACTTCCTAGGCCACCATTTATGGGCTGTGGTGGTGATGTAGTTTATGACCAGTGCTTCTACCCCTCCCCCCCCACCACCAAAGATTCCTAATGGAGACTTGATCCTGAAGGCCACCTAAGGCCTTTCCCCTCCACAGGGCCCTTTTGCAGATGGTCCTACCAAAGTGGGAAGCCCCTGACAGTGTCCAAGGGTACCAAGGCTATAGGCAGATTGTATCCTGTCCCATGGGAGAACTTAGATTAGCTCTTAGTATTCCCTAAAATACATGCCCTAATATGGTGATGAAGTTGACTACCATCCCCATAGAGGGCGGAGTAGTGTTGAAGGAGACACCTGATAAGACCTTAATAGGTCTTTGGCTCCTCCGCATTAGGCGTTCAGGAAGTGGCTGTGTCCTACTTTTGGGTTTAGCAGCTTCCAGTTTTTCCTGAGGTGGCAAGGCTCGAGTTGGGCAAGGACTTTTAAGTGAATGTTCTCTATGATCTGGTAAGGATTTCAGTCTGCTCAGGGGCCATGACAGTGGTAGGCCTGTACAGATTGTGGCGGTGAAATTGGTCTGCAGATGTACTGTCCTAGCAGCAAACTCTCCTTTAGGGAACAGCTTTAGTTTTGAGAGGACTTGTAGAAGCTAGTCAAGGATTTAAGTGAATCCAGCTTCAAGCATCTGCCTGAAGATAAGATGCAAATGTCTAAGTCTTCAGAGGCTAGGTCACACTCCATAGACTGGGACCGTTGGCACTCAGGCCTTAAGGGCACATTTTCAGCTACTGGGACAAAATTTCAAATGTGTCAGCCCTTTCAAAGGGCAACAGGGAACTAGGATTGGTGGTCCTGCCTCCCTTGCCACCTCCACCACCAAGGGTCTTCAATGAGGGGATGCAAACCCACTCTCAGAAGATGTAGGTGTATGGTCGGCTGTGCATGTTTCACCAGCAGTGTGCCCTGGTGACCTCAGACCAGTAGGGTTTTGGAGGTTGTCCACAATGGTTACCATCTGGAGTTTGTGAAGCCTGTTTCAGTTGCTTTTATGGTTTCCCTTTTGGTTCATATCTAGAAAGATGGATAGACAAGGACACTCTGTAGTTGATTGATGATCTTGGGAGCAGCTGAGCCTGTTCTGCCTGCTTAGCAAGGTGTGGGCCACTACTCCATCTATTTCATGGTACCGAAAAAGGGAGGGTCACTGACCCATTTGAGATCTTAAGGGAGCAAATGCCTCTGCAACTTCTGTACTTTCATTTGGAGACCTTTGTTCAGTGATTGTGTCTCTGCAGCCTGGAGAATTTCTCACTTCTCTGCATCTTTCAAATGTGTACTTTCACATAGTAATCAGCAAACCACACAATAAGTACCTGCAGTTTTGTGTACTAGGCCAATATTTTCAGATCAGGGCTCTTCCCTTTGTGTTGCCCACGGTGCCTCACACCTT
The DNA here is from genome assembly GCF_901765095.1 of Microcaecilia unicolor. Classification (NCBI taxonomy): domain Eukaryota; kingdom Metazoa; phylum Chordata; class Amphibia; order Gymnophiona; family Siphonopidae; genus Microcaecilia; species Microcaecilia unicolor. The sequence continues at coordinate 348,535,254 of NC_044034.1, forward strand.
CTCCAAAGTCATGGTGGCCTGTCTTCGCAAGGAGGGTATTCAAATGCATTCTGGATAATTGGCAGGGGGTCCCCTTGTGTTCCCATTCACATATAGTTTGCTTTTTTCGGCCGAGGGGGCGGGGGATAAGCATATCCATCCCCTGAGACATCCAATAGTTCCCTCGTGCAACCCCAACTTGGTTTTTAGCGTACTAGCTGACCTGACCTTAGTGGACAGCGTTGGTTTGAGATCGTTTTCTGAAAGTGGTTTTCCTGATAACAATTTGTTCAACTCACAGGGTCTGAAGAGTTGCAAGCCCTTTTGTGTCTAGACCCATTCTTAACGTTTTACAGAAGAATTTGTTTTTATCTGTACTGTCATATCCTTGTTAGCTAAGATAGTGTTAAACTTCCATTTGAATCACTTTCTTTCTCCCAGCCTTCATGGTGGATAAGAAAGTGGTTCTAGGAGAGTGCTTCATAAGTTAGATGTTTAGTCCACCTTGGCTCACCAACAATTCTCCGAGTACAAGCAGGCTCTAATATTCTTATGTGTGGGTCGTCGTCTGTGACGGCCCAGGAGACCGGAACTTTTCTTCAGAAAAACCTAGAAGTTTGTAGAATGCTCGGTCGCGTGGGCCTGAGCGTACCGTGCATTTGCGAGCTGCTTCCCGCTCGCAACGCAAGCCTGACTAAATCAGTTCTTTTTTCTCCGCTCTGCAAAGGAGTTGTGTGTTCTGCTGCTCCTCGTGTGTTTTTGGCCCAGGAAAATGCTTTTTTCGCGTTTATCGCACCCTTTTTTCTTATTCAAAAATTTTTTAAAAAAGGTTTTTTTCCCTTAATTTTTTAAGTTTTTTCTCACTTTTGAAAAGTTTCCTTTTTCGTTGCAGCCGCCTTCAGGCCACTCGGCCGTGTCCTTTTTCCCCTTTTTTTCATGCCCTTTTCATTGGCACAATCGAGACTTTTGATTTCGCCGGCGCTATTTTCCTGCCCATGTCATCGAAGACTCCCAGCGGTTTCAAATGCTGTACTCTCTGCAACCGGACCATCTCGAGTACCGACCCTCATACGTGGTGCCTCCAGTGTCTTAGGCCCGATCATCTTCCAGCTGCTTGTAAGCTGTGTAAGTTAATGAAGAAGAGGACCCAGGTGGCTCGAGAGGCTCAGCGCGAGAAACTTTTTGCTGATCGGTCCGGTCCTTCGGCTTCTGCATCGAGGGAAGCAGCACCGAGAGTTCAGGTAATGGCTGCCAAGAGACCACTTCGAGCTGGGAGCAGCCGGGCATCGAGTGGGTCTCCACCCGTCTTGAGGCCTACTGCTATGCAGGCCCCCCGAGACTGACCTGAGTCGGACCCGGCCCCGTGGAGGCGTGAGGATTCCACGTCCTCATCGGTGCCGAGCAGTGTCGATGACGGGCGTCGAGCGAAGGCGAAGAAGCACCGTCATCGATTTCCTTCCAGACATGGTACCGTGAGCTCCGGGGAGCCGAGGGAGTCAGCACCCGAGAAGCGTCTGCGCCGGAAGGACTGCTCATCCTCCGTTCAGGAGGTGCTGATGCATCGGTCGTCTGGCAGCCTGGTACCGGCTCTCGAACCCCCTCCGATTCTGGCACCGACTCCTGTATCGGCCCCACGGTCGTTTCCGATGGCAGCTCTTGATGAGTGTATCCGGGCCCTTCTTCCAGAACTTCTAGAAGGATTGCTTCGTCAGACTGCTTCAGTGCCGGGGGTGCTTGCGCCTCCCGTACCTACTGCAGAGACAGCATCTGGGCCATCACCTGTGAGGAGGTTCCCGCCCTCGGTACCGCTTGCAGTACCGGAGCCGGTTACCACCCAGGTCGACTCCCCCTCGGCAGAGGAAGCTTTGCCGCAGTCTAGACGGGTCGACTTCTCGGCATCCCCCACGAGGTTGTCGATTCTCGAAATCGAGACAGGCTCGGGTTCGGGCTGCTCTTAAGGAGCTTCTGTCCGATACTGATGAGGAGCGCTCATGGGAAGAAGAGGAAGACCCCAGGTATTTTTCGGAGGAAGAGTCCTGTGGGCTTCCCTCGGATCCTACTCCACCTATTGAAGTAAGAAAGTCTTCACCTGAGAGTCTTACTTTCTCATCCTTTGTAAGGGAAATGTCTAAGGACATTCCATTCCCTGTGGAGGTTGTGGATGAGCCCAGGTCTGAGATGCTCGAGATCCTGGATTATCCTTCTCCACCTGCAGAGTTTGCAATGGATCCCCTGCACAATACACTCAGGGAAGTGCTGATGTGGAATTGGTCTTGCCCTCTCTCTAATTCAGTTGTTCACAAGAAGTCCGAGTCCCAGTACAGAGTCCATGGAGAGCCTTAATGGTGAAGGCCCAACTTCCTCATGATTCCATAGTGGTGGACTCTGCTCTCAGAAAAGCCAAGAGTACTAGAGACTATGCCTTGGCGCCCCCAGGCAGAGAGTCTAGGACCTTGGACTCCTTTGGGAGGAGAACGTATCAGGCCGGAATGCTCGCTGCCAAGATCCAAACATACCAGCTTTACACGAGCGTTCACTTACAGAACTCAGTGAAGCAGCTGTCCAGTTTAGTTTAAGCTCTTCCTCCGAAGCTTGCTGAACCTTTTCACCAGGTGGTCAAGCAGCAGAAGGCGTGTCGTAAATTCCTGGCCAGGGGGGCTTATGATACTTTTCATTCCGCATCCCGAGTAGCTGCTCAAGGTATAGTGATGCGCAGACTCTCATGGCTGCGTGTCTCTGACCTGGATCAGAAGACCCAGCAGAGAATGGCGGATGTTCCTTGCCGGGGGGATAATCTTTTTGGAGAAAAAGTAGAGGACATGGTTGATCAGATAAAAAAGCATCATGATGCCATGGATTCTCTCTCCTGCTGGACGTCTTCTGCTAGTGCCTCCTCGTCCAGGAGGTTTTTTGGAGGGAGGAGGAGTGCTCCCTATTCCTATAATAGTAGTAGGTACACTCCTGCCTCTCTGCAGCCGATTCAGGCTCAGCCCCAGCATGCGCGTTCTCGTCAACGCCGTGCGCCCAAGGCCACTACAGCTCCCCAGCAAAAGCAAGGGACGTGCTTTTGACTGGCTCTGGTACAGCATAGCCGCAAAGTGTCTGTACCGGGCGACTTGCCTGTCGGGGGGAGGTTGATATTTTATCACCAAAGGTGGCCTCTTATAACCTCCAAAAGGTGGGTTCTTCAAATAGTCTAGTTCGGCTACACACTCAATCCTACCTCTAAACCTTCAGATTGCCCACCGGGAGCTCAGTCCTTCAGCTCTCAGCACAAGCAGGTACTTGCAGAGGAACTCTCCACCCTTCTAAAGGCCAATGCGGTCGAACCCGTTCCACCAGGGGAAGAAGGGCTGGGATTCTATTCCAGGAACTTCCTTGTGCAAAAGAAAACAGGGGGGATGCGTCCCATCCTAGACCTAAAGGCCCTGAACAAATTCCTAGTCCGGGAAAAGTTCAGTATTGTTTCCCTAGGCACCCTTCTTCCCATGATTCAAGAAAACGATTGGCTATGCTCTCTGGACTTAAAGGATGCCTACACTCACATCTCGGTACTCTCAGCTCACAGGAAGTACCTTCGATTTCGACTGGAAAATCGGCACTTTCAGTACTGTGTACTACCCTTTGGTCTCGCATCTGCGCCCAGGGTCTTTACAAAGTGCTTGGCAGTTGTCGCAGCATCGCTACGCGGACTGGGAGTACATGTGTTCTCTTATCTCGACGATTGGCTGGTGAAGAACACCTCAGAGGCAGGAGCTCTACGGTCCATGCAGATGACTATTCAACTCTTGGAGCTACTCGGGTTTGTAGTAAATTATCCAAAGTCCCATCTTGTTCCAGTACAGAAATTGGAGTTCATTGGAGCTGTGTTGGACACATGGACTTCCCGAGCTTCCCCAGGCAAGGGCAGACAATCTTCGGCCCTAGTGTACTTGGCTCGGGCGTCTCCACAGTTCACAGCTCAGCAGATGTTGAGACTTTTAGGGCACATGGGCTCCACAGTTCATGTAACTCCCATGGCACGCCTACATATGAGATCAGCTCAATGGACCCTAGCTTCCCAGTGGTGCCAGGCCACAGGGGATCTAGAGGATGTCATCCATCTCTCCACCGATTTTTGCAGTTCCCTTCAGTGGTGGACCATTCGATCCAATCTGACCTTGGGATGGCCATTTCAAATTCCTCAACCACAGAAAGTGCTGACCACGGATGCATCCCTCCAAGGGTGGGGAGCTCATGTAGATGGGCTTCACACTCAGGGAGCTTGGTCCTTTCAGGGGAAGGGTTTTCAGATCAACTTCCTGGAATTATGAGCGATCTGGAACGCTCTCAAGGCTTTCAGAGATCGGCTGTCCAACCAGAATCGTTACGGCATGTTTCTCCAAACCACTTATCTGGCAGGCGTAAATAACAGTCTGGCTGACAGGTTGAGCAGGATAATGCAACCCCACGAGTGGTATCTGAACATGAACGTTGTCCGCAAGATCTTCCGAGCGTGGGGCACTCCCTCGGTGGATCTTTTTGCCACTCAGGTCAATCACAAAGTCCCTCAATTCTATTCCAGATTCCAGGCCCACGACAGACTAGCGTCAGATGCCTTTCTCCTCCATTGGGGGACAGGCACCTATATGCGTATCCTCCCATACCTCTAGTAGGGAAAACTCTCCTGAAACTCAGGCAAGATCGCAGAACCATGATTCTGATAGCGCCTTTCTAGCCCCGTCAGATCTGGTTTCCTCTTCTTCTGGAGTTGTCCTCCGAAGAACTGTGGAGATTGGAGTGTTTTCCAACCTTCATCACTCAGAATGAGGGGTCACTTCTACATCCCAACCTCCAGTCTCTGACTCTCACAGCCTGGATGTTGAGAACTTAGAAGTTGCCTCTTTGGGTCTTTCAGAGGGTGTCTCCCGAATCTTGCTTGCTTCCAGGAAAGATTCCACGAAAAAGTGTTATTCTTTTAAATGGAGGATGTTTGCCGTCTGGTGTGACAGCAAGGCCCTAGATCCTTTTTCTTGTCCTACACGGACCCTGCTTGAATACCTTCTACACTTATCAGAGTCTGGTCTTAAGACCAACTCCGTAAGGGTTCACCTTAATGCAATTAGTGCTTATCATCGCCATGTAGAAGGTCAGCCTATCTCTGGCCAGCCTTTAGTTATTCGCTTCATGAGAGGTTTGCTTTTGTCAAAGCCCCCTATCAAACCTCCACCAGTGTCATGGGATTTCAACGTCGTTCTCACCCAGCTGATGAAAGCTCCTTTTGAGCCACTGAATTCCTGCCATCTGAAGTACTTGACCTGGAAGGTCATTTTCTTGGTGGCTGTTACTTCAGCTCGTAGGGTCAGTGAGCTCCAAGCCCTGGTAGTCCATGTTCCTTATATTAAATTTCATCATAACAGAGTAGTTCTCTGCACTCACCCTAAGTTCTTGCCAAAGGTGGTGTCGGAGTTCCATCTGAACCAATCAATTGTCTTGCCAACATTTTCCCCGCCCACACACCCACCCTTGTGAAGACAAGTTGCACACCTTGAACTGTGAGCATTGGCCTTTTACGTGGAGTGGACAAAGCCCTTTCGACAGTCCGCCCAGCTGTTTGTTTCTTTTAATCCCAACAGGATGGAAGTTGCCATCAGAAAATGCACAATTTCAAATTGGCTAGCAGATTGCATTTCCTTCACTTACGCCCAAGCTGGGCTGACTCTGGAGAGCCATGTCACAGCTCACAATGTTAGAGCCATGGCTGCGTCAGTGGCTCACTTGAAGTCAGCTTCTATTGAAGAGATTTGCAAGGCTGCAACGTGGTCATCAGTCCACACTTTCACATCTCACTACTGCCTTCAACAGGATGTCCGACGCGACAGTCGGTTCGGGCAGTCAGTGCTGCAGAATCTGTTTGGGATTTAGAATCCAACTCCACCCTCCTAGGCCCATTTCTGTTTTGTTCCAGGCTACACTCTCACCTAGTTGAATTTATTTTCAGGTCAATTTCTGTTATGTCCTTGCCATTGCGAGGCCCAATTGACCAATGTTCTTTGTTTTGAGTGAGCCTGGGGGCTAGGGATACCCCAAATGTAAGAATATTAGAGCCTGCTTGTACTCGGAGAAAATGAAGATACATACCTGTAGCAGGTATTCTCCGAGGACAGCAGGCTCAATATTCTTACAACTCTCCCTCCTCCCCTTTGGAGTTGTCTTCATTTATCTTGTTTGCTTTCTATTTTAACTGATTTAGTCAGGCTCGCGTTGCGGGCGGGAAGCAGTTCGCGCATGCGCGGTGTGCTTGGGCCCGCACGGCCGAGCGTTCTACAAACTTGGTTTTTCTGAAGAAAAGTTCCGGTCTCCTGTGCTGTCGCGGACGACAACCCTCACGTAAGAATATTGAGCCTGCTGTCCTCGGAGAATACCTGCTACAGGTATGTATCTTCATTTTTTAGAAGATTGGACCATTTGTTCCCTCTGGGTGAAGGCCAGAGCAGTATCTCTGGAACATATCTACAAGGAGGCAACATGGTCAGTGTTGCATTCCTTTGTTAAGCACTACAGGATTTATTTGTTAGCACAGGAAGATAATGCCTTTGGCAAGATGGTCTTGGAAGGGGCCTGGTTTTTCATCCAAAGGAATAAAGCTTTGGTGTACATCCCATTGGTTGGACTGGTCTAGCAGTATGATAAGGAGGGTGAAATTATTCTTACCTGTTAATTTCCTTTTTTCCGAGGACAAGCAGGCTATATTATACTCACAAGTGGGTCAGCGATCCGTGTCGGCCCGGGAACCGGTATAATATGTAGCAAAAAAGTTGCTAGTACTTTTTTTACGTGCATGCTGCGCCCCACAGTGCATGTGCGGAGTGCCTTCCTGCATGACCGCACTTCTCAGTTGTGTTTTCTCCATGTGAGGAGCAGTGGGATTTCTCCAGCGCTCCTGTTTTTGCCTGGGAAAGAGCTTTCTCATGCCTGATTTGTAAGTTTCTCACATTTTCCTCTTTTTTTTAATTTTATTATTTTAAAAAAAATTCCCTTATTTTAGTTCTTGGCCTGCAAGTTTTCTTAAGTTGGCTACAGGTAAGTATCTTTGCTTTCTCCTGCTAGACCAAACCAGCATCCCTTCCAGGAAAGACTGTGGCCTTGGAATATCCATCTGAGCGTTCTCTAGCTCATACTTCTGGCTATGTATATAATTGTAAATTGAAGAGTTTTTGATTATTACCAGAGAGCTCTCCTGGTGGTATCTGGGTTCTTGTTTCTTTTCTTCATGATCTGGTTTGCCTATTTAATTTTGGTTTTGATATCGGTGTATTGAAGTGTTCCAGGCTGCACCATTCTTTATATTGGTGATATTCAAAACTCTCTGCTTCACATCTGCTGATATGGGGGCGCAACCCATTGATCTGGACCGCTCCAATAAGACTAATGGTGTAGCCACAAGGGGGCCTGGGCTACCTCACTTTGAGCTCAAGCCTCCTCCAGAATTGTGGCACCTGTGAAATGGCTGGTAAGGATACCCAAGCCTTGGCAGCCATAGATGTCTGCTACCCGAGCCCTCCTCCCCCTGTGCTGAACTGAGCATGTTCTTGAGTGTTGGTGTCTGTGACTGAAGCATGCTGCAGACTTCCTTGCTGCTCACACGGCACGAGAAGGATCTTGGACAGTGGATCTCTTTGGCTGACGGGGCTTGAGCATCCCTGCCAGCAAGGGTAGGGCAATGCTGTCATGGGGGAAGGTGAGGAGCTGAGAAAAATGTGTAGTCTACTGGGCCCCACCCCCAAATGGATTTTTGCTCACTCCCTGAGTAGGACTCAAGGAAAGGAAATTAGGTAAGAATAATTTTACCATCATATGATCAGAGATGGGGGGGGGGGGGGTTGTTTACTTTTTGTTATACTAAAAATTCTCATGTTGTACTGATTTTCAATAACATTATAATGGGTTCTGTTGTTAGATGTTTATAAATTGTAAATTCAGGTGTTTCTTTTCCATCTAATTGGAGGTTCTTTATAGATAACAAAAAAATCAGTGTTTATCCATGTTTTCACTCCACTGGTAATTTATTGCTGTCTTTCTCTTCAGTTGAAATTAAATGTTGGAGCCATTAAACAGAAGTAAACACAGAAAAGGTATAAAAATTGAGTGGAGGATAAAAGAAATACCGGGGAAGTGGTGTTTTTCCGATTTTTAGCCATTAGCTTTGCATTGGGAGTGTTTATTGATTAAAACCTAAAATCAGAAGCTCTAATAACTTGCTGAAGTGATTATTCTTCAGGATATATGGAGGCGGTTTGGTGGACTACACTGTCCATATCTACTACTACTACTACTACTTAACATTTCTAGAGCGCTACTAGGGTTACGCAGCGCTGTACAATTTAACAAAGAGAGACAGTCCCTGCTCAAAGAGCTTACAATCTAATAGACAAGTGAACGGTCGGTCCGATAGGGGCAGTCAAATTGGGGCAGTCTGGATTCACTGAACGGTAAGGGTTAGGTGCCGAACGCAGCATTGAAGAGGTGGGCTTTAAGCAAAGACTTGAAGACGGGCAGGGAGGGGGCTTGGCGTAAGGGTTCAGGAAGGTTGTTCCAAGCATAGGGTGAGGTGAGGCAGAATGAGCGGAGCCTGGAGTTGGCGGTGGTGGAGAAGGGTACTGAGAGGAGGGATTTATCCTGTGAACGGAGGTTACGGGCGGGAACGTAAGGGGAGATGAGGGTAGAGAGGTAGTGAGGGGCAGCAGACTGAGTGCATTTGTAGGTAAGAAGGAGAAGCTTGAATTGAATGCGGTATCTGATCGGAAGCCAGTGAAGTGACCTGAGGAGAGGGGTGATATGAGTATATCGGTTCTGGCGGAATATGAGACGTGCAGCAGAGTTCTGAACAGACTGAAGGGGGGATAGATGGCTAAGTGGGAGGCCGGTGAGGAGTAAGTTGCAGTAGTCCAGGCGAGAGGTAATGAGAGCGTGGACGAGAGTTCGGGTGGTGTGTTCAGAGAGGAAAGGGCGAATTTTGCTGATGTTAAAGAGGAAGAAGCGACAGGTCTTGGCTATCTGCTGGATATGCGCAGAGAAGGAGAGAGAGGAGTCAAAGATGACTCCGAGGTTGCGGGCAGATGAGACGGGGAGGATGAGGGTGTTATCAACTGAGATAGAAAGTGGAGGAAGAGGAGAAGTGGGTTTTGGTGGAAAGACGATAAGCTCGGTCTTGGACATGTTCAGTTTCAGGTGGCGGTTGGACATCCAGGCAGCAATGTCGGATAAGCAGGCCGATACCTTTGCCTGGGTCTCTGCGGTGATGTCTGGTGTGGAGAGATACAGTTGGGTGTCATCAGCATAGAGATGATACTGGAAACCATGAGATGAGATCAGGGAGCCCAGGGAAGAGGTGTAGATTGAGAAGAGAAGGGGTCCAAGGACCGATCCCTGGGGAACACCAACAGATAAGGGGATGGGGGTGGAGGAAGATCCATGAGAGTGAACTTTGAAGGTGCGGTGGGAGAGATAGGAGGAGAACCAGGAGAGGACAGAGCCCTGGAACCCAAATGAGGACAGTGTGGCAAGAAGTAAGTCATGATTGACAGTGTCAAAAGCGGCGGATAGATCCAGGAGGATGAGGATGGAGTAGTGGCCTCTGGATTTGGCAAGGAACAGGTCATTACAGACTTTAGAAAGTGCTGTTTCTGTCGAGTGAAGAGGGCGAAAACCGGATTGAAGCGGATCAAGGATGGCATGAGAGGAGAGAAAATCAAGGCAGCAGCTGTGGACTGCGCGCTCAAGTGTCTTGGAGAGGAAGGGTAGGAGGGAGATGGGGCGGTAGTTGGAGGGACAAGTAGGGTCTAGTGATGGTTTTTTGAGGAGTGGCGTGACTACAGCATGCTTGAAGGTGTCGGGGACAGTTGCAGTGGAGAGAGAGAGGTTGAGGATATGACAGATGGAGGGGGTGATAGTAGGAGAGATGGTGTTAAGTAAGTTGGTGGGGATGGGATCAGAGGAACAAGTGGTGCATTTTGAGGAGGAAAGAAGGCGGGCGGTTTCCTCCTCGGAGATATCAGGAAAGGAGGAGAAGGAGGTCTGGGTTGGTTGGTTGAGGGAGAGGGGTGAAGAGGAGGAGGTGGCTTGGTAGTGAACTCAAGGTTGATCTTTTGCACCTTGTCGCGGAAGTAGTCAGCCAGTGATTGAGGAGAGAGTGACGGGGGGGGGGGGGGTGGGAGCGGAGGGCACTTTGAGGAGGGAGTTAAGGGTGGCGAAGAGACGACGAGGGTTAGGGCTGAGAGAATTAGTCAATTGGGTGTAATAGTCCTGTTTGGCAAGGAATAGTGAGGACTGGAAGGAGGATAGCATGAATTTGTAGTGAAGGAAATCTGAATGGGTGCGAGATTTCCTCCAGAGGCGTTCAGCAGATCGGGCGCAGGAGCGAAGGTAATGGATGCAAGGGGTCAGCCAGGGCTGGGGATTAGTACGCCTTGTGGGACGGGAGGTGGATGGTGCAAGGGTGTCCAGAGCAGAGGAGAGAGTGGCATTGTAAGCGGAGACAGCCTCGTCAACAGACTCGGAGGACATGATGGAGGGGAGGAGATTAGAAATACTAGATGATAAGGTGGGAGGGTCAATAGTCTGGAGATTCCTGGAAGTAGTGGTTAATGTTGGGCGGGGCTGAGGGGGAGGGTGAAGAAGTGTGAAGGTGATCAGGTGATGATCAGAGACAGGAAGAGCTGAGGTGTGGAAATTGGAGGGTGAGCCGGAAGAGGAGAGGACGAGGTCAAGGCAATGGCCATCATGGTGAGTAGGGGTGGTGGAACATAGCTGGAGGTTGAAGGAGGATGTTAGAGTGAGGAACTGAGAAGCGTGAGAGTTGGACAGGTCATCAACGTGTATGTTGAAGTCTCCGAGAATGAGGGATGGAGATGAGGGTTCAAGAAAAACAGAAAGCCAGGCATCGAAGTCGGTGAGGAAGGAAGGGAGGGATTTATCAGGGGGGCGGTAAATGACTGCCACTCTGAGTGGCAACGGGTAGAATAGACGGATGGAGTGGACTTCAAAGGATGAGAAGCAGTGAGACTGTGGTAGGAGGAGGGGTTGGAAGCTACAGGAGGGCGAGAGTAGTAACCCGACGCCTCCTCCACGGCCAACTAGGCGGGGAGTATGGGAGAAGAGATAGCCTCCATGGCATAGAGCCGCAACTGAGGCAGAGTCGTCAGGGGAGAGCCAGGTTTCAGTTAGGGCAAGCAGGTGAAGGGAATGAGAGATGAAGAGATCGTGGGTGAAGGGAAGTTTGTTGCAGACCGAGTGGGCATTCCACAGTGCACATGAGAAGGGAAGGGAAGAGGGGGGGAGGAGGGGAATAGATATGAGATTGGAGACATCCCGGAAACGTTTGCATGGATAGGACGAGGACAGGTGTGGGGGACCTGGATTGGGATTGATGTCTCCTGCGGATAGCAGGAGGAGGAGCAAGAGAGTGCGGAGGAGGGTGGGGGAGGTAGGGCGACGAAGACGGGATGCACTTAGGAGGAATGGGGATGGGTTAATGGCAGGAAGGAAGTGTTGAAGGTTGAGAGCTAGGAAGGAGGAGGGGGACAGGAGAAATGGTGAGGTAGTGAGGGACGGGGGTGAGTAGGGTATTGCAGTAGTGAGCAAGATGGGAGAGGACATGGGTGGGCAGTGAGTTCCAGTGGTAGACAGCGGTAGGGGGAGGGGAAAAAGATTAGGAAGGGACAGGGCAAGGAAGAGAATGTGTAAAGGGGCCATAAGTAGTAACTGAGGTGTTACGGGTATATATGTAGTGACTGAGGTGTTAAGCGATAGATAGAACGGCAGAGCTGGATTAGAGGCTTAAAACTGGAATGGTAGGCAGCAGGCAGGTAGGCACTGCCCAGTAAGAACAAGTCACACCCACTATGTTTGAAAAATGTGGGAGGAAAGGAGGTGAAGAGCCTGAACACAGAGACAGAGCAGTTATCTGCAGGCAGATTAGGTTGCTTGGGAGGGTATATAAGAACTATCACCCTAGGGGTGGGTGGGTAGAGGGGTGGGTGGGAGGGATCTAAGTCTAAAATGTACAGACAGAGCTGCAGCACAGCCAGTTAATCTGTAAAAAAGGTGGATTTCTCAAGAAAAACTGGTATAGAAGGCTGCCCCTCTAACAGAGAATCAGGTCACACCCACTAAGTTTGAATTTGTGGGGGAGATTCAGAGACAGAGCTGCTAAGTCTAAAATGTACAGACAGAGCTGCAGCACAGCCAGTTAATCTAAGTTAATATATGCAAAAGGAAAGCTAAATAATATTACAGTCATGTATTGCTTTACAATGTTAGTTTTAGATCTGAATGTGTTGTCTGGAGGTATATTGATGATTAAAATTCTCTGATGAGAAAGGATAATTCAGGTAGTCCAATGGTGTCAACATCAGAGAGATCCATGAATGGACACATTTCCAATGCCCAGAAACCTCTGGAAGGTTTTGCTGGGCACGTGCAGGCATTCTTGTGCCAGCATACAATGCTTGCATTTCTCATTCTACATCGCCTGCCTGGCAAGATTGGATGTGGAAAAAAGTGGCAGCAGATAATGTTTATTCTGCCTGTCCATAAGAAATACTAAGCTGTACAATCCCTTAGTTGTGGTCATCTATGTTTACCCCATGTTTTCTTTAATTCAGATACAGTCCTCGTCTCCATTACCTCTGCTAGGAAGTCATACCATACACCCACCACCCTTTCTGTAAAGAAGTATTTCCTTAGATTACTCCTGAGTTTATCCCCTTTCACCTTCAACCTAAGACACCCTCCTTCCAGATCTTCTTTTCAATTGAAAGAAGTATGCCCAGTGCATTTATGCCATGGAGGTACAGTATTTAAATGTCTCTACATCTACCCTCTCTAGCTTTTCTTCCAGAATATACATATTGAGATCTTTATGCTTGTCTCTGTATGCTTTATGACAAAGACCAGTGATCATTTTGGTAGCCACCCCCTGGACTGATTCCATCCTGATTATAATTTTTTTGTGTGCAATGTCCAGAATTGTATACAGTACTTTAAAGAGGTTTCATAACACTTTACAGAGGCACTATCACCACCTACTTCCCCACTGGCCATTTCTCTCCCTATGCACCCGAGAATCTTTCTGGCTATTTGATTGCCTTAAGGTCATCAAATGCTTCCTGCTCTTCATTTCTAAACACAGAGCAGAAATATTTAAGCAATTCTTTGGGTCCTCTTCAGCTTCTACATATTCATCCCATTTGCACTTCTTCCTATCTCTAATATATCTCTGAAAAAAAAGCTTGCCCCCCCCCCCCCCCCCAAAAAAAAAAAAAAAAAAAAACAACTACTTTGCTTTCCTCTTTCATTTGCATTTTTTCTTTACTTAGTGATTTTTCTAGTTTCTCTTGGCTTTTCCAGATGTTGTTGTCTTCCTCTTTCTGCCATCTCTTGTAGTTTAGGAAGACAGCTCTTTCCTTATCCTCATCTACTTCTTTTGATAGTAGCCTCCTTTTATTTACTTTCCTAGCAAAGAGGTTCATTGCCCTTAATTTATCTCCTTTCATTTTTGCCCACAGCTTTTCTACTTTCCTTGAGATGCTCCCATCCAGCTCTCGACTCTGAGGTGTTTCCCAATCTTGACAAAGTTTGTTTTCCTGAAGCTGGATGAATGAACTTATTTTTGCATGTTATAATACTGACCCATATCATCCACTGATCACAAGATGCCAAATTATCACCCACTATAACATCAGAAACATTCTCACAATTTGTAAGCACCAAATCAGTACTGCTGCCTCCCACATAGTGTCCATTATCAGTTGCTGGAATAGTTCTCCCTGTAGAGAAACCAGGATCTCCCTACTTTTACATTACACTGCACAGTAGTGCCCCGATCATGTAAAAGTTTCTCTAGAAGTAGACACTCTTCCCATAGTTTTAAACAAACTTTTTCTAGAGGTAGAAACTTAACAGCCAAAGAACTTTAGAAAGGATAGTAGGAAGGTTCAAATCTTCTTAAAAAAAAAAAAATAACTCAGTTATTTTCTGCTCTTTAGTTGCTAGAGATGTTTGCACTGCTACTGACAGGAATTAGGTGTGAGGAAGTAGAATATTTGTTTATTAAGGGGCAATCTGATTACTGAGTTAGCTTGAAAGGGTCTGTTTGACGCAGTCCCCTTAGATTCAAAACTATATAAAGAGGAAAGGTCCCACTTAACTTTCTTTCTGAGAAGCTCTGAGAGAAGAGGACATTTCTCTGGTAAGTGAATATTATTTTGCTTTGTGCTTTGGGAACTTAAAAATTGGGGTTTAAAGGAAGAATTGTAGGTTAGTTGATAGGCAGAATAAAAATATAAAAAAGCAAACTTTATCAACTATTCCTTGTCATTTGCAGCAGGTGGAGATAGAGATAAACTAAAGGCAGTGATGCCAGATGGCCAGCTCCTTCCTCAGTTGGTATGTCTCTATCTCAGCAGGTGGTGGACGGCTTTTTCTCCAGCTCCTGGGCCCAAGGCCTCTGAGGGTGCGCCTGAGCCGGTGGCCAGTTTCAGCCGGGGGTGGCGGACTGATGGTGTCCCCTTTGGCAGCATATGTAGTTTCTGGGTCCCTGCTGCACCTCAAATTCCCTCTGAACAGGCTTTTGCTGATCCTTTCCTTCCCTGTTTGTTTCTGCCTCCTCACTAAAAAAAAAAAAAAGAGCCATAGAATTTGTTTAAAAGAGAAACAGAGAAGCACAGGGAATGCCGCATTGAGCCTGCCATGAGTGGGAAAGCACGGGGTACAAATGTAATAAAAATAAAAGTGTGTTTTTGCTGAGAGCAGGTTTGTGTTACTGCTGTCCGAGTCCTGTTTTCTGTTGCCTGCTTGTCTGAGCCTGCCTTGAAGTGGAGTCGGAGAGTTTTTTTCTTCGGCTCAGCTGTCAGTTCCCGTGCTTTCCCGGTCCGGGGTAAGTCCTGCTGGGTTCCTGTTCGGGGGCGGGCGATGACAGCGGAGGCGGTAAAATGCTGTTCCCAATGGGGTAACGGTGTTCGGTGGCGGGCCTTTGCAGCACAGGGTGTGCTGATTTTGCGGGACTCGGCGGAGCGGTGGCCCCCCCCCCCCCCCCGAGAGCGTGCTTTCCCACCCAGAGCCTGGCGATTCTCGCACCATTTTGCGATCGGTCGCAGCCAGCTCCGGTAGCAGTTTTGGGCAAAGCTTTTCTCCACTGGTAGGGGAGTCGTCAGGCACTGTGGGCGGTGGTGCAAGTGCCATGGCTGTTAACCTCCGTTGCGGGTAAGGGGTTTTCGCCAGAGTTTATATTGCTTCTCCATCGGCCTTTGATCCTCTCATGGGGTGTGGGGGTAACCAAGAGATTTTAGGTTTTTCCACAGAAGATTTCTCCTTTAAGAAACCTAGGCTTTCTTTGGGGTCTGAGGAGGGGTCCTGCATACGGTTGCCTGCAGCTTCCTCCGTGGTAGCTCTCTCGGAGCAGACGGGGGTAGAGGATGTGGAGGCCGATGTCCTCACTGACCAACCGGAGGACTCTTCCGCCATGAGGATTTTCCATAAGGAGGAGTTGCCCTCCTTTATCTCTCGAGCTGGAAGCCCTGAATATAGAGGAATCTGAGCTTGTGGGTTCTCAGGCGGTCAACCCCAAGATGGCTAGTACCAGATGACCTCCTAAGGCCTTTCTGGTACATGAAGCTATTGAAGCGTTGATTTCGGCCCAGTGGGTGGATCCGGATGGGGGGCTGAAAGTGGCCCGGGCTATGGCCTGGCTGTGTCCGGTTTCAGCGGACCATTTAGAGCAGTTTGCTCTGCCTAAGGTGGATGCCCTGGTGACGGCGGTCACTAAGAAGACTGCTCTTCCAGTGGAAAGTGGTGTGGCAGTTAAGGATATGCAAGACAGACAGCTAGAGGTCTCTTTAAAACGTGCCTTTGAGGTGGCCGCTTTGACACTTCAAGATTCTGTTTGTAGTTCTTATGCGGCTAGAGCTTGTCTCAATTGGCTACATTCTGTCATGGGGATTTGGAGTCTGATATGCCGGGAACTCCTCAGATGTCGCTGATGGATATTGGGCTGGCGTACTTGGCGGATGCCTTGTATGATTTGGTCCGTGCTTTGGCCAAACTCATGGCCTTGACTGTTTCCTCTCGGCGCCTTCTGTGGCTCCGTCATTGGGCCGCAGATATGGCCTCTAAACAACGGCTCATTAAATTGCCTTTCCGAGGGAGTTTGCTTTTTGGGGAAGACCTAGAAAAGATTGTTAAAGATTTGGGGGATTCCAAATCTCAGCGTCTTCCGGAGGATAGACCCAAGACTTCCAGGCAGGGAGTCTCAAGGTTACGTTTCAGAGAGACGTGACGGTATTGCCCGGGGCGGTCCAACGCAGCCTTTCAGTGTCCTCGTTTTGGGCAGCGTTCTTCCTTTCGCAACGAGAAGAGTCCGGCTGTACCGCCCTCTCATCAGGGGGCTCCTTCTCGGGCCTCCCAATGATGGGGCGCAGATCCACTCGGGAGAAGAGCATCTCGGTGGTCGGCTTTCTCTGTTTCTTCCAGAGTGGGCCAGAATTACTTTGGACCAGTGGGTCCTCAATGTGGTGCGAGAAGGTTACAATCTAGAATTCTTCTCTCCTGTCACAGACTTTTTTCTGGAGTCCCGCTGTGTATCGCAGGCCAAGAGGACAGCGGTTCTGCAGTGTTTGTGAGACCTGCTGCAGTGTTTGTGAGACCTGCTAAGGGTAGGGGCTTTCGTGCCTGTGCCTTTTCTCGAAAGGCGCACAGGTCCATACTCCATCTTCTTTGTGGTTCCAAAGAAGGGAGGGGCTTTTCAGCCTATTCTCGACCGCAGAAAAGTACACCAGTTTTTGCGGGTTCGTCACTTCCACATGGAGACATTAAGGGCAGTTATTGCTGCTGTTCAAGCAGGCTAGTTTTTGACAGCTGTCGATTTGAGGGAAGCTTACCTGCACATTCCCATTTGGCAGCCCCATCAGAGATTTGTGGTGCTGTGTCAGCACTTCCAGTTTCAGGCCCTTCCTTTTGGAATGGCCACTGCCCCACACACTTTTTCCAAGGTCATGGTGGAGGTGGCAGCATTCCTGCGGAAGGAGGGGATTCGAGTGCATCCATATCTCGACAACTGGCTGATTTGGGTGACAACAGCAGAGGAGAGTCGAGTGGTCACTGACTGAGTGATTGCAGTGTTGCAATCCTTAGGATGGGTGATCAATATGAACAAGAGTCATCTGGTTTCTACTCAGAGTCTGGAGTATCTTGGAGTGCAATTCGATACGAAGCAGGGGAAGGTGTTTCTCCCCGAGGGGCGAGGGATCAAATTGCTTTCTCAGGTACGGACCTTATTGAGTCGTCGCGCTCCCCGAGTGTGGGACTATGTTCAGCTCCTCAGTTCCATGACAGCGACCTGGAAGGTCATTCCATGGGCAAGGGCTCACATGCGGCCTCTTCAGAGTTTCCTTTTGAGCAGATGGTCACCGACATCGCTGGATTATCAACGACGCTTTCCTTGGTCGAGCCGGGCCAGGGACAGTCTCGCATGATGGCTCCAGTTAGCCAGTTAGGGTGTTTCTCTGGCGTTTCCCAGTTGGGTGGTAGTCATGACGGATGCCAGCCTTGAGGGCTGGGGAGCCCATTGTCTTCATCGAGTAGCCCAGGGATCGTGGACCCCTCTTGAAGCAACTTGGCCGATAAATCGTCTGGAGTTGTGAGCAGTCGTGAATGCGCTGCAGAGTTTTCAGGATCTTCTGCAGGGGCAGGTGGTTCATGTATATTCTTGGAGAACTATATCACAAAAAACGTTCTTCCTTTAAAATATTTAATTTCTTTTATTACAATACATATATCACATAAAACCACTTATGCTGTGTAAGTTCCGGAACTTGCCCAGTCACACCCTTCACTTCACCACCCATTCACATAAACCTTGTGTGGGCACATTTCTATATATCCATAATCTGTGTACATGCTCCCCAATTGTTGTTTCCTCAATTTCAAATCTTCCACTTGTGTCTTAGATATTGTCCTTAAAGGTTCAAATTATAGTCCTTTTAAATCATAAAAATCTTCTAAATCACATCAAGCAGGAGCACAGTGTTCACAACAAAGTCTCTCCAGCACTCTTCTTGGAGTAGTGTTAGTTCAGCAGAGTGAATCAGTGCAGTGTGTCAAGGTCTTCCTGGAATTTACATACTGTTTCCAGACTTTAAGCACCTTCTAACTCTTCACACCTTCTCTCTTTTGTTCCTCGATGCGAGACCGCATTTCGAACACTCCTTCTTCAGGAGGAACATTTCCCTATACCAAAAACAGTACATAATTTATCTATAACATTTCCCTACTTTCATTCCTATCTATCTCTTTTAACCCCCCCTATACAAACTTATTCAATCTAAATCAAATTCAATAATGAAATCTTTAACCTTTAAATTTTAAGGCAGCCTACCTTAGGAATCATGAGCCCAGCCCAGCACAGGACCCTCACATGATTGGGCTAGATGTGGTAGCATTATATACCAACCTTCCTCAGGATCAACTCATTAAGATGGCATCAGAATATTTGATACGTTCTGCCATGCCTATGGCTAAAGTTAAGGTGTTGAGCCAATTGCTCACCTTGGTGGTCTGCCAGAATTATTTCAGTTTCCAGAATGAGTTTTATGTGCAGAGGGGAGGGGTGGCCATGGGGGCCACGGTCGCTCCCTCGCTGGCGTGTCTGTACATGACTCAGTTTGAGGAGAAATATGTATATCACTCACCATGGCAGGAACATATCCTGCTATGGAAGAGATACATAGACGATGTGATCTTATTCTGGCAGGGCACTAGGGAAGGGGCCCTTAAATTTGTTGAGTATTTGAACACATTGGACACTCATGTGCACTTCACCTTTCGTATGGATAGTGAGAAAATGGAGTTTTTGGATATATTGGTCAAGAGAATGGATAATAATGAGTTCAGTACCACTATATATAGAAAACAGACAGACCGTAATTCCATACTCCATTACACTAGCTTTCACCATCCTGCTCTCAAGAAAGGGGTTCCCATAAGCCAGTTTTTGAGACTTAGACGTATATGTTCAACCACAAGTGAATTTAGAAAACAAGCTAAGCCTATGACTCAAAGATTTCTGCAAAGAGGGTACCCTATGGGGGTGATTAAAAAAGCATACAAGAGAGCGTTGTATGCTCAACGTCCCTGGTTACTTCTCCCCACCCCAAGATCCATAGATCGCACTTTATCTTGTGTTCTGCCTTTTTCTGTTAAAGCCTCTAAAATAGGACATATTATACATAAGAACTGGCACATCCTAAGAACTCATCCGGTGTTTGCTGAGCATCCAAAAATAGCCTATTCCCGCATGTCTAATCTAGGGGAGTTGTTACATAAACCTAGAAATAATGGTAACAACCAGGGGCAACATTCACCGTGTGGGAAGTGCGCATTTTGTACATTTTCCATGTCCACTCAATGGGTTTGGATCCCTGGTACCACCAAGAAATATTATTTGCGCAGCATTACTGATTGCACCAGTGTAGGAGTAGTTTATTGTATAGTGTGCCCTTGTCAAATGTACTATATAGGGCACACGAAACGCCAGTTAAAAAAACGTCTGGCTGAGCATGCTAGCAACATTAGAATTGGTAAACAAGAGGCTCCTTTGGTCAGCCACTGGATAGCACATGCTTATGAAGTAGCTGATTTAAAATGCACGGTGCTTAGACAGATCACTCCGTGCAGAGGAGGGGGTGACGTCACAGCACAGCTGCTGTATATTGAACAGAGATTTATCTTTGAGTGGGATACGGTGGCTCCCAGGGGTCTGAACCTGGAGGTAGAATGGACATAGTAGGTTTTGCCCCCCAGGTGAAAATGATTCAGTGAAATTTGATATAAGAAGCAGTGTGATTTCCTGCTTTAGTCATTTAAGTTGCTGAGACGCTCACAGAGGGTCCTGTGCTGGGCTCATGATTCCTAAGGTAGGCTGCCTTAAAATTTAAAGGTTAAAGATTTCATTATTGAATTTGATTTAGATTGAATAAGTTTGTATAGGGGGGGGTTAAAAGAGATAGATAGGAATGAAAGTAGGGAAATGTTATAGATAAACTATGTACTGTTTTTGGTATAGGGAAATGTTCCTCCTGAAGAAGGAGTGTTCGAAATGCGGTCTCGCATCGAGGAACAAGAGAGAAGGTGTGAAGAGTTAGAAGGTGCTTAAAGTCTGGAAACAGTATGTAAATTCCAGGAAGACCTTGACACACTGCACTGATTCACTCTGCTGAACTAACACTATTCCAAGAAGAGTGCTGGAGAGACTTTGTTGTGAACACTGTGCTCCTGCTTGATGTGATTTAGAAGATTTTTATGATTTAAAAGGACTATAATTTGAACCTTTAAGGACAATATCTAAGACACAAGTGGAAGATTTGAAATTGAGGAAACAACAATTGGGGAGCATGTACACAGATTATGGATATATAGAAATGTGCCCACACAAGGTTTATGTGAATGGGTGGTGAAGTGAAGGGTGTGACTGGGCAAGTTCCGGAACTTACACAGCATAAGTGGTTTTATGTGATATATGTATTGTAATAAAAGAAATTAAATATTTTAAAGGAAGAACGTTTTTTGTGATATAGTTTTGGGATCTGTTCTTCTAGTTTAAATATTTATCCCCAGTAATATATATACTATTCTTGGAGAACACCATGGCAGTGGCCTACATCAATTGGCAGGGGGGCACTCGCAGTCTTCCCTTGGCAGTGGAAGTGTCTCGTCTTCTAGTATGGGCGGAAACGCATGTTCAGAGTCTGTCGGCAGCGCACATTGCAGGTCAAGACAATGTTCAAACGGATTTTCTCAGCCGGACTCTTTTGGACGCAGCGGAATGGATGCTGTCGGACTCAGCTTTTCGGCTGATCTGTCAACGTTGGGGAAGACCAGTAATGGATCTCATGGCCATGGCTTGCAATGCCAAAGTTCCCCAGTTCTTCAGCCGCAAACGACAGCCAAGATCCGCAGGATTGGACGCTCTTCTCCAGCCATGGCTGGAACAACAGCTACTGTATGTTTTTCCTCAGTGGCCTCTGATAGGGAGAGTTCTTTGCCGCATAGGGCGGCATCATGGGCTGGTCATTCTAGTGGCCCCAGACTGGACACGACGACTGTGGTATGCGGATCTCGTTCGAGCACTCTGAGCCACCATTGTGACTTCCAATGACTCCCGATCTGCTGTATCAAGGGCCAGTTCAGATGGAAAGTCCCTCCCGCTTTGGTCTTACGGCCTTGGTATTAAGAGGCGGCAGCTGAGGAAGAAGGGATTTTCAGGACCAGTCATTGCCACTCTTTTGGGGGCACAGAAGCAGTCTACTTCAGCAGTGTACGCGCAAGTGTGGAAAGCTTTCTCGGCGTGGTGTGCTTTGCATGCTGAATCGCCTTTTCAGGCGGACATTCCGGTTATTCTGGAGTTCCTTCAGGATAGTTTTCAAAAGGGATTGGCATATAATTCCCTTCCAGTGTAGGTGGCCGCTCTAGCTTGTTTTAGGGGCAAACTGGACGGTTCCTCTTTAGCAGCTCACTGATGTGGTCCGTTTCCTACACGGGTTGCTTCGGCTTCCTCTGCGGCAGCTGTGCCCGGCATGGCATTTGAATGTGGTACTGCGAGTCCTCCAGGCCCCACCGTTTGCGCCTTTGAGTAAGGTTTCTGAGAAGGATCTAACACCTAAGACAGTGTTTTTGGTGGCCATTGCTTCAGCTAGGAGGATTTCTGAAATTCAGGCTTTGTGTTCCAGAGATCCTTTTTTGCAATTTTCTGAAGCAGGGGTGTCAATCTGGATGGTGCCATCATTTCTACCTAAAGTGGTTTCGGCTTTCCATGTCAATCAGGCGGTTTATCTTCCGTCTTTTTGAAGAGAGGATTATCCGGGGGAGTTTGCCTCGCTATGTTTCCTGGACGTGCGGAGAGCCTTGTTTTGGTTCTTGCAGATCTCTAACGAGTTTCGACACTCGGATCATCTCTTTGTGCTCTTGTCGGGATCGAAAAGAGGTGAGGCGGCTTCTAAGGCTTTCATTGCTCGCTGGATTAGGGAAGCCATTGGAGCGGCATATCTGCTAGAAGGGCGGGCATCTCCAGTGGCCCTAAAGGCGCATTCTACTCGGGCACAGGTGGCTTCTTGGGCAGGGGTGTTGACCTTATCTCTGGAAGAGATTTGTCGGGCGGCTACTGGGCATTACAGGCTAGACGTGTCTGCTCAGGAGGATGCGAGTTTTGGGGCGGGAGTGTTGGCGCAGGGAGCGTCGGCTTCCCACCCTACTTAAGGAATGCTTTGGTACATCTCACTAGTTCCTGGATTCATCTGCTGCAAGTGACAAGGAAGGTAAAATTATGTCTTACCTGATAATTTTTTTTCCTTTAACGCAGTAGATGAATCCAGGATCCCTCCCTAGTTCAGCGGACGGTTTTTTTCATTTTCCATGCAGTGTGGCTATTTTTTCCTTCCGGGTTCTCTTTTGCAGAGTTCAGACAGATATGGGAACATGGAAAGGATTGCGATTTCTGGATCAAGTTGCAGTTATTTCGAAGTTCTTATTTGGTTCTCTGTTTTTCATAGTGAGGATGGTTTCTGGTTGTTATTGGTTTCATATTTTGGGTTTGGCAAATGCTTACGAATGACATACTAACTGAGGAAGGAGCTGGCCGTCTGGCATCACTGCCTTTAGTTTGTTTATCTCTATGTCCACCTGCTAGTAGGCGGACTTTAACCCACTAGTTCCTGGATTCATCTGCTGAGTTAAAAGAGAGAAAATTATCAGGTAAGACATAATTTTACCATCTCCATACTCTTCCCCCCCCCCCCCTAGTTTTAAAGCTTGAACTTTGTACGACAACATTAATAGCCTCTAGCAGGCACAGCAGGACCTAGTTTAGTCTTCATACCTTAAGTTTTAAATTATTGAAAAAGGGTAATGGGACTTGTTATACCACCTTTCTGAGGTTTTTGCAACTACATTCAAAGCGGTTTACATATATTCAGGTACTTATTTTGTACCAGGAGCAATGGAGGGTTAAGTGACTTGCCTAGAGTCAAAAGGAGCAGCATGGGAATTGAACTCAGTTCCCCAGGATCAAAGTCCACTGCACTAACCACTAGGCTACTCCACTCCAAAACTCAAAAATACAAAGATGAAGACAGCATTCCAGCAGCAAGAGGGGTGCTATCCAGTCTTTTGCATTGAGTGTCACATGTATGATTATCTCCCAGTTGGTGAGTGGTTATATTTGTGTGATGCAAAGAGCTGCTAGCTCTCAGAGAACAGGACCGATTTCTTGAGGCTAGAGTAGCAGACTTGGTGGAGCTGAGGGAGACACATAGAGGAGACATACAGGGATGTTGTAGAGAAGTCCCACCTCCAGTCTGGCAGCCCTTGTGCTGCCTTGGAGGAGGGAGGTCTCCTAGAAAGAGAGCATCACTCTGGTGAAGTAGGAAGTACTCCTGTGGCCAGGACCTGCCCACCGGGAGATGTACTGTCCTCTTGCATCGAGGATATGTCTCCAAGAACTGCCCAGGCGGAAAAGGTTAGGACAGCTGTTGTAGTTGGTGATTAGACATTATGCATCTAGATAGCTGGGTGGCTGGTTGATGTGAAGATTGCCTGGTGACTTTCCTGCCTAGTGCAAAGGTGGCAGACCTCACAAATCACTTAGACAGGATTTTAGATAGTGCTGGGAAGGAGACGGCTGTTTTGGTACATGTGGGTACCAATGACATAGTAAAATGTGGGAGGGAGGTTCTGGAAGCCAAATTTAGGCTCTTAAGTAGAAAGCTAGATCCTCCAGGGTAGCATTTTCAGAGATGTTCCCCATTCCACGTGCAGAACCCAAAAGGCAGGCAGAGCTCCTTAGTTTCAATGTGTGATTGAGAAGCCGGTGCAGGGATGAGGGATTTAGATTTGTTAGGAACTGAGTGACATTCTGGGAAAGGAGGAGACTGTTCCGAAAGGATGGGCTCCACCTTAACCGGGATGGAACCATGCTGCTGGCATTAACTTTTAAAAAGTAGATAGAGCAGCAGCTTTTAAACTAGAATGGGGGGAAAGCCGACAGTCACCCAGGAGCGCATGGTTTGGTGTGGAGTATCCTTGAAGGATACTATTGAATCAGGACATTTAGGGAATCCCAGTAGAGAGGTTTCAACAATGCTGAAAGTAAGGCAGGTGTGCTTAATGAGAGAGCAGGATAAAGGATGCACATTATCCCCTTCAGCTTCTAAGCAGCTTGTAGATCAAAGGAAAATACACAATTTGAAATGCCTGTATACAAATTCTAGAAACCTACAAAATAAGATGGGAGAGTTAGAATATGTAGCACTAAATGAGGAGGTAGATATAATAGGTATCTCAGAGACTTGGTGGAAAGAGGACAATCAATTGGACACTGCTAACAGGATACAAATTGTATCACAATGATAGGATCAAATTGGAGAGGGGATTGCGCTATATGTTAGAGGGAATTGAGTCAAATAAAATAATCCACACGAAACAGCTGTGTGGAATTATTGATAGAAATTCCATGTTGTAAGGGAAGGAGTATTCTTCCATCCACTGGGACAGAATGAACAGACGGATGAAGAAATATTTACAGAGATTAGGAAAGTTGGCAAATTGGGTAGCATTATAATAATGGGTTATTTCAATTACCCCAATATTGACTGGATAAATGTTACATCAGGGAGATAACATTTCTAGATGTAATAAACAACTGCTTCTTGGAGCAGCTGGTCCAGGAACCAAGATGGGGAGCCATTTTGAATCTGGTCCTTGATGGCGTGCAGGGCATATTATTACTCCAATTTGACATGTCCAGCGCGTTCGACATGGTGGATCATGAGATTTTAATCTACCTGCTAGACACCTTTGGAATCAGAGGAGACATGCTACACTGGATCAAGGATTTCCTCTCCTCGTACATACCAAGTCAAAGCTAATTCCTGCATTTCTACACCGTGGACAGCCTACTATGGGGTACCTCAAGGCTCAACTCTTTCTCCGATCCTCTTCAATATTATGCTGATTCCATTTGCAAAAGCATTATCTCAGCTTGGCCTAAACCCATTCATTTATGTGGACGATGTGACTATCTACATCCCACTCGTCTACTCTAGCCAAAATCTCCGATAAAATAGATGCATGTTTCTCCATCATGGATTCCTGGGCAAAGGCATTTCTGTTTAAGCTTAATCAAGACAAAACTCAATGTCTAATCTTATCGACCCAACACAATAAAGTAGTCCAAAGCTCACTGACATTATGGGCGGCAAACTTTCGATCTCAAACAGCATGAGACTCCTGGGAGTAGAGTTGGATAACCACTTACAACTGGACAATCAGGTGAAAATCATCACTAAAAGAATGTTCCATGCCATGTGGAGGCTGAAGCGCATTCGGCATTTCAATTCAAAAGATCTATTCCACACCCTTTTCCATTGGCTGGTCCTCTCCCATATAGACTACTGTATCGGGATTTATGCTGGTTGTCGGGACTACGTTCTGAAACGGCTACAGACTGCTCAAAACACAGCAGCAAGGCTAATATTGGGCAAATCGTGTTTTCATCATGCACAGCCACTGCGTTATAAACTACACTGGCTCCCAGTCAAAGATCGTATTACATTTAAAATCTGGTCACTAACGCACAAGATAATTTATGGAGAAGCCCCTGAATATATGCTCCATCTCATCAATCTACCTTCTAGAAATGCGCTAATAACTGCAAGGACCTACCTCAATCTACATTATCCCAACTGCAGGAATGTTAAATACAAGACCCTTTTTGCTTCGTCCTTCCCCTACATCAGTCCAAAATTCTGGAATGTTCTGCCGAGACAACTAAAAGAACTAGTCGACCACCACCTGTTCAAAAAGTCTTTAAAAACATTCTTATTCGCCAAAGCTTATTCCAGTGGCAACTCCTATATTTAACCTCTCTCCCTTCTTGACTGCACATGGTTATCTGCCGGTGTCACATCTGTGGCCGTGACCACCCTCAGACTTACCTTATTTCTGGGGGTCAGCTTCTAAGCTGGCTTCTGCCTATCCTTTCTGGAGAAGTTTTCCTTCTGTGTGCTGGCTGCTTCCAGCATGGCTCTAATTACTCCACTCTACTGCACCTGGGGGTGCTGCCTGAGTTTGCTCTACCTCTGTCTGCAGCCTGGCTCTGTTTGCTCCTCTATGCTGCTCCTTGGTTTGTGCTCCTCTCACCCGCTGGTGGCCAGAGCCAGTGGCTGCCATAGTTTGTCTTGCTGTTCCTACCTGTTCCAGACTTCAGCCCAGTCCGGTCCAGTTCTTCCAGGCTGCCGGACTTCTCTCTTGTTTGTGTCTGGACAACCTCAGTAGTTGCTTACTGATGGCTGTAGCTGCTCCTCAGGTGTTGAAGGGCTTTATTAATCACTTAGAGACTGCAGCCTTGGCCTTTGCATCGTCTAAGGTCCCTGGTATGTTAGAGTGCTCTGTGCACTGCTACCTTGTCCAGTTCAGTGTGAGTTTCTAGCTTGTTACTAGTAGCTTGGGCATAGCTTTTCTTGTTGGCTTGTGTACAGCTTTACTTGTTCTCCTGTGTGTTGTGTTGTGTGAGTTCCTAGCGTGTGACTAGTTAGCTTGGGCATAGCTTTGCTTGCTAGCTTGTGTACAGCTTTACTAGTTCTCCTGTGTTTTGCTTAGTGTGAGTTTCTAGCTTGTGACTAGTTAGCTTGGGCATAGCTTTCTTGTTAGCTTGTGTACAGCTTTACTAGTTTTCTTGTGTTTAGCTTTCTGGTTTTCCCGTGTGTATTTTCCTTTGCTTCTGGAGCTTCAGCCCTAGTCCTGTCTGCTGCCAGTACTCCTTGCTACTGGAGCTCCAGCCATAGTCTTGCTGCCTGCTGCCTGACCCAACCACTGCCTGAACCCCAATACTTGCTGCCTGACCTGACTACTGCCTGAACCCGGATATTCTCTGCCTGTGGCCAGACCTGACTATTGCCAGAACCCAGACATTCCCTGCCTGTCTGCCTTGCTTTCGCCTAGGTGCCTGGGAGCACTTCTGTATCCTGATTCCTGTTGTTCCTGCTTACTAGTTCCGGTTTTCCTGTAAGCCGTGCCAGCTGCCCGAACCTGAGGGCTCAACCCTCGGGGAATGGTGGCTAGGCATAGGTGAAGCCTAGGTCCAGTGTGTTCCGGTCCCGTGTGTTCCAGTCCCGTGGGTTCCACTCCAGTGTGTACCAGTCCAGTGGGTTCCACTCCAGTGCGCACCCGTCCGGTGCGTTCCAGTCCTGTGTATTCCAGTGCAGAACTCCAGTCCAACCTTGCCTCCGTCTCTGCTTTGAAGGTGACCTTGCCTGCCACTGCCGCTCCACGGTAGTGGTCCAAGGGCTCACAAACCCAGTGCTTCCAGGGAAGAAGCCTGACAGCCGGTTACTTTGCCCGTATCTTTCACCCCGCGTTTTCCTCTGTTCCATTCCCTGCCTGTCTCATTCTGTACCCGAGTCATCTTTGCATTGTATTTTTTCCTCTTGAATTATTGTAAGCCCCATTGCATCTGCTCCTGTGGGAAAATGTGGGGTACAAATGCACCTAAATAAATAAATAGTGAGAGGTGGTGGTGTTCGGTCCCCTGGGAAACATTGATCAGAACATGATCAAGTTTGAGCTACTATCTGGGATGAACCCACAGAGGAAATCTACTGTAGCTGTATTTAATTTCCAACTATAATGAGGAAAGTGGTTAAAAAGAAACTAAAAGGATTGGCTGCAAAGGTTAGGACACTAAATCAGGCATGGACGTTATTCAAAAATACCGTTTTGGAAGCCCAGTCCAGATGCATTCCATGTATTTGCAAAGGTGAAAGAAGAGGAAATGTCAGCCAGCATGGTTAAAAGGTGAAGTAAATGGGGCCATTACAGCCAAAAGATTGTCCTTCAATGAATGGAAAAAGCACCCAAATGAAAATAAGAAGCAACATAAGCACTGGCAAGTCAAATGCAAAACATTGATAAAGAAGGCTAAAAGAGAATATGAAGAGAAATTTGATGCAGAAGCTAAAACTCACAGTAACAACTTTTTCAGATACATCAGAAGCAGAAAGTCTGTGAGGGAATCTGTGGAACTGTTAGATCACAAAGGAGCAAAAGGGGCACTCAAGAAGGACAAGGTCATAGCGGAAAAATGGAATGAATTCTTTGCTTCTGTCTTTGCGGAAGAAGATGTAAGAGATGTGCCTTACCAGAAATAGTTTTCAAGGGTGATGATGTCGAGGAACTGAAAGAAATCTCGGTGAACCTGGAAGATGTACTGAGTCAAATTGACAAAGAGTAGTAAATCACCTGGACCGGATAGCATACATCCAAGGGTACTCAAAGAACTCAAGCATGAAATTGCTGACCTGCGGTTAATATGTCAAAATCATCCATAGTACCTGAAGATTGGAGGGTGGCTAATGTGACGCCAGTTTGTAAAAAGGGTTCCAGGGGTGATCTGGGAAATTACAGACCGGTAAGCCTGACATCTGTGCTAGACAAAATAATGGAAACTGTTATAAGAAAATTACAGAACACATAGACAAACATGGTTTAATGGGACAGTCAGCATGGGTTCAGCCAAGGGAAGTCTTGCTTCACCAATTTGCTTATTTTCTTTAAAGGTGTGAATAAACATGTGGATAAAGGTGATCCGGTTGATAGAGTTTATCTAGATTTTCAGAAAGCTTTTGATAAAGTACTCCATGAGAGACTCCTGAGAAAAAGAGTCATGGGATACGAGGCAAGGTTCTGGTGTGGATTAGGAATTGGCTATTGGATAGAAAACAGATGGTAGAGTTAAATGGTCATTTCTCTCAATGGAGGAGGGTGAACAGTGGAGTGCCACAGGGATCTGTAATGGGACCGGTGCTATTTAACGTATTTTTTAAATGATATGGAAATCGGAACGACGAGTGAAGTGATTACATTTGCAGATGATACAAAACTATTCAAGGTTGTTAAAACAGGTGCGGTCTGTGAAATATTGCAGGAAATTGGAAGACTGGTTGGAAGACTGGGCATCGAAATAGCAGATTAAATGTAATGTGGACAAATGCAAGGTGATGCACATTGGAAATAATAATCTGAATCATAGTTACCTGATGCTAAGGTCCACCTTGAGGGTCAGCACTCAGGAAAAGATCTGGGTGTCTTTGTAGATAACACGCTGAAATCTGCTCAGTGTTCGGCAGCGGTCAAAAAAGCAAACAGGTTGCTAGGAATTATTAGGAAAGGGATGGTGAATAAAACTGAAAATATGCCTTTGTATTGCTCCATTGTGCATCTGCACTTGAGTATTGCATTTAGTTCTGGTCTCCGTATCTCAAAAAAGATATAGCGGAATTAGAAAATCTACTATAATAAAATGCAGCCTCAACGTTCTGAGGACACTGACGTCACTGAAGTCACTCACACACCGGTTCGTGGTTTCATGGTGTTTCCCTACTCCTCCCCTTCCAACAAATCCCAGCCGCCGCCGACGTGCACATGAACCCGGCCCCTTTTGCCACATAGCCCCGCCCCTTACAACTTACCGCCCCGCCCACGGTAGCACACGCTTAACCTCACCAACCTCCCTCCCCCCCCCCATCACCTCCCCTCCTCTTATGCGTGTCTCCCTGGTGGTCTAGAGGTACCTGTTCTGTCGGCCCAGGAAAGAAAGAGCCCCCTCTTTCCTCCCGTAGCAGTGGCTTCCTTGCTGCATCGTGTGGAAGTCCGGCTCTCGGCGTTTGAAAATGGGTCTTGTGCAATAAATTTGGCTTTTTATATCTTTGAGTCTGGTCTTTCTGGAACATAAGAGTAGCCATACTGGGTGAGACCAATGGTCCATCTAGCCCAGTATCCTGTTTCCAAACAGTGGCCAAGCCAGGTCACAAGTGCCTGGCAGAAACCCAAATTGTGGCAACACTCTGTACTACAAGTCCCAGGACAAGCAGTTGCTTCCCATGTCTATCTCAATAGCAGAATATGGACTTTTCCTCCATGAATTTGTCCAAACCTATTTTAAACCCAGATACACTAACCGCTGTTACCACATCATCCGGCTTAACTATTCATTGCGTGAAAAAATATTTCCTCCTATTTGTTTTAAAAGTATTTCCATGTAACTTCAAGTGTCCCCTAGTCACTGTACTTTTGGAACGAGTAAAAAATCAATTTACTTCTACTCGTTCTACACCACTCAGGATTTTGTAGACCTCAATCATACTTCCTCTCTCAGCTCTCTTTTCCAAGCTGAAGAGCCCTGACCTCTTTAGCTTTTCCTCATACAAGAGGAGTTCCATCTGCTTTATCATTTTGGTCGCTTTTCTTTGAACACTAGTAAAAATGGCCCGTTTCTGGCGCCGATGAAACGGGCGCTAGCGGGCACGGGACTCCCTTCCCCTCCCCTTACGGTACCTGTTCTGTCGACCCAGGAAAGAAAGAGCCCCCTCTTTCCTCCCATAGCGGTGGCTTCCTTGCTGCATCGTGTGGAAGTCCAGCTCTCGGCGTTTCAAAATGGCTGCCGAGAGTTGAGTCAGCAATAAAAACTGGGTCTTGTGCAATAAATTTGGCTTTTTATATCTTTGAGTCTGGTCTTTTTGTTTTCTTCCACTCTTTTGTTTTTTCTGTTGTTTTTTACGGGAGAATTGGACTCTTTTTTTTGTTGTACTCTTATGTTCCAACATAATGAAAGCACTTACCACTAACTTTTCCCTTTCAGAGCAATTCTTTACCACTGCTTTTGACTCCTAACCACTACTCACTTGCCCTGTCCTTTAACATCTCCTATTTATTTCCTTACCCTTAATTGTTCTGTCTGTTTACCTGTCTTATCTAGATTGTAAGCTCTTTGAGCAGGGACTGTCTTTTTTTGTGTATGGTGTACAGCGCTGCGTATGCCTTGTAGCATTATAGAAATAAGTAGTAGTAGTAGTCTTCCATTAAATCTCTGTCCATTTCTGCCATGAAGAAGGTACTTTTATGTTGCAAGAGTTTTTATTGCTGACTCAAATAGTGAAACAAGCATGCAGATACAAAAATTGTCTAGAGCAGTGCACATGAAATAAGCTGTAAACTGTCATCAAAGTTTCCCGCCCCAAAAAACTCCCTCTCTTCCCCCCCCCCCCCCCCCCCCCCCCCCCCACCATCCGCCCCTCTCCGTCCCATTTCTACCCTCCCTAAGTCCATCAAATCAAAATCCAGATTAATACCCTGGTTAGAGGGAGCACCAAATAGTACAATCAGTAGTCTAGATAGACACTGAGCACTGTATCCTCATGTAAGAAAAGAATACATCAAGCAATGTTTGTAAGTACCCATTGTTCTCCCCTTTGACCTCTCCAAGCCTCCCACTCCCCTAACCTACCAAACAAGAGGAGAGAAAAAAACCCACCCCTGTTTAATACTTTGGGTTATATGTGGGACCACTGCCCCTGGATCCCTACCTATTTACAACAGGAGCATGACCCCCTGTCTAGCTGTCCCACCCTCCCTTACCTTTGATTGTGATGCCTGATCCTCTTCCGCTACAGCCACCCCTATTGCCCCAAGGAAAATCTATTCAAGATTTGAAGAAGGTCCGTTTATAATAGCAGTATATATAGAAGTTACATCCCCCTTTCCAGGTTAACCTACTGTGCCACCTCCTCAGCTCATGTAGGTTCTGGTGTTCTGTTGCTTTAATATATTTAACAATGAGTGCCTTTCCTCTTACCCTAGTCTTCCAGAATATGTTATTGCCTGTTATAACTGTATCATTGTCCTGGTTCTCTGAGCCATGTCTCTGTGACCGCCACTAAATCACAGCCTCTTCCACTACATCCTTTAAATCCAGAACTTTATTTCCAGTGCTACAGGTATTAGTAAACATAGCTTTCCAGATGTTGCCCTGTTTTCCCAGTTCTCTAGAAATATGTAAAGTTCTACTTAACAGGGACTTTGCTACCCATCCCTAACAGTCGTAGTTTAAAGCCCTTTTCATTAGGTTAGCCAGTTTCTGGAGAAACCATTTTGCCTCTTCTTTGATAGGTGGACACCATCTGCTCAGCAATCCTTGGAAAATCATTCCATGGTTTAGGAAGCTGAAATGCCCTCAGTGATACCATCTGGGCAGCCATCTGTTTCACCCTTCTTTTTTCAGAGCCTTGAACTCACTTTTGATTTGCCAACATGGTGAACATCATTGGATAATAGTAGGTTTGATGAGGCTCAGCAAACTTTTGATCTTGGCACCAGGTAAGTAGTGCACCTCCCAGGACATCATACCTGGTCAGCAGAAGGATACCTCTTTACCCCTGACAAAGGCATCATCAATCACCACTGTTCTTTGTGTGCTGGTGGTCACATCTAGCAACTTTGGGGGTTTTGAGCTCTGATTCTCCTGTTCCTGGGATGTTCTTACCTCCTTCATTGCCAGGGTGCATACTGGTTCTTCAGTTCGAGAGAACGTGGAGTTGGGATGTTAATGTTGCTGGCTGTAGTGATCCGTGTCCACTTGTCATTTAGTACAGTTTCATCTTCCTTTCTGCTAGCGATCTTTGACATATTTATCATTGTCATTGACGCTTATCAGCCTCACCACATCCTCTCTCAGCTCCTCCATTTGTGGAATGGAGCAGAAGCCTAATGTTTAGAGCAGTAGGCTGAGAACCAGGGATATCAGGTAATCAAATTCTATTATCATTTCTTGTGATTTTGGGCAAGTCAGTTAACCCTTTATTGTCTCAGGTACAAACAGACTGAACCATCCAGGAGCAGAGAAATAACTTTAAATGTAATTCACTTTGAACTGATACTGAAAAAATGCTTGAGCTAAGTCCAAAATCCCTCAGTTCATGAGGAATTTAGCCTACAGCCATTTTTCACTGAACCAGTTTTCTACATTGGAATATGCTGTCTGGATGGAGGCCAAAGCTGTAATGGAGGTAACAGCTTTGGCGACATGATGTTTCCCAGCCATAGTTCAGATTTATGAGCTTTGGTACGTGTTCAAAAAAGAGAGAGAAAAAGAGCCTTATACTTCTATTCTGATTCCCATGTGTGTTCCCTTTGTAGACTTCCTTCAAGGATTTAATATGCTTATCACTAATAAAAGCCCCCTGAAATATAATTCTGTTTTAACAGATCAAAATTTGATCTATTTCCTTCCTTGATTTTTCTGTCCAACCAATACAAAACATTTCTAATTCAATTCAGCTAATTGATGGAGTAGGTCTATAATAGCAAGATTTGAATTGAATGGGTAGGAGTTAAGGAGGGAACCAACACCTCAGATGTGCTGTGATTTCAAAGAGTATAATTAGCCTTCCTTCCCCTTTGAACTAGAGTAATGAAGAGTTATGCTAGCCCTTGCTCTCAGTAAAATACAGGCCAATGGCTCATAATAAGAGCTAGGCTTCTTAAAATCAGAATCATCTCTGATACAAAAGAGAGCTAGCTTGTAAAAATCAGAGATCACCTTTGACACAGTTACATTTCACTGTGGCAAGTGCTGAACTGGCAAGGGTGGGGGCAATCTACTCTATAAACAATCCTGAGATTGGCACCTGCAAGACGTCATAAGCAAGAGTTGCTATGGTTACGTAGAGAGAGTGCTGGGTCAGCTGCACCCCGGGTGAGAACATCCAAAGGGGGGGCTACAGGAAGGTTTGGGAACATGTGAAGTCATTCTGATCAACTGATAAGGACTAGGAGCCCTGTTGAGACAGCTGGGGTCCATTGAAATGAATAGGGCCAAAATTGTATATAAGCAGCAGTTTGAGGAGTATTAGTTCAGACGAGACGAGAAGAAGAAGGAGATGAGAGGAGAAGACGAACAGAGAAGGGAGACTCCAGAAGGCTAGAGAGAGAGGATGTGCCATGATATGCGGTTCCATTATGTGAATGCTTAACCTACCTGTATTACCATTGGTAAGATTGTAATAAACTATCTTATTATATCTACTACATACTGGGTTCCTTTCTAATTACAAGAGTCCATACTGCCTGATGGTGTAAGCCTGTCATGAGCAGATTCAAGGTCGGGAAAGCTAGATATTTGGAGGGCATATGTAACCTTGCCCAGAGAGATGAGACGGGCCACTGCTTCCGCTGCCTGATTAGCAAAGGCAGATTCAGAGAAAATAAACAATAAGCAAGCTTCTTAAAATAATTCCCTTCTAGTAAAGCAACAAAATATAACCGACATCTAACCTGGCAGTATAAAAATTATAATTTTAAAACAATCCCTTTAAATATATCAAGCAGACCACTTGGTTTTATTTGAACTGTGTACCTCATAGCATGGTAGAAGTTTCTGTAGGTTTGTTATAAAGCTCTTAGGGGCCCTTTTACTAAGCTGTGTGTCTACGTGCACCAAAATGGAGTTATAGCCCAACTACCGCGTGGTTCTTGCAGTAATTTCATTTTTGGTGTGCGTCCTATATGCTCATCTGAAAAATATTTTTTATTTTCGGGTTTGCGTAATGGACGCATGCCAAGTGGCATTACTGCCCGGTTTCTTTACCGCTAGGTCAAAGGCATTTTTTTTAGGTGCGCTGAAAAATAATTCTTTGCACGCCCAAAACACACATCTACACTACCGCAGGCCATTTAAGCATTGACCAATGATGATTAAAGCGAATCACTGGGCAAAGTGCCTCATGTGAAAAGAGTCGCTTCTGAGGTCAGAGTATAAGTTTATTATAGTGTTTGTGCTATAGCGCATGCTTTACAATTTTGGAGCATTGGGATATAAGTATGATTTGTTGATAATCCCCGCCTTTATATGAAGTTGGAGTGGCCCATATAATTTATTTGAAAGAGCCACATTAAGGCATGCGCATTAACACCTTCCATAGACATAGCACAAGTGGGTGTGCCTAAACGTTGGCACATAAAGGCCCTTTTACACTAGTATAGTATTGAACATGCATACCTTGGAGGAAAGGAGAAACGGGTGAAATGATACAGACTTTCAAATATTTGAAAGGTATTAGTCTGCAATTGAACCTTTTCCGGAGACAGGAAGGCAATAGAACCTAGAGGACATGAATTGAGGTTGAAGGGGGGCAGACTCAGGACTAATGTCAGGAAGTATTTTTTTTCACGGAGAGG
Source organism: Microcaecilia unicolor (assembly GCF_901765095.1). Taxonomy (NCBI): domain Eukaryota; kingdom Metazoa; phylum Chordata; class Amphibia; order Gymnophiona; family Siphonopidae; genus Microcaecilia; species Microcaecilia unicolor. The sequence continues at coordinate 348,570,327 of NC_044034.1, forward strand.
ATGGTGGATGCGTGGAATGCCCTCCCGCGGGAGGTGGTGGAGATGAAAACGGTAGTGGAATTTAAACATGCTTGGGATAAACACAAAGGAATCCTGTTTAGAAGGAATGGTTCCTCGGAACCTTAGCGGAGATTGGGTGGCGACGTCGGTAATTGGGAAACAAAACGGGAGCTGGGCAGACTTCTATGGTCTACGCCCTGATCGTGACTGAATAGATAGGGGTGGGCTGGAGTGTAAATTTTAAGGGGCTTCGATGTTTATTTATAGCATATCCCACACTTTCCCACCCATGGGCAGGCTCAATGTGGCTTACATTCGTTTAAAAAGGCTTACATCAGGGAGGGTCACATGGTACCATGAGAGAGAGCGGTCGCTGAAAAGCAGAGCTCCCACGCTTCCTCGATTAAATATTGGTAATATTGACAAACGACCCAAGCCTCAATAACAAAAACCTCTCGGGATACATCGGAAGGGGAAGAGAACGAGAAAAGTACTTTAAATCGCCGGTCGGCAGCGAAATGGCGTCTAAAGTACAAAAGAAAGAAAAGGAGAAAAGTAAGGCCCAGGAGCCCAAGATGGCGGAAAGCCCCACACAACAGGGCTCCACTGTATGCTCCGCGTGGACTGCTGAGTTAACAGCTGAGGTGACGGCGGCGGTGGTGGAAGCATAGATAAAAAAAACTACAAGCTCTGTACGATAGAGCAGAGGCCGCACATGAAAGACTCAACGGCTTTCACTTGGATCTAGACCATATGCAACAGCGAGTGGGAGACATAGAAGACTGCTTGTGCTCCGGAAGAAAGTAACGGAGTTGGAACAATAGCTAGACGACTTGGAAAATCGTTAGCTTCAGAACTTAGTACAAGAAGAGTGCTGAGCAGACGGTCTGTGCCCTGAAAAAGGCAAGGACAAATCAAACTCGGGTATACATATAAAGTATCTTGTTGGGCAGACTGGATGGACCGTTCAGGTCTTTATCTGCCATCATTTACTATGTTACTCTTTGGGATTTCTTCATGGAATGTTGCTACTAACTGGGATTCTGGAATCTTGTAACTCTTTTGGATTCCAGAATCTTCAGAACTTTTAGTACAAGAACAGTACTGGGCAGACTTCTACGGTCTGTGCCCTGAGAAAGGCAAGGACAAATCAAACTCGGGTATACATATAAAGTATCTTGTTGGGCAGACTGGATGGACCGTTCAGGTCTTTATCTGCCATCATTTACTATGTTACTCTTTGGGATTTCTTCATGGAATGTTGCTACTAACTGGGATTCCGGAATCTTGTAACTCTTTTGGATTCCAGAATCTTCAGAACTTTTAGTACAAGAACAGTGCTGGGCAGACTTCTACGGTCTGTGCCCTGAGAAAGGCAAGGACAAATCAAACTCGGGTATACATATAAAGTATCTTGTTGGGCAGGCTGGATGGGACCATACAGGTCTTTATCTGCCATCATTTACTATGTTACTATGTTCAGCGCATTGTAGTAAAATGGCCTCTTAAATGCTTATTCCCAGGTGATTCAGCTAGCACCTCAGAAATGCTGTGACTTCAAAGAGTTATAATTAGCCTGCCTATCTCTTTAGTTAGAAAAACTGTTGATACTGTCATTCAAACAACTGGTATCAATGTGGTGTAGTTCTCTAGAAAAAATGACACCACTCAATCTTCCCATTTAGACCTGTAGGGGCCAACGAATTCAAACAAAAAATCCATCCTTGTTCGTTCTGGAGAAGCAAACGTTCTTATTTGTGCCAATGCGATTCTGGGGTTCTCTAATCTGTTGAAGAACTAGACATCTCAACTGCTCAAAAGAATGATTTAATAGACTGCAGTGGCAAGCCAAAGGGGAAGTTGTTTTCTTCATATTGATGGTACTCTTATGTTCCGTCAAACGAACAAAGAGAGAACGTGTCTGTCCCACATAAAGCTTGTCACAGGGACAAATGATACAATACACCACATACAGTGGGGGAAATAAGTATTTGATCCCTTGCTGATTTTGTAAGTTTGCCCACTGACAAAGACATGAGCAGCCCATAATTGAAGGGTAGGTTATTGGTAACAGTGAGAGATAGCACATCACAAATTAAATCCGGAAAATCACATTGTGGAAATTATATGAATTTATTTGCATTCTGCAGAGGGAAATAAGTATTTGATCCCCCACCAACCAGTAAGAGATCTGGCCCCTACAGACCAGGTAGATGCTCCAAATCAACTCGTTACCTGCATGACAGACAGCTGTCGGCAATGGTCACCTGTATGAAAGACACCTGTCCACAGACTCAGTGAATCAGTCAGACTCTAACCTCTACAAAATGGCCAAGAGCAAGGAGCTGTCTAAGGATGTCAGGGACAAGATCATACACCTGCACAAGGCTGGAATGGGCTACAAAACCATCAGTAAGACCCTGGGCGAGAAGGAGACAACTGTTGGTGCCATAGTAAGAAAATGGAAGAAGTACAAAATGACTGTCAATCGACAAAGATCTGGGGCTCCACGCAAAATCTCACCTCGTGGGGTATCCTTGATCATGAGGAAGGTTAGAAATCAGCCTACAACTACAAGGGGGGAACTTGTCAATGATCTCAAGGCAGCTGGGACCACTGTCACCACGAAAACCATTGGTAACACATTACGACATAACGGATTGCAATCCTGCAGTGCCCGCAAGGTCCCCCTGCTCCGGAAGGCACATGTGACGGCCCGTCTGAAGTTTGCCAGTGAACACCTGGATGATGCCGAGAGTGATTGGGAGAAGGTGCTGTGGTCAGATGAGACAAAAATTGAGCTCTTTGGCATGAACTCAACTCGCCGTGTTTGGAGGAAGAGAAATGCTGCCTATGACCCAAAGATCACCGTCCCCACTGTCAAGCATGGAGGTGGAAATGTTATGTTTTGGGGGTGTTTCTCTGCTAAGGGCACAGGACTACTTCACCGCATCAATGGGAGAATGGATGGGGCCATGTACCGTACAATTCTGAGTGACAACCTCCTTCCCTCCACCAGGGCCTTAAAAATGGGTCGTGGCTGGGTCTTCCAGCACGACAATGACCCAAAACATACAGCCAAGGCAACAAAGGAGTGGCTCAGGAAGAAGCACATTAGGGTCATGGAGTGGCCTAGCCAGTCACCAGACCTTAATCCCATTGAAAACTTATGGAGGAAGCTGAAGCTGCGAGTTGCCAAGCGACAGCCCAGAACTCTTAATGATTTAGAGATGATCTGCAAAGAGGAGTGGACCAAAATTCCTCCTGACATGTGTGCAAACCTCATCATCAACTACAGAAGACGTCTGACCGCTGTGCTTGCCAACAAGGGTTTTGCCACCAAGTATTAGGTCTTGTTTGCCAGAGGGATTAAATACTTATTTCCCTCTGCAGAATGCAAATAAATTCATATACTTTCCACAATGTGATTTTCCTGATTTAATTTGTGATGTGCTATCTCTCACTGTTACCAATAACCTACCCTTCAATTATGGGCTGCTCATGTCTTTGTCAGTGGGCAAACTTACAAAATCAGCAAGGGATCAAATACTTATTTCCCCCACTGTAGCTAGACTTGCAATTAGTGTTAACTTTCAAAAAATATTCTTGGGCTGTTGATGGATGTATAAAGCTTTGCTGTTCTAGCATGATAGAGCACATACTGCAATCATTGCATTTTTTGTGACCATTCCAGATCTCCACCTCTGCACTTAGAACTGGTAAAACAGATGGACACAGTAGCTCCTTTAAATTTTTGGAGTGACTGTAGGCAAAACGTATTTTAGTACTTGAAAAAACAGGCAAGGTCTGTAGAATGCTCCAATGATTCTTAATAATTCTTGTAACCTTGTTAGCTTAATTAGTAAATCTAAGGCTGCAGGTCATCTTATCATCCTCATCATGATCGGGTCTACCACTGGAGAGTAGCAAATGTGCCATATTTAAAAATATACCAACATCAACCCAAAAGAAAAAAAATGTATTGTGCTTATCAGTTTAAAAAAAAAAACTGATTTTTAAGTCAAGGTGATCACTTATCTTAATGCACCACTGTCATGAAGGCCCTAAACTTTATTCACCTGATGTCAACAAAACCTCTCCACTGCCAGTATCTATTCAAGATGTGAAACATAATTGGTCATCAATAACTAAAATTAAGTCCAAGGTAATGTCACCAATAGCAGTAGAATTCAGGTGGTGTTTCAGTGAAAGTTGCCTATTTCTGAGGTTTAGGTTCTTCAAAAAGGCTGCTACAGAATTCTGTGAGCATACCAGAACTTCACTAGTTCAAAAAGCTTAACCATATCATCTAGAAAAACAAAATCAATTAACTGCATAAACATTGAGGAACTGCCATGTCTCAGATGAAACACGGTTACTTTCATACAGTACAGATATGCTTTTAAATTTCAAAATGGATAGCCATCTAGGGAGATCTAATAAGTCATCAGCTAAGCTCAAGAAGCCCTTATACACACCATTTACATGTAATAAACCAAGGTTATATTTTGTTAAAAACAAAAAATTAAAAAATGATTATTATTGATTTTTGGTTTTTTTTTTGTTTACTGATATCTGTCATCTCTCAGAGAATTAGTGTCTCCCAATATATTTTCTACTGTAATTCACCTTGAGTTAAGACAAGAAATCAAAGTTTATAAAGTATTCAACAGGCAGGCAATTTCTTTTGATGAAACCTGCTGGGTGCAATTTTCTTTCTTAGATTTCCATGTAAATGTGTGGTAAAATATCAGTCCTTAAAATATGGGTTTTTTTTGACACAAAATAAAAAAACTTAGGAATAAATCAAATAAAGCCTCTATATATAAAACTATCAATATAACAATGTTAAATAATGTGTAAAATTTTTAAATTATGCTCAGTCCATATCCATTACACCCATGGCGTCCCAAGGAAAGCATGTGGTAGTGTTGTAGATGGAACCATCATAGCACAATCTGTGTTTCACCTCCTTAAAGTGTATGCGCACGCACCTGCAATTACTACTTATAATGCAACAATCAATTGCTACTATATCAGGCCCATGTGGTACAGATCACACTTGAATCAACTATATATCTTTTCTTATAAACAATAGTTCTTATCGCACCACAATTATAAATAGATGCAGGCACACTCTATTTTAAATGATATCTGTTGGTAATACACAGACAGTTTGCTATGACTACTATATTTTCACATACCTTTACCTCCAACGTCATTGATTGAAAAACTCATAGTGAGAAAAAATATCTACTATAATAAAACTCACCCTCAACGTTCTGAGGACACTGACGTCAGTGAAGCCAAGCCCTGACTTTCTTCAAAAAGGTTCGAAGGTTCATGGTGGTGAAGCCACCAAAATCGCTCCGGGCCCCGCCCTTGAGGGCGGAGCAATGGCAGAACAACGAAGGGGTTGGCAGGGAGGGAGGCGGGGGGGTGGGAAATCGCTCCAGGCCCCGCCCTCGTGTCAAACGTCATGATGGGGGCGGAGCAATGGCAGAACAACGAAGGGGTTGGCCAGGGAGGGAGGGAGGGGGGTGTTGGCGACAAAAACCTTGCTAGCGCCCATTTCATTTGCTCTGAAACGGGCCTCTTTTACTAGTATATACATAAAAAGTCACTTCCCTTGGGAACCCAGCGTGCTCGTGCAGGTGATTTAAAATTCCATCAAGAAATCATTCGTGCTCTTCATTCTCACGCCATCTGAATCAATTTCCCTTTAACTCTAGCTGAGTTTCGAATGTCTTCCTCAGAAAGGGAACTGTAAACATGAATGTTCATTAATGATCCAAAAAACTTTTTTCACCATGTACTAGAATATAATTCATTATATGTACTCTCTACTTTCATAACTCAAATCAAAATACTTACACAAAAGTAACTATTGTCACTATTGAACCAGCTCAGCTAACAGCTTTTTTGGTGTCTAGGCAAAATAAGGAAGCTTGAAAATGTCATCTTCTCCTTAGATATAGATAAATTAATAATACCGAATAGTGTAACCTGTTAACTTCTCAAACTAATGTTCTTAGAAATTTATTTCTGTTTGAATATAATTCCACTTTCTATTATCTTGAATCTCATATTGTGGACTTGAGAGGCGATTTCAAATTACTATTTTTTTTCCTTGACTTAGTTGCCACTTAAATTTGAAATATGATGTGAAATATACCACTTTTCAAATAAGTTGAATACTTGATTATATCTGTAAAATTGTTATAAAATTAAAAAAAGTATTCAACAGGCAAATAAAGGGGTTAAAATTTAAAACTAGCCTCAAAAAGGTGGACTTTTAGCCTGCATTTGAATAGGGCCAGAGATGAAGCATAATGTACCAACTCAGGAAGTCCATTCAGATATACAGTGCATTTAAGATGAAAAGAAGAGTCTGGAGTTGGTGGAGAAGAAGGGTACAGATAAGAGTGACTTACCTGATGAATGGAGTTTCTAAGGAGGAGTGTAGGGAAAGATGAGAGAAGAGAGAGACTGAGGAGCTGCAAAATGAATGCACTTGTAAGTCAGTAAGATTGAACTGTATTTGAAAACAGGTAGGGATACAATTTATTTAATTATTACATTTGTATCCTGCACTTTCCCGCTCATCACAGGCTCAATGCGGCTTACATATAATATTATATATATATAATATATATTATAATATATATATAATGCGGCTTACAATGGAGTGACTCTGGGCAAGTCACTTAACCCTCCATGCCCCAGGTACAAATAAGTACTTGCATATAATATGTAAGCCACATTGAACCTGCTATGAGTGGGAAAACGCGGGGTACAAATGTAAGAAAAAAAAAAAGAAGGATTTCTCTGAGGACAAGTGGGTTGCTTGTTCTCACATGTGGGTCGATGTCCGCATCGGCCCAGGAATCGGCATTTTGCAAGCAAAATATTTTTTTAAAAGTTTTGCCAGCGTCTTCTGGCACGCGTGCAGCGTGCATGCGCAGACTGATTTCCCACCTGTCACGTTAGTGAGTTCCCTCAGTTTTCTTTTTTCCACGTTGAGGTGCGGTAGGTTTTATCTCCGTTCCTCTCAGGCCCAGGAAAAGTTTTCGCAAATTTTTCGCTATTCTTTATTTTGTTCTTTATTTTACTTTTTGTGTAGTTTTCAAAAAAAATTCCGTAGTGTCTTTTAGATTTCTTCACTTTTTAAAGTTTCCTTTGTTTTTCGACGCGGCCGGCTTAGGCCCTTATTTTTTGTGCCCTCTTTTCTTTTAACAGGCACAATCGCATCTTTTCATTTTGCTGAAGCCATGTCATCGAAGACACCCAGCGGCTTCAAACGTTGTACTCGGTGCAACCGGACCATCTCAGGTACCGATACCCACGTCTGGTGTATCCAGTGCCTTGGGCCCGACCATAGCCCAGCCGCTTGTAGTCTGTGTCTTCATATGGAGAAACACACCCAAGCATCTCGAGAAGCCCAACAAGAGAAGCTTTTTGGGGCTGGGTCCGGTCCTTTGACATCGACATCGGTACCGAGATCGGCAGCGTCGATATTGACATCGAGGGAAGCATCGACGTCGGGAGCTAAGGTAATAGCTGCTGAGCGACCAATTCGTGCTGGGAGCAATGAGGCATCGAGTGGGTCTCCACCTGCCTTGAGGCCTCCTGTTATGCAGGCCCCCGGGACCGACCAACCTACGTCCTCATCAGTACCAAGTAGTCTCGATGACGGGCGTCGAGCGAAGGCGAAGAAGCACCGTCATCGTTCTCCTTCGACACACGGTGCTGGGAGCTCCGGGGCGTCGAGGGAATCAGCACCTGAGAAGAGTCAGTGCCGAGAGGATCGCTCCCCCTCTATTCAGGAGGTGCCGATGCGTCAGTCTTCTGGCAGCCCGGTACCTGCTCCCGAGCCTCGACAGATTCTACCACCGGCTCCTTTACCGACCCTGCTGCCTTGTCCGACGGTGGCTCTCGAGCACATCAGGGCCCTGCTTCCAGAGCTTCTGGAAGGATTGCTTGTGCCTTCCATACAGTCCGCTGCAGCGGCATCTGGCCCTTCGCCTGTGGTGAGGTCCCAGATATCGGTGCTGCCTGTGGCATCAGTGTCGGCTGCCACCCAGGTCGACTCCCCTTTGACATCGGTGGAGGAAGCTTCACCGGAATCCAGGTGGGTGTCGATTTCTCGGCACCGCCATCGAGGACGTCGTTCCTCGGCTTCGAGGCAGACTCAGTTTCGGACTGCTCTGAGGGATGTCTTGTCCAGTACTGAAGATGAGCGTTCGTGGGAGGAAGAGGAAGAGCCCAGGTACTTTTCTTCTGACGAGTCCTATGGGATTAACCTCTGAACCTTCCCCTCCACCAGAAAGGAGACTTTCTCCACCGGAGAGTCTATCCATTACCTCCTTTGTCCGGGAAATGGCTGCGGCTATTCCCTTCCCTATGGAGGTTGAGGATGAGCTCAGGGCTTGAGGTCCTGGATTATCCATCTCTGCCTAGAGAGGCTGCATAATGTACTGAAGGAAGTCCTTATGAGAAACTGGTCATTCCCACTGTCTAATCCCATGATCCCGAAAAAAAAAAAACTGAATCCCAATATCGGATCCACGGTGAGCCTGGATTGATGAGGTCTCAGCTACCTCACAATTCCATGGTGGTGGACTCTGCCCTCAAAAGAGCCAAGAGCACTAGGGACTATGCCTCGGCGCCCTCGGGCAGAGAATCTAGAACCTTGGACTCTTTTGGGAGGAAGACGTATCAGGCCACTATGCTCGCTGCCAAGATCCAGACATACCAGCTCTTCACGCGCGTCCACTTGCGGAACTCGGTGAGGCAACTGTCCAGCTTGGTTGATGCACTACCTCCAGAGCAGGCCAAGCCTTTTCACCAGGTTGTCAGCAAGCAAAAGGCGTGTCGAAAATTCCTGGCCAGGGGTATGTTTGACACTTTTGATGTAGCATCCAGAATCGCTGCCCAAGGTATAGTAATGCGCAGATTCTCATGGCTGCGTGTCTCTGACCTGGATCGTTCGGTCCAGCAGCGAATGGCGGATGCTCCTTGCCGGGGGGATAACCTTTTTGGTGAGAAAGTAGAGGATCTAGTTGACCAAGAAGCACAATGATGCTATGGATTCTCTCTCCTGCCGGGCATCTTCTGCTACTACCTCCTCATCTAGGAGGTTTTTTGGAGGGAAGAGGAGTGCTCCCTATTCCTATGCTAGGCGTAGGTACACTCCTGGTTCTCGTCAGCCTGCCCAGCTCAGTCCCAGCGCGCTCGTTCCCGTCAACAGCGTGCGCCTAAGGCCACTGCGGCTCCCCAGCAAAAGCAAGGGACTGGCTTCAGTTCAGCATAGCCTCAGTAAACGTGTCCGTACCAGATGACTTGCCGGTTGGGGGGAGGTTAATGTTTTTTTACCAAAGGTGGCCTCTTATAACCTCTGACTGGTGGGTTCTTCAAATTGTCCGGTTAGGATACTCACTCAATCTGGAATCCGTGCCTCCAAATTGCCCACCAGGAGCTCAGTCCTACAGCTCCCAGCACAAGCAGGTACTTGCAGAGGAACTCTCCGCCCTTCTACAGGCCCAAGCAGTTGAACCCCTTCCACCAGGGGAAGAAGGGTTGGGATTCTATTCCAGGTACTTCCTTGTGCAAAAGAAAACAGGGGGGATGCGTCCCATCCTAGACCTAAGGTCTCTGAACAAATTTCTTATCCCGAGAAAAGTTCAGGATGGTTTCCCTAGGCACCCTTCTTCCCATGATTCAGGAAAACAATTGGCTATGCTCTCTGGACTTAAAGGATGCTTACACACACATCTCGATACTTCTAGCTCACAGGAAGTATCTTCGATTTCGGCTGGGAACACAGCACTTTCAGTACCGTGTACTGCCTTTTGGTCTGGCATCTGCGGCCTGAGTGTTTACAAAATGCCTAGCTGTAGTCGCAGCGTTGCTACGCAGACTGGGAGTGCATGTGTTTCCTTATCTCGACGATTGGCTGGTGAAGAGCACCTTGAAGGAAGGTGCTCTGGAGTCCATGAGAATGACTATTCAGGTGCTGGAGCTACTGGGGTTCGTCATAAATTATCCCAAATCCCATCTCACCCCAGTCCAAAAATTGGAATTCATTGGAGCTCTGTTCAACACTCAAACAGCTCGAGCTTATCTCCCCGAGGCAAGGGCGGACAACCTTCTGTCCCTGGTGTCCATGGTTCGAGCGTCTCAGCAGGTCACAGCTCGGCAGATGTCGAGACTTCTGGGGCACATGGCCTCCACAGTTCATGTAACGCCCATGGCACATATACATATGAGATCAGCTCAATGGACCCTAGCTTCCCAGTGGTTTCAAACTGCGGGGAATCTAGAGGATGTAATCCAACTATCCACCGACTTTTGGAATTCTCTTCAGTGGTGGACATTTCGATCCAATTTGACCATAGGACTACCATTCCAAGTTCCTCAGCCAAGGAAAGTGCTGACGATGGATGCATCTCTCCTGGGGTGGGGAGCTCATGTAGATGGGCTCCACACTCAGGGAGCCTGGTCCTTTCAGGAAAGAGGTCTGCAGATCAACCTCCTGGAATTAAGAGTGATCTGGAGCGCTCTAAAGGCTTTCAGAGATCGGCTGTCCAACCGAGTTACCTTAATTCAGACAGACAATCAGGTTGCAATGTTTTACACCAACAAGCAGGGGGGCACCGGATCTCGCCCTCTGTGTCAGGAGCCGTCCAGATGTGGCTTTGGGCTTGCCGTCATGGCATTTTTCTCCAAGCCACTTATCTGGCAGGCATAAACAACAGGTTGAACAGGATAATGCAACCTTATGAGTGGTTTCTGAACATGGACGTTGTCCGCAAGATCTTCCGAGCGTGGGGCACCCCCTTGGTGGATCTTTTTGCCACTCAGATCAATCACAAGGTCCTGTTCCAGGCTTCAGGCCCACAACAGACTAGCGTTGGATGCCTTTCTCCTTCATTGGGGGACAGGTCTTCTGTGTGCATATCCTCCCATACCTCTGGTGGGGAAGACTTTGCTGAAACTCGAGCAAGACTGCGGAACCATGATCCTGATTACACCCTTCTGGCCGCGTCACATTTGGTTCCTCTTCTGGAGTTGTCCTCCGAGGAACCGTGGAGATTGGAATGTTTTCCAACCCTCATCACTCAGAACGAGGGGTTGCTTCTACATCCCAACCTCCAGTCTCTGGCTCTCAGGGCCTGGATATTGAGAGCTTAGAATTCGCCTCCTTGGGTCTTTCAGAGAGTGTCTCCCGAGTCTTGCTTGCTTCCAGAAAAGATTCCACGAAGAGGTGTTACTCTTTTAAATGGAGGAGGTTTGCCGTCTGTGATAGCAAGGCCCTAGATCCTCTTTCTTGTCCTACACAGACCCTGCTGGAATACCTTCTACACTTTACAGAGTCTGGTCTCAAAACTCAGTAAGGGTTCATCTTAGTGCTATTAGTGCCTATCATCGCCATGTAGAGGGTAAGCCTGTCTGGACAGCCTTTAGTCGTTCGCTTCATGAGAGGTTTGCTTTTGTCAAAGCCCCCTGTCAAACCTCCACCAGTGTCATGGGATCTCAACGTCCTTCTCACCCAGCTGATAAAAGCTCCTTTTGAGCCACTGAATTCCTGCCAATTAAGGCACTTGACCTGGAAGGTCATTTTCTTGGTGGCTGTTACTTCAGCTCGGAAGGTCAGTAAGCTTCAGGCCTTGGTAGAGCATGCACCTTATATCAAGTTTCATCACAGCAGAGTAGTCCTCCACACGCACCCTAAGTTCCTGCCGAAGGTGGTGTTGGAGTTCCATCTGAACCAGTCAATTGTCTTCCCAATATTCTTTCCCCGTCCTCATACCCGCCCTGGCGAAAGCAGTTTGCATACCTTGAACTGCAAGAGAGCATTGGCCTTTTACGTGTAGCAGATAAAGCTCTTCAGACAGTCTGCCCAGTTGTTTGTGTCCTTTGATCCCAACAGGAGGGGAGTCACCATCGGGAAAACGCACAATCTCCAATTGGCTAGCAGATTGCATTTCCTTCACTTATGCCCTGGCTGGGCTGACTCTAGAGGGCCATGTCACGGCTCATAATATTAGAGCCATGGCTGCGTCAGTGACTCACTTAAAGTCAGCCTCCATTGAAGAGATTTGCAAGGCTGCAACGTGGTAATCAGTCCACACATTCACATCTCACTACTGCCTTCAGCAAGATACCCGACATGACAGTCGGTTTGGGCAGTCAGTGCTGCAGAATCTGTTCGGGGTTTAGAACTGGAAGAAGTGTGTTTGGGGTTTCAAAGTACCATATCAAAACATTCTGGGATTGCTCTTTCAGAAGCATGGTAGCTGAAGGGACATAAAAGTGGAATAGGAGATGAGATGGAAGCATCACATTCATTCATTCCAAACATGTAGATTTCATCAGACCGTGACTAGGCTATGAGCATGTCAAAACTTCAACCATGGGTGGCTCTGTGCAAAGCAGTCAAACTGTTAACTGAAGTGGCTGCCTGCTGTGAAGAAGGGATGGTTGGGATTGGCAAGATGAGACATGGAAGCATAGGTGCCAGAACAAGTGGTGGTGATATGATCATACCTATTTGTACCCTGGATATGACTGAAACAGGTCTAAATAAAATGTCCTTGTTTTTAAAGTTGGATATTTTTTTCCGTTTGATTATCGCCATTAAACATCCAAATTTTGGGCCCTCCCTAGTCCCATCCAAAATACCCCTTTCTTGCTATTTGGATGAACTACCCCTCCAAATTCTGCTGTTCTAAAATCGCAATTTGGATGTTTTTTGGCAAATGAACAGTTTTTTGGCCATTTTGAGATGTCTATCTGCTTTGAAAATGAGCCCCCTAGGTTACCGGATGTTTCATCATACACACAATGCCTTCAAATCAGGCACTTTAAAATGGTACAAAATGTGTATAATTAATTTAAAATACTAGGGAATATTGATTATTAAAACCCCGATGTGGATTGTAAGTGAAGTTGGCAGCCACAGACAGTCAAAAAACTTAATCATTACTATCGTGCTTTCATGAAAAACTGGCCACTCTTAAAATCCAAAATATAATCTAACGTAACTAAATACAATTGGGGGAAAGTTCATAGATTATATTCAGGTATTATTTTATTGAAATTTTTTCTTTATTGACCAATATGGCAGTTATATTACATGTAATTATAAAATATGAAGCGATATCAAAAATAAAGCAAAAGCAGTAAATAAAACTAACCTAAGCAAATATTAAATAAACCAATTACTTAAATAAAATTTTAAATATGGTGCTCGGTATCCAATAGTGGTCTCAGCTGGAACAGCTCAAAGAGCTAAATTAGCTAATAACACTGCACTCAATCATTGTACCATCTGTTAATCAAACCTAACTTTTGTATACACAAAATTTTTAATGAAAGACCACTTATCTGATTGAGTTGTTCACAGCTACTTCCGCTTCTTTGAAGATATTGCTGGGGAGACCACTAAAACCATATGTGTGCTCAAATGAAAAACAATTGCTTAGTGACATTAAAAAAGTGTTCAAAATAATTAAATCCCAGAGGCTGCAACCAAAAAGATTTTTCAAATGTTCTGTTGTGTGAAGAATCCTCAGAATCACACAGCGCCAAGGTGACTCCACTCGCATCAAATTTAAATCCCACGTTGCTCAGCTCAGATATCAAAAACTTAACTATTGAAAGAGTCCTGTAGATCTACCATCACTCAGATAGTTCTCTATCATGCTGTGTGAAAAGTCACTTGCTGCAGACACTCTCAATCTAAACTTTTCCATCAAAAAATATAATTAACAGGTAAATTCCAATGTCGGTAATCTCATATTTATATTCTCCAATAGTTACTGCCAAACTCTACACAGTCCAGTGTTTTGCCATATGAGTCTACAGGAGATCAGACTAAAAGAAAAGCATTGGTTATTATCCCCCACCGATGCTATGTATGTTTCAATAATAACTAATACTCTCTAAAAAATGTTATTATAGCCTACCTTATAATAACTTGCTGGTTCACTCAAATTTTTTATGGAACAGACTTGTGGGAAAACTCCCACTTGGAGCTTCTCCACCCTGAAAGGAAAGATGCCTACACATGCGCTCTAACTACTAAATCTGGTCCCACACCTTGGCTTGTCTAAACCAATGGCAGATATTCTGTCAATCAGTTTAAATGTTATACTACTCAGTCTCTTTATTGAGACCTAATGGGGTAACAGTTTGCCATGTGAAAATCATCCTCTGTTCTTTGTGTAAGAGATTTCTAGATACATTTCCCTCAATATATGAAACCTGCAGTAATACCACAAATCTTAAATCCTCAATTGAATGATTAGCCTCTTTCCAGTACTGCACGAGGATCCTGTGTATGACTGTTGTGGATGTGACTAAAATGTTCTGCCACCCTTAACTTAACCTTTTGTTTTGTTTGTCCTATATACCAAAAAGAGGCATAGACACTGGATGGCATAAACAACTCCACTGGAGTTACAATCCGAGTAATGATGTAAATGAAAATCTCTTTCCACATTGATAGTGTCCTGCCTCCCCAGATATAGATGACATATTTTGAGATTTGGCTCTGTATTTAGACAATTTCTCTGCCAAATTCCTTCCTCTAGTGTATGCAAATTTTGTTCCTGATTTTAATTGAGGATGTATACTAAGTACATGCCAATAATTGGAGTCAGAAAGCAACAAGGCAGTCAGTCCGCCAAATCCAAAATGGACAATAAAACAATGAGGCAGACCTTTTAAAAAAACGATGTCTTTATTTGTAGATTAAAAGCTCCCAGGTATTCAACATGGAGTGCCCGACATGGCCATGTTTCACCAGTATAAAAATGGCTGCTTCAGGGGCAATAGGTCACTATAAATAAAATAAAATCATTCAGTATCTAAAAACAACATATAAAAGACATGAAAATAAATGGTTATATAAATAAACTAAAAACACCAAAGGAATATTCAGAGGAACCTCAAGCTGACAATGCTTTAAGTACTTAGGTAATGAAACAATGTAAATAATACATGTTGGAGGAAGTGACGTCATGGGGGAAGATGGCCGCCTAAGCGCCGAGCTTCCGATCACCCACAGTGGAGTTCTAGCATTCCCCCAGTACACAGCAATCAGGACGAGCCAAGTTAGGGCAGCAGAGATCCCCCAAGTGCTGGCGTTCCAGAGAGGGAATGGGAAAACGTGCAGAACAAGTCGATCTCTTGCAATTCGCGTTTACAGGCAACACGAGCAAGAACCGCATGGCGACAATGGGGGAGGAGGCCATGGAGAAACAAGAACTGATGCGAAGCCCGTCCTCGGGGGGACATGTTTTCAACACAAGTCCAGGCAAGTGTAGAGGAGGAGACCTTCCCAGAGCTCCGGGCCTGGCTACAAGAAATCCAGATGGACCTGAAAGTGGTTCGAGCCAACCTGGCCACCCTGGGGGCGGACCTGCAGGGCAAAATCAAGGAAATGGGCCACAAGGTGGAAGAAGCCGAGGGCCGCCTCGAGGAGCAAGCAGAGGCAATAGGGTCCCTGGACCGGCGAATTAATGATGTTGCACATAGGTCAAGAATGTATAGCTGATAAACTAGAAGACTTGGAAAACCGAAGCAGCCGGAATAATCTCAGGTTCCGTGACTCCAGAGACCTCAACATATCAAGAAAGTGAATCAGTGATACAGCGCTTGGTTAGCACATTACTTGCTACAACTGACTCGCCAATTGAACCTGATTAGGTAATACTGGAAAGAGCCCATCGAGCTTTGGGGCTGACAAGAAATAATCTCCCCAAGGACATTATAGCCTGTTTTCGCTATTTCAGACTGAAAGAGCGAGTGACACAGACAGCGCGCCAAAAACAAGACTCTAAATGGGACTCATACACAGTGGAGATATATCAAGATCTAGCCTCAGCCACACTGAAACGACGGGCTGACCTGAAGCCTGTTACAAGGAGACTACGTGAGATGGGGATTCGGTATAGATGGAGGCATCCCTTCGCACTGGTTTTTTATATGGACCAGGTGAAATCGATCTCGGAAGCAAGTGAACTTCTTCTCGAAGGAGATACAGCAGCAACACCATCAAAATCTGGAGAGTCACAACCAGGATCTGCTATGAGAACCCACCCGAAATGGCAACGAGTGGGTCACAAGCGCCTGCAGCGTCAGCAGTCGGCTGGTCGCCTCACTTGAGGGAGACTCAGGAGCATAAAATATGGTTTTTGTTCTGTTATTATTGTTGGGGTCTCCCCCCCCCCCCCCCCGGGGGAATTGTTTATGTAGGAAGGAGGAGGCTTTGGGTGTTTGAACAAGGGGGAGAAAAAGTGAACCGGGTGAGATGGGGGTTGCAACTCGACAGAGCTGGGGGACCTATCCAAGAGCCTCAAGTTGGCTAGCTGATGAGGAGTGGGGGAATAAGATATAATGGTTGTAAGTTAGGATGTGGGTGGCTGGACTGATCCGGTTTTTATCTGCTGTCATTTACTATTACTATTAATCCTCTCTGCTTCCGGGCTGATGTGTAGACCTCAGTTCTGACATAGGCATGAGCATCAGATGTCACCTGGCCTACTGGCGCGTGCATGTGGTGATCTCTTAGCACACAGTGCAGTGAATCAGAGAAGTGCTATATGTCCACACCAGAGTGTTCCAACTTCCTTTTCTTCCTTGCCTGCAGTGCTGCGGCTCAAACCCAGAGACTTAGAGCGCCGACAGGAATTTTTTTTAATGTACCCTTAAATTCTTGTGGGTGAGGACGTTAAATTCTTGCGGGGACGGGTAAGATTCCCCGTGGGGACGAGTAAGATTCCCAGTGGGGACGGGCGGGGACGGGTTAGATTCCCCACGGGGACAGGCGGGGATGGGTTAGATTCCCTAAGGGGATGAATGGGGACGGTTGGATTCCAGTGGGGACGGGTGGGGACGGGTTGGATTTCTGTCCCTGTGCAACTCTCTAGTCACGACTTCTCCATAAAGCACTGTCTCTGGGATGGAGGGAGTGCTCTGGATAAGGGGGGGGGGGAGGAAAAGGGGATACGCTAGGGAACGACAGGGGGGTTCCATAGCATATGATGGTGATCGGTTAAGCGAGAGTACTATAAGTTATATGAAGGATGTATAAATGTGTGACTTTGAATGTACGATGCCTTAATTCTCCCCAAAAGTGAAGACAGGTATTTAGAGAAATGATACGCCAAAAAGCAGATAGTAAAAAGGCGGAAGAGTTACAACTTAACGAGTTACAATTGGCGGATATTGCGGTGCAGTTACAACAAGTGCAACAGGAACATTTTGAATTCAGGAATAGAGCTAGTAGGTTACTGGCCTGCAAACTCAAAAAACAGATTCAACGCAACTTTATCTCTAGCATAAATAAGAATTCAGGTGCCCGAATAACACAAACAGAGGAAATATCGGAAGTGTTTTGAGAATTTTATAATCAACTGTATCGGCCTGAGCAGGCCGCATCCCTGGGAGAGATGGAGCAGTACTTGCAGTACTTACTAGATTGTCGAGGATGGAACAGGAGAGCCTGTCGGTGGCCATGACCCTGGAGGATGTAGAAGATGCAATAGCGGATCTTCATAACAACAAATCCCCTGGGCCAGATGGATTCCCCACCAGATTTTTTAAACTATTTGCCAAATGATTTGCCCCCATACTGCTTAAGGTGATTACCTCCTTTGATGATGCACAGGAATTGCTGTACTCTTGGAGGATGGCAGAGGTGGTCATACTTTTGAAACCAGGTAAGGACCCACTACAATGTGGCTCCTACTGGCCGATATCGCTGCTAAACACAGATTATAAGATCTTTACCAAAATACTGGCACGCCGACTACAGGGGGTAATACCACAGTTAGTATATAAAGACCAGGCTGGCTTTATTGCAGGTCGTCAAACATACGATAATATTAGGACTCTGCTGCACATTATCCAGCATGCAAGGGATGAGCTAATACCAATAGTATTATTTTTGGTGGATGCCGAAAAAGCATTCAACCAGGTAAGCTGTGAATTTTTATTTGCAGTATTAAAACAGATAGGCATGGAGGGAAGGTTTTTGTCGTGGCTTTGATTGTTATATAATAAACCTATGGCGGTGCTGAAGATCAATGGGATACACACTGAAACGCTAGAGCTTCATAGGGGTACAAGACAGGGTTGCGCAGTCTCCCCACTGTTATTTGCGTTATCGATTGAACCCTTAGCTAAGCTGATTAGGGAGCTTGGAGACATACGGGGGGTGGTCAGAGGCAAACTTGAACATAAGATCATGCTTTTTGCTGATGACATATTGCTGACACTAGCCCACCCAAAGTGGTCAGTGAAAGAGGCGCTGGACGTGATGTCTCACTATGGACGCATGTCGGGCTTTAAAATCAATGTAAATAAATCGGAGATACTTAACCTTACAGCATCGCCATCGGAGGTAAGGGTGATAAAGGAGGCATATCCGTTTGTATGGGCAACTAAATCCATTCGCTACTTAGGGATACAGATTACATCGGAGATAGGAAACCTGTATCAGGCCAATTACCCTAAAACGATAAGAGCTTTTTGAGGACCTTGACAGATGGGAGGGTCTTACTATATCGTGGCTGGGGAGAATTCATGCCATAAAAATGATGTTATTGCCTAAAATACTATATCTGTTCCTGGCCCTATCGGTTCCAATGCCGTGTACCTTTTTTCAACAACTAAATAGAAAAATATTTGCATATATCTGGAGGAAGAGACCACCTAGGGGTAATAGGACGATGATGTTCCAGGCTCCTGCTGAGGGAGGGATGGGGGTTCCTAACTTCTATCTATATTACCGGGCGGCCCAATTAAGGGTATTAACTGAATGGAACCCCAGGGCTACCAAGAAGTGGCTACACTGGGAGAGAGCATGGATGGGCACCCGCTTCATGGGAGACATACTATGGAGGCAAGGGAGTGAAATTTTGGCCGTGGCTAGGAGGGTCCCGGTGGGGATTAGCCGCTTGCTGTGCACCTGGCTTCAGATACGAAAAAGAGTTTTCCCGGAGAAAGTCTATTTCCAGCAAATGGCCATCTGTGGAGCACCGGGATTCCCACTGGGAGAGTCAGAGAAAGTGTATCAAAGATGTGCCCACAGATCTGGAGTAATGGGAAAGTAAAAGATTTTGAGGAGCTACAAGAGGAATATGACCTGGAGGAAAGGGACTTGGCAGAACTCGGACGGAGTGTAGGACCACATGGTACGCAAAACTCAGACGGAGCGGAGGACCGAGAGCGCAACAGCCTGAACCCCAGGCTAGATCAGGACTTCAGGAGAGGAGCAGCGCAAGTGCCCCGCACACTTGGCCACTGAGTCTTCCGAAGCCTCGAACTCCAAACGAATCGAAATCAAAATGAACACCATCAAATTACTGCTAGCATTCTACTCCTTATCGCTAATCCACCTAACACTTACCACCCCACTCGCAGAAATTAACACGATACCCATACTGCACAACTACCAAAGACCAAACAAACATATCACACCTCACAGCACCGACGACAACCAAAACAAAGGAAGAACACAAACAAACGGACACCCCCAACAGAAGGGAAAAAAGATCATAAAAACCCTCACAAACTATGAAACGACAGCTAAGAAAAAGTCCACATAACACCGAACACAGAAGACCCACACCAAAATATCCAAGTAGGCTACGTTAATGCCAGGTCCGTAGTAAACAAAACAACAATAATAGATTATTTATTTTTATTTATTTTATTGCATTTGTACCCCACATTATCCCACCTTTTTGCAGGCTCAATGTGGCTTACAGAGTAAGGTTATGATAAAGTCAGTACATGATTTAAATACAGTTGATCATAAGCTGAGGTAAAAGAGGATTTAGATGGGCGGATGTTGGGTAGGTTGTGTGAGAAGTGTTTTAGGTGTGCTTGGGTGGTTTGGGGGATCATGTCAGCAAAACTTGATCTACTCTTCATCACTGAAACCTGGATCCATAATCAAGAGAAACCAAATCATCCTACACCTATGCCCTCCAGGATATAAAATCACTCATTGGACCAGAAAGGAAAAGAGAGGTGGAGGCATAGCGCTTTATATACCGATCCCGTTTCAACATCGAAACCACAGGCGAATCCATAGCAACTCAACTCGAAATAGCCTCGATCAGAATCCAACACAAAACCCTACTTGACCACCTAAACTGTATCCTGTTTTACAGACCACCAGGCAATTGGAATGAAAGCCAGTCAAACTTCATGGACTTTATCTCAAATACTTGCATACCCAATTCCAATGTACTAGTACTAGGAGACATTAACAGTCACCTAGAAGACCCAAGCTCTACCAATGCACGAGAATGCAAGGACTTCCTTCATCTATGTGATCTTAGATGGCCACACTTGCAATCAACCCATGCGAAAGGGTACACACTCGACCTCATCGCATACAAACTGTCCGATGACCAGAACCTAACAATAATAGAAACCAAATGGACAGAAACACCATGGACCGACCATTACAAATGAAACCCATCCCTAAAATGGTGGAAAAAAGGTTCTCTCCACACACGAGTACACACATCCCACACCACGAGAGGTCAAATAGATGCGGAAACATTCTGGAAACAGATTATATTAGTTATTGGATAACACAAAGAGACCCCATACACTACCTCTCAGAATGGGACAAAAGATGTAAACATATATTAGATGAAATCGCACCCTTATGAACAAGAACCTCAAGCAGACACAACTTAATACCATGGTTCAACGAAGAACTGAAAAAATTAAAAACACAATCCAGGAAATTAGAACGCACATGGAAAAAAATAAAATATGAACAAACACTCAACGCATGGAAACAATTACAAAGGAAATACAAATAACAATTAGACAGACCAAAAGGTCATATTACAAAACTAAAATAGGGCCGGACTACAAAGACATGAGGAAACTATACCATCTTGTGAACAAATTATTAGACATAACACCGATTACCACAACCAACACTGACATCCCATCTGCAGACAACCTTGCTAAATACTTTAACGAAAAAATTACAAACCTACACAAAACGCTACCTCAGGACAACACAGACATCCTAAACTTCATCAATGAACTGGACCCATCCCCTGGTGAACACCCAGCGGGACCGTATCTGGGGCTACCTCGTGGCCACTTAGAGGGTCTATCGCCAGCACAACTCAGGTCTGCCTGCACCTGCTGCTTGTGCTCTACACTAGCACCCTCCTCCCACCGACTGGGTCCCAACCACCTTTAGGTGAGTCTCCCACTTTCAAATTATCCCCAGTGATTTCTAGGTTACTGGGGCCACACTCCCAGTGGTCCCACAGTTCATAGGAATCACTCACAGACCTAAAACACAAACCACCAGGATTTTTAGTCCAGACAAGCAGAGGCAATAAACTAAAAATGTTTGTTGTCATGAAAAATATTGAACAGTGAACCATAAAAACAGATGGAACAAAAACAGCATATAATAGGTAACTCAATATGGATCAATTATAAAACTATGGATCAATTATAAAACTATCTATACATTTCTTCACTACCTGAATAATGCCTGGAGAGTACAGGTTATCAAATATAACTGTTCACAGGGTCTCAGTGAAGAGATCTTTCTCTCTTCTCTCCTAACCTAAGACTGGAGAAATATCCAGTATTTCCTAGATAAATTTGAGCTCCTGGGCCAATCAGAGCCCAGAACAACAAGTTTTTAAAAAATAGCCTGCAACATCATTGCAGGTTACCTCTTATCTGTGTTAACTAAAGACGAAACAGTCATTTCTCGGTAACAGTTTTAAACATAAATATGCACCACCTGCTGGCCAAACTAGAGAAATACACTTCAAGAAATAATACAGTTTTACATACATACATATTTTAAAAGCACTTAGCCTTCCAAAGTTCCATAGGTTTCTATGGAACTTTGGAAGGCTAAGTGCTTTGAAAATGAGCGTGATAGTAACATAGTAGATGACGGCAGAAAAAGACATGCACGGTCCATCCAGTCTGCCCAACAAGATAAACTCGTATACTATTTTGTCATAAGAGCAGTGTATGTTTTCTAGCAAAAAAGGTGCCGGTACTCAAATGCCTGGCCAACCTTCAGGCGTAGGGTAATCACTGATGAATCCACCCCCCCAACAGCCAGGCCCCCCGCAACCAGTCACAGAATCTATGACAAAGCAGAATTGGTGGGTAGAGCCTGAGCTCTTTCATTAAAACTTGGGGGGTCCATGGGTCAATTTTAGCAGACAATGGAAAAGGTGCCGGTACTCAGTACCCCCAAGTACCACCTCAAAAAAAGCCCTGCATAAGAGTATACCATAAAGTCCGATATATGGCCTCTATTATGTCCTATTATGCGTTACACTTGGACATAACTGTAAATTCACAGATAATAAAAAAAATGTTTAATGACATACTATCAAATCAGAATCATCATCTAAATAGAGATTCAAATCTCCTAATATGACTAGTTTGTAAAACAACACAGAATAACGACTACTAACTTTGGTTTTCCTATTCTGGACTGAATTCCCAATTCCAGGTGGTGTATAAAATAAAAGGAACCCTATAGTATTTGTACTGCTAATTAGCAATATTTGTTTTTTGATTCACAACAATTGTTTTTATTATATCTAGAGAAGTTTTCTTTTAAGTCAAATGCCTACCATACTGATCTGCCTGCTTAATCTCAGCTTGTGATTTTGCTGCCAAATATCTGCTCTCAATTCAGTGACTTGAGATCATTATAGTTTCCTTTAGTGGTCTTTTATAAAGGTGTGATAGCATTTTTAGCATCTGCTAAAAATCAGTGCGCACTAATCATGTAGATGCCCATAATTTTCCTATGTTAACAGCCGGCATATATAGTGTATACGGAATGGAGCAATCAATCAATATCTTCAAACTTCGCTCTACTTCACATCAACTTTAAAGCAAGAGTACATAGAGGGGCATAATCGAACGAAAACGTCTATCTCCATGGGCGTTTGTCTCCGAGAACAGGTCCGTGAAGGGGCGGACCGAACCGTATTTTCGCAAAAAATAGACGTCCATGTTTTATTCGACAATTTGTGAGCTGGTCGTTTTTGTTTTTCAGCGATAATGGAAAATGAAAGCGCCCAGCTCAAAAACGAATAAATCCAAGGCATTTGTTCGTGGGAGGGGCCAGGATTCTTAGTGCACTGGTCTCCCTCACATGCCAGGACACCAACCGGGCACCCTAGGGTGCACTTTTACAAAAACAAAAAAAAAGGTAAAAAAGTTCCCAGGTGCATAGCACCCTTCCCTTGTGTGTTGAGCCCCCCAAATCCCCCTCAAAACCCACTGCCCACAAGTCTACACCATTACTATAGCCCTAAGGGGTGAAGGGGGGCACCTACATGTGGGTACAGTGGGTTTGGGGGGTTGGACGACTAATAAGCATTAAGCAGCACAATAGTAACAGGTAGGGGGGGGATGGGCCTGGGTCCACCTGCCTGAAGTCCACTGCACTCCCTAACAACTGCTCCAGGGACCTGCATACTGCTGCCAGGGAGGTGGGTATGACATTTGAGGGTGAAAATAAAACGTTGTGAAACATCATTTTTTTGTGGTGGGGGAGTCAGGGGAGGTCATCCCCGATTCCCTCTGGGGGTAATCTGGTCATTTAGGGCACTTTTTGGGGCCTTATTTGTGAAAAAACAGGGTCCAGGAAAAGTGCCCTAAATTCTAGCTACAAACGCATACTTCTTTTCCATGATCGGCGAAAGGCGCCCATCTCTGTTCGGGTGATAACCATGCCCCAGTCCCTCCTTCACCACGCCTCCGACACGCCCCCGTCAACTTTGTACGCTTCCGCGATGGAGTGCAGTTGAAAACGTCCAAGTTCGGCTTTTGATTATACCACGTTATTCGTTTTTGTGAGATAAACGTCCATCTCCCGATTTAGGTCGGAACTTGGGCGTTTTTCTCGTTCGATTATAAGCAGGATAATTTTCCTATGAGCATCTACATGGTTATCCTGCACTATAAATGTTAGCACACCTTTGTAAAAGGGGTCCTTTATTTCCTTTTTGTGTGTGGAGTGGAGGAGTAGCCTAGTGGTTAGTGCAGCAGACTCTGATCCTGGGGAACTGGGTTCAATTCCCACTGCAGCTCCTTGTGACTCTGGGCAAGTCGCTTAACCCTCCATTGTCCCAGGTACAAATAAGTACCTGTATATATGTAAACCGCTTTGAATGTAGTTGGGAAAAAAACACAGAAAGGCGGTATATAAGTCCCATTCTCCTTTTTAGGGATGAAATATTTTTTCTGTTACATGGTTAAATTTTTTTTCCTTTATTTGTGAGTTTTATATTTGCCTTACATTCATTTGTATTTGATGGATGGAAATTTTAATTGCAATAACAAATAAAATTTTCAAAAATCCTCTCTGCCCCAGGAAAGAGCTTAAATCTGTATCATTGTCTGTCAGTTCCAAAGGGACTACAGAATGGTACACAGTTTTGTTCCCTTCTTTCTTTCTCACTCACACAACATCAAAATGCCAGATCAAAGCAAGCAACTGAAGAAAAATCTGCTCTCAAGCTGTGCTCTTGATGCCAAATATTCTCACGGGCTATTGAGCCTATACTTTTAACTTTGTTCCTTGAAAAAGACTATAAAAAACAAATGGGTTCTTGAGCTTATTAGTTCCAGGTACTTAATAGAATGTCAAAGCGTGCCACAACATTTTTTGTGAGGTCAAGCATGCTAACAGACAAATACAATTATGTAGTAGTGTGAATGGTTTCTTATCCTCAAATCAATGGTATTGTTTAAGTTCCTGTACGGGAGAGATTGTCAAGGAGCTACTTAAACTATAACATAGTTATCCAGAGATTGAATATTTTGTTGTCTAGTTATAGATTTAAAGAATGTAAATAGGTTTGTTGTAGAAATAATCACCATCTTCTAATTTAAGCCATTGGGCTTAGTGATTTCCTTCAAAATAGGAGTCTGGAGGCAAGATGGCTGTGGAAGCTACAAATAAGTGTGGTTAACTCTGAAGGCGCAGACATGGTTTAAGGTTGATGACTTGTTTTCTTTTGCTATGTAAAATGGCCTGTATTTTTCTGCTGACTTAAGAGGTCAGTATTCAAAAGCACTTATGTGTTTGGCAGAGGTGCAAACTGCACATTTTTTTTTTAAACTGAAGCAGTTAAATGGATAATTTTTCACATATAATTTATTATATGCTCAAAGTTGTCTGTCCATAAAGGAGGCACGATTTGGGCATTCTAGGGGCAGCATAACTTAGTAGTATATGTATACTTATATATTTAAGGGGTGATATTGAGTCACTAAACCTATACCTCCCAAATTATAGAAGTGGTTCCTAAGTTGTGGTTGGGCAAGCAGTTATAGAATAGGGCCAATTATATGTGTAACATAATTAACTAATTGACCTTAAATTGGCAATAAATACCAATAATTGGCATTAACAAGCACTAATTGGTGCTAATATGCCATTGTGCATGTAACAGACTTACGCACTTGTTGTATAAACAATGTACTTCTCTCATGTGCAAATTCAAAGGGAACGTTAGTGTGTGTGTGTTGGGGGAAGGGTATGAGCATGTCTGGAACTCTTTGCTAGAATATGTGTTAACAGCGGGTAGCATATCTGGATTTAAAAGAGGTTTTGACAAGTTCCTGGAGGAAAGTCCATAGTCAGCTATTGAGATAGACATGGGGAAGCCACTGTTAGCCCTGGGATTGGTAGTATGGAATGTTGCTACTCTTTGGAGTTCTAGAATCTTCTCCACCACTGCCAACTCCAGGCTCCGCCCTTTCTGCTTCACCTCACCCTATGCTTGGAATAAACTCCCTGAGCCCATACGCCAAGCCCCCTCCCTGCCCATCTTGAAATCCTTACTCAAAGCCCACCTCTTCAATGTCGCCTTCGGCACATACCCATTATACCTCCATTCAGGAAATCTAGACTGCCTCAACTTGACATTTCGTCCTTTAGATTGTAAGCTCCTTTGAGCAGGGACTGTCCTTTGTTAAACTGTACAACGCTGCTTAACCCTAGTAGCGCTTTAGAAATGTTAAGTAGTAGTAGTAGTGTTACTCTTTGTGATTCCGGAATCTTGCTACTATTTAGGTTTCTGCCATGTACTTGTGAACTGGATTGGCCATTGTTGAAAGCAGGATACTGGGCTAGATGGACCATTGGTCTGACCCAGTATGGCTACTCTTATTCTGACTATTTTTGTGTGCACTTTCTAAAATAGTTGCATTTATATGCCCAACTGCTGTACTTAGGCACCACTATTTACACTAGCTAAAGACATGGCAAAAGTTGTCTTGCCTAAAATGTGATGTGTAACTGTGGACTTATGCTAGTATTGTATAACAGATTTGGCATGCAACTCTTCCATTATAGAATACTAGCTTAGAACACAGTTTTTTTTCTGGATCTATCTAGAATTTACCCCATGGAGGTAATAATAAGAACATAAGCGTTGTCATATTGGGACAGACCGAAGGTCCATAAAGTCTAGCATCCTGTTTCCAACAGTGGCCAATCCAGGTTACAAGTACCTGGCAAGATGCCAAAACACTACAGTATATTTTATGCTGCTTATCCTAGAAATAAACAGTGGGTTTTCTCCAAGTCCATCTTAATAATGGCTTATGGACTTTTCTTTTAGGAAGTTATCCAAACCTTTTATAAACCCCTTAAGCTAACTGCTTTTACCACATTCTCCCCACTTTTGTTATGAAAAATACAAGAGCGGTGTTCATGTAGGCATACTGATAGTTTTCTAATCATCTTGCCTACATAAACCCCCCTGTTTACTAAGCCGTGCTAGTAGCTGCCATGTGCTAATGCTGACATAGCCCATTCACTTTGAATGGGCTGTGTTGGCATTGCCATGCGGCTTAGTATGTAAGTATTGCCATACTGGGAAAGACCAAAGGACCATCAAGCCCAGCATCCTGTTTCCAACAGTGGCCAATCCAGGTCACAAATACCTGGCAAGATCCTCAAAAAAGTACAAAACATTTTATACTGCTTATCCCAGAAATAGTGGATTTTCTCCAAGTCCATTTAATAATGGTCTATGGACTTTTCCTTTTTAAAACTCCGCTAAGCTAACCGCCTTTACCACGTTCTCTGGCAATGAATTCCAGAGTTTAATTATATGTTGAGTGAAGAAACATTTTCTCCGATTCGTTTTCAATTTACTAAATTGTAGCTTAATCGCATGTCCCCTAGTCCTAGTATTTTTGGAAAGCGTAAACAGACGCTTCACATCTACCTGTTCAACTCCACTCATTATTTTATAGACCTCTATCATATCTCCCCTCAGCCGCCTTTTCTCCAAGGGGGGGAAATCTTTTACAAGGACATCTTAATACACATACCACATGGTCTGAATGGCAATTGGTGCTTACTTTTGACTTGTAAACTGTATCGTCAAGATGATTAACAAATTCAGTACATTCATATATGACAGAACATACCCTTACAAAATTCTCTCCCATAAAAAGGGATTTGAGCTCTTCAACAAAGCATCTACAAAACAGTGAGCATTTAAGATTATCCAAAATACTGCACACTATCCCATATGTCACACAATAATCAGGCTATCTACAAGATTATAATCCTCAGCAGAGAAGTCCTACTCCTCTAAAAGAAAAAGAAAAAAAAGCTTTTACAAAGCAATGCATCTTCAACAGTCTTTTAAACTGCTGCATTTTAAATAACCAGGAAGTTTGTTCCACAATAATGGTGATGCAATCGGAAAAGTGGCGTTCCGAGTTTCTACATGACGAGATGCTGTAGCAGACGATTTGCACAATTGCTTAGCTGATTCAGATCTCAACAACCATTTTGGCCTAGCTTTATATGGGAATGCTGATGATTAAATACAGAACCCACAGGTTTTATTTATTATCAGTTTGGAGGGGGAAATATACAATGGGGGATTATGGAGAATATCGCTTTCTTGTATAAGGCTGGCTGAAATGAGCACATTTTTAAAAAACAGTACATGCTAGGGAACAGCTGTAAATTCTGATGTGGAAATATTAGGTCATACATTCCCTTGACAACATGAGGAATACACATGTAAAGTTTTGACACATCAACGCCATGCCTGACCTTGCCCCCAACACTCCCCCTTGCTATTTCTATGCATTGTGGACATCTATGTGTAAACTGGGCCTTTTCCAAAATCATTTACCTGTAGATGTCATGTATTGACAATTGCCATCAGTTTTGAATACCCACCTCCCTCCCATGTTTGCATGATTCTCTACTAGCAAAACAAAAAGATTTCTCAAGTTCAAATAGTACAAAACTAGAATAAATAGAGAACCACACAAATCCACTTATCACTAAGAGGAAAAAAGAACCTCAGACATCGCAAGATGTTTTAACTGCCACTTTAGCGTCAACTCAATCATTGGTCCAAAAAAAACCCCAAAACAAAAACTTTAATAATGTCACTGGGTTTGTACCTGCTTTTTACCATATTATTCATTGTCCACTGTTCTTAAAAGCATCATGAGGATGAAATTAGCGAGGCACTTATCTGAAGCGGAAGATGCTGACGGGCACCTGTTTCAGCAAACTTGCTCCATAGGAGGTTCTTCTGCATTTGTTACAGAGCCATCATTTGAGTCTCATTTCCTCTAGCGCTATGATTCTCTACAACATGCTTAAAAGTTTTTTCTTCATTGATAATACAGACATACTTTATGCTATAAGTTTATCTTGTTGGGCAGACTGGATGGACTGTACAGGTCTTTATCTGCCATCATCTACTATGTTACTATGGGGTCCTTTTACTAAGGTGTGCCGAAAAATTGCCTGTGCTGTTGTAGGTGTGTGTATTGGACACACGGAGGTCCATTTTTCAGTGCGCCTGCAAAAAAGGCCTTTTTTTTGGTCAAAAATGGATGTGTGGCAAAAAAAAAAAATTGACACGCATCCATTTGGGGCCTGAGACCTTATCGCCACTCATTGATCTAGCAGTAAGGTCTCACGTGTTAACCGGGTGGTAATTGTCAGCACGCATACACTGCCAATTACCACCCGGTTAGCACCATGCGGTAGAAAATAAATATTTTCTGACGCGCATATCGGACACACGTAAAAAAATGGAATTACCATCCGGGGCACACGGTAGCCGGGCTGTAGTTCCAAATTGACACGCTTTGGATGCATGTAGGTGCCTACGTGCCTTAGTAAAAAGGCCCCTATATTATTTCCATGTGTGAATGGCAACTTTCCATGTGGAAATTGTGCGTATATTCTGTATATGGTGCTTAAAAAATCCGCGTGGAAAACAGTTCCACCTAAGTGTACTCTATAAGTGGCACCTAGATTTAGGCGCTGTATATAGAATATGCTTAGTCACAGTGGTGTTCCTAGGGTGGCTGACACCCGGGGCGGATCACCAATGCATTTTTACCTGCTGGGGGGGCCGTGCCCCTGTCGGCTTCGTTCGTTCCATGCTCCCTGTGCTCCGGAACCGGAAGTAACCTGTTCCAGGCCAGAGGGAGCACGGAACGAGCGGAGCCGACAGGCGTGTGACACCCCCCCACCAGCGGTGTGCACCCGGGGCGGACCGCCCCTACCCCCCCCCCCCCCGTGGTACGCCACTGCTTAGTATTCTAGCGCCTAAAACTACGTGCATCCCTTTACACCAACGAAAACGTGGCATAAATCCCGGCACATAGATTTAGGTGCAGAGGGCCACATTCTATAACGACGCATGTAAATTTTAGAACGTCTATGAAATGCCCATTTCCCCACCCATAAATATGCTCCTTTTTGCCTGCAAGCATTAAAATTTAGGTGCAATACGTTACAGAATGCACTTAGGGAATTGTGCATGTAAGTTCTAATTATTGCCAATTAGCACTCATTATTGCTTGTTGAGTGCCATTAACAGTACTGATTATCTTGTTAAGCCAATTAAGTTACGTGCGTTGTTATAGAATACGCTTGGATTTCAGCACGGAACGCTAGGCACGCTATATAGAATCCAGGGGAAACCTTCTAGAATGACCCCCATTCTATGCTTGTTACAGAAAAAGAGAATAATTAGAGCCTCTTTAGGTCTTGTAGTCAAAGTGCTGTATTTCACTAAAAACGAAGAGGCAGTAAGATCAAATAAACGAGTGCTCCAGGCAGGCATGATAAAGAAATGCTAAGTCCTCTGTGAATATAAACTGGATTAATCAAATCTGTGGCGAAGCCTGTTTTATTGTCTTTATTCATAGAATCCTGGCAATCACTCCAAAACAGTTAATTTGCATATTAAGAGGCTGTTATTTTTAATCTAACAGTATTTCTCACAATACCCACATACAGGTTCCATGCATCCTGGGAACTGAATGGATGTGAAGCCTTTCTGGTAACCACTGGCAACCGCTTAGTACTTTGGGCTGCTATGGAATTTCAACTTTTATTTAGCAAAAAGAGCAGGTAGCAGGTGGAGGAAGTTGTGCAGCTCAGCCTCCAAACTACAATGTTTTCATTTTTGTTACTATTCAAAACTATCCTGGGGTGGCTGGTTCAGATCCCACTGCTGTTCCTTGTGTATCTTGGGCAACTCGCTTAACCCTCCATTGCCTCAAGTACAAAATTAGGAGCCAAACCAGGATAGAGAAATGTCTGGTGTACCTGAATGTAACTCACCTTGAGCTACTACTGAAAAAGGTGTGAGTAAAATCCAAAATAAATAAATTTTAGTCCACAAATAAAGGAGGAAAACCAAAGGCAATATCTCTTGAAACAACAGGGTAATCCTATATAATAATTCTAACCTCCAATGTTCTAATCTTGCTGCCTCAGACCATGGCTCCTTTGGAGTTAGTCTGCTAGGCTCTGTAGATCGCTGACATCACTGGACCCATTATGACATGCAACCAATGGATGCACAGGAAAATGTTGGCGGGGAGGAGGAACAGAAAAAGAGAAATGTAAAGAAAAAACAGCCAGCCGGCCGCGGATACTATTATAACAGCTTTCTTCTTTCAACACCAGCCTCTACTGTGCCGAGAAAAGAGGCCGAATCACGAAGACAGGATTTTTTGTTGCCATATGCGCTGCTCCAAAGCCTTTTCCCGGCACCAGCATCAAGTTGTCTGCGAGCCCCGCCACTGCTTGCACTGGACGTGGGCTGCAACTCCAGTGCAATAAGGAGGGTTAGATTAAGAACAGCAGGGGACGGGATGAGCCCAGGTTTATTGACCCTCCTTGGGTGAGCCTATCTAGCCCATTGTAAGGGTTGAAGCCAGTAGGTAGAGCTTGCCGGCGTTGCAGCCATTCTTCTTCCCCCAAAACAATAGCAAAATGTTATTACGAATAATGGACTGTCTCTGTGCGTGGTCCATCTGTAAAACGGGGGAGAGGAGGGTCACTGGGCATGGGAGGGGGGCAGGGGAGAGGGAGGGAGGAGGGGGGTCCAGGGACCTGATAGGGGGGGAGGGGTTCAGAGACCAGAGAGGTGGGGGTGGAAGTGGGTCCTCAGACCATAAAGGGGGTGGGGGCACTCATTCACTCTCTGTCTCTCACATACATTCTCTCTGACACACTGTCTATCACACTCTATCTCTCTGTCACACACACAGTCTCTATCTCTCTGTCTCTCACACAAACACACACACTCCATCTCTCTCATTCTCTCTCTGACACACACTCTCACATACACACTCTCTCTCTCAAACATACACTCCGAGGAAAACCTTGCTAGCGCCCGTTTTATTTGTGCCAGAAACGGGCCTTTTTTTACTAGTAAATACATAAAGGACAAAGAAAATTAAAGAAAAAACTGAGGGAGGAAAGTCCGCATTTGTTATCTGTTTACTCAAAAAAATAAAATAAATAAATTCATTGATAGACCATCTTGTGTAGGATGTCCCCATTGTTTAATTTCTATCAGAAATTGTAGTTGATCTGGATTTTAAAAAATCTGGTAGAGAAAATAACCACATATTTACAAGGATATCGAAGTTGAAAAATGCCACCTATTGACTGGGCATGCTGTCTGAATGTTAAAAATGTCTTCCTTGTCTCTTGAGTGATCTTAATGAGATTGGGAAATATCCAGATCTTATGTACCATTTATTCCACATTTTTAAACCTAAGAAAAAGTCTTAAAATATGGACACAGTCTTGAGAAAAAAATTAACGTAGTCATGAAGGTAACTTGACTCACTATTTCAGTTTCAGAATGTTCCAAGAACCCTGTTGGAACTGTCCTGAGTTAGATCATTTCTCACCCTAGAGGTGTCTTGTCCACCTTGAGGTAATTTCTTAGCTGCAATGTCCTAAGATTTGGAAAAAGGAGGTATTGCGCCTTTAAGGATATTCAAAATCTCTTCCATATACTTCTTCAGTAATTCCCCAGGTGGTAAAATAAAGTGCTTTGGAAAGTTTAAGAAACACAAATTAAGGTAGCTCTGACAATTTTCCAGAACTTCAAGTCTTCTAGCTGTTAGCATTTTATCTTTCACTATAGCAAATTGAAAATCTTTGTAAGTCAGTTGTCTGCCCCTCTAGTTTGTTCAGTCTAAACTGTACACTCATAATATTTTCAGTTGTTTCTTTAGTAAGCTCTGGATTAGCCAGACCATCCAAAGTTAAAGTTTCAATAGAATTATGCAGAACCACAATCGCATCCCACACAGAACTGAGTGTTACAGTATCTGGTTTAGTCACGGGAGAGATAGTTAATCAAGTTTGTTTTGCACAATTTTCATATACTGAAATGTGATTGATACAGTTAACAGAATGAGCAAGTGCAGAGAAGTTTAAAGGTGAAAAGAGTGAGAGTAATATTTGTGAGTCTAAAACAGAGGATGAGTAATTAGCAGAGTAAGATAAGGTAGTAATCTGCATACAAACCTTTTCCAGAGACAGGAAGGCGGTAGAACTAGAAGACATGAAATGAAGTTGAAGGGGGGCAGACTCATGAAAAATGTCAGGAAGTATTTTTTCACAGAGAGAGTGGTGGATACTAGGAATGCCCTCCCGCAGGAGGTGGTGGAGATGAAAACGGTAACGGAATTCAAAAATGCATGGGATAAACACAAAGGAATGTTGTTCAGAAGGAATGGATCCACAGAAGCTTAGAGGAGATTGGGTGGCAACACCAGCATAGGCGGTTGGTGGCCCAGCTGTTTGGGGAGGCTAAAGGGGGCAGGATAGGGGGTGGGGTCAGGGATAGGCCCTACTCCATAATTGCCTTACAACATGCAGAAACAAAAAGTAAAATGGGAGGGAAGGAAGATGCTGGACCAAAGTGCAAAGATGCTAAGAGTGGTCTTTCCCAAACATTGAAGAGTACTACCTTAATTAGTGAGATTGAAGGCTAGTGAGTGAGGGTTTTCTTGCAGTTCATTCGGTGTATACAATTTGTCAAGATGGAGAAGAGATTGAGTCCTAAGGAAGGTATTGACAAGCAATAAACGCCTTCATGTGCATGTAAAAATGGATTTATATATCATGACATATCATAAGGATTACAGTAGGCAGTAGAACATTAATACACCTAATGGAAAACTAAAAAAGCAGGATTAGTACAGATCAATCCTACACAGAATCAGTACTAACAGAATACCCAGCCTTTTTCAAAGGCAGGTAGACCCTCAAGTATAGAATAAGTAACCACAAACTAAAAACAGAAATATGTAGACAAAAATTACACTGAACCCCCAAGAAGCTACATTCTGCATATGGTGCAACACCAGAAAAATAGGAACAGTGACACATGTCCCTCTGTACTATGCAAATATAAGAAGAGCAGATCAAAATTTCAAAACCTGTCATAGTCCAATTGCTGCATTATACATTAACAAAATGAAAACAGAAAATAAGATAATACTTTTTTTTACTAACTTATTACAGTTAACTAGTTTTCAAAAGCCAAAAACCATCCTTGCTTAATTTAGAACAAGCATACTTTTTTTAAAATTTGTACCCCGCGCTTTCCCACTCATGGCAGGCTCAATGCGGCTTAGGTACTTATTTGTACCTAGGGCAATGGAGGGTTAAGTGACTTGCCCAGAGTCACAAGGAGCTGCCTGTGCCTGCAGTGGGAATCGAACCCAGTTCCCCAGGACCAAAGTCCACCACTAGGCCACTCCTCCACAGCAATATAATGTCTAGACCTAAAAAAGGAGGTTTTGGTCTCCGAATGTTAGTCAAAAAATGTATTTAGTCCAATAAAAAGATGTCACCTTATTTTCCTTTTTGTCTATTATTTATGTTTATTAACTTTTTAAGTGGACGAACACAGCCACCACATTATTTCATCCTAAATTAAAAGTAAATTTTTTTTTTTTTTTTACCTTTGCTGTCTGGTCACTTTTTTTTTTTTTTAATGTGTTGGCCCCAGTCTCTGGTTCCTGCTTTCCTGTCTTCTTTTAACTCTTGCCAAGGGTCTCCTTTTTTTCTCTTCTGTCTTCACCCCCTCCACTACATCCAATTCCAGCACCGATCTGTTCCTTTCAGCTTTCTTCCATTTTTTTCTGCCTGTCCATTCTGATTTCATTCATGTCATCCAGACTTTAATCTCCCTTTTTTTTTTTCACTGCGTCTACATACAGCTTTCTATTTCTTTCCCCTACTCTGGCCCTCCCATTCTTCTTCCCCTTACTCCCCAGTCTTTCACTAACGCTTTCCTCTCTCCCCTTCCATCCAGCATCTTCTCTCTTTTCTCCTGCAATCCAGCATCTTCTCTCTCTCCCTTCCCCTATAACCATCCAGCCTCTCCTCTTTTGTCTCTCCCCACTGCCAACCAGCAATTCTTCTCCTTTCTCTCTCTCCCCCCCCCTGCTAGCTAGCATCCTCTTTTAATTTGTCTCTCTCTCCTCCCCCCCCCCCCGCTAGCTAGCATTTCCTCTCTTGTACCCATCTCCCCCATCCAGTATCTCCATTTCACCTCACATGGTCTGCGCTAATAAACATCCCTCCCATTGAACTTATCCTATCCCATCTCTTTCTGCCCCTTTCATCCACCCACCTTTCAGCACAACATCTCTCCCATTGCACTTTGCTTGGTCTGTGCTAATAAACATGCATGGCAGAGGTGTGGGACCGTGGCTCTCTGCCTGCCGCTACTGCTTCCTGTGCCGTTCTTGCCTCCTCTGAGGTTAACTTCCGGGTCAACACAGGAAGCAGTAGCAGCAGGCAGAGAGCCACGGTCCTGCGCCTCTGCCATGCATGTTTATTCGCGCAGACCAAGCGGGAGAGATATTGTGGGTGAATGAAAGGGGGAGAAAGAGATGGGATAAGGCAGGATAGGAGGGGCAGTGGGGTCCGGGAAAGATTGCAGTTGAGGCTTCCCCAAGAATCTTATATGGGGCGCCTATGAACACCGGATAATTGGGAAGCAAAGCTAGTGTTGGGAAGACTTCTACAGTCTGTGCCCTAAAAATGGCAAGGACAAATCAAGGTCAGGTATACATATAAAGTAGCACATATGAGTTTATCTTGTTGGGCAGACTGGATGGACTGTACAGGTCTTTATCTGCCATTATCTACTATGTTACTGTGTATGTTACTATCAGGGGCATTTTCGAAAGAGAAGGGCGCCCATCTTCCGACACAAATCGAGAGATGGGTGTCCTCCTCTCAGGGTCGCCCAAATCTGCATAATCGAAAGCCGATTTTGGGCGCACTCAACTGCAGTCCGTCGCAGGGACAGCCAAAGTTCACGGGGGGGTGTCGGAGGTGTAGCGAAGGCGGGACTGGGGCGTGATTAAGAGATGGGTGTCCTCGGATGATAATGGAAAAAAGAAGGGTGTCCCTGACGAGCATTTGGTCGACTTGGTCCATTTGTTTTCATGAGCAAACCTGAAAAAGGTGCCCAAACTGACCAGATGACCACCGGAGGGAATCAGGGATGACTTCCCCTTTCTCCCCCAGTGGTCACCAACCCCCTCTCACCCTAAAAAAAAAAATTTAAATTTTTTTTTGTCAGCCTCTATGCCAGTCTCAAATGTCATACCCAGCTGCATGACAGCAGTACGCAGGTCCCTGGAGCAGTTTTAGTGGGTGCAGTGCATTTCAGGCAGGCGGACCCAGGCCCATCTTCCCCTACCTGTTACACATGTGCTGGTAAATGTGAGCCCTTCAAAACCCACCTGAAACCCACTGTACCCACATAGAGGTGTCCCACTTCACCCCTTAGGGCTATGGTAGTGGTGTACAGTTGTGGCAAGTGGGGTTTGGGGGGCTCAGCACTGAAGGTAAGGGAGCTATGCACCAGGGAGCAATTTGTGAAGTCCACTGCAGAGCCCCCTAGGGTGCCCGGTTGGTGTCCTGGCATGTCAGGGGGACCAGTGCACTACGAATGCTGTCTCCTCCCACGACCAAATGCCTTGGATTTGGTTGTTTTTGAGATGGGCGTCCTCGGTTTCCATTATCACTGAAAACAGGGGACGACCATCTCTATGGTCGACCATCTCAACATTTAGGTCGACCATCTCTAAGGTCGACCTAAATGTTGAGATTTGGGCGTCCCCGACCGTATTATCGAAACGAAAGATGGACGCCCATCTTGTTTTGATAATAGCGGTTTCCCCGCCCCTTCACGGGGCGTCCTGCGGGGACGCCCTCAGGAAAACTTGGGCACCCCGTTCGATTATGCCCTTCCACGTGTGTGGTATAGGATGAGTTTATAGAGAGATCACAGGCACCAACAGGAAGAAAATTGCAAGTGAGAAAGGAGAGACAGTGATATGACAGGGTAAAAGCCATACAGTAGTTAGTTGGGAATACTTTTTGACACAAAGGAATATAGTTGTCATAGTTTTACCTTGGAAGTGGCTGCAGGTCTTCTAGCATCTCTCAAGTTGCTAATTTAGCTGCTTGTTATTGTCGTCAGTTTATTTCCTCCCATCTTGCTGATCTAACCACTAGCCATGCAAATTTGTTATCTTTCCAGCAGGTGATGGCTAAGAATACGTTTTTATTCATTTGTTTTCAAAGGCCCTACGTTTTCTGCATTAACATAACTCTCTTCCTGTCTGCAAAGCAGGGCTTCTAGACGTGCTCTATAAGTTACACAACCTGGATGAGGACCAGTAGATGAAATGACAATAGCTAGGTTTTCTTTTGGTTATTACTCTTCCTTTACATATTGTGCTGCTGAAAGATCTCTATTAATAACCATGACAGAAACATAAAGGGGCTCATTTTCAAAACAGAAAAACATCCAAAAAGTGGCACAGAGTGGCAGATGGATGGGGTTTTTTCTTTTTGCCAAAACGTCCAAATCGGGTTTTTTAAAAAACACATTTTACAGACAGTTTTCTATGCAGTCCATATCACAAGGGGGCAGTGGCGTTCCTAGGGGGGCGTGCGGTCCGCCCCGGGTGCACGCCGTTGGGGGGGTGCCATGCGCCTGTTGTCGCCGCTCGTTCTGTGCTCCCTCTGCCCCGGAACAGGTTACTTCCTGTTCCGGGGCAGAGGGAGCATGAAACGAGCGGCGCCGACAGGCGCACAGCACCCCCCCAGCAGGTAAAAATGCACCCGGGGGGAGGGGGTGTCGCTTTGCCGGGGGGGGGGGAGAAGGTATCGTTTCACCGGGGGGGGGGGGGGCGCTGCACCCGGGGGGGGGGGCATTGCCGATCCGCCCCGGGTGTCAGCCGCCCTAGGAATGCCACTGACAAGGGGGTGTTTTGGGGGCAGGATTTGGGCGTTCCCAAAGCTTGGATATTTTTCTGTCATAATGGAGCAAAGCAAAAACACCCAGAGCTAAAAGTTAGATGTTTTGGTCTAGACCTATTTTAATCATGACTAAGGGCTAGATGCACTAAAATAAACGAGCCAGTAACGTGGGTTTTAAACTGGTTTTAGCCAGTTTAACGTGCAAGTAGTAAACCCAGGACATGCACAAAAGGGCATTGTCCTATCACGGTAGCAGCTAATGAAAATGGAATGCAGATGAGCAAATTAGTATTATAATGTGCATAATTCGTTTTACAATGAGATGCACTACCGTTTTCTGATCCCCTCACTGTGGAAAACCTAACGGGAGGTCTGCACCTCTCGGGGCTGTTGTGAGGGAATCAGAAAATAAAAGAGAAACCCTGCAAGAAAGAAAGCTGAACGCAGCTCGCATGGCTGGTGTCTCTGGTGCTGGAGGAGGTTCGGTACTGTGTTAAAGTTCTGTTGATGCTGTCACCCTAAAGGCCCGGGAGTGTGCAGCGGTTAGTCACGCTGCACTGCTGCTACGCTGTGATGGTGGTAAAACTGGAGTATGGAAGCTGCGTGTCAAGACTGTGCTGCTGATCCGTATAACTAAATAGCCCTTGAAAGCCCGTAGTTTGCCGATGTGTGACAAAGCCTGTATATAGCGAGTATCCTGTGACTGATAAAAGTCCGAAGGGAGTGCAAGAGGATCTGTTCGATTCCTGTCTTATGATTGTGATGAAGCGCCCCCTCCCCCCCCCCCTTCTGTGTGTGTGTGTGCACAGCAGATGAGTGCTGTGATAGGGCTGTGCTGCTGCTGTCCTCCTGAGCTGAGAGTTAGGGGAAGATGCTGAGCTGGTGTGGTGTATTGAGACCGATCACACCAGCAGGGTGCTTATGAGGGATCGGTTCGTGCTGCCATAGAAGTGGGAGAGTAGAGGAGCTGAGTTGGGCACGGTGCCAGAAATCTGGCGGTGCCCGAGGGCTGTGCGAGTACACAGGATCTGAAGCCAAGGAAAAGGAACCGAGAGGGTGCTGTTTTGAGCGTTTGAGTAGGTTGTTTTTTTAGTGAAGGACGTCCATAAGTTTAATCTAGCGTTTAGTGCATACTTATTTTTCATTTTTTTTCAAGACCCTCAGACAAAATGGGCCAGAGTACTTAAAGAATAAGTTAGCCCTTTACACACCTTTGTGACCTCTTAGGGCCTGTCAAGGATCATCACCATCTGTCCTCTCATCAAAAGAAATTGTACAATGTGATACCCGCCAGCGAGCCTTCTCAGGAGTAGCCCCCACGCTCTGGAATTTATTCCCAGAGGGGCTATGAATAACTCCAGTCTACCTCTACTTCAGGAAGCAGGTGAAAGCCTGGCTCTTCTCCCAAGCCTTTAATACATAGGGTGCCTGACTATACACTCGTTCTGCACCTGGACTAGTTTGCTACACACACTGTACAAAGAACTTGCCATGATTTTAGCCACCCATCTATTTATCCCAACTGACTCTGTACCACCCATCTGTTCCCCATCTATATATCTGCACCTGGTCCCTCAGCTATATGATGAGCTGTATTGTAGAAAAGCATTAGTATCATAGCAAAATTATTTGAATGTTCTAATTGTTTGCTTATTAGATATTCCATCATTATTATGCTTGTATTGTATTATATCTCTGTTGTTTGAATTTCAGTACTGTTAAATGTGGATATTTGGTAGTCCTGTTATTAGATTTCAACTTGCTGTTATCAAGTTTTCCTCTTTCATTGTATTTATGTTTATACTTGTTCATTTTACTGTTGTTA
This sequence comes from Microcaecilia unicolor, assembly GCF_901765095.1. Classification (NCBI taxonomy): domain Eukaryota; kingdom Metazoa; phylum Chordata; class Amphibia; order Gymnophiona; family Siphonopidae; genus Microcaecilia; species Microcaecilia unicolor. The sequence continues at coordinate 348,609,815 of NC_044034.1, forward strand.
TGCTGTTACCAAAATTGTAAGTTTGATGTTAACTGTACCTTCTATACACCACCTTGGGTGAATCCCTTCATAAAGGCAGTTAATAAATCCCAAATTAATACATAACTTTCTTTGGATGTAAGCATTTATACCTGCCAACGACTGGTGTAAATACTTGCACCCAACTGATGGCAGATGCGCAAATGCAGGTATTCTGTAACAGGGCTGTCGAGGGGGGGGGGGAGGGGGGAAAGATTCCCCTGGGCCCAACCTCCAAGGTTGCCCGGTGCTGGGGTCTGTCTCTCTCCTTCTCCTGACGGGACCCAGGTGATCGCATCCCAACAGGAGCGGAGAGAGAAAATTCTGGCATCGGGCCCCCCTTAGAGGCTGGGGAGGAGCAGACACAGGGCTTTGGGACCTCTGGTTTGGTTGGCAATGGTCCCAAAGCCCCACCAATAGAAGCCTTCCAGTGGCGTAGCAAGGGGGGCTGCCACCCGGGGCAGTTTGCCGTTGCACCCCCCCCCCCCCTGGGTGCAGCACGATGACATCCCCCCCCCTCGGCACATTAACACCCCCCCGACCCAGTGCGTACCCTCCTCAACTCTGTGCAACCAGTTCCCGCACCCTACCTTTAAAGAAATCTCAGAAGCCGAGGCGAGGCGCAGCACCTTGCGCCAGCATGTAAAAGAAGTGTGGATCGTCTCATCGGGCCTTCCCTCACTCTGTCTGTCCAACCCTTGCGGAAATAGGAAGTTGTGTTAGCAGAGGGCGGGACAGACAGAGTGAGGGAAGGCCCGATGAGATGATCCACACTTCTTTTACATGCAGGTGCGAGGTGCTGCGCCTCGCCTCGCCTCGCCTCGCCACAGCTTCCGAGATTTCTTTAAAGGTAGGGTGCGGGAGCTGGTTGGATGGAGCTGAGGGTAGGCACTGGGTCTGGGGGTGTTGATGCGCCAAGGGGTGGTGTCATTGTGCTGCACCTGGGGGGGGAGCTGGCAAGAAGCACCCCCCTTGAGCTGACACCCGGGGCGGACCACCCCCCCCCCCCGCCCCCTTGCTACGCCACTGCTTCCTCCAGCGCTGTTCTCCACCGCATTGCCTGCCCTTCGGCTGCTTTTCCCCTCACATCGCAGGGCAAGGCAATGTGGCGGAGAACAGCGCTGGAGGACGGCTTCTACTGGCAGGGCTTGGGGACCCCTGCCAGCCAAGGTATGTGGAGTTGTGGAGGGGGCAGAGAGGTGGGGCAAAATGTGCCCCCCCTCTTTGGGCTCTGGACCCCCCACTTTTTATAGTCTGGCTACGTGGTAACATAGTAACATAGTAAATGATGGCAGATAAAGACCTGTACGGTCCATCCAGTCTGCCCAACAAGATAAACTCATTTTACATGGTACGTGATACTTTATACGTATACCCGAGTTTGATTTGTCCCTGCTTTTCTCAGGACACAGACCGTAAATGTCTGCCCAGCACTGTTCCTGTACTAAAAGTTCTGAAGCTAATATCTAAGCCCCTTAAAATTTACACTCCAGCCCCTCCATATTTATTCAGTCACGATCAGGGCCGTATTTTTTACTTTTAAACAATTTCTATTGAAGATACATTAATTCAAACAGAAACATTTGTTGTTCAATATTTTTAACAAGTTGCGTTTCCAACCCAAACTCTCCACCTCCCAGCCGCCCTTCATACCCTTCTTAGTTCAAAATTTTATAATTAATCTTAGGATAAAATCATCAGACCGATAAACAACTAATTTAGGCAAAGATATCAAACTAATACAGAATAATAAACTTTCAAAAAAACGTGATTCTTCAGTGCCGTTTTTTTTTTTAGTGCTGTTTACTGAATCTAGTCCTAAATGTTGACAGAATGTGAATGATACCATAATAGGTAGGATCCAAGAATTTACAATTACGGTCTTCCACAAGTTATTTACTGGCCTCTAAACTATCTGCAATGTGGTTATTGTAATGAGCGTGTCGCATGAAAAACATGCAAAGCAACACATTGCTTACTTCCACCTTCCAGGTGCTGGGACTGAACCAAGCTCCTACAAAAAGGACAGGTTTATTCTGACTCCTAAATCCCATACTCTTCTCAAATTGACTGGCATTAGGTGAGAAACCTACCTGATATTGTCTAAAATTTTTAAGGCTTGTTGCTTAATCAATTTAATTAGCACTGGGAAACCTCTCTTTGTCTTATTTTCTTTCTTTCTGTTCCTGCCAAACTCTGATAGAGGGGAGGGGCATTTTTACATAGCTGACACTGCTATAATTATTGGCAATATCTAGATTTATTTAAAAGGAAAGTTATTAATATCTTAGGGCAGTTTTAAAAAGTATAATAAATTGTAAAGTGCTGGATCAGACACTACCATTTTGGTCCATTCAACTAGAGAATTCCCTTGATAGCAGCACTTAAGCTGACCCATTGGGACTTATAATCCCACCCACCCTCCCCACCCCAGGGTTGTCCACTCATTTATAGACAAACCAAACCTTATTAACTTTACTCCACAGTCATACACAGGCAGTCTTGCAGGCAGATACTCCAACATAGTACACCTGTTCATACCCATTTCAACCAATCAGGATGACTTTTATTCTCTGCAGTAATTGTGCTGCTTTGGTTTCAAGGCCAATCATCTGGAAACTTAAAGCTTGTCCTATCTGCCTTCAGCTATCTACTTTAAAACAAGAGCTATATAAAGTAATGCAAGAATTAGATGCAATTAAAGCAACTTATAGGACTGTGCAGAATCATAACTTCTCACCACTGCCTCAGAGAATAAAACCACAAAGGAACAGATGGCTCACAGTAGGCTCAGGCAGAATTCGTCATGTGACACAGAAGCATCCACCCGCACAAGTGTTGCCACTACAAAATTCTTTTGCTCCACTACAGCACTGTGATGTTCCTGAAACTAAAATTGAAGCAGAAAAAAAAGAAAAAGCAAAGAAGAGGGAACAAAAAGAGGAGAAGGTACCCAAAGACAAAAGACACTCACAAATCACTAAACCCAAAACACATACTAGGAAATGTAGTTGGAAAGCAATGACCACAAATGCTCACAGTCTAAGCAATAAAATTCATGACCTTCAAGCCCTGATGTTGGAGACTGACTTGGACATAGTTGCAGTCACAGAGACATGGCTCCATTGTTCCCATGAATGGAATGTAAACATACCAGGCTATAATCTTTTTAGGAAGGATAGAGAGGGACGTAAAGGTGGAGGAGTAGCTCTGTATGTGAGAGATGATATCGCAGCAACTGAAATGACAGGGAAGTGGGGAAAGGAAGAAGCAATATGGATCACCTTAAAAAGAGAGGATAGAACCTTGGTCCACGTGGGTGTTGTCTATAGACCCCCGACACAATTGGAAGAACTAGATAAAGATCTGATCGCTGATATTCAAAAGTTGGGGAAGAAAAGAGAGGTGCTGCTGTTGGGAGATTTTAATCTGCCGGATGTAGATTGGAAGGTTCCGTATGCAAAATCGGAAAGAAGTAGAGAGATTGTGGATGCTTTCCAAAGTGCTCTGCTCAGACAAATGGTGAACGAACCCACGAGGGAGGGAGCCACGTTGGATCTGGTGCTCACGAATGGGGATAGTGTGTCAAATGTCCGAGTGGCTGCACACCTGGGAAACAGTGACCATCAAACGGTTTGTTTTGATGTAACAGCTCATGTGGATGGCGGCCACTCCAAACTCAAAGTCCTGGATTTCAAGCAAGCTGACTTTAACAAAATGGAAGAATACCTGAGGAAGGAGCTGATGGGCTGGGAGGACATAAGAGAAGTGGAAGGACAGTGGTCCAGGCTAAAAGAAGTAATAAACAGGGCCACAGACCTTTATGTAAGGAGGGTAAATAAAAGCAAAGAAAAAGGAACCGATATGGTTTTCAAAGCAAGTGGCTGAGAAAATAAAGGCTAAAGAGTTAGCGTTCCAGAAATACAAAAAATCTCAAGTAGAGGAACACCGGGGAGGAATACCGGATGAAACTGAAAGAAGCCAAGAGAGAGGTACGTCTGGCGAAGGCGCAAGCGGAAGAACAAATGGCTAGAAATGTACGGAGGGGAGACAAAAACTTCTTCAGGTATATTAGTGAAAGGAGAAAGACTAAAAAGGGGATTGTGAGACTAAAAGATACAGCAAAACGCTATGTAGAAAATGATGAAGAAAAAGCCAATTTGCTAAATAGATACTTTTGTTCTGTTTTTACTGAAGAAAATCCTGGGGAAGGACCGAGAGGGACTGCAAAAGTACACCTGAAAACGAAGTGGATAGAGCACCGTTCACGGAAGAGAGTGTATATGAACAACTTGGAAAGCTAAAGGTGGACAAAGCCATGGGGCCGGACGGGATCCACCCCAGAATACTGAGGGAGCTCAGAGAGGTTCTGGCGGGTCCTCTTAAAGATTTGTTTAATAAATCCTTGGAGACGGGAGAGGTTCCGAGGGATTGGGAGAATGGCGGAGGTGGTCCCTCTTCACAAAAGTGGGGATAGGGAAGAAGCTGGAAACTACAGGCCGGTAAGCCTCACTTCGGTTATTGGAAAAGTAATGGAAGCCATGCTGAAGGAAAGGATAGTGAATTTCCTGGAAGCCAATAAGTTGCAAGATCCGAGACAACATGGTTTCACCAAAGGGAAGTCGTGCCAAACGAATCTCATTGAATTCTTTGACTGGGTGACTGGAGAATTAAATCAAGGACGTGCTATGGACGTCATCTACTTAGATTTCAGCAAGGCTTTTGACACGGTTCCCCACAGGAGGCTCTTGAATAAACTAGAAGGGCTGAAGATAGGACCCGAAGTGGTGAACTGGATTAGGAACTGGTTGACGGGCAGACGCCAGAGGGTGGTAGTAAATGGAGTTCGCTCGGAGGAGGGAAAGGTGAGTAGTGGAGTGCCTCAGGGATCGGTGCTGGGGCCCATTCTGTTCAATATATTTGTGAGTGACATTGCCGAAGGGTTACAAGGTAAGTTTGCCTTTTTGCGGATGACACCAAGATTTGCAACAGAGTGGACACCCCGGAGGGAGTGGAAAACATGAAAAAAGATCTGAAGAAGCTGGAACAATGGTCTAACGTTTGGCAATTAAAATTCAATGCGAAGAAATGCAAAGTGATGCACTTAGGGAGTAGAAATCCAAGGGAGGCGTATGTGTTAGGTGGGGAGAGCCTGATAGTCACGGACGGGGAGAGGGATCTTGGGGTGATAGTATCTGAGGACCTAAAGCCTATGAAACAGTGCAACAAGGCGGTGGCCGTAGCGAGAAGGTTGCTAGGCTGTATAGAGAGAGGTGTGACCAGCAGAAAAAAGGAGGTTTTAATGCCCTGTATAAGACGTTGGTGAGGCCCCACCTGGAGTATTGTGTTCAGTTTTGGAGGCCATACCTTGCGAAGGATGTTAAAAAAATGGAAGCGGTACAAAGAAAAGCTACAAGGATGGTATGGGAGTTGCGTTCCAAGACGTATGAAGAGAGACTTGCTGACCTGAACATGTATACTCTGGAGGAAAGGAGGAACAGGGGTGATATGATACAGACGTTCAAAATATTTGAAAGGTATTAATCCGCAAACGAATCTTTTCCGGAGAGGGGAAGGCGGTAGTACGAGAGGACATGAAATGAGATTGAAGGGGGGCAGACTCAGGAAAGATGTCAGGAAGTATTTCTTCACGGAGAGGGTGGTGAACGCTTGGAATGCCCTCCCGCGGGAGGTGGTGGAGATGAAAACGGTAACGGAATTCAAGCATGCGTGGGACAGGCATAAAGGAATCCTGTGCAGAAGGAATGGATCCACAGAAGCTTAGCTGAAATTGGGTGGCGGGGGGAAGAGGGGTTGGTGGTTGAGAGGCTAGGATGGGGGAGGGCAGACTTATACGGGGTCTGTGCCGGAGCCGGTGATGGGAGGCGGGACTGGTGGTTGGGAGGCGGGAAATACTGCTGCACAGACTTGTATGGTCTGTGCCCTGGAGGGGACAGGTACAGATCAAGGTAAGGTATACACATGAGTTTATCGTGGGCGGACTAGATGGACCGTGCAGGTCTTTTCTTCTGCCGTCATCTACTATGTTACTATGTTACTATATAATATTCTCACCACCAACGTTCTAAAGTAGCTGCCCTGTGTCCGTGGCTCCTGCAGTTGCTGAGCTAGGCTCCGTAGCCAGGCTGACGTCACTGACAGCTGATTCCCAGGCAGGGGGAGGAGTAGGGAAACACGCTCCGCGTGTTTTCCTACTCCTCCCCCTGCCTGGGAATCAGCTGTCAGTGCGCTGCTCCCTGCAACAGGGACAAGCGCGGCACCGCAGACAACCCCCCCCCCCCAGCGCATCACCCAAGCCCCTCCTCCCCGGTGCATCACCCAAGCCACACACACACCACACTCTGTCTCTCTCTCTCTCATTCTGTCCTCTCACACACACACCCTTTCTCAAATATACACGCCGAGGAAAACCTTGCTAGTGCCTGTTTCATTTCTGACAGAAACGGGCCTTTTTTACTAGTTGTAAATAAACCACATAAGTTATAATAGTGCAGAAAAATTACCTACACTTACAAAGACGTAGCTATGTTCCTCCAAGGTGTATTTCTGTTTTAAGGTGCAACTCGAGACTATATGAAATCCTTTTTCCTGTAAAAATTTCCTGGTGGTATAACCTCTCCTGCTTTCCTTGTATCCTAATTACCCAAACTATTACTGCTTCTTAAGTGCCACCCCTGGGCTTCAGACCGCACGCACATCCTTTGACAAAAAGAAAAGTGCCCCTCCCCTGAAAATGTATCCCCCTCTTTCTAGGACCCTCCTTAGGCTTACCCATAGTTACAGACGATCTTCCACTTGCTGCTGTGCTATTTTCCAAAATGATATTGCTGATACCATGGTGCTCCTTTGTCATCATATATTTTGGTTTTTACCCCATTGACTAAAAATGAGACCTATTTACTATTGATGTGTCCTAATGGCCTCGGTGCACACTACTGTGAAAGTGACTCTTAGCAAATCTAGTCCTATATTTAGACGGAAATCCAAGTTTTCTATTTTGTCTGTGCCAAGCAAACATTTGTCAAAATTGTGCATAGACAGGATTGGAAAGTTGACCAAAGCAGCTGGCAGAATCAGCCAGTGAGTTAGTAAATCCCAGAGGCTTATCGTTTGAGAAGTGTGTATTCCATTGCTGTAAATGACTTGTAGTTTAAAGTTCCCAGGCCTTGGAGTAAAACTGTAATTACATTAATTTTCTCTAATGAAATGTTCTATTCAATCATAATAGAAACCTGTTGACAAACATGGCTTCCATCAGATTGTACCTGGTGAACTGGTTTCCTTCAAGCTTAACTACAACTGCTGCAGGCCATGTCACAAATCTGAAATTTTTGTTCTCGCCTATGTTCAGAAGCAGAAAATAATTCATTCACCTTTTCCTTTTAATTTAATTCCTGAGAAAGAACAGTCACTAGGAGCTTCTTGACCTGCAGTAGTAACCTACAGCGTTGTCACATGCCAACTCGGGTTATGTGAGCCTGTGATATATATTTTATTTGGATTTTGCTCATGCCTTTTTCAGTAGTAGCTCAAGGTGAGTTACATTAAGGTACACTGGGTATTTCCCTGTCCCTGGAGGGCGCTAGTGCACCTTAGTAAACAGGGTCCTAAGTTTTTACCTGAGGCAAAGGAGGGTTAAGTGACTTACCCCAGATCTCAAGGAGCAGCAGTGGGATTTGAACCGGGCACCTCTGGATGTCAAGACTGGTGATCTAACTACTAGGCCCCTCCTCCAGTGAGAAGACTTTATAATATGTTGTGTAGGCTGAGCATATGTTGTGCCTGTTTTTTAAAGGCTCATAAATATGTAGTACTCCTAAAATTTGCTTGTGGGAAAGCTTATATTATATCCTATAGATTGACAAGCTATCCCCAATATTACTCTCAATTCACGGTAAAACTGAATCATCAGATGGGAAGCTCAGTATAGTACAGTCTTGATGATCCAACCTTCGGTAATTCGACCATCCAGCATATCCGACATAACCCTCAGTGATGTCATCACATTTATTTCTATTAAAAATCTTTGTTTTAGAACAATTTTTGAAAGTCGGGAATCCCTTGCCTTTGTTTATGCATTGTTTGAGGTGTTTATTTACGTATGATCCAACTTTTCAGTTATCCGACAATGGGTCGGTTCCGTTTAGGTTGGATAATCGAGATGGTACTGTAATTAACTTTGTTATTGGCTACACATCCATTTCTTCATAGATCCTTTTGCACATCTTTTTTGGTATTTATGTATATTTTTTATGAAAATAATTTCCTTAAATCATCAAGAACGTATCTTAACATCTTCAAGAGGGTGATGTCCAGGCTGCCGCCTGACATGACATATTTTGGCTAGCCACATCAGGTTCCTACAACAAACAATGGCTTACAAATCAAACCTTCTCAATCACTTTCAAAAACTCTTGGCACATTAATAATACCTTGCATTCACTCTCAGCACTCTGCTTGAATTTATTCATAGACTGGTGCTGGCATTTAAATAAAGATCAGCTGACCATGTTCCACCAATCCCTTCACACCAATGCCATCCCTTCAAGTTCTTCATTCAGCCCTTTTGGGGAATTGAAATCCAATATATAACCAGTGTTGTTCCTTTTAATTTAAATAGCATGCTGTGATATATCGCATGCTGTATATCTGATTCAATGCTCTTGTGATTTGATTTATGTGGGTAGAACTATCTGTGTGGTGAAGTTGTGCCTGAATAAACATAAATCCAGAATTCGAACAGGCAATGAATCAACACCATGAATGGCTTTTTCAGATATTTGCTGGCGTAATTTGGATGTAGATGAGAGGGTGGTAATTATGAACACTATTTAAATTATAAGGGATATTTTATAAAGGCCTTTATAAAATAGCTTCCCTAAAACTTGCATCCAAAACTGCTCTGAGACATATGGAAGTTTGTGTGTGTAATTGCTGGTAGAAAATGGCGTATATGCATGTATTCTATACAGTACAAAACAAGAGGATCTATGCAGGATTCAACAAAGCCAGAGGAAAGTTCATAGATCTTTATTGAATCATGAAGCCCAATATCCCTTTTTAACAGAACAGTGTCCACAAGAACAGATTTTTGGTATCCTACAAACAAGGGCTCCTTTTGCCAAGGTGCGCTAAAAGGAGCCCTGCGGTGGTGGTCAGCACGTGGATTTGCTGCAGAGGGTAAAAGGCAGAAAAAAAAGGAAATGGCTGTGTGGTAAGTACACACTTGCAAGAACAGGAAACAGGAGAGATCTCTACGTGCAGTGGCGTACCAAGGGGGGGGGGGGCGGTCCGCCCCGGGTGCACGCCACTAGGGGGGTGCTGCGCACCTGCTGGCTCTTCGTTTCCATGCTCCCTTTGCCCCGGAACAGGTTACTTCCTGTTCCGGGGCAGAGGGAGCATGAAAACGAAGAGCCGGAAGGCGCACGGCACCCCCCCCCCCCCAGCGGCGTGCACCCGGGGGGGTTCTTTTGCCGGGGGATCGGGGGGGTTGCCGGTGGGGGGGGGTGCTGCACCCGGGGGGGCGGGGTGCATCGGCAATCCGCCCCAGGTGTCAGCCCCCCTAGGAACGCCACTGTCTACGTGGACAATGCAATCAACTGAAGTAGAGGTTGACCAACAGACACCCCTAAAAAATTGCCATGCGGTAAGATTTTTCTTAGTAAAAGATCCCCAAAATGTAATTAGTTACTGTACTTATGTAAAACTTTTGTCACTTTTACTTGTAAAGAAGTACAGGAAACATTATTTTTACTTTTATCAAAGTAATAATTTAACAGATTTGTATTACTTTTAATCAGTTATAGCTGATGCTTGCAGTTAAAAGTAAAAGCAAGATGTAAATGATGATTCCTTAGTAAAACCAAATGAAACAGTGAAATATGGAACAGGATTTTGCTATTGCCAATCTCATCTCTCAAACAGTGGATCAACTCACCTTGCTGTTCAGTGAACACTGTTAATCCATTCGTGAGCCCTTGAGCCTAGGCCGAGGCCTAGGAAGGATTTTGGCCAAAGCCTAGAGTGGACCAAACAGTCGCTATGCAAACCCATAGCAACAAAGCCCCGCACTCTCAGGACACTCAACCAGCACCAGCAGAAAAGGGAGATAGACCACTCAGACAGGCCTCACGGCCAAACGGGAACCCACTCATACAGAGTCCAACCATACGGGCCTCATGGCCGATCTGGAACCAAATCACACACTAGGGAAGGGAAAAAGAACAATGAGGCATCCCAGGAAGGTCTGGAGCACAAGCAACGCACACAGCGCTAGCTAGACACAAGGGAAGGGCAACAGGCAAGAAGCTGGCAGGTACAGGCAACGACCAGGGGAAGAGAAAGCCAAGGACAGAATGGGGCACAGACTCTATAGGAGTGAAGCTCCACAGGAACACTCTAGGCTGTAACATACAGCACACACATACACTAGGCTGTGCCACACAACACCCAAGGGAAAAGGGAAGCCACCTATAGGAATACAGAAGGCTGTGCTACACAGCACTCAAGGATTAAGGGAAACCACTTCTAGGAATACACAGGACTGTGCCACTCAGCACTCAAGAGACAAGGAAAACCACACACTGCACTCCGTCGCAAGGATAGCCAAAGTTCAAGGGGTGTGTCGGAGGTGTAGCGAAGGTGAGACTTGGGCGTGCCTAACACTTGGATGTCTTTGACCCATAACTGAAAAAAACAAGGATGTCCCTGATGAACACTTGGACGTTTTCACCCGGACCTGTTTTTCTTATGACTAAGGCACAAAAAGGTACCTGAAATGACCAGATGACCACTGGAGAGAATCAGGGATGACCTCCCGTTACTCCCCCAGTGGTCACTAACCCCCTCCCACCCTCAAAAAAACATCTTTCAAAATATGTCGTGCCAGCCTCAGATGTCATATTCAGGTCCATGACAGCACATGCAGGTCCCAGGAGCAGTTTTAGTGGGTACTGCAGTGAACTTCAATTAGGCGGACCCAGGCCCATATTCCTCCTACCTGTTACATTTGTGGAGGGAACAGCGAGCTCTCCAAAACCCACTGAACCCATATATAGGAGCCCCCCTTCACCCGTAAGGGCTATGGTAGTGGTGTACAGTTCTGGGTAGTGGGTTTTGGGGGGATCAGCACACAAGGTAAGGGAGCTATGTTCCTGGGAGCAATTTATGACGTCCACTGCAGTGCCCCCTAGGGTGCCCAGTTGCTGTCCTGGCATGTCAGGGGGACCAGTGCACTACAAATGCTGGCTTCTCCCAAGTTGAAATGGCTTGCATTTGGACGTTTTTGACATGGACGTCTTTGGTTTCGAAAATCGCCGAAAGTCAGAAATGCCCATGTCTAGGGATGACCAAATCTAGGGATATCCAACTTTAAGAATTTGGACGGCTCTGACAGTATTTTAGAAGTGAAAGATGGATGTCCATCTTGTTTTGAAAATACGGGTCTCTCCGCCCCTTGATTTTGCTGTTTTGCAAAGACGTTCAAATCGCAACTTGGATGTCCCTTTCGAAAATGCCCCTCTTTGAAGCGGAAATGAAGCTGAAGCTGATTGCAATTCTTGGTGAACAGACATATACCTCTACCTCAACAGCCTGCTGGTCATCCCATAGAAAATTTTACTTTGAGGTGACTGTCAGTTGAATTGATCAAGTCTTTAGAGAGGAAATCTGCTTGCCTGGACTTAAGACTGAAAGATTCCCACACATTTGATGTTCTTGCGTCAGTTCTCAAAGATATTCAAACAGAGTTTGCCATCAGATGAAAAATTGTTAGAACAACAAAAGACAATGATTCCAACTTTGTGAAAGTCCTCTCTCTAATTGGATAGCATGACGATGATAATGAAGATGAAGATGCACGTGGACATTCCCTTCATCAGCACCTGTAGACACAGATATCAGTAGTTTTTTTAGCCTGGTCTGATTTGAAGAAACTTTTTAACAGACTGAACAATTCACTTCCTGCTAGTGCAGTTATTAAATGCCTCTTTAGATGTGCTGGACTAATGCCTCACAAGCGCACTCACATAAGTGTCAATCATTTTCAAATTAGTTTTACTAAAGCAAAGTGGATTGAATTGTAGAGCGGTAAAGTTGTTGGGATAAAAATGTTAACAATAGTTGCAGTCATTGTAGTTACGGTACTTTTTACTCAAAAAATATTATCAGGCAATAACTTTTACTTTCACTTAAGTAACATTTTTTAATGTGTTCCTCATTGTACTTTTACTTAAGTATTAAAATATACAGTTATTTTTACTTTTACTTAAGTACTTTGACCTAGTACTTTAAACAACACGGGACATACATGCATCCCTGTGTTTTCATAAAATAGGCACCTACATAGCCTTCACCCCATGGAAAACCTGGCATAAAATTACCCTTATCTTCTATATATATAAAAGGCACCACCAACGTTCTATGAAGCCTCCAGCCGGAAGTGTGAAGCGCCAGAGATATCTGGTTTCCCCATGAGTGAAGGAAAACAGCACAGCAGGAAATCCCTCTCTCTGTAACAGTGAAGGACTCAGAGGGGGGGAGGGGAGAGAGATGCCCTAACTCTCTCTGTAACACAAACACAGAACAGCAGGAAACTTAACACTGAAGGACTGGACTTGGAGGGTGGAGGGGGAGAGGGCAGAGGGCAGGGACACACACACTCCCACATGCACACTCTGAAGAAAACCTTGCTAGCCCCCGTTTCATTTGCATCAGAAACGGGGCTTTTTTACTAGTATTGTAAACAAGTAGGCAATTTTAAAAATACTCACTTGAGAGTGTATAATGCTGTTCCTTCAAGCTTTAAATTTTAAATTAAAGGCATTGTTTTATGCAAAGTAATAGAGGTATTTCAAGCTTACAAATAACAAGCATGTACTATACAAATGCAGAATCTTCAGTCTTAGCAGGAAAAAGAAGCCGAAGAGGCAAGAAAGGGCATGAGTACAGTAGAACAGAGATCAATATAGACACAATTACATTAAGCAAGTACATTTTGTTCAGCAAAGTTCAAAAAAGGAGACCTAATTAGTATAAAAGAAGGCAGCTCATTTTTTAACCAAAAAGTGTGCCTAAGAGATGCCATTGGTATTGTGGTGATGTTGTAAGTATCATATCTATGTTACAGCATCATACCCAGGATTTCTTCACATGGGGGGTGCATCTCCCTCCTCCCCTCCCCGCAGCCCCTCCTCTATCTGTACCTTCAAATCATTTCCGCTCCAGTCTTGCCCGGGCAGTGGCACCCATAGGCTACCTGCAGTGGGACTTTCTCTCACTCTGAACTGTCCCACCTTTCACAAAACAGGAAGTCACGTAAGAAGGGGCGGGACGGTTCAGAGTAAGAGCCTATGAATGCTGGTGCCACTGCCTGGACAAAAACTTGAGAAGAGGTGATTTGAAGGCGCGCATGGAGGAGAGGGAGGTACAAGTGTGGGGGGTGGGGGGGGGGGTGGATTACAGAGCTTTGCCAAGAAGGGAAGTGAGGAATGTCAGACAGTTGATTTGCATTCTCCCTCCTGCCCTCCGCCATGGAGGGTAGGAGGGAGAATGCAGATTAACTGTCTGACTGACGCAACACACACACACCTTGAATAGATACGCCACTGCTGTGTTATATGAATGTTCTTCCATGCTGATGTTTTTCATATTTCTGTTGTATGATTGTACTGTTTTAATATGTATATTTCTAACACTGTGTCATGTTAGAGGAGTGGAGGAGTAGCCTAATGGTTAGAACAGCAGGTTGAGAACCAGAGGAACCCATTTCAAATTCCACTGCAGGTCCTTGTGATCTTGGGCAAGTCATTCGGGGGCCCTTTTACTAAAGCTTAGTGTATGCTAAATTCTGTGTGTCCTAGTTTATACCTACGGACTATGTGCCATGTAGTGCGTGTTAACGTCCAGTAGCACTCGCTAAGCGTACTTAGATCGTGAACCTTCCAGGGACAGAAAAATACCTACAGTACCTCAATGTATACTGTCTTGATAGCTTTCAGGCGGTATATAAGAATTAAACAAACAATTGTTGTTATGATTCAATTTGCCTGTCTCTGTTTACCTCATTGATTGTATTTAGGCTAGTGCGGTGACCCGAGAACCAGGGAAACTGGATTTGATTCTCTCTGCAACTCCTTGTGACCCAGAGCAAGTCACTTAACTCTCTATTGCCCCAGGTACAAACACTTATGGGCCGATGATAAGAAGCAAACGCAGGCGCTAGCGCCCCATGATCAGAGCCCCCGAGCGTGTGAAACAATGCGCTCGCAGGCTCTGAACACAACTAGCATGCAAATGCATGCAAAACAGGGCTCTAAGCGCAAGTAGCAAGCAAATGCATGCTAAACCTATTCCTTCCCAATGATCAGCAACCAGTGCGCCAAACATTGGCCCGCTAGCCGCGGCAAACCCTATGCAAGCTCGGAGCTGGCAGTAGGGTTTGCAGACCATTGGGAACGAATGGTGAGTCCTATCCAGCATGCATTTGCATGTTAGCAGGCCCCCTACTTCCCCAATGCAGCAGCCCGCACCCCCTCGCAGGAGCAGGAACCCGGACTCAACATCCTCCCCCCCCCCCCCATCAACATGGGGGCTGGAGGTCTGGCAGACGTCCAGTTCCCCCAACACAGGTTCAGGGGGGGCTGGAGATCCAGTGGGTCTCCAGCCCAACTAACCCCTCTAGCATCCCCTCCCATGAATGGAGCCTTGATGGCCAAGTGGGCTGCGAGTCGATCCCTTCCCCACCCCACCCCTGGTGGTCTTAGCAGCCCTTCCCCACCCCCTACCTTCGGTGAAGGAGGGAGGTGGCCTCCCTCCTCATCCATCGGCACCGCCTCGAAAATGGCAGTGCCTGGCTGTGCCCAGTGTATCCTGGGATGTGCTGGGCGGGGCTTCACATCATAAGTACATAAGTACATAAGTAATGCCATACTGGGAAAAGACCAAGGGTCCATCGAGCCCAGCATCCTGTCCACGACAGCGGCCAATCCAGGCCAAGGGCACTTGGCAAGCTTCCCAAACGTACAAACATTCTATACATGTTATTCCTGGAATTTTGGATTTTTCCAAGTCCGTTTAGTAGCGGTTTATGGACTTGTCCTTTAGGAAACCGTCCAACCCCTTTTTAAACTCTGCTAAGCTAACCGCCTTCACCACTTTCTCCGGCAACGAATTCCAGAGTTTAATTACACGTTGGGTGAAGAAAAATTTTCTCCGATTTGTTTTAAATTTACTACACTGTAGTTTCATCGCATGCCCCCTAGTCCTAGTATTTTTGGAAAAAAGTGAACAGACGCTTCACATCCACCTGTTCCACTCCACTCATTATTTTATATACCTCTATCATGTCTCCCCTCAGCCGTCTCTTCTCCAAGCTGTATAGCCCTAGCCTCCTTAGTCTTTCTTCATAGGGAAGTCGTCCCATCCCCGCTATCATTTTAGTCGCCCTTCGCTGCACCTTTTCCAATTCTACTATATCTTTCTTGAGATGCGGCGACCAGAATTGAACACAATACTCAAGGTGCGGTCGCACCATGGAGCGATACAACGGCATTATAACATCCTCACACCTGTTTTCCATACCTTTCCTAATAATACCCAACATTCTATTTGCTTTCTTAGCCGCAGCAGCACACTGAGCAGAAGGTTTCAGTGTGTTATCGACGACGACACCCAGATCCCTTTCTTGGTCCGTAACTCCTAACGTGGACCTTGCATGACGTAGCTATAATTCGGGTTCTTTTTTCCCACATGCATCACCTTGCACTTGCTCACATTAAACATCATCTGCCATTTAGCCGCCCAGTCTCCCAGTCTCATAAGGTCCTCTTGTAATTTTTCACAATCCTGTCGCGATTTAACGACTTTGAATAACTTTGTGTCATCAGCAAATTTAATTACCTCGCTAGTTACTCCCATCTCTAAATCATTTATAAATATATTAAAAAGCAGCGGTCCTAGCACAGACCCCTGAGGAACCCCACTAACTACCCTTCTCCATTGTGAATACTGCCCATTTAACCCCACTCTCTGTTTCCTATCCTTCAACCAGTTTTTAATCCACAATAGGACATTTCCTCCTATCCCATGACCCTCCAATTTCCTCTGTAGCCTTTCATGAGGTACCTTGTCAAACGCCTTTTGAAAATCCAGATACACAATATCAACCGACTCCCCTTTGTCCACATGTTTGTTCACTCCTTCAAAGAATTGAAGTAAATTGGTCAGGCAAGATTTCCCCACACAAAAGCCATGCTGACTCGGTCTCAGTAATCCATGTCCTCGGATGTGCTCTGTAATTTTGTTTTTAATAATAGCCTCTACCATTTTCCCCGGCACCGACGTCAGACTCACCGGTCTATAATTTCCTGGATCTCCCCTGGAGCCTTTTTAAAAAATGGGCGTTACATTGGCCACCCTCCAATCTTCCGGTACCACGCTCGATTTTAAGGATAAGTTGCATATCACTAGCAGTAGCTCCGCAAGCTCGTTTTTCAGTTCTATCAGTACTCTAGGATGAATACCATCCGGTCCAGGAGATTTGCTACTCTTCAGTTTGCCGAACTGCCCCATTACGTCCTCCAGGTTTACCGTGAAGTCAGTAAGTTTCTCCGACTCGTCCGCTTGAAATACCATTTCCGACACCGGTATCCCACCCAAATCTTCCTCGGTGAAGACCGAAGCAAAGAATTCATTCAGTCTCTCCGCTACGTCTTTGTCTTCCTTGATCGCCCCTTTTACCCCTCGGTCATTCAGCGGCCCAACCGATTCTTTTGCCGGCTTCCTGCTTTTAATATACCGAAAAAAAGTTTTACTATGTTTTTTTGCCTCTAATGCTATCTTTTTTTCATACTCCCTCTTGGCCTTCTTAATCTGCGCCTTGCATTTGCTTTGACAAATCATATAAGGGATCTCCAGCCCCCCCCCCCCCCCCCAACTTGTGCTCAGGCACAATCCTCCCGCACATTTACCCTATGATAATAGCATGCTTAAATTTGCATGCTATTATCTCTGATTAATAGGGTGGTAAAGCCCCTGCGATTCCAGTGCTATTTTTAGAATTCTGTTTGGAACAGCACGGGGCTTTCGATTATCTGGTTGTGAGCCCACTAGGGACAGAAAAAGTACCTGCACATAATATGCACCAAATCTATTAAGTTTACCCTTATATTCCACTGTTGTTAACCTGTTAACAAAATTCTAAGTTTTATGTCATGCTGTACCTGCTGTTCACTGCCCTGGGTGAATCTCTTCAAAAAGGCTGTTTAATAAATCCCAATGAATGCACCAAGTTTTACCCAGGGGTTGGATGTCCTTCCGTTTAGCAGCTAAGGCTAACCTTGCAGCCGAAAGCAAATAGCTCTCCAAATTTGTTCTTTTTCTAAAAACAGTAATGTCAGGAGAACCATTCAACAACATCGCATGACAGTATCTTGATGTGTAATTTTTTTGAATCTGATTCAATATTGATCTCCAATAACTCCACTTCTCCTCAAACTCTCACCAGATATGTTTAAATGCACCTTTAGGCAGTCGCCTCTTCCAGCATGTGTCGTGTGTTTGGCCAGAGTTTGTTTAATACAGCTGAGGTGAAGTAAGGTTGATACAAAATTTGTTAGTGTTTTACCGCTCTAAAATTAACGGATCCTTCAAAGTCCTCTCCCCAGGCACACAGAGAGGATTAAACGTTCTCTTGACAGCAGTCTCTGGACAGGCACATAAGAGCCAGCCTGGAAAAATAACTGAAGGAGGCAAGTATTGAAATAAAAATACCAATTTATTGGGCCCTTCGCAAGTGCCCAAAAATATATAAAAGCAGAGCTATTGGGGGGGGGGGGGGGGGGGGGGGGGGATTGATAGTTTTCTTTGTTCTCACTGTTGAAGTATTTGTTACTTTCAGGGACGATCTTAGGCAGGGGCGATAGGGGCAACCACACAGGGTCTCGCGCTCCCAGGGGCCCCGCGGCCCTCCCTGAACTTACCCGGGGCGGCAGGGGAGGTGCACCCTGGATGCCGATCATGAAGGAATGCTGCCATGAGCACCCATCCCCCTCCATGACTGGTGTGGTATTCTTCTCCTTCCTCTATCCACCCCCTGCCCGCTCGCCCGCTGCAGGCTTCCGGCAGCAAATCAGCGATTTAAGCGCTGCCTTCAGCTTGCCCCCAAAGCCTTCTTTGTACAGCATCCCGCCTACACAGGAACAGGAAGTGGCTGTACAAAGAAGGATTCTGGGGCAGGCGGCCTAGAAATTTGGAGGCCTGTTCCTGCCTTGTGGCTCTGACTGTTCACTACTCGGCTCTCAGGGAGGGAGGCCGGGACTGCGGGACACCATGCTGCCTCCCTCCTGTGCTCAGCTCTGGGCTCTTCTTCATCCTCCTCTCCCCAGCTAACAACATCGAGATTTGGTGGTAAGTGGCAGTGACTCCACCCACCTCAGCCCAGGGGTGGGGCTAGGCAAGGAGCTGGGGGACCCCATTGAACTGATCTGCACAGGGCCCCGCAATTGCTAAGACTGGCCATGGGGTTACTTTACAGTAATAGAATGGATGGGGAAGAAAATGGAAAATATAGAGTTGGAGGGTGCAATATCTTACTGTTTTGAATAATGCCTGTTTATGGGTTGTTGTTTTTTTTTTTTGCGTTCTTGTTTGGTGGGGTATACCGATAAGAGCCCACTGCATGTCTCATATCCTATATAATAATTCTCACCTCCAACGTTCTGACTTGCCTACAGTGGCTCATTCCGAGTTGGTCTGCTAGGCTCCGTAGATCATGCTGACATCACCGTAGCCATTATGATGTCAACTTCAGAACCCGGGGGGGGGGGGGGGGGGGGGAACCATGCCTCACAGCTGATCCATGTCCAGAGGAGGGTCGCTGGAGATGGGTGGCTGCAGGGGGGGCAGGGGAGAGAGGAGGGTCGCTGGACATGGGTGGCTGCAGGGGGGCAGGGGGTCGCTGGACATGGGTGGCTGCAGGGGGCAGGGGAGAGAGGAGGTTCGCTGGACATGGGTGGCTGCAATGGGTGCAGGGGGAGAGGAGGGTCGCTGGACATGGGTGGCTGCAGGGGGGCAGGGGGTCGCTGGACATGGGTGACTGGAGGGGGAGCAGGGGGAGAGGAGGGTCGCTGGACATGGGTGACTGCAGGGGAGCCGAGGAAAACCTTGCTAGCGCCCATTTCATTTGTGTCAGAAACGGGCCTTTTTTACTAGTGTATTTATAATGTGCTTTATTTTTTTTTCCCCATGTACATAATTATAACAGACCTGCCAAGTCTATCACTTTTGCGAGTCATCTGCCGCCGGAGTGCCGGCGTGTCCCACTGAACAGCTCCGTTTCCACTTTCCAGGGACAGCAGGAAATGCCTTCATTAAACGTCATCTCCTGCTGCCGCTGGTCTCGCAGCAGCAGGAAATGATGTTTTACAAGGTGTCTCCCGCTGTCGCTGGAAAGGGAGGCTGTGCCGGGGCAGAACTGTGGTGGTTGTGGGCGGTTCTGGGTGGAGCGGTGGGTGTTTCTGGGTGGAGCTATGGGTGGATTTGGGGTGGAGCTATCGGCAGGCCCTAGACCTCCCGCTCGGGAGGCTGACCCCCTTAGCAGCTCTGTTGTAAGCTCTGGGATCTGTTAACAAATTGGTATGTATCATTGTTTGGTGCAGCTAGTAACAGAGGTTATAAAAAAATAGAGAGTGGAGTAGAATGGGTAGACATGAATTGCTTGTTTATTCTTTCCAAAAATATAAGGACTAGGGGGCATGTAATGAATCTACTTACATTTAGAAGTAACCCATTGCCAGAGAAATGTGGCAGTGGTGTAGCTAGGAATTTTGAACAGAGGTTGCGTCTCACACTGCATCTCCCTCCTGCCGCCGCTCCTTCCATACCTTAAAATCACCTCCAGTCTGCTCGGACAGCGCCAGTGGCATTAGTAGGCTGCCTGTGGCCTACACTGGAGCTCTTTCTTTCTGAACCATCCCCTCTTCTAAGGCACAGAGAAGGAGCGAATTGTGAGAGCTTTGTGGGGCCGAGAAGGGTGAGACTGATGGGGGTGCGTACACAACACATGCACCTTGAATGGCTATGTGACTGGAAAGTAGTAAAAGCAGTTAAGGGTTGGACAAGTTCATACAAGAAAAGTCCAAAGTCCATTATTAAGATGGACTTAGGAAAATCCACTGCTTATCCCTGGGCTAAGCAGCATAAGATCTGTTTTTACTCATGGATCTTGCCAGGTACTTATGTCCTGGATTGGCCACAGTATACTGGGCTTGATGGACCTTTGGCTTGACCTAGTATGGCAAAGCTTATGTTCTTATGACTAAATCTTTCATTGCTTAGGAAAGTTCCTTCTCTCCTCTCTAGTACTTCTTCTCATGCAATATCACAAGCTCCTCATGTTCAACCTCTTTGGACTAGGCCAGTAGGATGCACTCAGGCTTTGGGTCCCATCCCACAGGCTTCTAACATGTACTCATACTGCTTCTGGCTTCCACTACATTTTCCATCTTGCATATGGATCTGGTTGCAGCTTTTCTCTTCTTACCTTTCCTTGAGGCAGGACGAGATCACCTCTATGATGCTCCTTTTTCCTCCTTAAGATACCTTATGCCTTGGGGTTGAGCTGATTTTCAGGCTTCAACCCCACTCTTCCTCCCTCTTAACTTGTGGGAACAGGCCCCCAGCCCTGGTTTCCCCTTATTCTCCACTTCTCCTCCATAGCCTCTTGGGTAGGAATCTTGGGAACCCACCACTCTGTATACTACATTTTCCTCTTTATTGGACTTCCTCCAGGGAAGGAAGGACAGAGGCCCCTCACTAAACCTTTTGGTTTTTATGCTTTCCTCCAATTTTTACAGATCTACTGCCCCAAAATTGAGCACCTCTTCACTAGGGCAGGGAGTCAGAATGTTCCTCCTGTTATGTATAGCCGCAAAACCCAGCTTGACTCTTCATTAATCCTCACCATCACAGTTGCAAACTATCCGCTTCAATGTTGAAGACGGGAGGAAAAGACTTCAGAGGTGCAGTTGCCAATATTTATTTCAAGAAAAACTGAACCCGAACCATCATTAGTCATAAAAACTTCCCTCCCAACCAGTGATTATCTTTAATCAAATAACTTTTATAAATTATTTTAAACTTTTTTTTTTAATCAAAATTTTGTTAAAAATACAATATTGAATACGTTGATAGCAAAATCCAAATAAATAACTTGAAACGGCAGCAACTTAACTTAGAGAGGTGACGGAACTTCTCCGTCTCACAACAGGGCTTCGGGAGCAGCCTGGCAGTAGCTTACATGCTGCAAAGCGCCATCTTCCTTGGTTTAAAGCGCTGCCTTCTGCAACCTACAGAAACAGAGCTCAGGTTTTCTTCAGGTTTCTTTATTTTTGATGTACTGCTAAAGGGCTAATGCCATCAAAGTGGTTCACAAAACTTAAATATGCATAATATTATAAAAGAAAATGGATAAGAACTACAAATGGTCAAAGGAAAGAAACAGAAAAAGGGGAAGGCGAAGGGGTGGGAAGAGAAGAAAAGAAATGAGGGGGTCCTTTTACTAAGGTGCGCTGAAAAATGGCCTGCGATAGTGTAGGCATGTGTTTTGGGCACGCGCAGAATCATTTTTCAGCGCATCTGCAAAAAAAAAAAAAATGCCTTTTTAAAATTTTTGCTGAAAACGGACAATGCGGCAAAATGAAAATTGCCGCGCTTCCATTTTGGGTCTGAGACCTTACCGCCAGCCATTGACCTAACGGTAAAGTCTCACACGGTAACTGGGCGATAATGACCTATGCGCGCCAAATGCCACTTGGTGTGCTTCCGATACACATGTCCAAAAATAAAAATGATTTTTCGTACGCGCGCCAACAATGAAATTACCTCGAGAACCACGCAGTAGCCGGGTGGTAACTCCATTTTGGCATGTGTCGGGCACGCATAGATGTTTATGCGGCTTAGTAAAAGGGCCCCTAGGAGAGCCACGCGAGACACAACGGGTAAGAGATGTTGGAAGAAAATAAAAGCTAACAGGCAGGTTGTCATTGTCACATTCTACAGTCCCAATGGCTGGCAAAAGAAAAGGAGAGTGAAAGACACTTTAAAAATTAATTTAGGAGCATATAACTGGCAATTGAACAGACTTGGTTTAGCAGTATGGTTATCACATAAACGCCAACCTCTACAGGGACTGGCATAGTAAATGATTTTAAAATGGTGCCAGTTATTTAATCAAAACGCTGAGATCTTTTACCCAATAAAGAGCCAGAGATTCAAAACACTAGCAAAAAAAGTAAAAAGAATTTAAAAGGGGCCCTTTTACTAAGGCGTGATAGGCTCTATGCGAATGCAGCGTGCAGCCAAATGAGACTACTGCTAGGCCAGCATGCCCCCCCTGGTGGTGATTTCAGATCTGGCGTGCATCCATAATGCCTGGACAAATTAATTATTTATTTCCTCCCACACATGCCGTTTCCAGCGGTAATCGACAGTTGTCACATGCCGACTGGTCGAGCATGTAGCGCATGAGTCCTTACTACTAGATCAACGGGTGGCGTTAAAGGTCAAAGGCCGGTTTTAGAGGCGCTGGTTTCAGTTTTACCGTATGCCTTTTTCCCTGTTACATTAAAAAAAAAATCCCCTTTTTTGCAGAAATGGTAAAAGGGGAAAGGGAATGAGGCTTAATATACTGCCTTTCTGTGGTATTTTGCACCTACATTCAAAGCGGTTTACATATATTCAGGGACTTATTTTGTACCAGGGGCAATGGAGGGTTAAGTGACTTGACCAGAGTCACAAGGAGCTGCAGTGGGAATCGAACTCAGTTCCCCAGGATCAAAGTCCACTGCACTAACCACTAGGCTACTCTTCCACTGGCCCAATGCATGCCGAATACACCCACCTATACTGCCGCAGGCCACTTTTACCATGGCTTAAAAAATGGGTCCCTAACTTATTTTGATTAAGGATAGTCACTGGTTTGGAGGGAAGTTTTTATGACTAATGGTTCTGGTTCAGTTTACCTTGAAATAAATATTGGCAACTGCACGTCTGAAGTCTTTTCCTCCTCCTGTCTTCAATCTTGAAGCTGATAGTTTGCAATTGTGATTGTGAAGATTATAGAAGTGTCAGGCTGTTTAAAATTTTTTTTTTTTTTTTAGTTAGATCTATAGTCCAGCCTGTTTGCTTGAATATTTTGAGTTTATCCTTCTGTTATTTATGCAATTAATGTTGGAAAATAAGATCTTTAAATTAGAAGCTCATTAAAAATGGGAGAGGTGGTGGATAGATTTCTATCCTTTGATCTACAGATAGTCTGTCACCAAGACACTGTTTTGGCCAAGATAATTTTAGAATAATAATAAAGTCTGAGGCTCAAATAGTGGAAGAAACCCTTCTCCCCCAGCGTAGCCTAGTGGTTAGTGCAGTGGACTTTGATCCTGGGGAACTGAGTTCAATTCCCACTGCAGCTCCTTGTGACTCTGGGCAAGTCACTTAACCCTCCATTGCCCCTGGTACAAAATAAGTACCTGAATATATGTAAACTGCTTTGAATGAAGTTGCAAAAAACCTCAGAAAGGCGGTATATCAGGTCCCTTTCTCTTTCCCTATTTGAGATTCTAGATGGAATGTTGCTACTATTGAGATTCTGTTGCTACTATTTGAGATTTTAGATGGAATGTTGCAGGATGTCAGACTCACAGAAACAGAAGCCTGCGCGGCTGCATTGCTGATCTGCAAGGGCAGGCTTCTACGTGGAATGTTGCTAGTGGAGGAGTAGCCTAGTGGTTAGTGCAGTGGACTTTGATCCTGGGGAACTGAGTTCAATTCCCACTGCAGCTTCTTGTGACTCTGGGTAAGTCACTTAACCCTCCATTGCCCCTGGTACAAAAATAAGTACCTGAATATATGTAAACCGCTTTGAATAGAGTTGCAAAACCCTCAGAAAGGTGGTATATCAAGTCCCATTTCCCTGTCCCCCCTTTCCCTTATGACATCACAATATCAGAAGTGAGCCAAGTATTGGGCAGTGAAGCCATTGTGACATCACTGATGAGGTTGGCTCTTATTGGTAGAATGAGTGGAGGAGTAGCCTAGTGGTTAGTGCAGTGGACTTTGATCCTGGGGAACTGAGCTCCATTCCCACTGCAGCTCCTTGTGACTCTGGGCAAGTCACTTAACCCTCCATTGCCCCTGGTACAAAATAAGTACCTGAATATATGCAAACCGCTTAGAATGTAGTTGCAAAAACCTCAGAAAGGTGGTATCAGTAGTGTACCAAGGGAGGGGGGGGGGGGGTGCTGCGGTGCGCGCCTGTGGGCTCCGACTTCGCTAACTTTGCTCGTTCGCTGCAGCTCCCTCTGCCTCGGAACAGGTTACTTCCGCAGCACCCTAGCGGATATTGTTTTTATTTATTAATCTTTATTTCTATGTTGAATATGGTAATAGCTTCATTATTAAACAATGTAATAAGGCATTAGCCAATCAGGTACCTTTGTCACCTATCATGTGAAATACTCTTATTTCATAAGATAGTGAGAGCAGGAGGAAGGATATTGGGCACCCTAGGTTAGCCTTACTGCTCCACTATTTATTTATTTATTGCATTTGTACCCCACATTTTCCCACCTATTTGCAGGCTCAATGTGGCTTACATAGTACCGTCAAAGGCATTTGCCCAGTCGGTGGATAACAAATACAAAGTTGTATAGTGATCGTATGAGGTATAAGTGGAGGGTCGGAATGGATGAAGATTGCGTGTTGTCCTGTTCGATCATAGTCATGCTGTGTTGGTAGGTGAAGAGGTTTACGTGGGGTCATTGGGGTAGGCCTTTTTGAAGAGGTTGGTTTTTAGTGATTTCCTGAAGTTCAAGTGGTCGTGGATTGTTTTCACAGCTTGTGGGAGCCCATTCCATTGTTGTGCGCTGCGTAAGTTGTTTTGTATTTCAGTCCTTTGCAATTTGGGTGGTGTAGGTTTATCCCTATCCTATCCCCCCACCCATGAGATTTTGAATATTAAACTCAACACCACCCTCCCACAACAATCCTGTAAAAATGTATCATTAGACGCAGCCTTATTCTTTTCCATTGACAGCTGCTGCCGTTTAGTCTTGCCTAATGGTCCAGCCAACGCTGAAGACGGAGTAATGATGTGACAATGAACAGCATCAAACTGACCCTCTGAAATATCCGCCTAATTCAAAGCATTTGTGGCTATTAAGGGGCCCCTATGAAATCCTCTTACCATTTTAAAAATACTGTCATTTATCTTTTAACTTGGTAAAAGTTTTCCTTTTCCTACAGTTAAAAAAATGGCATAAAACTCTTATGAGTCTCTCACCACTCTTCCTCTTTGTGTACTTCAGATATATATATTTATTTATTTATTACACACACATATATGTATGTATTAGGGTTGTACATTGATTACAATTTCTAATCTCATGATTAACCACAATGAAAATGTTTAATCGCCTAAAGCGGCCCCTCACATTTCCTCCTGTACAGTGCAATATATTATAGATAACAGATGTAAATTCTCAATACTGACATATTTCAATTATTAAACTAAAACTAAAAATAATTTATCTTACCTTTGTTGTGTGGTGATTTTATCTTTCTAATCATCTCATTCAATTCCTTGTGCTCTGAACTCTGATTCCAGGGCCTCCTGTCTATGCACTATTTCTTTTTTTTCTCCTCCTCCTCTATATCCATCTTTCACATTCAACTTTCCTCCATTTTTCTTCCTCCTTCTCAGATCTGTCTAGTTTCCATCCTTTCCCCTCCATCCTTGGGTACCATCTCTTCCCGTCTTTCTTCCCTTCTCTTCCCCTCCCTTCCATAGGCACCATCTCCTCCCTTCTCTCTTCCTTTCCCCTCCCTTCCATAGGCATCATCTCCTCCCTTTGCTCATCCCTTTCCCCCCCTTCCATATGCACCATCTCCTCCCTTCTCTCCCCCCTTCCCCTCCTCTCCATGGGCACCATCTCCTCCAGTGTCCCTTTCCCTTCTCTCTCCATGGGCACCATCTCTTCCCCTCTCCCTTCCTTTCCCTTCCACTTCCTTCTATGATCACCATCTCATCCCATTTCCCCTCCACTCCATGAGTCACCGTTTCTTTCCTACCCTTCTCTTCCCTCCACTCCATGGTCACCATTTCTCTTCTTTGATTTTTCTATCCCCTATTTCCAGCATCTGTCCTTCTCATACCCCACCACCTCCGAATCTCTGTCTCTCTCCCAGCACCTCTTCCTACACTCCTGCACCCCCCCCCACCCCCGTGGGCCACATTCTCTCAATCTCACACTTCTACCTGTCCCTATTGGCCCTCCAACTTTGCCTTTAATGCGGCAGTGCTGAAAGCATGCTGCTTCTCTCACCCACCCGAAGCCTGTCTGTAGCATTCTACCTCCTCTGATAGAACTTGTTCCAGGCAGGACGCTACAGAGCGGACTCAGGTGGGTGACAGAAGCAGTATGCTTTCTGCGCTGCAGCTGGTGAGAGAAGCAGCAGGTAATTTAGTATGGTGGGGAGGGAAATGCAGCAATTGTGGATGAGGGTGAGAGGCCTGTCATTAGCATGCATTAAATGTGTTATTATTATCCCAGGATGCACTGGGCAGGGCACTGCCATTTTGATGGTGTGCCCAGCAGGAGGATGGACTAGGACTCCGTCCCTCCTCCTTCATCAAGGTAGAAGGAGGTTGGGGGGGGGGCACCACTAGGCTACCAGGGCTAGTCTTTGGGATGGGGGGGCATGGCCAGGGGTCTCACTGGACCACCATGGTTTTATTTATTTTCAGGGGGGGGGGGGGGGGGGTCTGGGGTCCACTAGACCACCAGGCCCCTACATCCTTGGGGGGGGGGGGTGTCTGGGGTCCATTGGACCACCAGGGATTGTGTTTGGGGGTGGGGGTATGGGGTTTACCAGACCACTAGAGCTTAGGTTTGACAGGTCAGGGCTCCTTATTCCTTCCCTACTCAGCATAACCCTAATGCTAGCTCTGAGCTGGCATAGGGTTTGCTACTGGAGGAATGCCCTTGTTTAGCGAGCTGCCTGCTGAGCATGGGAAAGGAATAGGTGATGACCTGTTTAGCACGCATTCGCATGCTCATTGCGTTGAGCTGGCTTTGAACATTTGGCAGTAGCAAATGCGGGTGCTAGTCCAGCGCTAATGGCCTCTAGTGCCTGCATTTGCTTCTGAGAATTGAGGTCTGAGAGAAAAACCCTTTGCCCTCTCCTCAAGTACAAAGAGAAAGGCACAAAGAGTTTTCCATTGTTTTTTCTCCTTTAGAATCTGAGCCCTCTGGGGGCTAAACTCTGCAACTGCAGCCTTTCTTTAAACCCTTTATCCTGTATACTCCAATCCATACTCCACTCTCCTGATTTTCAACTCCCACATCCCATCAGTGAACTTACCAGAGTTGCAACATTTTCCAGCCCAAGTCATGCTCAAATAGACCCAAAAAATAGCCTAATAGCAAAAATAGCCTTGTGATGAGTGTGTGTGTGTGTGTGTGGGGGGGGGGGGGGGGGGGGGGGCGGTGCATGCCCCTCCCTGCTCTCCTCTCCCCTTCTCACATACCTATTTTTGGTGTTAAAAATTGTTTGGCTACTTTTGGCCATGACTTGGGCAGTAGTCATTGCCTTAGCTGTGTGCTGCTCAGCTTGCTCTGCCTCCATCCTCCTCCACCATATGCTGTTAGCTGTCCTCCAGATTTCCACGAGTGCTGTGATGAACTGCTCTGCTCTCAACTGCTGTGCCTGCCTTGCCCTCGCTCCAGTCCAGACCAGCATGATGATGGGTTATCAGCTGATGATCTCATCACCCACCTCATCTCCTATTGGTCAAATTTGGAGCCGGAACGAGGCTTGAGACAGAGTCAACTGGCGTGGACTGCGTGGCTGCCAGACCACCCCAAAACCACCCAAAAGGTTGCAACCTATGACTGGTGAAAAGTGCCCGTGGCCAACTGAGCTGCCCAATCCCACAAGAAACCCTTGGAGTTGGCTGCACAGGGGCGTAGCCAGACACCCAATTTTGGGTGGGCGAGGGCCCGATGGGTGGGCAGAAGAACTCTGCCTTGTCCAACAAGTGATTTGGTCTCTCCCTCACTCGCCTGCATGCCATATGGTCTCTCAAATATCCCTCTCCCCTGCATACCTTATAAATAGCAGATTTTCACCGGCAGCGAGCAGCAACTAGTACACACTGTTCATGTTGGCCCCACAGCCTTCCCTCTGATGCAACTTCCTGTTTATGCATAGGTGGGAATACATCAGCGGGAAGTCTGTGGGGCCAGTGCAAGCAGTATGGATCAGTTGCTGCTCACTGCAGGCTAAGATCTGCTACTTAAAAGATATGCAGGCAGGACAGTTGTTGGGAGTTTTTGGCTAGTGGGGCTTGAGGATCCCTGCCAGCCACATCATAGGTATGTTGCTACTAGGTGGGCCTGAGCCCAAAGTGGATGGGCCTGGGCCCACTCAGGCCCACCCTTGGCTACGCCACTGAGTTGGCAACTCTGGAACTTACCTAGCTCTTCCAGGGCCACCCACCTAGATATCAGGGTGATGCATTTAAACATAGTAAACGTAGATGACGGCAGAAAAAGACCTGCACGGTCCATCCAGTCTGCCCAAGAAGATAAATTCATATGTGCTACTTTTTTATTTGTACTGTCTTCTTCAGTGCACAGACCGTATAAGTCTGGCCAGCCCTATCCCCACCTCCCAACCACCGGCTCTGGCACAGACCGTATAAGTCTGCCCAGCACTATCCCCGCCTCCCACCACCGGCTCTGGCACAGACCATAGAAGTCTGCCCAGCACTATCCCCGCCTCCCAACTACCAGTCCCGCCTCCCACCACCAGCTCTGGCACAGACCGTATAAGTCTGCCCAGCACTATCCCTGCCTCCCAGCACCGGCTCTGGCACAGACCGTATAAGTCTGCCTAGCACTAGTCCCGCCTCCCAACCACCAGCCCCGGCACAGACCGTATAAGTCTGCCCAGCACTAGCCCCACCTCCCAACCACCAGCTCTGCCACCCATTCTAGGCTAAGCTCCTGAGGATCCATTCCTTCTGCACAGGATTGCCTGACCATCAAAAACATCTCTGCCAAGCTTGCACCATTTATGCCTTTCTTTAAAATAACTGATCAATTACATTTTAGTGGTTATATTCCTTTCATATGTACATTTTGATCACAACTAGCGATCCCTTTACGCACGGTAACTTCAGTAATTTGCATATGCTATGACTTTTTTTTCCTATATGACACCCTGAGCTCACAGTGGAGTTGCTAGGATGCAACAGAAAAGATACATTCCACTCCCAGTATGTCTTCCAGAGGAGTAGCCAGACCTCGAGGTGGGAGGGGGTACATTTTGGTCCGCCGCTCCCCATCCACTGCCGCCGCTGTACATCTTGGTTGGCGGGGGTCCCCAACCCCTGCTAGCTGAAGCCTTCGTCCAGGGCTGATCTCCGGCACCACCGCATTGCTTGTCCTGTTCCGTCTTCCCCTCACGTCTGGCACGCTCCTTTTAGTGAAACTGGCTCAATTTCACTAAAAGGAGCATGCCGGACGTGAAGAAAGAGGGAGCAGGGCAGGCAATGCGGCAGCGCCGGAGACCAGCGCTGGTTGAAGACTTGAGCTGGTGGGGTTGGAGACCTCCGCCAGCCAAACCAGGGGCCCAGAGCAAATTTGGGGGGCCCAGGCCCCTGTGACCCCCACATAGCTACGCCACTAGTCCTTACCACACTAACACGTCTTTTAAACAACTTTCAAGTTCATTGTGTCTCAGGGTAGCTGTGCATTCTGCTCTTGGCCCCATGGAATCCGTATGAAATTACTTAGGAAACTTGTATTCTGAAAATTTTGGAAGGATTTGGAAACTTTTGTAGAGCAGTGTATCTTCAAGGGACATAGCCATTAAACGTCCCCTCTACCCACCAGCCAGCTGACCCAAATACCAGTTTTGGCCACATCATGTAAAAAAAGAATTGCCACAGGTTGGCTACATGTAGCAGAACCAAGGCCTTGATATATGAATTTGATTTAATCCTGTCAAGCTGATATTGAATCCGAATAGGCAGACCGTAAAGAAGGATGGACAGAATAGGGCCGTTGGAAAATTCAACCGGTGTGGAGAGGCAGGACAGTAGTTCCACGACATTCTCCGCTCTCCATTTCACCTTGAGGAAATTAATGAACCAACAGCCCCAAATAGAAACATAGAGTCTGATATTTTAAAAGGCTTATGAGGCTGTTGGCACCAATGCCAACCACCTAAATGTTAAAAAATTGTTTTGAGGCAGATGATATGCATAATTTTAGGTGTCTAATCCGTGGTCGCTGGTTGTACACATGAAAGTAATGCACTAACTGGGAGGCGGGATTAGGGGCAGGGGAGGGGCTGGTTCTGTGTCCTGACATTTAGAGTAGTTCAATGACTTAAAACTGTAGCAAATGTGGTCCCAGTTCTGTGTGATGTCACGCATAATGCTTTACTACATACCAGGGGCGTAGCCAGACAACAGATTTTGGGTGGGCCTAGGCAAGAAGTGGGTGGGCATCAAGTGTTCTCCCCTTCACTCACCACCAAAAAAAATCTCAGCTGGTGGGAAAATGCTTCTTTCCATCTTAGTAGTCTGCAGCAGGCATGCGCTGAAAACTGAGCGTGCGCAGGTGCCAGTATCATGGAGAATAGTCTTCAGCTGGCGGAGCTTGGGATTCCCACCAGCTACCGCTAAATGTGTGCTACTGTTGGGTGGGCCTGAGCCTTAATTGGGTGGGCCCCGGTCCACCCAGGCCCACCTGTGGCTACACCACTGCTACATACTGTTACAGAGATAAGCACAGGGTATATATATTCAGTTCGTATGGCCTTTTTTCCCCAGTGTTCAGATTTTTTTCAGTTTGTTTTACTCATTCATTTTAATACAAAATGTTTTAATGCTTGTTAAAACTTTTTAACTTGCTCAAGATTGACTTAATATTTTTAAAATCAATGTAGCACACACTTTTGTTTTATGCTGCGCTAAGAAACCATAGTTATACTAATGAATGCACATCCCGAATACTGTGTATCTTCAGTGCATACGTTAGGTCTGCAAATAGTAAGCTCACCTCATGACCAGAAACCGCAGTGTGATTACTGCTCGTATGTATATATTCCATGGTGGCTTTTAAATGGCCCACACTGCTGAGGATACCATTAAAATGCCACTTTGGATGCTTCACCTTCTCCGGTGGCTGTGGTTACTTATATTATGTTCCCTAGAACGTAAGCCGTTTGGGATGGAGACATCATAACCACTCGAATAGTCCACCTTGAACAGTGCTGTGACCTCTATCAAGGTCACCCAAATTTGGGTGCCAAAATGCAGTGCTCTGAGCTCGAATTCTGTAACGGCATCTGGGCACCCAAATTCCGTTTTACCTTGTGCACTAAGGCACCCTTTTACTAAGCTGCGGGTACAAAAGTCCCTGCGCTAGCGGTGGGAGCTGTTTTTACCCTGCGCTGAGGCCCTTTTTACCACAGCGGGTACAGAGACTGAAAAAAGACAAAGCCATGTGGTAAAATTGTCTTACTGCGTGGCCATGTGCATAGCCGCTGAGAGGGGGGGGCGGGGGGGGGGGGGGGGACAAACTTCCCTGGGCCCGGGCCTCCAAGGGGGGGGGGGCTGTGCCGCAGTCCCATCCGCCCTCCGTCGTCAACCGTCTGCCATCAGGCTGGGCCTCCTGCATTAAAATCACAGCGCCTCTCACCTCCGTGTGAAAGCGCTGCAGGCAGCAGATCGCCTCCCTTCGGGCCTCCTTCCCTCCCTGTGTCCAGCCCTTGTCTGACGTAACTTCCGCGAGGGCGGGACACAAGGAGGGAAGAAGGGCCGAAGGGAGGCGATCTGCTGCCTGCAGCGCTTTCACACGGAGGTGAGAGGCGCTGTGATTTCAATGCAGGGGGCCCGGCTCGGTGGCAGACGGAGGGGGGTGGGTGGAGGGAGGGAGAGCGGCGGCAACCTCAGAGGGGTGAGCGGCGGTGGTGACCTCGGGGGGGCGGGGCCCCGGTGATGGCCTTGCCCCGGGCCCAGCCCAGTCTCTCGGCTGTTCTGGCCATGTGGGTGGAGCACTTACCACTACCCATTGAGGTGGTGGTAAGGGCTCCTGCATAACCCAGCAGTAACCGGGTAGAGTGCGGTGCTGACCGATTACTGCCAGATAACCCCCTGGTGGAGGAGTAGCCTAGTGGTTAGTGCAGTGGACTTTGATCCTGGGGAACCAAGTTCAATTCCCACTACAGCTCGTTGTGACTCTGGGCAAGTCACTTAACCCTCCATTGCCCCTGGTACAAAATAAGTACCTGAATATATGTAAACCGCTTTGAATGTAGTTGCAAAAACCTCAGAAAGGCGGTGTATCAAGTCCCATTTCCCTTCCCTCCCCCCCTGCGGAAATATTTTTTTGAATATTTCCACTAGCACCAGAAATGCCATGTGCTGGGGGTGGAACTGCCGCCGGGGCCTGTGTTGGGCCGGCAGTAGCTCCAAATTGGCGCACGGTAAGCCCACGGTGGTCTTTCCACCACTTAGTAAAAGAGCCTCCAACATTTAGGTGCTTACATCATGTAAAAGGCAGGCATAAATGATTGCACATAAATTTTGCACTTTCGCACGTAACTTATAGCATTCTATAAGTTATGTAGGTAAGGGGTTGGACCTGCTCAAGCACCTCCCCCTGTGAATCCCCACTTACACTTACATGCTATGCGACCCATGTGCTCACATTCTAGAATTCTGCTGAGTGTGCACATCACAGTTACACGTGTGAATGTTACATTCACGCATGCGATTGCTAGCATTTCTGTAAGTGCAGCAATAATGCTTAAATGTAAGCACTAAGGTGATAGAATTAGGAGGTAATGGTGTTATATAAGTCTTAAATCATATTGGGCCACGTGTAGTAAAGTTTAATTCAAAGGTATGAAAAAGAGTTGGATAAAACACACAGTCCTGTGCAGTATAAGTCACTTTTATTCAAATGAGCCTGGTATGGCCACATTTCGGATTGCATCTGCAATATTCTAATACATGCTTATTAGGTGTATCCAGGGGCGTAGCTAGGTGGGGCCACGGGGGCATGGGTCCCCGCAGATTTAGCCCTGGACCCCTGCTTTCACCACCCCCCCTGCCGCCGCCCCTCCCCCACCACATTCAACCCCCCCTCCTGCTGCCACCGCCAACCCTCCCCCGCCGCCACCGCCGTCAGGTACCTTTGCTGGCGGGGGTACCCAACCCCCACCAGCTGAAGTCCTCTTCAGCACCGGTCTCCGGCACGTTGCTGATCTGGATTCTGGTTCTGTGAGTCCTGACATCCTGCACGTAGGAATGTGCAGGACGTCAGGACTCACAGACACAGAATCCAGATCAGCAAACGCGCCAGACTCAGAGACCGGCGCTGAAGGGGACTTCAGCTGGTGGAGGTTGGGGACCCCCGTCAGCAAAGGTACCTGCAGTGGCGGGGGAGGGTTGGCGGCAGCGGCAGGAGAGGGGGTCAAAAGGGACAGGGGAGGGGCGGCGGTGCCAGGGGGGGTCAAAAGTGGTGGTGGGGGGCAGCGGCGCCATGGGGGGGGGGGCTAAAATGTGCCCCCTCACCTCGGGCTCTGGACCCCTCTCCTGCCGAAGTCTGGCTACGACCCTGGGTGTATCATTAGCAGTATGCTAACATTGTATTATATCTCTGGTATTTGAAGTCCAGGCTGTTAAATGTGTATATTTTTATACTGTTTCACAGCAGTTCTATTACTAGGTTTCAATCTAATTTTTTTCAAGTTTACCTCATTTATTGTATGTATGTTTATTCTTGGTCATTTTACTATTGTTATGCTGTTAACAAAATTGTAAGTTTTATGTTAAACTGTACCTGGTGTACACCGCCTTGGGTGAATCTCTTCATAAAGGCAGTTAATAAATCCCAATAAATAACTAAAATAAATAAACAATGATCCTGTAATCTCTCCAAGTAGTAAAGTTATATCCCCAAAATAATCCACTGCTGAGAACTGGTCTCAAGTCACAGGATAATGAAACTGCTTGTCACTTGGAGGTTGACTAAAGCTACAGGCCCATTCTTTATACTCCTGATGAAAGCTCAAGCTAAAATGTGATTGCATTGGGCTCATTTGAATAAAAATGACTTTTACCACACTGTGCTGGACTGTGTGGTTTGTCTCTTTTTCATTCCTTTGTGACTTTTTTCGTGGATTTTTCATTCCTTTATATATTTTTTTGTTTGTAAAGTGTAATAATGCATACTAAAGTCCATTAGCACATCCTAAGTTTAGTATCATTCTCATGATATTTGTTGCATATAACTGACTGGTTCTAAGGTTACCCTGTGAATGTAACCCCAGCCTTATTGGGGATATAATACAGCCATACTGCTGATGTGAGACATGTAGCAACGGCTATGCAAAGGCACATTGCATAAGTGCATAGCACTGGTGTATCCAATCAAGGTGTGTGTGTTGCATACGCACCCCCTGTCTGTCCCTCCCTTCTTCCTTCCACCACATCTCTCCCTTTCCTTCCCGGCCCTGCAAAGATCTGTAATTCCACCCCCTCCTCCTGCTTCCCCCCATGCCTTAAAATTACTTCCAGTCTTCGCCCGGATAGCCCCATGATCAGTAGTGGCACTCATAAGATGCCTAAGGCCTACACGGGGCTTACTCTCTGAACTGTCCCACCCCTTTTGATGCAACTTCCTGTTTTCTGAAGGGCGGGACGGTTCAGAGAGAAAGCTCTGATGAGGGGCCGGGCTAGGAAATGAAGGGAGAGGTGTGGTGGGAGGGAAATGCAGACACACCCCCTGTCGAAAATTCCTGGCTATGCTACTGCTGTGTAGTTTTCTTAGCCATCCTAGATTTGATGTACTAAAGTTAATGGATGGACCAGTTTCGGAATAAAGGGTATTTAAATGCAAGGACAGAACTTGGTGTAAAAGCTGCTTGTAATAGAATGAAAAACACTTTTTTCTGAAAACCCATTGTTGATTTAAAAGCATTCATTTCATATTCTTTTAACAGTTTTTAGTTTAAATCATGACACAAAATACACCATTTCTTTGCGTAATCAAGAATTGTAGAAAAATAGAGGCGTTTGATAGGGACATTTTAGTACAAAGTCTTTATGAGAGGCTTTTCCACTATGAAACCCATAGAGGATTCTACGTCTTAAGCTAGCTTTAAAAAAAGTGTACGTCTGTAAACTTTACATCTCCTATCGTATTATTACCATAGACAATACAGAGAAATAGAGAGCAGAGGAGAGAGGCTTTAAGCACTAAGGGCATTAGCAGAGCAACGCTATTCACAGGCTACACATGCAAATGATCAGATTGAGATGAAGGATCCTTTCACTTTATATTGAAGGGGCACCAAGCTGATGCTTAAGTGAATACAAATCAACCTTCTGACTCTGGCAATGGATTAGGGTACAACCCAATAATTCACAGAACAATAAGCAAAATGCAACTTCCCCTAGGATCCTTTGCTCATGCATTTTGACCCCTGACTGCGGCAAAGTTGCAAAGGCATGCGGTGTCTTACCCAAATATGGCCATCTATGAAGTGCACTCTCACTAGGAGTGATCCTATATTTATAAGAATACTGCTCTCGTTTGATGGTTTAGAAGATTCTTTACGCACTGATTTGGAAAGGGTTCCCCAAACTATGTCACACGCTGCCTACCTTTCCAGAAACATTAACTATGACAGAGCACATCCCCAAAAAATAATCTCTTGCTGGAAGAAGCATCTGAAGCTCGGCTGAGGTTCGCCGTGGCCTCCATGTCATTAGAGGATGAGCATTAGGCAATGGCGTGTCATTAGAGAAGGTCCGCCATGGCCCATATCATCAGAGGCTGGTCCACCAGGCACTGTTTTCTGTAAGCTGCGTAAGCCACCATACAGCTGTCACCCTTTCTCTTCAGTCTGGGCAAAAATCAACTCTTGGGGTTAAAGGAGTAGGACTTTACTATGAATGCCAAATAAAACTTGGCTCATAGACCGAATGTTGACAGCTATGGGATGGGTCAGTTTGGTGGAGGAAGGACATGAGGTCACCAAATGGAAGAGTTTAAGGAAGGAATCATCCAGGGTGGTGAGAGAAAAATCTGCAGGTGAGGAGGCTTCTGGGGGGTGATCAGTTAGGAACAGCTTAGAGGGAAAACCAGCTAGAGAGGGGACTGATGTATGTGTGGGGGGGTCTGAAGTAAAACAGAAGAGAGGTATTACAGAGGAAGGGAATGTTGCTGGGAGAGTGTAAAGCAGAGGGAAGGGTAGAGACAAAAGCAAATATATTTTTCAATATTTATTCTCTCAAACTTTAATTGGGATCACCCTGGCCCCTTCAATGGTTTCAAATATCAGGCCCTTTGGAAACGTTTGGGGATCACTTTTTTAGGATGTGCATCTTATTCAATTTGGTTCCTGTAAGCATCTTGGTAGACAGGGTACACTATATCCATGGATGTGCTTATATACATTTGAAAAACCAAACTGCTTTTTTTTTATTGTGCTTCCTTTGCGGGGGGGGGGGGGGGGAGAGGGAGAGGGAGAGTATAAGATGTTTAGTAATGGAGCTACTGTCCCAATTTCAATTATATTACTAAGACTTTGTGTGTTGCTTCATTGTTGTGGGGGAAAAAGATTTTTTATATTAAACCGCAGAGTGAGGCAAAAAAAAAAAAAAAAAAAAGGTAATCCTCTAGAGTTTTTGGCTTTTTTCTCAGCAACTGCTTGGAATTTCAGCATAAAATTTTACAGCGTTATTTGTTGTTACTATCTATGTTTAAGTGTAATCAATAGAAATCAAACAAAATTAAAACATGGAAAAGAAAATAAGATGATACCTTTTTTATTGGCCATAACTTAATACATTTCTTGATTAGCTTTCGAAGGTTGACCTTCTGCGTCAGATCGGAAATAAGCAAATGTGTTAGCTGACAGTGTATATAACAGTCCCTCATAGATGGTCTAGCAGGGTGGGTAGGAGATGTGCATGGAGACTTCAAAGCATTCCATAGTCTAGCAGGATGTTTGTGGGGAGGGGAGGGGAGGGGAGGGTGATAAGCAGTGAAATACAACTTATGGTTTATAGTGGGCTAGAAAACCCAGAGGTCCCCATGCACATCTCCTACCCACCCTGCTATGAGGGACTGTTCTATACACTGTCAGCTAACACATTTGCTTATTTCCAATCTGACGAAGAAGGGCAACCTTCGAAAGCTAATCAAGAAATGTATTACGTTATGTCCAATAAAAAAGGTATCATCTTATTTTCCTTTCCATGTTTTAATTTTGTTTGATTTCTATTGATTACCTTTAAGAGTGGACTAACACGGCTAACACACCTCTTTACATATGTTTAAGTACAAAGTGGAATGAGATTATCTTTAAAGACAGCAAACTCACATGACCACTCAGCAATTTTCACTCATTCAAAAATGTATGCACTGTAAAACTACCATTAGTTGAAGAAAAAAAATGTTACTGTTAATGATTGAAAAAAAAAAAAAAAGAAGCTTACTGTTAATAATTTAGTCCCTGTTTACAAAGAAGGTCCAAGTCTCCCGCAAAACGCTTAAAACAACTAAGAAAGCGGGAGAAAAACCAAAGTAGACCAGATAGAAACCACAAAGAGTAAGAGCACCAGAAAAGTTTATTAAGACCCTACACAGTCCGTGTTTCGGTCAACCGGCCTTCTTCAGGGGTCTTCAAATTGACGTATACATATGTGCCTCCAGAATTCTCATGGAATGAGAGATACAAACGCATTCGTGTCTATGCTTGATATCAGATAGCACCAGCGTTTGTATCTCTCATTCCATGAGAATTCTGGAGGCACATATGTATACGTCAATTTGAAGACCCCTGAAGAAGGCCGGTTGACCGAAACACGGACCGTGTAGGGTCTTAATAAACTTTTCTGGTGCTCTTACTCTTTGTGGTTTCTATCTGGTCTACTTTGGTTTTTCTCCCGCTTTCTTTGTTGTTTTACAAAGTTGCTCAGCAATGCTGACACAGCCCATTCAAAGTGAATGGGCTGTGTTGGTATTAGCACACCGCCAGCTGCTAGCGTGGCTTTGTAAACAGGGGGGGGGGGGGGTTAGACTTTTGTAAACAATAATTTGAATCATTTGTATTTAATATGATAATTTACAGATAATTTCTGTAAAAAAAAACATTTCAGATCGGAATGACAATCACGGGCAAGGTTTCGGTAGCAGACAAAATGAAAATCCAGACGCTGCATGAACAAGATTTTGGAACAAAGATGATAATTGCTGCGTATCATTTCTTGAACTGGAAGCTCAGCATTGTGAAGAAAATTTGTTGGTGTGACTGCAAAATTCGGACACATTGTTAATTGTATTGTTTGACGTTATTTTACTGTGTTTTAGATCGAATACTTTTAGCACACAAAATTGCTAGGTAGTAACGCTAGAATGTCAGTAACATCAACATAGATTAAGATAATTAAATATGGTTTAAATATGATGATTAAATAAGCGTGTACAATTTCTCATTGAAATTCAAAGCGGTTGCTGAGAAAATGGTAAAAATCTATAGGGGGGTTACTTTTTTTTTTTGCCGCACCCTGTACAGTTTATATGGTTGGGGGCTACAGCATTCTAGAAGCTGTGTCATGGATTCTTTGCAGGCTGTGATACTTTTTATTTGATGGACAAGCTCAAGTGGTTTTGTGTTGATGCCCTAACCCCCCTGTTTACTAAGCCACGCGGCAATGCTGACACAACCCATTCAAAGTGAATGGCTTGTGTCGGCATAAGCACATGGCAACTGCTAACATAGCTTAGTAAAAACATGGGGGTAATTGTTTTAATGGTTAAAGGAGTGTCAGAATCATTGGGCGGTCGGTATCACTGTCTAGTAGTGAATACCCTTCTTATCTATCATTTACATCAAACAAATGTGAGGGAATCTTTTATGAGTAATCATTTTTTATTATTTGCATAGGGGTTGATAGTCAAACCACGGGAGGTAGCCGGTGAGCCTGAATATTCAATGCCGGGCCATTCCCAGTGACCATATCCAGTTTGTTTTTGGTCAGTTTCAACTTAAACCGGCCAAGCCAATATTCAGCACTGGCTGGTTAAGTTGGAATTGGCCAAAGATAGCCAAATCAAGCCACAAAACTTGGTTGGTGATGTGCCAAAAATTTGTAGATAGCCAGTTATATTGCACGATATAACCAGCTATCTGCTTGGCGCTTACCCATGTTATGCAGCGGGAGACAGCCAGCTATCTCCCACTGAATATTTCTGGATACCAGGCTAAGTTCCATTTAACTGGTCAGGTGCTTTTCCTTAAATTGATTTTGCATACAGTTTTTTAAGGTGCGCTAACCAACCGAATGCTAATTCCATTACAGTGATAGTAGATTACCCGCAGTGATCAGGAGGCCACATGAGGAAAGGCTAAAGCGGCTGGGGCTCTTCAGCTTGGAGAAAAGGCGGCTGAGGGGTGATATGATAGAGGTATATAAAATAATGAGTGGAGTGGAACAGATAGATGTGGAGCGTCTGTTTACGCTTTCCAAAAATACTACGACAAGGGGGCACGCGATGAAGCTGGAGTGCAGTAAGTTTAAAACAAATAAGAGGAAATTTTTCTTTACTCAGTGTGTAATTCGACTCTGGAATTCGTTGCCGGAGAATGTGGTTAAGGCGGTTAGCGTAGCAGAGTTTAAGAAAGGGTTGGACGGCTTCCTGAAGGAAAAGGCCATAGAATGTTATTAAATGGACGTAGGGGAAAACCCACTATTCCTGGGGCAAGCAGTACAAAATGCTTTGCTCCATGGATCTTGTCGGGTGATTGTGACCTGGATTGGCCACTATCGGAGACAGGGAGCTGGGCTAGATGGACCTTTGGGCTGTCCCAGTGTGGCGATGCTTACGTCTTATGTTATGAGTACCCACTAAACTTTATTTTCTTTCCTGATGCAGGCGTAGCTGAAACTTGGGCATAGGAAGTTAAAAGTGGAGTGGAGGAGTGGTCTAGTGGTTAGGGTGGTGGACTTTGGTCCTGGGGAACTGAGTTCAATTCCCAGCACAGGCAGCCCCTTGTGACTCTGGGCAAGTCACCTAATCCTCCATTGCCCCATGTAAGCCACATTGAGCCTGCCATGAGTGGGAAAGCACAGAGTACAAATGTAAAAAAAAAAGCTTCAGCTTGGAAAGCAGATTACTACCAAAGGAGGTGGAAGCGGTTAGCTTAGCAGAGTTTAAAAAGGGGTTGGACGGTTTCCTAAAGGACAAGTCCATAAACCGCTACTAAACAGACTTGGAAAAATCCAAAATTCCAGGAATAACATGTATAGAATGTTTGTACGTTTGGGAAGCTTGCCAGGTGCCCTTGGCCTGGATTGGCCGCTGTCGTGGACAGGATGCTGGGCTCGATAGACCCTTGGTCTTTTCCCAGTATGGCATTACTTATGTACTTATGTACTTATAATGTGCTATGGCAAAGCAGTGGTGGGAAAAAGGCTAAGGGGTTCTTTTACTAAGCTGGGGTAAAGGGGGGCCTGCGCTAGCATCGGCTCGTGTTTTTGATGTGCGCTGAGGCCCCCTTTTACCCCAGTGCGTAAAAGGCTGTCTTTTTTTTCTCAAAAAGAAATGGCTGTGCAGTAAGCAGGGCTTTTTTTGAGGCGGTACTGAGTACCGGCACCTTTTCCGTTGTCTACTAAAATTGACCCACGGTCCTCATATTTAATGAAAGCGCTCAGGCTGTACATACAAATTCGGCCTTGTTATAGATTCTGTGACTGGTTGCAGGGGGCCTGGCTATTTTGGGGTGGGTCCCTCAGTGATCACCCCAACCCTGAAGGGTGGTCTATCATTTGAGTACCGGCGCCTTTTTCGCTAGAAAAATACACTGGCAGTAAGTGAAGGTCCAAGAAAACGAATAGGCGGGCGATTCTCAAGATCCAGCACGGAATAGAAAAAAGATGCGAATCGCCAAATGCAATGATGAGAAAAATAATTTATTCACCACATTATTTAAAATATTTGTGTGATTTATTTGTTTATTTATAATGATTTTATTTATGTTTTATCTTTTAGTATGTTGTTCTAGTATGACTTATCTATATACACACATATGTATATGGTTTTTTTTTACAGTTGTTATATGCTAGCCCTTTAGGAGGGCGAAACTAGGCCGTGTCAGGCCTATTTTAAATAATGTGGTGAATAAATTATTTTTCTCAACATTGCCATTGGCGATTTGCAACTTTTTTCTATTCTGTGTAGTAAGTGAGCTATTGGCCACGCAGCCATTTTGGGAGACAGCACTTACTGCCATCCATTGAGGTGGTGGTAGGGGGGCTCCTGAGGTAACTGGATTACTGCCAGATAAGCACCGGCACTACAAAAATAGAAAATATTTTTGTAGCGCCCGGAAATGGCATGCGCTGGGGGTGGGAACCACCGCTGGGCTCCTTTGGTAGTCCGGTGGTAGTTCCGGATTGGTGAGTACCAACCCTTTAGTAAAAGGGGGCACCCCGACATAATAACCCTGACAAAATAGCCCTGAGAATACAGCCTTGTAACAAAATAGCCCCTCCCACAAAATAACCCCTTTAACAAAATAGCCCCCTAGAAACAAAGAACACATTTGCCCCCCCCCCTTTGTTCCTTCTCACCCAGTACTTCCCTCGCCCTTATTGTCTTGTCTGTCTGTATTTTTAGATTGTAAGCTCTATTGAGCAGGGACTGTCTGTGTCAGGTGTTCAGCGTTGTGTGCGTCTGGTAGCACTATACAAATGCTAATAATAACAATAAACAGCACATCACAAAAAAAAGATGATAAACTACAAGTGAAATCTTCACTGATAAAGGCTCCTACCAGCATTGCATTGTATAAAGCAGATATAAATAAACAAAATCCTATAGCTACCAACTGGCATTCATAATCTGTTTTGCTATTTAAGGAAACCTTTTTCCATCAACATGCTAACTAAAAAACAAAACAATATTGTCATCATTTTCATAGTCTTACCAACCTTGTCCTGTTTGACAAGCTAAGATTATAAGGGGAAAAAATGCAGTGCCATATTCTGGGCAGCCTGATCGGGCCTTTTTGTCAGAGGGGCTAACTTGTCAAGGGTTACATTGTGGGCAGGCCATTTTGACAGTGGCTGTTATGTCAGGGGCTATTATGTCGGGAGCTTTTTGGTCGGGGCTATTTTGTTAGGGGCCATTTTCTCAGGGCTGTTTTGATTGGGTACTGTAAAAGGGCCCCTATGAATACTTGAGAGGAAGGGAGAGTTGATGTGTACCTCTGCTTAAAATGAAGGAACGTGTACTGAGCAAACCGCCTGCACCATTTGGGTTTGTATCTGATATTTACTATTGTTACAATGATATAGAACCAATCTGGCTTTTTATATGAGTTGTCCTTTGAGGAATTATATTGTTATAGATACACCTTTTATTTCACCAGTAAAAGAATAACCCCAAGACGTCACAGTACACAATATTTTGAGGCCACATAGAGCTCTCGTTTAGGTGTAACGTAACTGGGAGAAAAATGTTCCTTATTCTGTTTCTGCAAGATAGTTTTGTAATATGTTGCAAGGTAATGGTTCGATAAAAATATCAATAAATAAACTAAAGGGCGTCACAGCCTGCAGAGAATCTGTAATAGGAAATAGTATAATTGCTCCTAGATGAAGAAAAATTTCTGTTAATCCCAACAAAGTATGAGAGAAAACCAGAGCTGAGAATTTAAATGGTCAAGTGTGTTTTATGTTTGGAGGGATCCAATGAATGTCAGCTTTTGGGGTGGAGCATAACCTGGAAAAATGGCAGGTGGCCCCTTCAGTGGCGTAGCGAGGGGGGCTGCCACCCGGGGCGGGGCGGTTCGCCGTTGAACCCCCCAGGTGCAGCATGATGACATAACCCCCCCCCTCGGCGCATCGACACCCCCCCCGACACAGTGCCTACCCTCTTCCGTCCAACCAGCTCCCTACCTTTAAAAAAATATCGGAATCCAAAAGCGAGGCGCAGCGCCTCACGCCTGCACGTAAAAGAAATGTGCAGCGTCTCATCGGGCCTTCCCTCACTCTGTCTGTCCCGCCCTCCGCTGATGCAACTTCCTATTTCCGCAAGGGCGGGACAGACAGAGCGAGAGAAGGCCCGATGAGACGCTGCACATTTCTTTTACGTGCAGGCGCGAGGTGCTGTGCCTCGCTTTGGATTCCGATATTTTTTTAAAGGTAGGGGGAGCTGGTTGGACGGAGGAGGGTGGGCACTAGGGGGGGGGGGTGTCGATGCGCCGAGGGGGGGGGAGCTGGCAGGGAGCACCCCCCCCAAGCTGACACCCGGGGCGGAACGCCCCTCCCGCCCCCCCCCTTGCTACGCCACTGGGCCGCTTGACAGAAGCTTAGTTTGGGCAACTGGGATTTTGCAAGAAATAGCTTATATATGTGAAATAAATGCCAAAGGTCTATCACAGTGCAAAATTTCCACCTGCCCATTAGGCATCTCCTGAATTAACTTTTTTTTTTTTAATTCAAATACTTCATACAAACCTGAACAAAATTGCAACAAATGAAATCAGTTTTCTATTTTTTTTTCAGGTGTAGTCAGTCTTCTCTTCCAGATAGGATGAATTAAAAAAAAATTTAAAGTTGGTTTCTTTTTCTTCTGGCAGAGGATAATATTCATACGTGGACTGAACATATTTTTGCACTAAATAAAAGAAAATTCATAAATAGCTTTGGGATGGAAATATAGTACAGTTCTTCCTTGAAAATGGAGTTTGTTATAGAGACAGCGAGGTTCATTTTCAAAGATCCAATGAGTGGAAAAGTTGGCAGCAGACCATAATTAGATTTTCAGCTAAAAGTTCTCCTAAAAGCTCCTTGTGACTCTGGGCAAGTCACTTAACCCTCCATTGCCCCATGTAAGCCGCATTGAGCCTGCCATGAGTGAGAA
The DNA here is from genome assembly GCF_901765095.1 of Microcaecilia unicolor. Classification (NCBI taxonomy): domain Eukaryota; kingdom Metazoa; phylum Chordata; class Amphibia; order Gymnophiona; family Siphonopidae; genus Microcaecilia; species Microcaecilia unicolor. Next base: position 348,653,869 of record NC_044034.1, read on the forward strand.
AGCGGGAAAGCGCGGGGTACAAATGTAACAAAAATAAAATAGATACTATTGGAGATTCTACATGGAATGTTGCTATATTGGAGATTCTACATGGAATGTTGCTACTATTGGAGATTGTACATGGAATGTTGCTATTCCACTAGCAACATTCCATGTAGAAGGCTGCGCAGGCTTCTGTTTTTGTGAGTCTGACGTCCTGCACGTACGTCAAGTGTGTTTTATGTTTGGAGGGATCCAATGAATGTCAGCTTTTGGGGTGGAGCATAACCTGGAAGAATGGCAGGTAGCCCCTTCAGTACGTGCAGGACGTCAGTCTCACAGAAGCAGAAGCCTGCGCGGCCACATTGGTGATCTGCAAGGGCCGACTTCTACATGGAATGTTGCTAGTGGAATAGCAACATTCCATGTAGAATCTCAAATAGTAGCAACAGTGGAGGAGTGGCCTAGTGGTTAGGGTGGTGGACTTTGGTCCTGAGGAACTGAGTTTGATTCCCACTTCAGGCACAGGCAGCTCCTTGTGACTCTGGGCAAGTCACTTAACCCTCCATTGCCCCATGTAAGCTGCATTGAGCCTGCCATGAGTGGGAAAGCGCGGGGTACAAATGTAACAAAATAAAACAAAAAATAAATCTAATTGGTCACAATTTGACCAGCTAGATTTAGGGGCCCTTTAACTAAAGGGTCGCCGCATGGCAACCCAGAACCTACTGCTGGCCCAACGTGGGTGCGGTCGGCAGTTCCACCCCAGTGTGCGCTATTTCCGGCGCTATAGAAAATCGGGTCTGATTTTCTAGTGCAGGGGTTACCCAGCAGTAATTGGGGCAGTGCTGTGCACTGGCCAGTTACCACCGGGTCAGCACAGGAGCATCTCCTGAAATGGCCGTATGGCAAGTGCAAACTTACCGCATGGCCATTTCTGTTTTTTTTTTGGCCTTTTTATCCACTGCGGTAAAGGAGTCCAGTAGTGTGGCTAGGCTTCCCGGCAAAACTTAGCTGTTTAGGGGTGATTTTATAAAACGTTTTATGCGCGCATACCTTGTTTTACACGCAGAAAAAGTCTCTTATAAATTTGCACATGGGTTTAGGTGCCTAAGCAATAGACATGCCGATGAATTTGGGTGAAGTGGGTGGAGCTGCAAAGTATGCACATATTTTAAAAAAACACATACATACACACATACTCCAGGATTCTATATATCACTGAGATTTCTGCGTGGAAATCGAAGCGTATTCCATAACGATGCGCATAAGCTAATTGGTTAACAAGCTAATCAGCGCTGATAATTGGACGTTAACAACCAATTATCAGCAGTAATAGAATTTATGCGCACTAGTTGCTACGCATATTCTGTAACGTGCTGTGCATAAATTCTAAGTTGTATAGTTGAAAAGGGACGTGGCCATGGGCTTGGGATGGGCGTATTTAAAATCTATGTGTGTTGTTATAGAATACATTCACTCTCCCCTGGATTCTATTTAGTGGGCCTAGAGATCAGGGGCATAGCCACGTGAGGCCACAGGGGCCTGGGCCCTGGACCCCCCTGCCGATGACCCTCTCGACCCCCCTTCCGCCGCCAACCCGCCGTCGCCGTGTGCTACCTTTGCTGGCGGGGGACCCCAACCCGCGCCAGCCGAGGTCCTCTTCTTCCTTCCTTCTGTTTCTGAATCTGATGTCCTGCAGGACGTCAGACTCAGAAACAGAAGGAAGGAAGAAGAGGACCTCGGCTGGCGGGGGTTGGGGTCCCCCGCCAGCAAAGGTAGGCGGTGGGGGAGGGTTGGTGGCGGGAGGGGGGGTCAAGAGGGTCGTCAGCAGGGAGGGTCAAAGTTGGTGGTGGTGGCGGCGGGGGGGGGGGGGGCTAAAATGTGCCCCCTCACCTCCGGCTCTGGACCCCCCTCCCACCAAAGTCTGGTACCTGCTAGAGATTTGTGCTGAAATTGGCATAGATTCTATAACAATGTGCATAACTTAGCAGCACTTAACAAGCAGTAATAAGCACTAATTGGCACCAATTAGAATTTAGGCACACAACTCGCTAAGTGTATTCTGTAACGATGTGCGCTGAACTTCTCATGCATGCAGGCAACAAGGGGTGTGATTATAGGTGGAGAAATAGACATTTTACCGGCGTTCTGAAATTTATGCGCCTAGTTATAGAATATGGCCCAGTGCGTCCAAATCTATGTGGATTTACGCCACATTTTTGTTGGTGTAAATGGCTGCGCATAGATTTAGGCACCGAAATATCAACTAAGCATGTTCTATAATTGGTGCCTGAATCTAGGCAACGATTATAGAATACTCAAATCAGTGCCAATTTTCTTAGGCGCCATATATATAGAATGTTCCCCCCTGTGCCTAATTTAGGTGTTGGGATTTGCACCAGGTTTTACTTGGCATAATTGGCCATGACTCAATTTAGTCACACGGTCCAGTGCTCGGTGTATTCTTTAAACCATGTGGAAATTTAGGCTTATTCTATAATGTACACCTAAATTAAGGCGTACTTTATAGAATACTCTTAAATGAATTTCATTTTGGCATGATATATAGAATTTAGTTCATAGAGTACAGGCACACATTTGCTGCATCTTCAGAGCAGGTGTAAATTTGTGTGAGAACAATTGTGTGTTATTGGGACTAGTTCTTTGGTGCCTATAATGCTTTTATAATGTAGGCACCCTTTTGGGACTTTTTTTTTACATGGATGCCCTATAATAAAATTAGCCCCTTAGGATTAGATTCTCTATATGGCGCCTGAAAAGTCCATGTGGAAAAAAAAATTACGCCTAGGTGTATTCTCTGAAGTACGCTTATTTTATAGAATAGATTTAAATTTCTGCATGGTATATAGAATACGCCAAGTGCCTCACCATACAACCACATTTGGTTGCGTCCATTTAGATCACATTTTACTTGGTTAAAATCCCGACACCTAAATTAGGTGCAGACTGAGTGTATTCTATAATAATGTGCATAGATTTTAGAAATGCCCATGCCCCGCCCATGGCCACGCCCACTTTTCAACTATGCAACTCAGAATTTAGGCACACCACGTTATATAATACCTTTAGCGAGTTGCGTGCGTAAGTCTCAATGCCAATTAATACTGATAATTGCTAACATCCAATTAACAGCGCCGATTAGCTAGCTAACCAATTCAGGGGTCCTTTTACTAAGGTGCACTGAAAAAATGGCCTACGCTGTTGTAGGTGCGTGCAAGTCATTGGCCAAAAATGGATGTGCGGCAAAATAAAAATGGTCACATGTCCATTTTGGGCCTGAGACTTTACCGCCACCCACTGACTTAGCAGTAAGGTCTCATGAGTTAACTGGGTGGTAATCGTCAGTGCGCTTACACTGCTGATTACTGCCTGGTTAGCATCACGCGGTAGAAAGCAACAAATATTGAATTACCGCCCAGGGCTTGTGCTAGCCGGGTTTTAGTTCCAAATTGACGCATGTTGGGTGTGCTTAGGCGCCTACCCGTCTTAGTAAAGAGCCCCTAAGTTATGCACATTGTTATACAATATGCTTCGGTTTCCGCGTGGATTTTAAGTGCCATACATAGAATCCGGGGGTTAATGCTGAAAACCAGGCACTAAACACCTAAGTTTTCTCTAAAAAAGATAAATACAGTACATAAAATTGAAAACAGCCAACAGCAATCCTAGGATCCTTTCTCTTGTACCTAATCTAAAAAAAAACACATTCCCTCCCACTGACTGTTTGACCTTTCCCTCTTCCCCTTCTCCTCTGATGTTAAAACCCCCCGCAAAGATAGTCTGGGAGCTGATGCCTGATTCTTCTATCTCACCCAATGGACCTTGGGCTCTTTCTTTCTCCCTCCTGCCTAAAGGCAAAATTGACAGGACCTCTCAGGGTGTTCAGCTCTTCCTTCTCTTCTCCCCTTCCCACTGTCTTAAAAAAAAAAAAAAAAGAGGTAACCCTGATACCCTCTCTCTCTTTCTCCAGTTCCTTCTGGCCAAAAAAGGAGAGTGCCATCTGAGGAGTCCCCATTCTGTCCAAATAAAGGATAGAGACCAGCAGAAGGGAGGGGGAAGCTGGATTTTCCATTTTTTAATGAAATAGAGTAGGGCAGAAGAACAGGCATGCCAACCTACAGATAATCTTTGTTTTATTTAAATTGTGCAGGCAGGGGAGGGTCAAGTACTCCTAGCATGGGCCAAGCAGAAGGTAGTGGATGGAAGGAAGGTGCCACTGACCCTCTTGCACAGACTCGTTTGTATTTTTTTTAAATCAGGCAGTGGAAGGGTTGTTGAATTAACACTGGCTGACTAGAGTTAACTGGATACCTTTGGCTGGCCAACACTGAAGATCAGTACTAGCCAGCCAGAGTTTAACTTTGACCTGGGAGTGCTCTAAGGGCTACCTGGTTTTGTCCACCTAAATTCTGGGTGGGCTATAATTTCCATGGACAAAAGTTAGCCAATCAGTAGGGCAGGAGTTAGGGTGAGAGAAAAAGTAAGGCCAGCAAAGAATGTCCAGCTAATTCTCAAAGTTAGGCAGACCAAAATCTCTGAAAATTGACCTTAGTGTTCTGTCCCAAGAGCATTAGACTACCGCAATAAGTGATACACAAAAGAATGACTTCGACAGACAAAACGTCTACATAGCTCAGATGTGTCCATAAAAGGATTGCTCCAAAGAGGCATTCTCTTCAGGTTCTACTGGGCCTCCATAGCCAATCACTTACCAGTAATGCCAATCCATGGATTTTGGTCAAAACAGTTGATCATGAAATTCAACAGTGTTGGCCAAAAATGGAATACTAAAGGCAGCTTTATTCTGCTAAGATCGGTATCCCATTGATATTTTTCATGGCTTCTATTGTTTTGGATAGCAAACGACACAATTTTAAGCCATCCTTTTACCAAAAGACAGCATGCTGAAAGATCTTTGGGCTCTCTTTAGAACCAGAAGCAGCACTGTTTAACTGCTTCACTGAGAAGCACAGTTGCCTTACCATCGTGCAAAAGATAGCTTACTTTTTTGTAAACAGTTTCACAGTATACCAGCAGTGTGTTTGTGCTACTGTTCTGCTCTGACCTACCTGCTGTATGGCTTTTTAATATATAGCTTAAAGTTGAATGTAAAGAAAGATAGAAAGATCATGCACCCAAAACTGGTGAAAAACAAATAAAAACAGCAACAACAAAACAGAGTGGTAGTATACCCGGAATACTGGAACCAAAATGCCTACTGAATATTTGCTTATTTTTCTTGAGTAGTATTTTTGCTTTTTTTTTGAATCTCGTTCATTGTAGAATTCTATTTCTAAACTTACATTAATTACATAACCCTGTACATTATTTAGAAGTTTCTTTTTTTTTACTACAATTCTCTTTTTTTACATGCTGGGTTTATTACTAAAATTGGAGCGACGGCGTTATGTACATTGTCCCGTTGGTGTGCAGTCTTTCTGCTTACCTTGGCCATAACGTTGTGGTGCCCATATTTTCTGGGCATCCTCTTCTGCTTATGAACCCTATTGAGAAAGAGCTAGAAAATGCGGGGCTTGATTGCTTTCAATCATTGCCACTTGTTTTTCAGTCTTTTCTTTCCTTTCTTACCCCGTATATCTTTTTTGCTTTAATTTTTTTTCAATGAAAAACCTGAATTCAAGACCATGTGCACAACTGGAAGTGTACCAATTTGGAAACCCTCTGATATGAGGAGATATATTGCAGATTAACCAATGCTTTTGCTCATTTGTTTTTTAAATGAAGCTTTGATTCTGACATTGGGAAGGTGGACATTTTACACCTTAAATGCTTCTTTATTTCCATTGAAAAAGAAATCATAGAAGGTATTGTTCTACCACGGTTCTAAACTTTGGATTCGTTCTCTAAATTTGCCACATCTCCATTTCTTTCTGTTTGGTCCTCATAGATCTTCTCCCCTTCTTCAGGCTTTAGCTCAGCTTCCTGATTCAGTTGACTAGAGATGGACCAGCTCAAGGGCATCTCGGCTCGGCTGGCCATCTCTGCTAGTTCTTTGGCACTGTGAGGGGGTGTGTTGGTCTCGTAAGTGTCATGAAAACTGTTGTAGTCAACCTCGTAGAACCCATCTTCCAGTGTGAGCACTGGCGTGAAGCGATAGCCCCATAGGATCTCCGAGGCAACGTAGGAGCTTCGAGCTTGGCACGTCATACCTGCAGGAAGACAAATAAAGCTGTAATGTAGAACCAATACTTCTGCAAACATTTATCTTCCTTTGCTTGGTCTTCCAATCTAGCTGTTATTGAGGGAGAGATCGTATAAGAAACTCTCTCTTTTTGTATTTGGTGTCAGCCAACCATCATGTATGGTCTTTATCCATACTTATTTACACCTATGTAACTTTTATCAGGGTACTATGTATGGTTTAACATTTGGTGTGAGAAAGGCAATAAATATATAACGTAACATACAGTCTAGCATGTTTCTATTTTTTTCCTCATTCCAATCTATAGCTAGGAAAAGTATTACAACAACCTCAGGCCAGAGGAACAGCATGCAACCCTTTTCAGATCCATCACATTTTACAATACTAGTATTTACAGACTGCAAGATATTTTGAAGAAACTTAGAATATGATGGTTGATAAAGACCACAAGGCCCGTTTTGCCTTCCTACTGCATATCCATAGGATCTCTGGTTTCCTGCACTTCCCAACTAATCCTCTGTACCTCTGTGTTACTGTTTCGAATTCCAATAGTATTTCTGCCCCTATCTTCTCCAATGGAGAGTACTCTACCCTTTCTATGAAGAAATATGTTCTTACGCTATCCCTGAATCTATATTCTTCCAGCCTCAGTTTATACTTCCATGCCTCCTGGTTTCTAGAATGGAGGTGGGCAACCTCAATACTTGAGGGCCGCAATCCAGTCAGATTGTCAGGATTTTCCCTATGAATATGCATGAGATCTATTTGCATACAATGCAGGCAGTTCATGGAAATAGATCTCATGCACATTCATTGGGGAAATCTTGAAAACCCGACTGGGTTGTGGCCCTCCAGGACCGAGGTTGCCCAACCCTGTTCTAGAATTTCCAATAAAATGTTGCCTTTTATGCATAAATTCATACCTCTGAAATCTATGAATGCTTCTATCCTATCTCTCTCTTCACAGTGAATGTGATGTGGATCAAAATAGAGGAACTAGAAACTGTAAGAAGCTTCCTGTATCCTTGAGTAAGCCGGGGGGGGGGGGGGGGGGGGGGGTGGGGAGAGGCTGGAGGCAGAGTCCTAAGGATAGAACTCCACCCCAAACTGCAGACAGAGCATGATAGCAAAATTGCAAGATAGTATGGGTTGAGAGGAGAAGCTGCAGTTTTCCTGGGAGCATACAAAATACACAGAGCACCACAACAGAGGGAAAATGCCTCTTGCCGAGCCTGCGTGGTGGAAACTGTATATTATTATTATAACTAAGAGCTCTGGAAAAGCCTGAGTTTGGTTCAGGATCTAAAAATGGCAGAAAAGCTTACAGGCCTGTAACTGTAATTTGAACCCTGGACGTTCCAGTAAAGCTCCAGAGCTGTACCATGCTGTTGTACCATGCAGCAAAATAAGGAAGGGGCTAGGGTGCAAAAACCTCATAAACAGGATGGTGCGGTTTACCAACAGGGCAGAATCAGTTACACCCAGGAAGATGTGGTCAACTGAGTGGTCTTGCAAGAAGATGAACAAGCGTTCCGATCAATGCTGAAAAAAGCCAAGCACGTACGGTAAATGGAAGGTGGTGACTACAATATATTATATCCAATAAGGTGTGTTACTGTCATTTTGTCTGTATCCTAAATGGGCATATAAAAATGAGTGTACTTCCTATTTCTTTGGCGTGAGACCGTCACAGCCAGCATACCTTTGTGCAAGCAGGGCTGCTCTCTCACATGAGAAACCAATCAATTGTATCTGCATTGGCAAGTAACCCTATTGCTTTCTCATAAGTGGTCTTGAATCTCTTATACTCATATTTGGAAGAAGAATAAATAAAAGCATTTCAATGCTTGTATATTCTTTGGAGTCTCAGATATAGAAGTAATTCTTGTGTAGCAATGTTCTGTACTCCCAGTGAGATATCACTGATCTGCTAATAATACAAATACTTGATAAGGTATCTAATAGAGAGCAAACTGCTGCAGCCTTGGGTGATTTATTTCTTCCTAGGCAGAGATAAATTGACCCTAAAAAATTCAAAACCAACAGGTCTAGGAGAGAAGGAAGAGAGCATGGGCGTAGATAGAGAGATTGCAGAGCTTGACGCTCCAGCTCCGAACACTATATAGACAAGATACTGTGTATTACTAACAGCTGTTATCTTTTGATTGTTTTTGGCACAGGGGGTGGTCATAGTGCTTGTGCTATAGTGTGCCTGTAAACCTAAACCTTTGACGATGTTTTTGGACTGCCTGAAGTGGAAAGCATGGAACCATGAGTGAAATTGCTGGAAACAGTGTTTTTGTTCTAAGACCTTTTCTTTTTGGTTTTTCTAGAAGAGTTAGTGCTGCAAAACTAAGGATTTGAATGCAGCCCTAGTATGAACGTGGCAGCGTTTCTTGCTGCTGAGCTGAGGCACTGCCTGGATGTAAGAGCTGCAGGAAATAGTTTCAGAGACATTGTGTCTGCACTGCTATCTGGAGTGGACTGCTTAGAAGCAGCATACAGGCATTTAAAAAGATGGCGGCTCGGCTATTAGAGGAACGCAACTGCCAGAGTCTAGCTGCTAACATTTAAAATCTAGCATTTAAAATCTTTTTTTTTTTCTGTGCCTACGTCAAAAGAAAAAAAGATGGCATGTGGGAACTTGCTCCTTTTGCTTTGTGGAATGAAGTGGTATATTATAAAAATGCACTTGCCTTTTTTTTTTAATTATTTCACAGAGAAGGTATTGATTAATGAGGGAAGAATTTTCTTCATGCAGAACTGTCCAGTGGTGTTAGAAATTTGTGAGTAAAGCCTTTAGGGAGCTTTTGCTGATCTCCAGGGAAATTCTGGCTTTGTTATTTATTGAGACTGTGACTGCTGCAGAACAATCGCCTGTAAGTGCTTGCCAAGGGAATAATATGTAGGAGGATGCTTAAGCAAGCCCTACCTGAGAATCTGTGGAAGTGTACATTGCACTCAATGCTACGTTGCTTAAAGATGTTTACATGTTGCATCTCTGCACATCTTCAACTTCCCTTATGTCCTGGCCCTTATATTGGTCACTGGTATTTTACAATATCACCCCTTTGTGTAATACTGTACTTCCATTCCCCTGAGAACCCCTTCAACATATTCACCCCCTCAGAGTCCACAACAACAATTAACAGCAAATGGAAGACGGATCTGACTGAAAATAATAGGAAACAGCATAAGGAATGACAAGTCAAATGCAAAGTGCTGATAAAGGAAGGCAAAGACAGACTTTGAAAAGAAGATTGCGTTAGAGGCAAAAACATATAGTAAAAACTTTTTTAGGTATATTAAAAAGCAAGAAGCTGATAAAAGAATCAATTGGACCTCTAGATGACCGAGGGGTTAAAGGGGCTCACAGGGTAGACAAGGCCATAGCAGAGAGATTAAATGAATTCTTTGTTTCAGTTTTAATTGAGGAAGATGGAGAGATACCAGTGCCACAAAGGGTATTCAATGCTAATGAATCAGAGAAATTGAAACAAATCTCTGTAAACCTGGAAGATGTAACAGAGTAATTTCACAAAAGAGTAGCAAATCACCCGGACTGGATGGTATACATCCCAGAGTACTGATAGAATTGAAAAATGAACTCTGGGGGCCAGGGGTGTGCTGGTAAATTTTTAACAACAGGCTCTTTCTCTGGACGTAGCCAGCTCCGCAGTTGGAAGGGCCAGGGGTGGCCGGGGGGGGGGGGGGGGGGGGGGGGGAAGCAACACTTGCCTCTCTCTCCTCCCTCCATTCGTGCGGGCACGCTAGGTATACCTTTGCTGGCAGCCAATAAATGGACTGCCACCACTCCCAACGTCTTGCTCTGAGCAGCATGCTGGAACTTCTCTCACATGCTCGAGAAGTCCCAGCCTGCTGCCCAGAGCCGGAAACAAGGAGCGGGGAGCAGCAGTAGTCTATTTACTTGGCTGGCAGGGCTCAGCATCCCCACCAGCAAAGTAAAAGATAATTCAGCAGGGGGCCCAAGTCCACATTTTGGGAGCCAGTTGTTAAAGTAGCAATGGAGGGCCCTACTTTAACAACCGGCTCCCAAAATTCTTAAAAACTTAACAACCGGCTCTTGCGAGCCTGTAAGAGCCTGCTCCATCACACCACTGCTGGGGGCCCTTCTGAGCCTTGGCTTTCTGTTCTAGGGGGCTAAGGGGAAAAGAGAAACCATTAGGATTGTCAGTCTGGTCCACAGTGTCCCTTGGTGCATACTGAAAGGAAAGAGGCCTGTTTCCAACAAGACTAAACTGATCAGGGGTTGCCAGTCTGATCCACAGCTTCCTCTGGAGATATATCAGGGAAATCTGATCTTGATCCTTAGAAAATAAATTTGTTACTGGCCTTCAGTCCTTCTTGGGGAAGGGATTGGATGCCGGGATCAGTAGAGTAGGTGAGTGCTGAGACCTTGAGAGAGACAGGACTCAACTTTTGGGTGCTGCTGGACCTGCTGATCTGTAAGAAGAGAAGCACCAGGGAAACCAGAACCACAACAGAGAGAGCACAGCGTCTATGATTTGAGCACAGAAGACCTGTCTGCCTATAAAATACAGTGAGAAGAGTGATATACAGAGCTTAATCTATGTCCAGGAGTTAAAGTATAATTATGATGGATTGATAAAAAGAGAGAGGCTATTGATCAACTTAAACAAGACTGAAGGCACATTACTGAGGAGTAAAAAGTTTGAGAACTGTCCATCTTGCAAAAAGGTATAAAAGATGTATGAGCTTGAAGGAGAGAACATTGCTTCTAGGAGACCAAGGGGCTCATTTTCAAAGCACTTAGACTTACAAAGTTCCATAGGTTACTATGAGGGACATTATTGCTATGATGTCAAAGTCTGACGTTGGATGTTTTGTACAAAATGTCCAAAAACCTGAATTATTATTTATTATTATTAGTTGTATTTGTACCCCACGTTTTCCCACCTATTTGCAGGCTCAATGTGGCTTACAATATTCCGTTATGGCATTTGCCATTCCAGAGTAAAAGAAACAATTGGTGTTACATGAAATACATGGATGACAATATCGAATTAGCTTACAAAGTTCCGTTATGGCATTCGTCATTCTGGAGTAAGTGATACATTAGAGTTGCATGGAGTACATGGATAACAATATAGAATTAAGCATACGGGTATAGCGAGACAGTGTTAAGAGTGTAGTTGAAGTGGTATTGTGTTATCATTAAGTTATTGCTCATTGTGGTGCTCATGATCTAGTGCAGGGGGTAACGATACGAGGGCCGCTTGATAACAGTGATCATAATATGATCGGTTTTGATATTGGCATTGAAGGAAGTGAAACTAGGAAATCAAGTACGCTAGCGTTTAACTATAGAAAGGGTGATTACGACAAAATGAGAAAAATGGTGAAAAAAAGACTGAAAGGAGCAGCTCGCAGAGTAAAAAACTTGCATCAGGCGTGGATGCTGTTTAAAAACACCATCCTGGAGGTTCAGGACAAATATATTCCACGTATTAGAAAAAAGGGAAAAAAGACTAAACGTCAGCCGGCGTGGCTAAACAGTAAGATAAAGGAAATCATTAGAGCCAAAAAACAATCCTTCAGAAAGTGGAGAAGAGAACCAACTGAAAGTAACAGGATAGATCATAAGGAATGCCAAGCCAAATGCAAAGCGGAGATAAGGAGGGCAAAAAAGGACTTTGAGAAGAAATTAGCGTTGGAAGCAAAAATACATAGTAAAAACTTTTTTAGATACATTAAAAGCAGGAAACCGGCCAAAGAGTCGGTTGGGCCGCTGGACGAAAATGGTGTTAAAGGGGCGATCAAGGAGGACAAAGCCGTAGCGGAGAAATTAAATGAATTCTTTGCTTCGGTCTTCACCGAGGAGGATTTGGGGGGGACACCGGTGCCGGAAAGAATATTTGAAGCGGGGGAGTCGGAGAAACTAAACAAATTCTCTGTAACCTTGGAGGATGTAATGGGTCAGTTCAGCAAGCTGAAGAGTAGTAAATCACCGGGACCTGATGGTATTCATCCCAGAGTATTAATAGAACTAAAAAATGAACTTGCGGAGCTACTGTTAGAAATATGCAATCTGTCCCTAAAATCGAGTGTAATACCGGAAGACTGGAGGGTAGCCAATGTTACTCCGATTTTTAAGAAAGGTTCCAGAGGAGATCCGGGAAATTATAGACCGGTGAGTCTGACGTCGGTGCCGGGCAAGATGGTGGAGGCTATTATTAAGAATAAAATTGCAGAGCATATACAAAAACATGGACTGATGAGACAAAGTCAGCACGGATTTAGTGAAGGGAAGTCTTGCCTCACCAATCTAATGCATTTTTTTGAGGGGGTAAGCAAACATGTGGACAATGGGGAGCCGGTTGATATTGTATATCTGGATTTTCAGAAGGCGTTTGACAAAGTGCCGCACGAAAGACTCTTGAAGAAATTGCAGAGTCATGGAATCGGAGGTAGGGTATTATTATGGATTAAGAACTGGTTGAAAGATAGGAAGCAGAGAGTAGGATTGCGTGGCCAGTATTCTCAGTGGAGGAGGGTAGTTAGTGGGGTCCCGCAGGGGTCTGTGCTGGGTCCGTTGCTTTTTAATGTATTTATAAATGACCTAGAGATGGGAATAACTAGTGAGGTAATTAAATTCGCCGATGACACAAAATTATTCAGGGTCGTCAAGTCGCAGGAGGAATGTGAACGATTACAGGAGGACCTTGCGAGACTGGGAGAATGGGCGTGCAAGTGGCAGATGAAGTTCAATGTTGACAAGTGCAAAGTGATGCATGTGGGTAAGAGGAACCCGAATTATAGCTACGTCTTGCAAGGTTCCGCGTTAGGAGTTACGGATCAAGAAAGGGATCTGGGTGTCGTCGTCGATGATACGCTGAAACCTTCTGCTCAGTGTGCTGCTGCGGCTAGGAAAGCGAATAGAATGTTGGGTGTTATTAAGAAGGGTATGGAGTCCAGGTGTGCGGATGTTATAATGCCGTTGTATCGCTCCATGGTGCGACCGCACCTGGAGTATTGTGTTCAGTACTGGTCTCCGTATCTCAAAAAAGATATAGTAGAATTGGAAAAGGTACAGCGAAGGGCGACGAAAATGATAGTGGGGATGGGACGACTTTCCTATGAAGAGAGGCTGAGAAGGCTAGGGCTTTTCAGCTTGGAGAAGAGACGGCTGAGGGGAGATATGATAGAAGTGTATAAAATAATGAGTGGAATGGATCGGGTGGATGTGAAGCGACTGTTCACGCTATCCAAAAATACTAGGACTAGAGGGCATGAGTTGAAGCTACAGTGTGGTAAATTTAAAACGAATCGGAGAAAATTTTTCTTCACCCAACGTGTAATTAGACTCTGGAATTCATTGCCGGAGAACGTGGTACGGGCGGTTAGCTTGACGGAGTTTAAAAAGGGGTTAGATAGATTCCTAAAGGACAAGTCCATAGACCGCTATTAAATGGACTTGGAATAATTTCGCATTTTTAGGTATAACTTGTCTGGAATGTTTTTACGTTTGGGGAGCGTGCCAGGTGCCCTTGACCTGGATTGGCCACTGTCGGTGACAGGATGCTGGGCTAGATGGACCTTTGGTCTTTCCCAGTATGGCACTACTTATGTACTTATGTACTTATGCCTTGTTGAATAGATAGGTCTTCAGAGATTTACGGAAATTGAGTAATTTGTAATTTGTTTTTAAGCTAAGTGGTAATGCATTCCACAGTTGCTGAATAGGGAAGAAGGTCATTTTTGAAAAAAGGAAAATGTCTCTATATATATATTTTTTGAAAATACTATTTTGAACCAGATTTTGTGCTTTGTGCGGTTTATTTTGGACCACTTAAGAAAAAAATAGTCCAAATGAATAACGTACAAAATCAAGCCATTGGGATGTAGGAGGGGCCAGTATTTTTAGTAGACTGGTCCCCCAGACATCCCAGGAGAGCAATGAGGCACCCTAGGGGGCACTGCAGCGGACTTCAAATAAATGCTCCCAGGTACACATCTCACCGTTGCCCCCTTATCTTGTTTGCTGAGCCCCCTAAAACCCATTACCCCCAACTGCAGTACTGAAGTACAAAACAAAATCCAAAACACAACAAAAAGCACCAAGAGCCTTCAAAAACGAGACACAGATCCTTTAATTGTGAAACTTAAAAGTCAATCTTTCAATATGGACCCGACACGGGCTGTGTTTCGGCGCACAGCGCCTGCATCAGCAGTTTAATTCATTCATCAAAGAACGAGGGGACCGATTTTGTTCCTAACGTGCCGAGCAACTACTTTATAAAGTGCATGGGAGGACGTTTTGTTGCTGCACACAACATCTATCTCATATTAGAACATATTTGACCCCTGACGCAGGTGCTGTGCACCGAAACACGGCTTGTGTCGGGTCCATATTGAAAGATTGACTTTTAAGTTTCACAATTAAAGGATCTGTGTCTCGTTTTTGAAGGCTCTTGGTGCTTTTTGTTGTGTTTTGGATTTTGTTTTGTACTTCAGACCCTCTCTGTGCTGTTTTGTTGGACACAGATGGATGATGTCATCTGATGGAGCCCTGATGCGGATGCTACCCAAGGTTCTATAGCCTTAAGAAGCTTTTGGCAGTGTCCCACTGCTTATGCGCACGTGGCTTCCCACCCAGCGTAATCGTGCAGGACCAGCAGAATAATATCAAAGCAAAAGAATATAACTCTTAGAGGAGGCAGGGGTGTGTGTGAGAATTCATGTCCTGCTGTCCTCGGAGAACATCTGCTACAGATGAGTAACGTCGAGGTCAAGCAAGAAGACAATTCTCATAGATGGGAATCCCTAACTACCAGGCTCACCAAAAACAACAACTCAAGGACAATCGGGGCTTCCAATGGCAAGGCTAACCAGAACCAATTAACCTGAAAGTATATACAGACCTGTTGTGAGGGTGCAGCTTGGAACAGAAGAAAAATGTGCCTAGAATGTGGAGTTGGATTCTATACACCAAACAAATTCTGCAGGACTGCCTGATCAAACCGTGATGTCTGCCAATCTCTCCTGAACCGCAGATGCCAGGCCAGAAAAATGCAGCCATGAGAGTCTGTACATTGCCACACCTAAAGCAGAGAGTCAGGACTTCACACCAAAAAAAAAAAAATCAACGGTGCCCCTAGCCAGATACTTCCTACAAATCTTTTGCTTACTGGCTAACTGGCGAAGCTCTGCGGCCTGCTCCGGTGGGAGGGAGTCTGCAAAGGTGAGCACACTGGACATCAGGCTGATGTAGAGCCAATAGGTCTGGATGTGAGATTTGAGCATTGAGGCCTAGAAAGCCTTTCTCCCAAAGGAGTCCAGAGACCAGAGTCCGAGCCTCTCCATTTGGGGGAGCCGAGGTATGAGTGTGGGAGCTGTTGGCCCTTTTGAGAGCGGATTTGACTACAATAGAGTGGTGTGGCAATTGAATCTTTTTGAATCTGGGAGCCTTCTGGACTCTGTATGCAGAGTTCACTTTCTTAGGCACAATCTGCGCAGAAAAGGGGTCTCCCAGTTTCTCATCTACACATCCAGCATGATATCGTGTACAGGAAGTGTCACAGCCTACTGCAACAAAGAATCATAGTGCAGGACTGTAAATAACTCAGCCCTGGGCTTGTCCTCCATGTCCAACTGGAATGGAATGGCTGTGGCCATGTCCCTTAAAAAGCCAAAATAGGAGAGCTCCTCTGGAGATGGAGAGGGATCTGAGGTCTTTATCTTAAAGACCTCTCTTTTGAGAAGCACTGAGGTTTCTCCTTTGAGGCTCAGGAGCGGTTTGTCTCAGACTCAGCAAAATAGTAAGATGTCCGAGTCTGTGCCTCCCTCGATCTGCTGGAAGAAGGTCCAGGCCTCGATGACGGGTGCCAAGTTGCAGACTGACCCTGACACTCCAGGGTAGCTTCCTCCCTCGATGTAGAGAGGGTCACTGCATTGTTAGCTGCCATCATTGATGACCACCTGACAGGCAGGGCATGAGCTTCAAGGATGGGCTAAGGTGGTTCCATGTCTGGCACAAGCACCCTTGATGCCTTGGTAACGCCGCGTGCATGAAGGCACCTTAGCTACTTCTGGAACATGGCTTGGATCTGCTCCTCAAGGACAGGCATCAGAAGAGGCTGGGATGGTGCAGAATGGCATGGGAGTCAGTTCGTGCCAAATCGAAAGCAGGGTCTCGGCTGTGTGGAGACTTCTGTGACGGCACAGCAATTATGGAAGGGGAGTGCTCCTCCTGGTGCCGACGCTTCTTGGGTGTTGGCGATGATGACACTCTGGAGCTCCCGGCACCATGCCTTGAGAAGGACTTACGCCAATGCTTCTTGGTCTGCACAGCATGTTGGGAAAACATGACTAAAATCGCAGATCCAAAATGTTGAGAATGGCCGATTTTCACATCATGGGTCCAACTCAAAATTGAGTTGAGTTCCACGCTTAGTTTGTCATCTAATCTATGATTTTCTAACTTCCTGTGTAATAACAATGAACTCAAAGTGTTTTTATTTTTGAGATGTTGTTTCTGGTGACTTTAGTCATGTTTTCCCAGAGATAGTCACATATGTATGTATTTAGATTTAGATATAGTTACATGTGTGTGTGTGACGGACTGTATAGGAAGTTACCGGTACCCAAAACTCCCTCACATGGCCACATTAAGTTCTGCAGTACAGAGCAGAAAGGGTGTGACTCAGCTAAGGCATGGTTGAGGCAGAGGGGAGACAAGAGCAGCCCTCTAGCATATTGCCTTCACCAATGTGCAAGCTGCAGAAACGTAATACAGGTAGGCCAAGTTTGACCTTGGAACCTTGTGAAACCTATTCCTGGAGGCCAGGCCTGGTTTTGGTTAACCTTGAAGACAAAAGACTAGTGCATACTGAAACTGTGGGGCCCTGTCAGGGAGATTATAACTGCATCCCAAGGGACTTTAATTCTTAGGTTTAACACAGCTGTAAAGGGAACAGGCTTTAATATTCTTTTGACTATAAATAAAGTGTTCTGTTTACTTTCATCTCTCTGAGTGTCTGTGTCTGTTACGGCTCTGCACCCACACCCTCGTTCACACTGCTACAACACACAGACACACATACGCACATAAAGAAGCCAATTTCTAAGAGCGATTTACCTTAGTAAATGGGCTGTTTGAAAACTACCCACCCTCCCTGTGAGTAAAAGTATGTACTGATGGATGTTTGAGTGGGCGTTCTTGTCAAGACCTGTTCTGCTTTGACTGCTGCCACTCTTTGCCCACCCCCAGAAGCTGCTGCCTAGTTTACATAATGATTCAGCTGGTCCTGATTTCTCTTCATGCTACAGGTCTTGCTCTGCTGGCATTTACGGAGAGATCCGACAGTCAACGTGATTTAACTGGCTAGAAGCAGCTCCTGGCCAGTTAAATCACCTGTTCAGGGCTAAACTGGTCATTTTCAGTGGCCATTTAACCGGTTAGGGCCAAATTCAAAGCCAGCTATTATGGAGGCATTCTGGGGGCGAAGTCGGCACTTGGCTGGTTAAATGTAGACATTCAGCACTTAACCGGCCACGGTAAGGCATAAATAGGACCGCATCAGGGGCGTAGCCAGACTTCGGCGGGAGGGGGGTCCAGAACCCAAGGTGAGGGGGCACATTTTAGCCCTCCCCCCCGGTGCCGCCGACCCCCCTCCTGCCATTGCCGACAACCCCCTCGCCATTGCCGACCCCGCCGCTGCCACCACCAACTTTGCCCCCCCCCACCGCCGACCCTCTCGACCCCCCTCCCGCCGTCAACCCGCCATCACCTACCTTTCCTGGCGGGGGACCCCAACCCCCGCCAGCCGAGCCGAGGTCCTCTTCTTCCCCATCCCGTGCCAGGCTTCGTTCTAGTCTGACGTCCTGCACGTACAACGTGCAGGACGTCAGAAACAGAAGGAAGCCTTTTGCGGGAAGAAGAGGACCTCGGTTGGTGGGGGTTGGGGTCCCCCACCAGCAAAGGTAGGTGATGCCGGGTTGGTGGCGGGATGGGGGTTGAGAGAGTCGTCGGCAGGGTGATCCGGGGTCAAATCTACGGGGGCCCAGGCCCCCCTGGCCCCACGTAGCTACGCCCCTGGACCGCATACAAGTCAGTCCTATCTTTATGCAGTGCCCTATAGCTGGTTAAGTGCTGCAGGCTCCAGAATCCTGGAAATTCAATGCCGGTGCCTGGATACGTCCTGGCACTGAATTTTCGGGTTTACTGCTGGAGGTGGTCAGTAAACACTGATCACTGCCGACTGAATATCAGTCTGTACGTTACAGTACAGTCTCACTTATCCGACCTTTGCGGATCCGACCAGCTGGCATATCCGACAGACCCCCCCCCCCCCCCCCGGTGACGTCATGTGACTTCTCTTTACGTTTTCCCAACCTGGGACCCTACTTTTACCACCGTTGTAAGCCGGGTCCCTGCTTTTGCTGCCTTTGTTTCCGTATTAGCCAACTTTTCATTTATCCGATAACGGGTCGGTCCCATTTAGGTCGGATAATCGAGACTGTACTGTACTGTGAGGAAGCCTGACCAGGCACCACTGCTTTGCAAGTCAGCTTTTGTTTGCTTTCTTGTACGAGTCATTTAAATATAACTTTAAAAACTATAATTTCATATATTACCTTGCACTCACTATGTAAGTTCAGCGTGATGTGTTAATTTGCTTGTATAATTATCTTTAATTGTACAGTGATTTGAATCTGCCTGCCAAACCATTTGTTACTTACTCTTGGGCATATTTGCAAGAGAAGAATAGATTCATGCTTGCAGGACACAAATATCTTTATTAGGAAAACTGCCAGCTCAAACGGAGGTAAACAGCTGATGCTCTGTTGAACGGCCCCAATTAAAAAGCTCTAATTAAGAGTAATAGAAATACAGGGTTATTCGTTGCTTACAGAAACACTGATAAGTGCCCTGGACAGCAGCAAAAAAAAAAAAAAAAAAAAAAATACAGTGAAGATAGTTTATAAGAACAAATGTTTGCTCAACAGAAAATTCCTTACAGATAAGTTCAACCGCCGACTCGCTAGGCTTGAACTTTAGGTGGGAATCAACACTTTATTGCAGATCAAGAACTGCTTGGATATTATTGTTTACTAGTAAAAAAGGCCCGTTTCTGTATGAAAGCAAGGTTTTCCTCCCCCTCTCGCTCTCTCCCTCGCTCTCTCCCTGTGTCCCCTCCAAGTCCCACGGCCCCCTTTCCTCCCCTCCAATTTCCATGGCTTCCTCCCTCCCTCTGTCACTGCCCTTCACTCTGTCCTCCCTCCGAGTTCCAGTCCCCCCTCCCTCACCCCATCCCCCAACATGCACGTCGCCCCCCCTCCAAAATCGCCAACCCCCCTCTCCCCCTCTCTTACCGGGGTCCCGGCAGCAGCATTGAAGAGCGAGCAGGCTCAGCGAGTCTGCTGCCTTCCCTTCTGTTCGCTCTGAGCTGTGACTCTGGTCCCGCCCTCATTTCCTGTTTCCGCAAGGGCGGAACCAGAGTCACAGCTCAGAGCGAACAGAAGGGAAGGTAGCAGACTCGCTGAGCCTGCTCGCTCTTCAATGCTTCCAGGCCAGTGACATCAGTGTTATCTACTGCATGAAGCAGACCACCTCAGGCGGAAGCCACGGTCCCAGGCAGCTTCAGAATGTTGGAGGTGAGAATTATTATATAGGATTGAGCATTTACTATACCACCTATCAGTGTTTGTCAGCACCTTCCTACTGTAACAGGCTGCCAAAATGTTCTTTCCTGTGCATTAGTGGGAGGAAGTACTACTAATCATTTCTATTGCACTACAAGACGTACACATTATATGCAGGTACTTTCTCTGTCTCTAGAGGGCTCACAATCTAAGTTTTGGTACCTGGGGCAATGGAGGGTTAAGTGACTTGCCCAAGGCCACAAGGAGCTGCAGTGGGAATTGAACCCAGGTTGCCAGGATCAAAGCCTGCTGAACTAACCATTAGGCCACTCCTCTACTCATTAGTGGGAGGAACATTCACAGACCGTGTCAATCAAACCTGAATAGCGGGAAGTCTATTCTGGAAAAGAAATGGACCAATAATATTTGAGCTTGAGCTTTTGGAGGGAAATCTAATTATAATGGAGGAGCAAGGTCTTCCATCTGCAGATGGTGTCCAAGAGGTATGTAGAGGAGCAGTAGGTGGGGAACCCTATTCAGGGTCCGTTTCATTTTAATTTTGGGGTTTTCTTTTCCTTTTATTTTAGAATGGATTACGTTTTTATATTGAATTTTTTATGTATGTTTTGATCTTTGTATTTTGTAATTTTCCTAGGTCTCAATGGTACAGCATGGAATATAAGTATTGAATTAAATTAAATTAGTTCCCTGCTCTGGGATCTAAGGGAAAGGAAGGGAAGGAATAAAGCACAGGGGCTGCCAGTTTTACTCTCAGCTGGCTGGTACCACAAAGGAAATAACTGTTCCTAGACTGAGCGAATTGATCAGAGGAGGTCAGCCTGAGTCACAGCTACCCCTCTGAGGCACAGTGTGTCCTACAGAAGAAGGTCTGGTCACAGGAAGACTGGATCCTGAACCTCAGTCAGACAGAGCACAGAGCGAGGCTGTTGACAACAGACAGCCCCAAATGGGGAAGGGAGCTGAAGCAGCACACCGAGGACTTATCAACAAGGGTAAAACTTACTGTACTGAAGACAAACATCAAAGTGAGTTATCTACCACCATAAAGGGATAAGAACACAGAAACCCTGTTGCCACTCATTAAGGAGAACAACAGGGCTTAACCGTTCCCCCAAAGGATACACTGATTTACTGAGGAGAAAAGGGCAGCGAGAGAGAGAGAGGGAAAAACCAAAGGCACCACTGTCAAGAGTAAGGGGCAATCTTGCAGTTACATTCTGTGAGCCAGAGGGTGTGATTTTGGAGCTGGAAGCAGAGGAACCTGGTCCAAGGAGGACTACATAAGTAATGCCACACTGGGAAAAGACCAAAGGTCCATCGAGCCCAGCATCCTGTCCACGACAGCGGCCAATCCAGGCCAAGGGCACCTGGCAAGCTCCCCAAACGTACAAACATTCTACACATGTTATTCCCGGAATTGTGGATTTTTCCCAAGTCCATTTAGTAGCGGTTTATGGACTTGTCCTTTAGGAAACCGTCTAACCCCTTTTTAAACTCTGCTAAGCTAACCGCCTTCACCACGTTCTCCGGCAACAAATTCCAGAGTTTAATTATGCATTGGGTGAAGAAATATTTTCTCTGATTTGTTTTAAATTTACTACACTGTAGTTTCATCGCATGCCCCCTAGTCCTAGTATTTTTGGAAAGCGTGAACAGACGCTTCACATCCACCTGTTCCACTCCACTCATTATTTTATATACCTCTATCATGTCTCCCCTCAGGCATCTCTTCTCCAAGCTGAATAGCCCTAGCCTCCTTAGTGTTTCTTCATAGGGAAGTCGTCCCATCCCCGCTATCATTTTAGTTGCCCTTCGCTGGACCTTTTCCAATTCTACTAGAACTCTTAACCCAATTGTTTGATCATTTTTGCAACTATTTTACACAGTTTTTGCAGGCCATTTGTTTCATCATTTTCATCAGTCTTCTTTTGTACACACTTTGTACTGGAAGGCAAATTAATAGGAGGGGGGGGGGGGTTATTTTAGTTAAAGATGGCTTTTTCAGTTCTCTTTCTGTCTGTTTTCCTTACGGTTTCTAACAGTTAATATTGAGATTAAAAGGTATAAGCTCACTAGATGGGGATCCTTTACAGTCTATGTGCTGTGAGTATAGGTTGGGAGGGTTAAAGTGTAAATTTGACCATAGAGACCATTTATTCTATTGCCACCTCGGGGACAACCCCCAGCCCCAGTGCATTTTTATATGTTTCTATGATATTAAGCAAGCAGGAGGCGATCCTGCCCATTTAAGTCACTTTGAGCTGCCCAACTACTAATATTTGTATATTACCATGAGGCCACTTCGAGATGTCATGGCAGCCATTTTCTTTTGTCAGCCACAAGGGGCCTTCCCTTCTGTCTCCATTGGACCACCATGGATATCAGCTAGGCCCGGGGGGGAGGGGGGATGCTCCAGGGAAAGGGGTTCATACTCTTGTGGGCTGGGGGGAGGGTGAATGGGAGGGGGGAGCTGCATTGGGGACTGGGAGTATATTGCATGTGTTACTCGTTGTGTCTGTGTTGAGATTTTCAATAAACATCTTCTATAAATAAAAAAAAAGATTAGGTGGAGCAAGTGGACACTTTAGACAGAGATTTTTGAGTGTTGCAGACTGAGATGACCCAGGACTGTAAGCTCCGGTGGCCAGGGCCCTTTTAATTAGCCTTGGATATTCAGTGCCAGTGACAGTCAGGGTTTAAAAAAATATCAGCTGGATATTTTGTAAAAATAAACAGTTGGGTGGGGGTGGGGGGAGTTAACAACATGGGCTACCATTAAGACATGTTATTTTACTGTTAGACATCATATCGAAAATGCCTCTCTATGTAACTTTGTAAGTCTAAGTGCTTTGAAAATACACCTCAAAATAAGACCTAGTTACTAATAATTGGGGTTAACAGTAAAATGCTTTGTGCTAAATGTCCCAAATCTAAATAGGATTATGGGGTCCTTTTACTAAGGTGTGCTGAAAAATGGCCTGCGATAGTATAGGCACGGGTTTTTGGGCGCGCGCCGATCCATTTTTCAGCATGCCTGTAAAAGAGGCCTTTTAAAAATTTTTGCCGAAAATGGATGTGCGGCAAAAACAAAATTGCCGCGCGTCCATTTTGGGTCTGCGACCTTACCGCCAGCCATTGACCTAGTGGTAAAGTCTCACGCGGTAACCAGGCGGTAATGACCTACGAGCATCAAATGCCGCTTGGCGCGCGTCCGATATGCGCGTTGTTTTTCGGCTGCGCGTATTGGACGCGTGCCAAAAATTAAATTACCACAAGAGCCACAAGGTGGTCGGGAGCGCGTGGACGCTTATGCAGCTTAGTAAAAGGGCCCCATAGCCATTTTCGAAACAGCAAAACGTCTATCTTTTTTTGAAAATGGCCACATGTTAACTGCTCATATGTTCCCACTTGGTTAGGATACATTCTGTGCATACGTTTTTTTCAAATTTGACGGTGAATTAGCGAATGCTCGACATTCCGTGTATTTCAGCGTGCATAATAAGCATACGAGGATGACAGTATTTCCATCTATACTTTTCAACTTAAACACTGAAGTCAAATATGGCTATGGATGTTCCATATTGTCAAATGGCTCTGAATCACTCACTATTAACCTGGGGGAGGAAGGATTCAAAGAAATGTATAGAGATTATACAAAAAACACTCAGAAAACTTGAGCAGTCAACTGTGCATATACAGCAATAATAGAGAAATTGAAATTAAAGATACCAGATGTTGAGTGGGGGGTAGGGGAGATGCACATTTCTAAAAGCTGGCATATACCAATTAATAACTTCAAAACGAAATATTTTTCTACACACACCCAGGCAACAAGAACAAAAAAAATATTCCCTTTCAATAAAAATAAACAGTCAGACCCCATAGAGAGGTTTTGTAATGCTTATGGAAAACATTATGGGAAGAAACGTACACCTCTGATAGCATGCAAGCTTTACATAAAACATTTTTTTTTAAAAATCTGGACACAGCAGACCCACTCCCACCCAGAAACCCTCTAATATTAAATATAAAACTTTTTTTTTAAAAATCTGGGTTGTGCGGATCCCACTCCCACCCAGAAGAGAAGTCCGCCAGTATTAAATCTAAACATTTTTTTTCTTTTTAATTTGGGCAGTGTAGAGCCCACCCCCACCCGGTCTAAGTGAAACACTGCAAGTCCATTTTGCTTTGAGCATCGGGCCCTGACTATAATTACAACCAGGCTGCAAATTGGGCCAGTTAAAGTTATTCTTGTCCTTAACTGCTGTCTTATACGTTGTTTTCATTGAGGTTTTTTAATATTACGTCCTGCATATTTGGTTTCTTACTGAGTTTATAATTTTTTGTTCTCTATTGTATACATACTGGCAAAGTGGTCAACAAACTGAAATCAAAGCACTCAGGGCGTCTTTTACTAAGGCGTGCTCACGTTTTTAGTGCGTACTAAAATTGTGGGCTTGCTAAATGTTAGAGACGCCAAAGCATTCCTATGGGCATCTCTAATGTTTAATGCGTCCACAATTTTAGCGCGCGCTAAAAACGTGAATGCGCCTTAGGAAAAAAACACCCTTAATTATTCTTGGGAATGGGCAGGAAGGGGGTAGGTATGATAAGTGGTGCTCAAGAGGCAAGCTTTTTTTGTTTGAAAGGAACTTCTAGATCAGGAAGCCATAATGGGGGCAAGCTGAAGAGCAACGTAAGTATTTATTTTTTAGAACGGGTAGATGGAAGGAACTCCTAATGAGGTGGAGGATGCATAAACAAGGCCAAAATTCAAGACGACATAGGGATAAGCTATGAGGAGGTGAAAGCAAAGGAATAGACATATAGGGGGAAATTTTATATATGGTGCTTCCACGCTGAATTTCTGACGCGAAAAAGCGTTCTGATGGATGCAAGGCGTCAAAATGGGCCAGAAACGGAAGATCTGAGTGAAAACACATTTACGCACCTATTAATAGAATAGACCTAAGTATTTCTGCACAGATCTACAAAGAGGGCGTGGCCACAGGAGGGCCAGGAGCATTCCCTTAAAATGCCCGCAGTGTTAGAAAATTCAGGGCACTCACGACCAACTTGTGTGCTGGGATTTACACCTGGTTTCAGTTGGTGTAATTCCTCATGCCCACAGTTGAGTACAAATCTCAGTGCTACGCACTATTCTATAAAGGGCACCAATCCCGGAGCACCCGTTATAGAATACCATTCAGCGCTGATTTTGTTTTTCTGGTGTCGAAGTTTGAGCACCATTTATAGAATTTTCCCCCATATTGTACATAGAGGAAGGATCAAAATTCAGCCCTTGTTTTAAACACCAAAATTTAAGGAACAGCAGCAGTAAAAGGAGTACAATGTATTAAGGGCCCCTGTTACCAAACTGTGGTAAGAGGGGGCCGGCACTGGTGTCGACGTGTGTTTTACATGCGTATTGCGGCCCCCTGTTACCGCAGCTGCTAAAAGGGAAGTCTCACCTTCCTGCAGGAAATGGCCGTGCTGCACCCTGGGGGGACGGATGCCGCTGCACCTGGGGGGGGGGGGGGGTGCGCAGCGGCGATCCGCCCCGGGTGGCAGCCGACCTAGGATCACCACTGTATTGACCAGCATGCTTTTAAGTAGTAACTGTTTTACAAGTATAATTAGGCACTGACGGTTAAGTTTATGTGGCTCTCAGAACTTCCTTTTGTTTTAACTGCAGCTGCTTTTTGCTGCCTTCAAGAAATTGCTGCCCTAGGCAACTGCCTAGTCTTCCCTAATGGTTGGGCTGGCCCTGCTAGGGAGTCAGACCCAGGTTCTGTAAGGGGCACCAAGCCACCAAAGTCACCCCCCTCCATCTAAAAAATCGTAAGATCTCTCGTGACAAATGTCAGTATATTCACAGGCTCAGTTTCCATGTCAACCACTGTGTGTGTCCTAAAACTTTTACTTTTTATTAAAATCTCTAAATCAGTGAAAGCATAGCATTCCCATTTTAAAATTTGTTCATAAAATCATAAAGATTATTCTGTCGTCATAATAGGCAAATGTAATATCCTGATTGCCTGCTGCCTAAAGTCCTAATGGGGAATAATGTGCACCACATTTCATAGTCACAATTTTAATTAAAAGTTTAAAGCATTGCCTTACGACCTGATTTGCAGGTGCAATTTCACAGACCTGGGAGATTCGGAGGGAGAAAATAGAAGCTTAAAGGAAGTGGTACTCGCCTATGCGCTCTACTGCTGGCTAAGCTTACTTTTGAAATATTGCAGTTTACTGCGAAGACATTTTGGGGCCCTTTTACAAAGCTGCGTAAGGGCCTATGTGTATCCAGTGTGCGCCAGACCAGCGTTACCGCCCAGCTACTGAATGCCCTGGGCGGTAATTCTGAATTTGGCGCAAGCCTATAGCACGCGGTAGAAAATATTTTCTACTAGTAAAAAAGGCCCGTTTCTGACACAAATGAAACGGGCGCTAGCAAGGTTCTCCTCGGAGTGTGTATGTTTGAGAAAGTGTATGTGAGAGTGACTATGTGTGTGAGAGAGAGAGTGAATGTGCGAGTGTGTGTGTGTGAGAGAGAGTGAGTCTGGGTGCGAGTGTGTCTGTGAGAGAGAGTGTGTATGTGAGAATGAGAGTGTGTGCAAGTGCGTATGTGAGACACAGTGTGAGAGAGAGAGAGTGTGTTTCACACAGATACAGTGTGTGCGAGAGAGTGTGTGTGAGACACAGACTCTCTGTGAGACTGTGTGTATGAGACCAAGAGAGTGTGTGAGTGACTGTGTGACACATAGAGAGTGAATGTGATACAGTGTGAGACATAGACTTGTGTGAGAGTGAGAGAGAGAAAGGCATTGACTGTGAGAGAGAGAGAGAGAGAGAGAGAGAGAGAGAGAGAGAGAGAGAGAGTATGTGAGAGAGAGAGTGTGTGTGACAGAGATACCTCCCCCCCCCTCTGGTGTCAGGCCCCCCCCCTCTCTCTCTTTCTGGTGTCTGAGCATTACTGTGCAGGACGCTGAGCTCTAGCTGTGCTTCAAGGAACTGACCAATCCTATTTAATAGAATGCACCTCCAACATTCTGAAGCCAAGAAACCTTGTGTGGTTGGTCACTTCTGCTTGCGATGAACCCAGAAGTACGTGATGTCAATTCAGGAGATGGATACAGAGAGCAGGAATGCCTCAGCCATGCAGTCAGCTTCAGAATGTTGGAGGTGCGTTTTATTATATAGGATTTTCTACTGCGTGGTGCTTACCCGGCGGTAAACGGCATTGGACGTGTGCTGCATGCCTACCACCCAGGCAGCGTGTGAGACCTTACAGCTAAGTCAATGGGTGGTGGTAAGGTCTCCAGTCGAAAATGGACGCACACTGGTTTTTATTTTGCCGCACATCCAACTTCCAGCCCATTAAAACAGGCCCTTTTTTCCAGGATACGGTAAAAACTGGCCCGACGCATGCCCAAAAGATGCGCTCACACTACCCGCAGGCCACTTTTTGCAGCAGCTTATTAAAAGGGCCCCTTTATAATATATGTAAACGTGCATGGGATAAACACAAAGGAATCCTGTTTAGAAGGAATGAAGCTACGGAATCTTAGCGGAGATTAGGTGGCGACGCCAGTAATTGGGAAGCAAAACCGGCGCTGGGCAGACTTCTACGGTCTATGCCCTGATCGTGACTGAATAGGTATGAATGGGCTGGACTGTAAATTTTAAGGGGTTTCAACGTTAGCTTAAGAACTTAGTAAAAGAACAGTGCTGGGCAGACTTCTACGGTCTGTGCTCTGAGAATGGCATGGACAAATCAAACTCGGGTATAAAGTATCACATACCATGTAAAGTGAGTTTATCTTGTTGGGCAAACTGGATGGACCGTACCGGTCTTTATCTGCCGTCATTTACTATGTTACTATGTAAGATGGTCCATTGTAATTCACTCTGCAAACAGGACTTAGATGAGGAGAGATCACGGCCTTAACCCTTGTCCCTGATGAAAGTGTTGGAAACCCGCTGAGTCGGGCGGTTTCAGGGGAAGGTGTCTGCTGGACACTTATAGTTCGTTTCCATTTTCAGCGAGGCAACTTTAAGTTAAGTGCATAGTGTTTTACAAAAAGTATTATTGCAATTTGGTTAAATGACATTTATAGCACTTGGGTGATGGTGAAGCGAATGGCAAAAAATACCCTCACAAAAAAAATCTTTGAGTAACCCGATGAAAGAAGTGCTATACCACTGATTAGCAGCTTCATTGTCTGCATCAAATAGTGGGTTATATATCTGAGGGTACTCTAAAAAAAATATATTATATTCGGAAAAACGAGATATGAAAGCGCCAAACCCCTAAGAGAAAAATTGCACTGGCTCCCAATAAAGGAACGCATTGCATTCAAAGTTTGCACCCTGGTCCACAAAATCGTTCATGGGGAAGCACCGGCCTATATGTCAGATCTTATAGACTTGCCTACTAGGAATGCAAAAAGATCAGCACGCTCATTCCTCAATCTCCACTATCCCAACTGTAAGGGATTACAATATAAATCTACATACGCAACCAGTTTCTCCTACGTTTGCACGCAGCTTTGGAACGCACTACCGAAGGCCATAAAAACAACGCAAGACTTAACTATCTTCAGAAGGCTACTGAAAACTGATCTATTCAAGAAAGAAGACCATTAACATTCATCCTCAGCACTAAATAATAAAACTGCACATGATCTAGGAAACTCGAACTCATATCACATGACTGACTAACCTCTTTCACTTTAACCCTATGTTGAATATGGCTTCTCTACAGCCGATGATCTAATGTATATTACAATCCTATCACGCAGGAACCAATATACACTACTACTACTACTACTACTACTATTTAGCATTTCTATAGCGCTACAAGGCATACGCAGCGCTGCACAAACATAGAAGAAAGACAGTCCCTGCTCAAAGAGCTTACAATCTAATAGACAAAAATAAATAAAGTAAGCAAATCAAATCAATTAATGTGAACGGGAAGGAAGAGAGGAGGGTAGGTGGAGGCGAGTGGTTACGAGTCAAAAGCAATGTTAAAGAGGTGGGCTTTCAGTCTAGATTTAAAGGTGGCCAAGGATGGGGCAAGACGTAGGGGCTCAGGAAGTTTATTCCAGGCGTAGGGTGCAGCGAGACAGAAGGCGCGAAGTCTGGAGTTGGCAGTAGTGGAGAAGGGAACAGATCAGAAGGATTTATCCATGGAGCGGAGTGCACGGGAAGGGGTGTACCACAATATACCCTTCTTTACCATGTATGTATGCAATGTAATGTAATGCCTTTTGTACTCAGCAACTCGGAAATGGCAACCGCCATTACGGCAAATGTAAGCCACATTGAGCCTGCAAATCTGAGGGAAAATGTGGGATACAAATGCTACAAATAAATAAATAAAAATGTATATGTCATTTTTTGCAAGCTGTGACACTGAGGTATAATTAGTATACATTTTTGTCCTGGCTTTTGCAGTATGCTCCTTCATATATTTTAGGCATGACCTCTTATACCAGCCATAGACCTGGTTGAAAATGCTCATTCCTAGATTGCTAAAAACTCCAGACTGGATGGACCATTCAGGCCTTTATCTGCCATCACTTTCTATGTTACAAAACAATCTAAAACAAACATAATAAAACAAGGTTTTCTGTACACTTACAAAAGTGACTATATTTATTTATTTAACACATTTATATCCCACACTTTCCCACTTAGTTGCAGGCTCAATGTGGCTTACACAATACCGTAAAGCTCCGGTTCAATTAATACAGGTACATAATGAAGTAGAAAGCATGATAAGAAACATAAGCTACAAGAAATGAAGAGGGGGTGGAAATAAAAGTCTAATATTACTACTACTACTACTTAACATTTCTAAAGTGCTACTAGGGTTACACAGCGCTGTACAATTTAACATAAAAGGACAGTCCCTGCTCAAAGAGCTTACAATCTAAAGGACAAGTGAATAGTCAGTTCAATAGGGGCAGTCAAATTGGGGCAGTCTGGATATCCTGAAGGTAAGAGTTAGGTGCCGAAGGCAGCATTGAAGAGGTGGGCTTTAAGCAAAGACTTGAAGATGGGCAGGGAGGGGGCTTGCCGTAAGGGCTCAGGAAGGTTGTTCCAGGCATAGGGTGAGGCGAGGAAGAATGGGCGGAGCCTGGAGTTGGCAGTGGTGGAGAAGGGTACTGAGAGGAGGGATTTGTCCTGTGAACGGAGGTTTCGGGTGGGAACATAAGGGGAGATGAGGATGGAGAGGTAGTGAGGGGCAGCAGACTGAGTACATTTGTAGGTAAGAATATTGTCCATATTTAGCTGTGTCGCAGGAAGTAGAAAGTTAATCTGGATCAGGGGGATAGGCCTTCTTAAACAGGATGGTTTTCAGTATTTTCCTGACGTTAAGGTGGCTGTGGATAGACCTTACAGCTTTGGGCAAAGCGTTCCACAGTTGTGTACTTATGTAAGAAAAGCTGGATGCATAAGTAGATTTGTATCTAAGTCCATTCTGCAGTAACGTATAAATAAGTAGATAAGTACATACGTACATAAGCACCGCCATACTGGGAAAGACCAAGGGTCCATCAAGCCCAGCATCCTGTCTCCAACAGCGACCAATCCAGGCTTCAAAAACCCGGCAACCCCCCCCCCCCACCCAAAAAAAATTAATAATATTCAATGGACTTTTCCCTCAGGAATATGTCCAAACCCCCTTTAAATTCCGTAAGGCCAGCTGCTGTCACTACATTCTCCGGCAACGAGTTCCAGAGTCTAACTACACGCTGGGTAAAGAAAAACTTTCTCCTATTTCTTTTAAATCCACCATATTCTAGCTTCATCTTGTGTCCCCTGGTTTTCTTGTTGTTTGAAAGTGTAAACAATCGCTTCACATCTGTCCGCTCTACTCCGCTCATTATCTTGTAGACTTCTATCATATCACCCCTCAGCCACCTTTTCTCCAAGCTGAAGAGCCCTAACCTTCTCAGCCTTTCCTCATAGGGAAGTCGTTCCATTCCCTTTATCATTTTCGTCGCCCTTCTCTGCACCTTTTCTAATTCCTTTATATCTTTTTTGAGATGCGGCGACCAGAATTGGACACAATACTCGAGGTGTGGTCGCACCATGGAGTGATATAAAGGCATTATAACATCCTCGTGTTTGTTTTCCATCCCTTTTCTAATAATACTCAACATTCTGTGCGCTTTCTTAGCTGCCGCAGCACACTGGACGGATCTTTTTAATGATCCTCAATGGCTGGTGCCAGAGACCAGTGCTGGACGAAGGCTTCAGCTGGCAAGAGTTGGGGACCCTCTACAGCCAAAACCAGGGGCCCAAAGCAAATTTGGGGGGTCCAGGTCCCCATGGCCCCCATGTAGCTATGCCACTGCCATCAATGCAAGCATCTCGTGCATGTTCATTGTGGATATCCTGAAAATCCAATGGGACGAGGTGTGGCCCAAGGACTGGGTTGGGAATGGCTGGGTTGGAGGATTCCCAGAACAGAGGAGGGAAGCCTTGTTCCAAGGGCCAGAGGGGGGCACCCCAGTGGGACTTATATCAATTTGTATGTATCCAGGGCTGGAGATGCTGTTGAAGCAGTGATCAAAGTCCTCACTCCCAGCTATCGCTCAACAGCAGCACCTACTGGCCTAGGGAGCACATGACTGAGGTTGCTTTTTTCTCCCTGTTGTTGCTCACCTGATTTGATCAGGCCTTTGGGTTTCAGTCCCATAAAATAAACAGAAGCAGGACAGAGGTTAGATACTTCCCCTTCTACATCCTGCCCCATCCCATCTTGTTTACTCTTCCTGTGCTGATTGGTTAGTGCATGAGGGTAGGGCCGACAGGAAAGAAGAGGATCTTACAGTGGCGTTGCTGGCAGTTCTGCTACTTTTAACTCCTAACCCTTGTTCACTTGTTCAAAACCCTTATTTTATCATCCTCATGTTAATATTCCCTTATCCCTTATTTGTTCTGTTTGTCTGTCCTAATTAGATTGTAAGCTCTGTCGAGCAGGGACTGTCTCATCATGTTCAAGTGTACAGCGCTGCGTACATCTAGTAGCGCTATAGAAATGATAAGTAGTAGTAGTAGTCTTCTGGATTCCGGAATCTTGCTACTCTTTGGGATTCCGGAATCTTGCTACTCTTTGTCCTTATCCCTTATTTGTTCTGTTTGTCTGTCCTAATTAGATTGTAAGCTCTGTCGAGCAGGGAGTGTCTCGTCATGTTCAAGTGTACAGTGCTGCGTACATCTAGTAGCGCTATAGAAATGATAAGTAGTAGTAGTAGTCTTCTGGATTCCGGAATCTTGCTACTCTTTGGGATTCCGGAATCTTGCTACTCTTTGTCCTTATCCTTATTTGTCCTGTTTGTCTGTCCTGATTAGATTGTAAGCTCTGTCGAGCAGGGACTGTCCCTTCATGTTCAAGTGTACAGCGCTGCGCACGTCTAGTAGCGCTTTAGAAATGATAAGTAGTAGTAGTAGTCTTCTGGATTCCGGAATCTTGCTACTCTTTGGGATTCCAGAATCTTGCTACTCTTTGTCCTTATCCTTATTTGTCCTGTTTGTCTGTCCTGATTAGATTGTAAGCTCTGTGGAGCAGAGACTGTCTCTTCATGTTCAAGTGTACCGCGCTGCGTACATCTAGTAGTGCTATAGAAATGATAAGTAGTAGTAGTCTTTTGGATTCCGGAATCTTGCTACTCTTTGGGATTCCGGAATCTTGCTACTCTTTGTCCTTATCCCTTATTTGTCCTGTTTGTCTGTCCTGATTAGATTGTTAGCTCTGTCGAGCAGGGACTTGTCTCTTCATGTTCAAGTGTACAGCGCTGCATACATCTAGTAGCGCTATAGAAATGATAAGTAGTAGTAGTAGTCTTCTGGATTCCGGAATCTTGCTACTCTTTGGGATTCCGGAATCTTGCTACTCTTTGTCCTTATCCTTATTTGTCCTGTTTGTCTGTCCTGATTAGATTGTAAGCTCTGTCGAGCAGGGACTGTCCCTTCATGTTCAAGTGTACAGCGCTGCGCACGTCTAGTAGCGCTTTAGAAATGATAAGTAGTAGTAGTAGTCTTCTGGATTCCTGAATCTTGCTACTCTTTGGGATTCCGGAATCTTGCTACTCTTTGTCCTTATCCTTATTTGTCCTGTTTGTCTGTCCTGATTAGATTGTAAGCTCTGTGGAGCAGAGACTGTCTCTTCATGTTCAAGTGTACCGCGCTGCGTACATCTAGTAGTGCTATAGAAATGATAAGTAGTAGTAGTCTTTTGGATTCCGGAATCTTGCTACTCTTTGGGATTCCGGAATCTTGCTACTCTTTGTCCTTATCCCTTATTTGTCCTGTTTGTCTGTCCTGATTAGATTGTTAGCTCTGTCGAGCAGGGACTTGTCTCTTCATGTTCAAGTGTACAGCGCTGCGTACATCTAGTAGCGCTATAGAAATGATAAGTAGTAGTAGTAGTCTTCTGGATTCCGGAATCTTGCTACTCTTTGTCCTTATCCCTTATTTGTCCTGTTTGTCTGTCCTGATTAGATTGTTAGCTCTGTCGAGCAGGGACTTGTCTCTTCATGTTCAAGTGTACAGTGCTGCGTACGTCTAGTAGCGCTTTAGAAATGATAAGTAGTAGTAGTAGTCTTTTGGATTCCGGAATCTTGCTACTCTTTGGGATTCCGGAATCTTGCTACTCTTTGTCCTTATCCCTTATTTGTCCTGTTTGTCTGTCCTGATTAGATTGTTAGCTCTGTCGAGCAGGGACTGTCCCTTCATGTTCAAGTGTACAGCGCTGCGCACGTCTAGTAGCGCTTTAGAAATGATAAGTAGTAGTAGTAGTCTTCTGGATTCCGGAATCTTGCTACTCTTTGGGATTCCGGAATCTTGCAACTCTTTGTCCTTATCCCTTATTTGTCCTGTTTGTTTGTCCTGATTAGATTGTTAGCTCTGTCGAGCAGGGACTTGTCTCTTCATGTTCAAGTGTACAGTGCTGCGTACGTCTAGTAGTGCTTTAGAAATGATAAGTAGTAGTAGTAGTTCTGTTTATTTAAGTTTGAGGAGGTGGCCTCCTACTGAACCCATGCACTTGACTAAATAGCAAACCTCTGCCAGCAGAATATTTCCTGGCAGTTACAGCTACTTGACCAACATCATACAGTGAGTGCGGGGTGGGTGGGGGAGGGGTGTACAAGCATCCCAGAACCTCTCTTTACAGATCAGTGCTGGCACCATTTGGCCATAGACTTCCTTTTATTATCACCTTTGGATTTTTACCCCTCTGTTGTAAAGACGGGCACTTGTAAGTGAAATTTATCTAGAAGTCCAGTCTCTGATAACTGAAGGCAAAAGCCCGTAATTTGATTAAAGGGATCTGACAGATTTACGAACATCAGTGGCACAGAAGGGCTGAACTGCAGCTCAGAGGCTTCATTTGT
Organism: Microcaecilia unicolor; assembly: GCF_901765095.1. Lineage (NCBI taxonomy): Eukaryota > Metazoa > Chordata > Amphibia > Gymnophiona > Siphonopidae > Microcaecilia > Microcaecilia unicolor. The sequence goes on from NC_044034.1 coordinate 348,688,096, forward strand.
TAGCCATTTACTTCCCATTTAAATAGATTTTCCATAAACTCTACTGGTAGGAAATGAGGGATGACTATGGGTGCTTCTTGTTAACCATTTTTAGCTTTCAGTCTAAGTACAGAGAGTTATTTTGCTATTGTTTAGCTAGACAAGCGTTAACGAAGGCCATAAAAACAACGCAAGACCTAACCATCTTCCGAAGTCTACTGAAAACAGATCTTTTCAAGAAGGCATGCCATAAACATCCATCCTAAATACTAAATAATAACACTATACACGGTCTACACAAAACCGAAATCTTATCACATGACAAGCACTACCATAATGG